>NC_081414.1:136859528-138059528 GCF_030272615.1 Cryptomeria japonica | reverse complement strand
GATCTTAGTTGACTGATATTCTTGGGAGATGTCATTTCCATTATTGCTTTAACCTTAGCTAGATCCACTTCGATACCTCTAGCTGAAACAATGTATCCTAATATCTTTCCTGAAGTGATACCAAAATCACATTTCTTAGGATTTAGTCGTAGCTTGTATTGTTCTAACCAGTCAAAGATCTTTTCCAGTATCTCTATATGTTCTTCTTTGTTGTATGATTTAGCCAATATGCCATCCACGTAGTCTTCCATGAATGTATGCATCATGTCATGAAATATAGTTGTCATAGCTATTTGATATGTAGCACTTGCATTCTTTAATCCAAAAGGCATGACGTTCCAACAGAATGTAACCCACGAACATGTGAAAGCTGTCTTTTCTTGGTCTTTGAGTCTTATTTTTATCTGATTGTATCCAGAGAAACCATCCAAAAAAGAGAACATGGAGTGTCCAACAGTTAAATATGCAATGATATCAATGTCAGGCAAAGGAAAGTTATCCTTTGGACATGCATTATTAAGATCTCTGAAGTGTGTGCATATTCTGATGCTTTTATCTGGTTTTGAAATAGGAACGATGTTGGATACCCATTGAGGATATGCTATAGGTCTGATGAATCCTACATATAATAATTTCTTTAAATCTTCTTTGACTAGAAGGGCAATATGAGGATGCATTTTTCTTAACTTTTGTTTGACTAGTTTGGCTCCTGGACTAAAATTCAAGTGATGCATAATAAGCTTTGGATCTAACCTTGGCATGTCTACGTATGACCAGGCAAAATTGATTTGTCATCATTTGAATAACTCTATATATTGTTGCATTTCTTCTTTTGATAAAGAAGTCACTGGATGAAGAATCTTTGGTTGCTCTTTTGTGCCAATGTTAACTGCCTCTGTTGGTTCGATCAAAATGGATGACCTTTCTTGATAGTGCTTAGGTAAAGTGTCAAATCTCCCACCTTCTGGCGCCTCAAGGAGGTTTTCACATTAGATGCATCCTTTCTTTTTACTTTTTCCCAATCTAATGTTGCCAAGAAATGGTTTTTAGCATTAGACTTGATATTCTTTTCATTATTTTCACTTTTAAGACTAGGAGATTTGGCACCCACTTGAATGGAGGATGCATTGCTGACATTCCTGGTGAGAGTTGTTACGGTTTCGATTGCATTAAGATATACAAATATGGCATGGTCATTTTGAAAGGTATCAATGGTGATATGTCCTTTGTTTTCCCAATCAATAAGCTCGGGGTGGATTAGAGGTAGGGGATCTTTAGGCTCAGATGTTTCGAGGGTTGCAAGAGTCATGATGGATGTATCAAATTTTTCAATATGTATGTCGATGTCTAGAATAGTACTCTCATCAGAATGACCTCGTGTAAGGAGTTCCTGATCATCCTCGGTTAAGTCCAAGTCAGCTGAATGTGATTCTAATTCAAGTGAGCTAGTTCCTAATGTTTGTCCTGCATACGTGTGAACTACATCAACTCTTACAGCTCCTTCAAAGCAATTTTCTTCAGCCGATTCTTCAAAGTGATAGGAATCCCATTCCCATTCATTAGAATATGTATCACTTGCAACTTGCAATCTACAAATTTGATCATATAGCATTTCTTCTACTTTTCTTATTATACCTTTTCTTCTTTCATATTCAACTTCTTGAGGACTAAGATTGAGTTCTGTCAACTTTTCTATGAGCTCTCTTGGATTAGTATTAGCTTCTTTCTTGTTTTGATTTAGATTTAATGCTGCTTGAGAGGTGCTTTTAGTTTGTTTCTATTGTTGATTTGAAGCTTGCTTCTTTTCCCATTTCATATTTGCTTGTGTTTGTTGCTTAGCTGATGTTTCTTCTCTTTCAATTGCCAATTGTTCTTGTTTGTTTTCATATTCCTCTTATTGTTGACTAAAAGGTGCATTTTCCAGTAAAGTGACTTGTCCATACCCTAAGCCTATTTTGTTTGTATTCTGTTGAGTGTAAAGTTGGATAAGTTCTGAAATACCTTCTTTTCTTTTTCCTATAGGACCTGTTCCAGTGTATCCCATTTTTCTGAGAATGTTAAATCCTTTCCCATACCTTTCTATATGTATTCTGACATTGTTGATCTTTTGTTGAAATTCTTCATCCTTGTATAGCCACTGTAGCACATCTTTGTCTTCTATTTCTTCTAATAAGGTTCCAACACTAATGAATGCTCCATCAAATATCAGAAGATGTTTTGCAATCAATTGTTGTTTAGATTTTGATGGTTTTCCAAAGGATTTAGGAGAAAGTGGTAATTGTGATATTGAATATTCTTCATTTCCTCGATCTCTTAGCTGCATTTGTTTTTCCATACTTGACAAGATAGAGGCAAATGATTGTTCCTTGGATTGTGTGTTTGAAGATGATGCCTCCCTATTATAAGGAACAATGAATTCTTGAGCTATTTTTAGATTGCTGCAGTATTGAAATGGATTTGAATCTGCAAAGATTGTGATTTCCTACCCATTGTAGGGAAATTTTACACATTGATGATATGTTGATGGGACAACTTGTATGTCATGTATCTAGGGTCTTCCCAAGAGTATGTTGTATGATAAATCTAAGTCTATAACTTGGCATGCTATGTCTTTCTGCAAAGGTTCCACTCTGATAGGTAACATCACAATTCCCTTAGAGGAGTGTTCTTCTTCATCATAGGCTTTAATGGTGATCTTTTTCTGGGGATCAACTGCATCTTTTGAATAACCTAGAGCATAGACAAGATTCAAAGAGAGGATGTTTAAGCCATCTCCCCCATCTATTAGGACATGTTTAAATCGCATCTCATGAATGATGACTTCGATATGCAAGGGATCGTTATGGGGATGTTGTAGGGATATGTCATCTTCTTCGGTGAATGATAAGCGATGAGGGGTTATGAGGTGTCCCACCATGGTTTGGAATTCATCGATATCAAGATCTTTAGACATTGTTGTATCTACTAATTCTTGTTAAAGAATTTCTTTGTGTGTAGGTGAAAGCTTTAAAAGTTCTAAGATGGATATTTGTGTTGGTGTTTTCTGTAATTGCTCCACTAGATTGTATTGTTTGGTAGTGGATGATGTGTTTGTTGTGGGACCCAGCAAAACAACTTTGTCTTTTCTTCTTGTGATAGCATGATCTTGTTCTTGATTGTGTTTTCTGTAATTGCTCCACTAGATTGTATTGTTTGGTAGTGGATGACGTGTTTGTTGTGGGACCTGGCAAAACAACTTTGGCTTTGCTTCTTGTGATAGCATGAGCTTGTTCTTGATTTTGTTTTTCTTTAACTATAATCACATTTACCACATTATCATATGTATGAGTGTATTTTACCTTCGCTTTACCCTTACCATTGTTTGTTGTTGATGATTTGCCTTTCTCATAATTTGGAAGTGGAGTTTTAAAAGTTGTATGAGATTCATTTGTTGTATGTCCATCCACAGTTATTACTTCATTATCAATCAAATCTTGGATGACATGCTTCAACTTCTGACAATTATCTATGTGATGTCCCTTGTTTCAATGGAAATCGCAATAATGGTTATCATTCCACCAATGTGGTTTTATTTGAGGTTCGTAGTTCCTTTCTTCTGGCAAAGTGATCAATTTTTTTGTGAGAAGTGTCTTTAATGTTGACCAAAGGGTTTCACCAATTTTTGTAAATTGTCTTCGAAAGAAAGTTTTGATAGTTGCTTTTTGGTGATGGTTGTTTTGCTAAGCCATTGCTGAGTGAGTGGATAAATTAAAAATTGGTTGTTTTGGTTTCACATTGTTGTTATCCACTATTCCATTGTTGACGACAGTTTGATTTCTATTCCAAAACTTTGGTTTATCATTGTGATTGTTGTTATTGGTGTTGCTAGGAGGATGGACTCCTTCTTTGTATATTTTCAATTAACCTTTCTTTATCATGGCTTCCTCCATTTTGATTCCATTATCAATCATTTTTTTGAAACTTTGATTTCCTTGCATTTTTAAGTAATAACTCATTTGATCATTTAAGTTGTCAATGAATATGTCCATTTTTTCATACTCTGGCACTATACGAGGATACCGCGAAGCTAACTATCTCCATCGTTGTAAAAATGTCATGAAAGGTTCTCCACTTTTTTGTTTGGCATTACATAGGTCTAGCATTGTTATTTTGTGTTGTATGTTGTAAGAGTATTGTGAAACAAACTTATTGATCTGATTAGGATCTATGAAAATTACAGACAAATGCTTAACAATATTACACAAGTTAATTCAAAGCTTTAATATGAGCGAAATAACATAATAATGCTTAAATGAACAAAGCATAATAAAGGTAATGAACTGAAAGAAAGAGAGTAGAAATACGTAAGACAAAACACAATTGATAATGGAGTTCATCCGCTGGTCGGACTACATCTCCGGGTCCTGCTCCAATAGGGGGACTGATCCGATTAGCTCCAAAATCAATTACAAGTGTTACAAGATATTCCCTTCAAGCACAATGGCAACATTATTTTCCAATGCGCAGGAATAATGAACAAATCTTCAAGCTCATAATCTCGTTCTCATCACCTGGTTGCCTACCAAAAGCCTAATACCCCTTTTTATACATGAAATTAGCCAAAAAAAAGGCTATAACCACTAATTACAAAGATAATCCCTTTCAACTAATTGAATCTTCATAATAAACCCTTTACTATTTTATGGATTTGATTTTACTCCATAAATAGGGGTTGTTTTAACCATATACCCTTATTTAACTAAGGATAGGCGGATCAAGTATTGGTTAAATTAATATTACCCCAAAAATATCTCAAGTGCTATAAATAGCGCAACGGTTATGTAATATTTTGGGAGGATGATGGTCAAGGTTCAACCCCCATCAGCCTCCATTCTCTCTTTGGGCAGTTTGTTATTAACTAAACGAAACTTCTTTCTAAATAATAGTAAATTGCATGTGTGGTGTAGTGGCAAAGGTGGACGGTTTAGCTATGGAGATCACGGATTCGAATCTATACTTGGAAACTTTTTGGTAATTGTTGTAACATTATTTTTGGTGGAAAGCATATCCACCCAGATCAATCCTCCCCATTGGAGAGCTTTTGGACCTCCGAAAGCTTGATTACTTAGTAAGTAGGTGAGGGTATAGTTCCCTCACCTTTCCAATCTCCATCCATCTTGCTTTACCAGGGTGCATCCCTTTACATCCCACTTTGAGGTATTCAACACCACCTCTTTTAGAAGATCTGACATTTCTATCGAGGATGACATCCTCTTGTAACACATTCATGTATTCAGGTGCTAGATCATCAACAGAAGGAATCTAAATAGTAGCCTCTTCATCTAATATCATTGGAGGCTCATACAATTTCAGATTCTCTACATTTACAACTGAGTAGATTTGCATATATGGAGGAAGATTAAGGCAGAAGGCATTGGTACCGATCTTCTCTAAGATCTCAAAAGGACCATACCGGATAGGCTTGAGCTTCCTTCCTTCACCTTGCATTCTTTCCTTACTGATATGTAACCAAACTCTATCACCAACTTGGAAATGGTGATCAACGCAATGCTTGTCATGGCGAGCCTTGTATTTTGCTTGGCTCTTCTCCAACTATGCTTCTACTACCTGATGGATTTCTTGGACCTTTTGGATGAACTTTAAAGCCCTTTCTACATCATAGCGTCCATCTACAACATCGTCCTTTCCAAAAGCAAAGTCCATTGGTGTCTTTGGCAAGTAGCCAAAGCAAGTCTCAAAAGGAGACCTCTTTGTAGAAGAATGTGTTGCATGGTTGTAAGCATGTTGCACATAATGAAGATTCTCATCCCACAACTTAGGATACTTACTACAGTAACCTCTAAGCAGATGAACAACTATCCTGTTGACTACCTTTGTCCGTCTGTCAATCTGCGGATGGAAGGTTGTACTCTTCTTCAGCTTGGTGTCCATGAGTCCCCACAAAGATGTCTGAAATTCCCCTAAGAATCGAGAATCTCAATCTGATACAATAGAAGTAGGTAACCCAAAATGAACCCATACAAATTGGAAGTACATATGAGCTGTTAGTTCAGCAGTGACCTGTTTCTTACAAGGCATTAGAATACACATTTTGCTGAATCAATCAACAACAACATACAAATAATCATGTCCCTTCCTAGAATAGGTAAACCTCCCACAAAGTCCATAGACACACTTTCCCATGGATAGGATGGTATAGGTAATGGTGTGTACAAACCCAATTTCCTGTTACTTGGTTTACTGGTTGCACACATTACACATCCCTTTATATACTTTGTAACAGTTTCCTGTATACGAGGCCAGTAACACTACTTTTGTAATTGAACCAATGTTTTACTTACCCTGAAATGCCCTGCAATCAAAGAGGTATGTACTTCTTGAATCACCTGTGCCTGCTCATCTTTAGGAATAGACAATTTACCCAAGTGGTACAACAAGTTATCCTGCACATAGTAATCTTTTTCTTCTACATGTTTACCCTAGATTAGAGTTGCATATATGTCCTTAAAGTTCTCATCATTAGCATATTGTTCCTGAAAACTTTCACGAACCATGGAACTATTTTTAAGGATTATCAAAGCATTCTTAACTGGAGGCCTAGAGAGCATATCTGCTACTTTATTATGGGAACCCTTCTTATACTTAATGACCAAATGAAATTGTTGAAGAAAACCCATCCACCTAAAATGCCTACTTTGTTGTAGTTTAGACTGTGAGTGCAAATACTGAAGTGGCTGATGATCAGTGTGGATTACAGTTTCTTTGCCCATTAAGTAGTGTTTCCATTTCTTAACACTTTGAACTAAAGCATAAAGTTCCTTATCATAAGTGGGATAGTTACTTACTGCTCCCAAAAAAGTTTCAAAGTGGTAGCAGACTGGTTTACCTCCTTGCATGAGTACAACTCCCATGGCAAACCCGCTAGCATCTGTCTTGATCTCAAATGGTTGATGTAAATCTGGTAAAGCCAGAACTGGTGCGGTGCTCAACTTTTCCTTCAAAGTGTCAAAAGCCTTCTGTTGTGGACCTCCCCACTGAAAAGTTGCCTTCATACTGGTCAATGTGTGCAATGATGAAGCAATAAAAGAGAAGTTTACAATGAACTTCCTCCAGTACTGAATTGCACCTAAAAAACTCCTGACTTCTGTGACTATACTTGGCTTAGGCCATTTTACAATACAATCAACCTTCGTAGGGTATACTTTTAGTTGACCATTCCCTACGACATAGCCTAGGTACACTAAGGATGTCTTAGCGAACTCGCATTTAGACATCTTTACAAAAAAAATTTCTTTCCTTAATACATCAAGGATTTTTTTAACATGAATTACATGATCTTCCCAAGACTTGTTGAATATAAGAATATCATCTAGGTAGACTATGACAAAATCATCAATAAAAGGATGAAAGACATCATTCATGACTCTCATGAATGTAGCTGGTGCATTACAAAGCCCGAAGGGCATAACCAACCACTCAAACAGTCCCTGTTTAGTCTGAAAAGTAGTTTTCCAAATATCATTTTCTGCAATTTGTATCTGATGATATCCACTACGCAAGTCTAACTTAGTGAAATAAATTGCATGTTTCAACTAATCAAGTAGATCATCAATTCTAGGAAGAGGGTACCTATTCTTTACCATTATCTTGTTCAAATCTCTATAGTTGATGCACATTCTCCAAGTCCCATCTTTCTTTGGAACCAACACAATAGGAGAACCACAAGGAGATGTACTAGGACAAATAACTCCTTTCTCAACCAACTCTTGAACCTGCTTTTTGATCTCTTCATTTTGCAAGACTGATAACTAGTACATGCCAATGTTTGGAAGTGGCACATCCTGCTGCAATTGGATCTCATGCTGTATCTCTCTCTTAGGAGGCAATCCTTTTGGTTCCTGAAACAAGTCATCATAAGCGGAAACAACTTTGACCATTTCAGCCTTATGTTTAGGATCACATCCCTTAAATGCCTCAGATGTTTCATCTTCTTTGGCTTTTACAAGCATTAATGCAAAGTTCTTACTAGAATTGACCAACCTTTTCATCTGACCAGCATTAACTAGTGCAAGATTAGTCTTTATCTTATGTGCTCGTACAATGTATTCAATCTTATCTTTAAAAAGATGATACTTGTCCTCCCCCCTATAGAATATAGCCTGTCGGTCATATAGATAAGGACTCCCAAGTACAAGACCACAAATATCTAAAGGGACTACATCAGCTTCTACTTCATCTACAAAGTTTGCAGTGATAGCAAATCTTATCTTACATTGTTTAGTTACTTGCAATTGTGCATCATTGCAAACCCATCCCAGAGGGTATGGTTTCGGATGAGGTGTTGTAGTCAAGTTAAGCTTTTTAACAATTTCTTCAGATATCAAGTTAACTTGAGAACCCGTATCAAATAATGTATCAACTTTAGTATGTTTGATTGTTAGTGTAGTTTTTTTATTTTCCTTATGTTAGGGGGTATTTATTTTTCCTACACATATATTATTAAGCTTGCTTAGGTTATTAGGTGTGGTTAATATGAGGACACGTGGCGGAATACATTAGCTACATGTGTAACTCTCCACCTCACATGGGTAGTTGAGTTACACACCCTCTTTTGGCTTGTTGTGCCACCTCTCATAACCACTATTTTGTCATTTCCTAAGTGGGTTATGGGGTAGTTGGGTTTCTCACCCTCTTTTGGCCTTATGTGCCACCTCTTATAACTCCTTTTTTGTTTTCATATAAGGAGGTTATGCCACATGTTTTGGCATTTACCAAGTAGGTAAAAACCTCCCACCTTTTATGGGGTAGTAGGTAAAACCTCCCACTTTTTATGGAGGTGGGAGTTAATGCACCTCTTGGTTGTATATGCTATTATTTTTCTATATAATAAGCAATATACTCTCACCTTCACAAGTCAAGTGATAGCTCGGTGAGAGTCTTCTCTAAATTCTCTTCTTTATCTCTATTTTTCTCTCATATCAGATTTATCTTCATTCAGCTATTTTGATCTTCGATCATCCGTTGCTTGGAGTTGCATGTGATCTATGACCGACATCAGATCCTGACTCAATTCTTGCTTCTCACAGAATTTAACATGGTATCAGAGCCGTGTTGTCTGGTATAGCTCATTGCTTTTCTGATTTATTTGAGAGATTTGAGATTGTTAGATAGCTAATATTTTTCTTAAAAACCAAGTATGCTCTTCTCCTACATTTTCGTGTGATCTGGAGAATCAGAACAATTTAAAGGAAAATAAGCTTCTAGTTAAATCTGGTTTTATATATGTGTTCTTTGAGATCTGGGTGATTGCAGCATTTTTGGTAATATTGGAGGCTTCTTCAGCATTTCCAGAGTGTCCAGAAGGCTTGTGAAAATCATAAGTGACTTTTATTTCACCAAATTCAGAGTTTGGAGAACACAGTAAAAAAAATCAGAGTACTTGATGGAAAGCTGGAAATGAGCACTCTTCATAACTGCAGGTCTTATTGAAATATTCTACCCTTCTTTGTTAGATATTGCAGGTTGAATCAGCTGCATGTTTTTTTTTTCCCTTCTATAGATCATATCTTTCTTCTCACAACTCTATTTTACAAAAACGAATAGTTGTTGGAAAGGTATTAAGATACATTGAGCAGCTATAAGGCTAATTTTTTCAGATTTTGTGTTAAATTTATATGTATTTAAACTTTCTATTTTGGCCATTAAAGCCTTAGAAAGCATTGTAATCTGATAAAAGCCTTGTAAATGCACTAATTATAAAGTGCCAACATTGTAATATTTGGGGGGGGGGGGTGATTTCAAAGACTAGTGAAAAGGGGGGGTGTCTCTTGTGTCTTCTTTCTTGCACTCTTCTTGACTCTTTGCAATCTTCTTTTCTGCTATCATGGATGCATCTACAGTTCCACTTTTAACACCATATAATTACTTTGAATGGAAATCTAAGATGATAATATATCTGAAAAGACATGGATATCATCGTGTTACTATGGAACTTGAAACTGAACCTCAAGATGCTGCAGAAAAGATTAAATGGTTTAATAAATGTGATGAAGCTTTTGGTACATTGTGCATGTCAGTCTCTCCTGACCTTCTTTTTCACATTGAATCTGCTACTACACCAAATGCAGTATGGACTACTTTGGGAAACCTCTTTGGTAAGCAGGATGAACTAAGAGGTCATCAATTGGAGAATGAACTCATAGGGTTGAATCCAACCAATTTTGATACTATACAAGACTTCTTCACTAAACTTAAGTTTATAAGATTGCAGTTGGAATAGTGTGGAACTAAGAAAGATGATAAGCAACTGATCTTGAGTATTCTTTCTAAGCTTGGTCCTAACTATTCAGTGTTTGTTTCTACATTCTATGCTACCAAATGTGCCCTAGGTACCACATTCAAAATGCCTTCTTTAGATGATTTTGCTGCAGAACTCACTAGGGAGGAGGACAAATTGGTTCAAATGGGTACAATAAAGCCCTCTAAGTCACATACCTTAGTTGTAAATCAAGGCATAAAAGAACAGAAAGGGTCTAGTAAGCAAGATAAGAAACAAAAGAACCAAGGAGAGAAGAAGAAAGATTAGAAATCTGCTACTTCAAAAGTAGACAATGAAACCTCTTCATCAAAAGGTGAACAACCTAAGAAGGAGAAGGTCAAGTGTTCTTATTGTAAGAGGCCTGGTCATGATGAACATAAGTGTTTAAAGAAACAAATTGATCATCTTTCAAATCTTCTTGAAAAGAATAATATCAAGGTTCCTGATTCAGTCAAACAGAGTTCATCGGAAGGATCTTCTAAGGACATAGATAAGAGTAAGGGGAAAGGAAAGGGTAAGGCCCTAGTTGCTATTGCTTCACAAACAAATTCTTGGATAATTGACTCAGGTGCTTCACACCACATGGCTTCTTCAGAAGATGATTTCACATCTTTAGAGCCATGTTCTATGCCTTCCATCCTAATGGGTGATGACACTCCTGTTGAAGTGCATGGGAGAGGGTCTGTTGATGTGGGTGAAGGAACATTTCAAGATGTCCTTTGTGTTCCATCTTTATCAACTAATCTCCTATCTGTTTATCAGATCACTCACACTGGTTCTGGCAAGCGAGTTGAGTTCACACCAGATGCAGTGGTAATCAGCGAAATGCATAATGGGTCTACTGTTGTTGTGGGAAAAGCAGATCATCATTCTAGATTATATCAGTTTTCTCACTTTGTTCCTGACTCTCCTTCGACATTTTTACTCACTCATGCAGATGAGGTGAGTTGTTTGTGGCATCAATGGTTTGGCCACTTGAACTACCGTTACTTGCAACAACTCAGTCAACAAGAAATGGTTTCAGGGTTGCCTTCTATTCAATTTTCTGATGGAGTGTGCCAGGGGTGCATTCTTGGTAAGCATCCAGAGGAGAAGTATGATAAAGCTAAAGCTTGGAGAGCTACACAACTATTGGAGTTGGTACATAGTGACTTGGTCGGACCATTTCCACAACCATCCTTTAGCAAGGCTAGATATGTCTTGACATTTATTGACGACTTTTCCAGATATACATGGGTTTACTTTCTCAAACAAAAGTCTGAAGTCTTTGAAAATTTTCTAGATTTCAAAGCTTTTGCAGAGAAACAATCTGGGAAGTTCATCAAGATTCTGCGTACAGATAATGGGGGTGAATATGTTAATAATCAGTTTGACCAGTTTTGTGCTTCAGAAGGTATCAACATGCAGCAGATAGTTCCATACAGTCCTCAACAAAATGGTGTAGCAGAATGAAAGAATAGGTCCTTGAAGGAGATGGCTAATTGTATGATTCACTCCAAGTCTTTGACACCTCAGTATTGGGTAGAGGCCATCAACTGTGCATGTTACATCCAGAATCGAGTTCCTCATAAAGCTGTGAAGGGGGTAACTCCCTTTCAAGCTTGGACTGGTCGAAAACCCACAGTTAAACACTTTAGAGTGTTTGGTTCTCTTGCATGGGCCCACATTCCAGCTGAAAAATGCAAGGCTATGGATCCGTAGAGTAAGCCTTGCATATTTGTTGGATATCTAGATGATGTCAAAGGGTATAGGCTTCTCCATCCCACTACTCATGAGTTGTTCATTGAGAGGAGTGTTCGTTTTGAGGAGAGTTCTTCTAGTTCTTCTCATACCACCTCTCCATCCACTATCACATTGGAGAAATTGCATTATGATGACAGTTCTTTAGAGGATCTTAATCCTCCTAATCTTGATGAGGAGTCTTCTTCCTCTACTTCAGATGGTGACAGTGATGATGAGGATTCACATTCCTCTCATAGTCATCATTCAGAGGCCGATGATTCTCCCCCAGACTCTCTAGCCTCAGTGCCTCTTTGGGCTTGAAAAACTTTTGAGTCAGCAGGAGATTGGCTTGGTGATCCATTAGATACTAGAAGAACAAGGTCACAATTTCAGCAAGCTCCACATCTCTTCATTGCTTCAGCTTCTGATCCACAGTCCTTTCGAGAAGCTTCAGGTGTTCCTGAGTGGGATGCTGCAATGCAAGAAGAGTTCAATTCCTTGGAAAGGAATCACACATGGGATTTAGTTCCTCTTCCTAAGGGAAGGAAACTTGTTCGATGCAAGTGGATCTATCGAACAAAATTTGCAGCGGATGGGTCGGTTGATAAGTATAAGGCTCGCTTGGTAGCAAAAGTTTTTTCCCAAGTTCTAGGGGTTGATTACTCTGAGACTTTTGCTCCAGTTGCTAAGATGAATTCCATCCGGCTTGTTCTTGCTATAGCTGCTGCCCATCGTTGGGAAGTTCATCAGATGGATGTGAAGAGTGCATTTCTTCATGGTGACCTTCAGGAGGAAATCTACATGGAGCAACCACAGGGGTTTGTTCAGGATCCTTCACTTGTGTGTCGACTTCAAAAGTCTCTCTATGGCCTTAAATAGGCTCCTCGAGCTTGGTATGCCAAGATGGACTTATTCCTTCTGACAGTTGGTTTCACTCGGTGCCATTCTGATCCGAACGTATACATTTTGCAACAGGATGAAACTCTCACATTTCTAGTTCTCTATGTTGATGACTTGTTACTCACAGGGAGTCACTCATCCACCATCAAAGCAGTGAAAATTGCTCTACATGATAGATTTTTGATGTCAGACTTGGGTCTTCTGCATTACTTCTTGGGAATTGAGATCACTCAATCATCTTCAGGAATCTTCCTTGGACAACCCAAGTATGCACTTGATATGCTCTCCAAATTTCACATGGCTGATTGTAAGCCTACACCTACTCCATTTTTGTCAGGGGTCAAACTTGAGGCTAAGTGCTCTTCACCCTTGGTTGATGGCACTTTATATCGACAGCTTGTTGGAAGCCTCATTTATTTGACTCATACGAGACCCGACATTTCTTATGTTGTGGGCATGGTCTCTAGAATCATGCAGGACCCACATGAGTTGCATTGGAAAGCAGCTAAGCGGATCCTCCACTACATTCAGGGTACTCACAATTATGGAATTTAGTATGTAGCAGGTGTGGATATTGACTTGGTAGGATATACAGATTCAGATTGGGCAGGTGATTCTCAGGATCGCAAGTCTACTTCTGGGTATTGCTTCTCACTTGGTTCTGGTCCAGTTTGTTGGTCGAGCAAGAAGCAGTCTGCAATTGCTCTTTCATCGACAGAGGCCGAGTATCGAGGGGCAGTCAATGCCACCACTGAGGCTATTTGGCTTCAAAATATTCTTACTGAGTTTGGTATTCCAGTCAGAAAGCCTACCATCATCTTTTGTGATAATCAGAGTGCTATAAAGATCTCAAAAAATCCAGTTCATCATCAGAGGATGAAACACATTGAGATACATATGCACTATATTCGGGAGCTCATTCAGGAAGGCATCATTGATCTTGAGTATTGTTCTACATCAGAGCAAACTGCGGACATCTTCACCAAACCTTTCACCGAAAGCAAGTTCCTTCATTTGCGATCTTTGCTTGGGATGCAAAAGGTGTCTACTTCAGGAGGGGCTTCTTAGTCCTTCATTCTTTCTCTCTCTATTTTGGGGGGGTCTATTCCTCTTATGGGGGGCTTCTTCTTTTGGGGGGGATATTTATGTACATGGGTACCTAACATGGCCTCATTTGCCGGGACCCATCTTTTTACCCACCTAAGCTATGCTTAAGGGGGGGTGTTAGTGTAGTTTTTTTATTTTCCTTATGTTAGGGGGTATTTATTTTTCCTACACATATATTATTAAGCTTGCTTAGGTTATTAGGTGTGGTTAATATGAGGACACGTGGCGGAATACATTAGCTACATGTGTAACTCTCCACCTCACATGGGTAGTTGAGTTACACACCCTCTTTTGGCTTGTTGTGTCACCTCTCATAACCACTATTTTGTCATTTCCTAAGTGGGTTATGGGGTAGTTGGGTTTCTCACCCTCTTTTGGCCTTATGTGCCACCTCTTATAACTCCTTTTTTGTTTTCATATAAGGAGGTTATGCCACATGTTTTGGCATTTACCAAGTAGGTAAAAACCTCCCACCTTTTATGGGGTAGTAGGTAAAACCTCCCACTTTTTATGGAGGTGGGAGTTAATGCACCTCTTGGTTGTATATGCTATTATTTTTCTATATAATAAGCAATATACTCTCACCTTCACAAGTCAAGTGATAGCTCAGTGAGAGTCTTCTCTAAATTCTCTTCTTTATCTCTATTTTTCTCTCATATCAGATTTATCTTCATTCAGCTATTTTGATCTTCGATCATCCGTTGCTTGGAGTTGCATGTGATCTATGACCGACATCAGATCCTGACTCAATTCTTGCTTCTCACAGAATTTAACATGGTATCAGAGCCGTGTTGTCTGGTATAGCTCATTGCTTTTCTGATTTATTTGAGAGATTTGAGATTGTTAGATAGCTAATATTTTTCTTAAAAACCAAGTATGCTCTTCTCCTGCATTTTCGTGTGATCTGGAGAATCAGAACAATTTAAAGGAAAATAAGCTTCTAGTTAAATCTGGTTTTATATATGTGTTCTTTGAGATCTGGGTGATTGCAGCATTTTTGGTAATATTGGAGGCTTCTTTAGCATTTCCAGAGTGTCCAGAAGGCTTGTGAAAATCATAAGTGACTTTTATTTCACCAAATTCAGAGTTTGGAGAACACAGTAAAAAAAATCAGAGTACTTGATGGAAAGCTGGAAATGAGCACTCTTCATAACTGCAGGTCTTATTGAAATATTCTACCCTTCTTTGTTAGATATTGCAGGTTGAATCAGCTGCATGTTTTTTTTTTCCCTTCTATAGATCATATCTTTCTTCTCACAACTCTATTTTACAAAAACGAATAGTTGTTGGAAAGGTATTAAGATACATTGAGCAGCTATAAGGCTAATTTTTTCAGATTTTGTGTTAAATTTATATGTATTTAAACTTTCTATTTTGGCCATTAAAGCCTTAGAAAGCATTGTAATCTGATAAAAGCCTTGTAAATGCACTAATTATAAAGTGCCAACCTTGTAATATTTGGGGGGGGGGGTGATTTCAAAGACTAGTGAAAAGGGGGGGTGTCTCTTGTGTCTTCTTTCTTGCACTCTTCTTGACTCTTTGCAATCTTCTTTTCTGCTATCATGGATGCATCTACAGTTCCACTTTTAACACCATATAATTACTTTGAATGGAAATCTAAGATGATAATATATCTGAAAAGACATGGATATCATCGTGTTACTATGGAACTTGAAACTGAACCTCAAGATGCTGCAGAAAAGATTAAATGGTTTAATAAATGTGATGAAGCTTTTGGTACATTGTGCATGTCAGTCTCTCCTGACCTTCTTTTTCACATTGAATCTGCTACTACACCAAATGCAGTATGGACTACTTTGGGAAACCTCTTTGGTAAGCAGGATGAACTAAGAGGTCATCAATTGGAGAATGAACTCATAGGGTTGAATCCAACCAATTTTGATACTATACAAGACTTCTTCACTAAACTTAAGTTTATAATATTGCAGTTGGAACAGTGTGGAACTAAGAAAGATGATAAGCAACTGATCTTGAGTATTCTTTCTAAGCTTGGTCCTAACTATTCAGTGTTTGTTTCTGCATTCTATGCTACCAAATGTGCCCTAGGTACCACATTCAAAATGCCTTCTTTAGATGATTTTGCTGCAGAACTCACTAGGGAGCAGGACAAATTGGTTCAAATGGGTACAATAAATCCCTCTAAGTCACATACCTTAGTTGTAAATCAAGGCATAAAAGAACAGAAAGGGTCTAGTAAGCAAGATAAGAAACAAAAGAACCAAGGAGAGAAGAAGAAAGATTAGAAATCTGCTACTTCAAAAGTAGACAATGAAACCTCTTCATCAAAAGGTGAACAACCTAAGAAGGAGAAGGTCAAGTGTTCTTATTGTAAGAGGCCTGGTCATGATGAACATAAGTGTTTAAAGAAACAAATTGATCATCTTTCAAATCTTCTTGAAAAGAATAATATCAAGGTTCCTGATTCAGTCAAACAGAGTTCATCGGAAGGATCTTCTAAGGACATAGATAAGAGTAAGGGGAAAGGAAAGGGTAAGGCCCTAGTTGCTATTGCTTCACAAACAAATTCTTGGATAATTGACTCAGGTGCTTCACACCACATGGCTTCTTCAGAAGATGATTTCACATCTTTAGAGCCATGTTCTATGCCTTCCATCCTAATGGGTGATGACACTCCTGTTGAAGTGCATGGGAGAGGGTCTGTTGATGTGGGTGAAGGAACATTTCAAGATGTCCTTTGTGTTCCATCTTTATCAACTAATCTCCTATCTGTTTATCAGATCACTCACACTGGTTCTGGCAAGCGAGTTGAGTTCACACCAGATGCAGTGGTAATCAGCGAAATGCATAATGGGTCTACTGTTGTTGTGGGAAAAGCAGATCATCATTCTAGATTATATCAGTTTTCTCACTTTGTTCCTGACTCTCCTTCGACATTTTTACTCACTCATGCAGATGAGGTGAGTTGTTTGTGGCATCAATGGTTTGGCCACTTGAACTACCGTTACTTGCAACAACTCAGTCAACAAGAAATGGTTTCAGGGTTGCCTTCTATTCAATTTTCTGATGGAGTGTGCCAGGGGTGCATTCTTGGTAAGCATCCAGAGGAGAAGTATGATAAAGCTAAAGCTTGGAGAGCTACACAACTATTGGAGTTGGTACATAGTGACTTGGTAGGACCATTTCCACAACCATCCTTCAGCAAGGCTAGATATGTCTTGACATTTATTGACGACTTTTCCAGATATACATGGGTTTACTTTCTCAAACAAAAGTCTGAAGTCTTTGAAAATTTTCTAGATTTCAAAGCTTTTGCAGAGAAACAATCTGGGAAGTTCATCAAGATTCTGCGTACAGATAATGGGGGTGAATATGTTAATAATCAGTTTGAACAGTTTTGTGCTTCAGAAGGTATCAACATGCAGCAGATAGTTCCATACAGTCCTCAACAAAATGGTGTAGCAGAACGAAAGAATAGGTCCTTGAAGGAGATGGCTAATTGTATGATTCACTCCAAGTCTTTGACACCTCAGTATTGGGTAGAGGCCATCAACTGTGCATGTTACATCCAGAATCGAGTTCCTCATAAAGCTGTGAAGGGGGTAACTCCCTTTCAAGCTTGGACTGGTCGAAAACCCACAGTTAAACACTTTAGAGTGTTTGGTTCTCTTGCATGGGCCCACATTCCAGCTGAAAAACGCAAGGCTATGGATCCGCAGAGTAAGCCTTGCATATTTGTTGGATATCTAGATGATGTCAAAGGGTATAGGCTTCTCCATCCCACTACTCATGAGTTGTTCATTGAGAGGAGTGTTCGTTTTGAGGAGAGTTCTTCTAGTTCTTCTCATACCACCTCTCCATCCACTATCACATTGGAGAAATTGCATTATGATGACAGTTCTTTAGAGGATCTTAATCCTCCTAATCTTGATGAGGAGTCTTCTTCCTCTACTTCAGATGGTGACAGTGATGATGAGGATTCACATTCCTCTCATAGTCATCATTCAGAGGCTGATGATTCTCCCCCAGACTCTCCAGCCTCAGTGCCTCTTTGGGCTCGACAAACTTTTGAGTCAGCAGGAGATTGGCTTGGTGATCCATTAGATACTAGAAGAACAAGGTCACAATTTCAGCAAGCTCCACATCTCTTCATTGCTTCAGCTTCTGATCCACAGTCCTTTCGAGAAGCTTCAGGTGTTCCTGAGTGGGATGCTGCAATGCAAGAAGAGTTCAATTCCTTGGAAAGGAATCACACATGGGATTTAGTTCCTCTTCCTAAGGGAAGGAAACTTGTTCAATGCAAGTGGATCTATCGAACAAAATTTGCAGCGGATGGGTCGGTTGATAAGTATAAGGCTCGCTTGGTAGCAAAATTTTTTTCCCAAGTTCTAGGGGTTGATTACTCTGAGACTTTTGCTCCAGTTGCTAAGATGAATTCCATCCGGCTTGTTCTTGCTATAGCTGCTGCCCATCGTTGGGAAGTTCATCAGATGGATGTGAAGAGTGCATTTCTTCATGGTGACCTTCAGGAGGAAATCTACATGGAGCAACCACAGGGGTTTGTTCAGGATCCTTCACTTGTGTGTCGACTTCAAAAGTCTCTCTATGGCCTTAAATAGGCTCCTCGAGCTTGGTATGCCAAGATGGACTCATTCCTTCTGACAGTTGGTTTCACTCGGTGCCATTCTGATCCGAACGTATACATTTTGCAACAGGATGAAACTCTCACATTTCTAGTTCTCTATGTTGATGACTTGTTACTCACAGGGAGTCACTCATCCACCATCAAAGCAGTGAAAATTGCTCTACATGATAGATTTTTGATGTCAGACTTGGGTCTTCTGCATTACTTCTTGGGAATTGAGATCACTCAATCATCTTCAGGAATCTTCCTTGGACAACCCAAGTATGCACTTGATATGCTCTCCAAATTTCACATGGCTGATTGTAAGCCTACACCTACTCCATTTTTGTCAGGGGTCAAACTTGAGGCTAAGTGCTCTTCACCCTTGGTTGATGGCACTTTATATCGACAGCTTGTTGGAAGCCTCATTTATTTGACTCATACGAGACCCGACATTTCTTATGTTGTGGGCATGGTCTCTAGAATCATGCAGGACCCACATGAGTTGCATTGGAAAGCAGCTAAGCGGATCCTCCACTACATTCAGGGTACTCACAATTATGGAATTTAGTATGTAGCAGGTGTGGATATTGACTTGGTAGGATATACAGATTCAGATTGGGCAGGTGATTCTCAGGATCGCAAGTCTACTTCTGGGTATTGCTTCTCACTTGGTTCTGGTCCAGTTTGTTGGTCGAGCAAGAAGCAGTCTGCAATTGCTCTTTCATCGACAGAGGCCGAGTATCGAGGGGCAGTCAATGCCACCACTGAGGCTATTTGGCTTCAAAATATTCTTACTGAGTTTGGTATTCCAGTCAGAAAGCCTACCATCATCTTTTGTGATAATCAGAGTGCTATACAGATCTCAAAAAATCCAGTTCATCATCAGAGGATGAAACACATTGAGATACATATGCACTATATTCGGGAGCTCATTCAGGAAGGCATCATTGATCTTGAGTATTGTTCTACATCGGAGCAAACTGCGGACATCTTCACCAAACCTTTCACCGAAAGCAAGTTCCTTCATTTGCGATCTTTGCTTGGGATGCAAAAGGTGTCTACTTCAGGAGGGGCTTCTTAGTCCTTCATTCTTTCTCTCTCTATTTTGGGGGGGTCTATTCCTCTTATGGGGGGCTTCTTCTTTTGGGGGGGATATTTATGTACATGGGTACCTAACATGACCTCATTTGCCGGGACCCATCTTTTTACCCACCTAAGCTACGCTTAAGGGGGGGTGTTAGTGTAGTTTTTTTATTTTCCTTATGTTAGGGGGCATTTATTTTTCCTACACATATATTATTAAGCTTGCTTAGGTTATTAGGTGTGGTTAATATGAGGACATGTGGCGGAATACATTAGCTACATGTGTAACTCTCCACCTCACATGGGTAGTTGAGTTACACACCCTCTTTTGGCTTGTTGTGCCACCTCTCATAACCACTATTTTGTCATTTCCTAAGTGGGTTATGGGGTAGTTGGGTTTCTCACCCTCTTTTGGCCTTATGTGCCACCTCTTATAACTCCTTTTTTGTTTTCATATAAGGAGGTTATGCCACATGTTTTGGCATTTACCAAGTAGGTAAAAACCTCCCACCTTTTATGGGGTAGTAGGTAAAACCTCCCACTTTTTATGGAGGTGGGAGTTAATGCACCTCTTGGTTGTATATGCTATTATTTTTCTATATAATAAGCAATATACTCTCACCTTCACAAGTCAAGTGATAGCTCAGTGAGAGTCTTCTCTAAATTCTCTTCTTTATCTCTATTTTTCTCTCATATCAGATTTATCTTCATTCAGCTATTTTGATCTTCGATCATCCGTTGCTTGGAGTTGCATGTGATCTATGACCGACATCAGATCCTGGCTCAATTCTTGCTTCTCACAGAATTTAACATCGATAACAACCCGAATATGAAATAATTCATTCCTTTGCTTATCATTCTTAGGAGTAGAATCTTTACTTGTACTTGCACTTATATTAGAAGAACTTGTAGCTGATGAGAGAGATCTACCTTTTTCTTTACCTTGGATTCCAGTAGCAATGATCTTTGTCTCATCTCCAGAGTCAGATCCAAGATCCTATTGAACTATAGTAGTAGTCTTTTGTTTGTCTTTGTTTCCACCATATCTCTTTGGCCTCTTTTCAGGGTGCAGCTTCCAGCACCTAGAATCATCATGCCCTTCTTTCTTGCAATGTGAGCATGTGGGTTTTTACCCTCTTTCTTCATGGTAGCTATCTTTTTCCCCTTCCCTTTGTTTTGGGATTTGTTCTCAGACTTAGATGGCTTCTTATCAGACTTATCAATAAAAGAACCCTTACCTCTTGACTCTAGGTGTGTGGCTTGGACACATACTTCATCAAAGTTACTAGGATTCAAGACTAAAATTGAATGTCTCAGATAAGAGTGAAGACCACCTATGTACTTAAGCAACGTGTCCTGAGTATACAATGGAACATTTAATGCAATAGCCTTCTTTCTGAATTCATGGGTGTAATCCTGGACAGACTGACCTTTCCCTTGCCTAAAAAGTTGCCAGCTCATCATTAGCTGTTGCATATGGCCTAAGGGATAGAATTGCTTCTTGAGAGAATTAACAAAGTTTGACCAAGTTAAGTTGATTTTACCATGTTGTGAAGACCCATCCCGAATTCTACTCTCCCACCAGGTTAGAGCTGTACCTCCTAACCGAAGAGTAGCTAACTGGATCCTATCGGCATCATCTAAGAGGTTTTGGACTCTACAATAGACTTCAACCTATTGAATCCAATCATCTAATTTTTCAGCATTTAATTCCCCACAATACTTTGGTAGATCAAATTTTACATCCAATTTAATTCTAGGGTTATGTGAACTCTTGAAAAGAGAAGAAGACTCAGAATGAGTAGAAGAGGGAGAAGATGGGGAAGAAGGAGAAGAAGGAGATGGGGGTGTTTTTGGAGGCTCACGGTCACCTCCTAGTCTTTTTCCTTTGTTCTCACGAGCTACACGTCTTTGCATCTTGTCCTCTCTCTCTTGTACTAAAACTTGTACAATGGTTTCCAAATTCTAAAGAGTCTTCTGAATACTCTTATCTTCGGAACCTTCTTCACCACCTTTTCCTTCCATTTGTGATGGTGGATTAGTTCTTCATTTTTCGATCTCAGGATTATATTCTTCAAGCTTTCCTTCACCTCGTTGAATCCTAGATCTTGTTAGCATTCAACTCTGCAATACTAGTCAAACAAAGCTCTGATACCAAACTTGATTTGATTAGGATCTATGACAATTACAAACAAATGCTTAACAATATTACACAAGTTAATTCAAAGCTTTAACCTGAGCGAATTAACATAATAATGCTTAAATGAACAAAGAATAATAAAGGTAATGAACTGAAAGAAAGAGAGTAGAAAGATAGAAGACAAAACACAATTGATAACGGAGTTCATTTGTGGGTTGGACTACGTCTCTGGGTCCTGCTCCAATAGGGGGACCGATCCGATTAGCTCCAAAATCAATTACAAGTGCTACAAGATATTCCCTTCAAGCACAATGGCAACATTATTCTCCAATGTGCAGGAATAATGAACAAATCTTCAAGCTCATAATCTCCTTCTCATCACCTGGTTGCCTACCAAAAGCCTAATACCCCTTTTTATACATGAAATTAGCCAAAAAAAGGCTATAACCACTAATTACAAAGATAATCCCTTTCAACTAATTGAATCTTCGTAATAAACCCTTTACTGTTTTATGGATTTGATTTTACTCCATAAATAGGGGTTGTTTTAACCATATACCCTTATTTAACTAAGGATAGGCGGATCGAGTATTGGTTAAATTAATATTACCCCAAAAATATCTCAAGTGCTATAAATAGCACAACGGTTATGTAATATTTTGGGAGGACGATTATCAAGGTTCAACCCCTGTTGGCCTCCATTCTCTCTTTGGGCAGTTTGTTATTAGCTAAAAGAAACTTCTTTCTAAATAATAGTAAATTGCATGTGTGGTGTAGCGGCAAAGGTGGATGGTTTAGCTATGGAGATCACGGGTTCAAATCTATACTTGGAAACTTTTTGGTAACTGTTGTAACATTATTTTTGGTGGAAAGCATATCCACCTAGATCACTTATCCACCAATTTTGAGAATGATCTGATTCTAGGTGAAAGTTTGGAGAACCATTCCATAGCTAGTCTAGTTAAGATTTTCAAAAATATTCTCATCAATCATCCTCATGTGCAAACTCCATACTCATTGTGCAAAATTATCGTATATGATCTTGAGGGTTAGTGCTTCCATCATATTTTTCATATCTAGGAGTATCAAAACCTATAGGAAATGGTGTCATGTTTAGATTTATGTCGAACGGATAAGGACAAATTTCTTGAAGTGAGTATCTTCTAACATTTCCTCTTTGCATATCTTGAATTTGTGTTTGCAGTGTTTGTAGTTATTGCGTGAGAGTTGTGATAGGATTATCAACATGATATGTTCTTGCATGACCATGATTTTGCATTCTAGGAGGATCTTGATCTCTTCTTGTTTCATCTCTAGTCCTTCTTATATCTTTATTAGATTGAATGTTACTCATAATTTCTACTTCATCTCTTTTGGGTATGTAAGTTTCTTCATTGGTTATGGTAATATTGGGAATTGACGTGTCATTCATGTGGAAACCAAAAATATCTTCGTATTGTTCCTTATTAGGGAGAGGATCACTTTTCTTTTGTGTCAATTTGTTCACATCAAAATCTTGGGGGAGTGTAGCACTGGATTTGGCTAACATTAGGAAATATTTTTCTTTTTCCTCATACAATTTCTACATAAATTTATCAAATTGGGGATCTTTTTTGATGTCTCTAATATTTTGTTCTGTTATTTCTTCTTCAACTTGTATTTCATCTTCATGTTCCATGATTATAGTTGTTTCCAATGTTTCGATTTCTATCTCTGTGGTTCTTCGTCTCTGAGCTCTAGTTAGAATAGACATACACATGTGTTAGATACTGTGCTAGAATTCAATTGTTAAAAAGTTGTTTTGATAAGTGATTGTGAGGCCCTACCCCAACTCATCCTAGCATTTTAGTATTTTTCATGTTGAGACTATTATGGATGCTTTATTTTTATACATTATGGATTTGGAACTTATATGATTTCATGATTTGGATAACATTGATATATATTGATGCTTCATTTCTATGCATTATAGATATAGAACTCTATATGATTCTAGAATAGGATTACTTTGTGATGATGTATGTCATTATTGGAATTGCAGGACTTTACTATGATGATAGAAATAAGATGCATGTTTATGTATGGATCAAAATTATGAGGATTATGATAATTGCTTATGTGGATTTATTTTGATACAAGATATATTGATTTTGTTTAACATCAATTGTATGCAGAGTGTTTGACGTGTATTCTTATTCATGTGTTTAAATATTATATGAGGTTATTTGGAAGTACTAATGTGTAATTGAGATGTCTAGGAAAATTATCCATGTGACCATGGAAATATTATGGAGAACCAAACTAGACCTATGTACGTTCGTAAAGCCAGGGGTTGTCTATTTGGAGAGACAACACCCCGTATGTATCGTATTTTATTTGTAATAGTGAATGATGCATGTGTGTTAAATTTTATTATTGATTTATTTAAATCCAACAAGAGATAATTTCCATGTGTAATTTTGTAATGTATTTTATTGTGTCACTTGACACATGAATTGATTTATGTCTTGAATTTTGACTTGTCTCTTGAAGGGAGTTATTTAACTATATCTTTTTCAAAAATTTGAATGTGGTTCTAAAATTTCCTTGGGTAGAGAGTCTTTGGAGTGGTCAACTCAAGTTTGACACGAATATAAACTTCAGATGGGTTTATAAGGGGTCAAATGGACTCCTAGGGGTAGTTTAAAGGTGTTTCCTAAAGCCCATAAGGTATACCTATGAGTTAGAAGTGTTTTTAGGCATGTGTCTACTCCCATGTGACTGTTTAGTCATCCCAAAAAGTGGATTTTCTAAGATGTGCGAAAATTCAAAATTAGAAGGTGCCATCTAGGTTAGATAATCTTCCCTTTTGATGAAAGATCCTTTTTTGATCTTTTTCTTTCTTTTTCCTTTTTCAATTTTAGGAACCTGTGAGAACTCTCACTAAGGTCTTCTTAGGCAAGAATGAGAGATTTTGTGGGTAATCACCCACTCTCCATTTTTGGAGACTATGCATTTTGAAAAGTTTGGTTTTTGGATTCGAAATTTTGGCTAAGTGTGGAAGGAAGATTTGTGGATTTGGGTTGCTCATCCTCAAACTAGTTCTAGTATACCATTGGGCATATTGAAGGTTGGTTTATCTTCTCCTTGTGTTTCTTCCATGTTGCATGTTTATGTTGGAAAGTTAGTTTGTATGTAAAAATGGTTTTCTTGTATTTCTCTTGTGAAAACTACTTTGTGACATATCTTTAATTTTCTTGTATGCATTTCTGTGTTTGGGGAGTAACCAGGGCCTTCTACTCTTGGGAGAGTAGGATGATCTTGTGGGTGTAGAAGTTTGACAACCCTCGAGTGAGAGACTCTCTTTATGCGAGCGAACTCAAGGGGTGTATTTGTGACCCTTGCTACATGGCCTAGTTTGTGCATTTGGGGGTCATAAGGGGAGAAAGTATGACATGAATGCCTTGGGGGGGCATAAGGAATGTGGGGTTTATGATTTTATGAAGTAACTTCATTTGCTATGAGGTGGCATTATATTCTACCATTCTTGCAGTCTCCTTAGGGTACTTGGTCCACTACCACCCATGTAAAATCATCACATGTTGTGATGAAGTGTAGCCTTGATTGGGAAAGTGATTGTTATGTGATTTTTCCCTTGCTTATTGTGTTTTCATGTCTGTAACCTATATTTGGCTTGGTTCTCCAAGCTCAGGGGTGGCTTCTAGTAAGCCTAGGCTGGGAGGTGAGCACTCCATGGTCATAGCCTATGATTTATTTGTAGGTTGTTTGAAAGAAAAGAAAAGGACAAGTAGAAGTTGTTGGATTTATTGTTTGTAGAAAAGGATTCGGAAATGGAGTATTTCATATTTTAAGTTGCAGCAATGTGAAAGGGAAACTATACGTTGTAATTACTTTGAAAAGGAAATGTATCTATATTATTTAAAGTCCTCATTTGATAGAAATGAGAGATCCATTTGTAAGGTTGACTATATTGTAATTTAAATATACTTTAAGGAAATACATTATTTTTATTGAGTATTATTTTGTTGCAAAATGAATTATTTATGTGAGCCGCAACCCATAGTTGGGGAGGCTTCGTCCCCCCTCTTTGGGTGACACTGTCGGGCTGCGGGCCGCATCCCACAACGACGACCTAGGCCACCTCTGTGGGTCACGACCTGTAGGCTCGACAATGGCCATTGCAGGGAGCCCCCCTTCCCTCCTCCATGAAAGCTCCGCCCTGCTCTTCCACTCCTCCATGGCTGCCATTCTTCTTCGTTCGGCCCTACAAAGAAAAGAAAAGAAAAGAATTATAAAACCCCTAACCCAAAATTTGGGGTTTGGGCAAGTATTGGGATTTTAAAAAAAATATAGGACATTTTTATAATAATAAAATTAGGGTTCATGGGTATATTCATAATAGTGTATGTTTAAAAAAAAAAGAAGAGAATATCCTCACATATAAATATATAGGTGTTTAATATATATATATATATATATATATATATATATATATATATATATATATATATATATATATATATATTGATAAATATACATATATATATTTATATATTTATATATAGTATAGAATATGAATGTATGGGACAAATTGTGGATTTATTTATTTTATTAGGTGTTTATATTTTATATATGTTTTAAAATAAACATATGGGTATATTTAAAATGTGGTTTTAAAATTTATATTATTATGGAGTTTAATCTTTTAGGATTAATTGACCCTTTAGTCGAATTAGTTAATTACATTTTAATTATTGTTAAAATAAAATTTAGGCATTAATAAATCTAAGTGATAGGACTAATTTAATTAGTTCCTAAAAGCAATTAATGATTATTGGAGATTAATATTATCTTCGTCAATTATTTTAGAGAGTTTTGTTTAAATTAAGTTATTGATTAACATTGATGAGATAATAATATTATTCTTTTAGAATTTCGCATTTTATTTAATTTATTTTCGCTTCCTAGAGTTAGTGGTTAGAGTTAACTCAAACATAGTCAAGACAAAACTTGATAGTGCATCTCATTTTAGCAACACTTAATGTTATTAGGTTGTTATTTAAAAAAAAAAATATTCCATTCGTGCCCAAAAGTTTGGGTATGACATTTTGGTATCAGAGCAAGGTTTTCTACACTAGGAACCTTTCTCCATCATATTTCATTTAATTAGTTAATTAATTAATTTTATTCTATTATATTTATTTTTAATTAATTAAATATTCCTCCGAAAAATTATTTATTTCTTTATTTATTTTTATTTTTTTATTAGGATGCCTCCAACTACGCGACAAACTCGCAAATGTGGTAGAGGTCTTAGGAGTGAAAGAATAGCACATGAAGAGGTCGATAGGGAGGAATCAGTTCCTGAAAGGAACCTAGAGGCCCCTCCCAAATGACCAGTTGACCCAAACTGAGACATCTTAGAAGCACTCTAGAACCTGATAGGGATAGTCCAGGAAAGGCTTCCAGCAGAGGATCATCATGTTGAAAACTAGAACTTAGGGAGCCATAGATCGACTGATAGGGAACGGAGTAGGAGTCCACCTCCTAATCCCGTAGAGAGTCAGGTTGGGCATGAGCCCGATCTGTTCATCTACTAGGACCACCTCCAGTAGCAGAGCCAGTGTACTATGAGAGATCATGTTGAGATCCAGGGGATCTAATCAGAGAGATTATGCGCCTCCAGCCACCATCTTTTGGGGGATCTACTGAGAGGGTAGAAGTTGAGGCTTGGCTTTTGAGCCTAGATAGGTGCTTTACATTGCACTCTTATGAGAGGAATCTAAAGGCATGTGTAGCAGTCCACCTATTGAGAGAAATGACCTCCACATGGTGGAGACAAGAGGAATACAAGTGTGGTTTAGTTGTTGATACTCTCACATGGGAGATTTTTATAGAGAGGTTTAGGGAGAGGTACTTGTCAAAGCATTACAGACAGCGTAGGATAGATGAGTTCCATGACCTCTAGCAGAAGGGTGTTTCAGTGACCCAGTACGAGAGCAAGTTCTTCGAGCTCTTTCCATATCTGGACTACTTGAAAGACGAGAAGCTTCTTGTCAACCATTTTATCATAGGGCTGAATGTCGGCATAGCAGGACCAGTGAGGATGTCTGCTCCAGAGAGCCTTCGGGTTGTCGCAGAGAAGGCTTTGATAGCAAAGGAGATTTAGGTCAGGCCACAGGATACAAGGGATCAATTCTAGAACCAAAACCCTATACCCCAGACATATGGGTTTCAGAAACCCCATTGGAAAGGTAATAATAGACACACACTGGGGTTCTCCAAACCCCCTCCTCCAAAACAATCATAGAAGAACTAGAGGCAGAGGCCTCTACAGAGTCAGCAAGACGCAAAGCCCAAGTAGTGGCGGTCTCAGGGTCAAAGGTGAGATCAGTGATCTCAGGTTCCTTACACACCTCCGATGAGGACTCGGCAGTCCTCCAAGGGTGGGTGCAGTGGTTCTAGTGGGACAGGGGGACAATCTTTTTCTAGGCCTCAGGGCATCTAGTTTTAGGCATGCGGTGCTTGTTTCACATGTGGAGGCATGGGGCACATGGTGATAGAGTGTCCTTAGGGTCAGATGGCAGGGAATCAAAGGATGGTAGCATCAAAGCCTATAGTTGGAGATATGAGCAGGTCCCATAGAGTCTTCGCAGCGCTTGACAACCACCAGGCAGAGCACCAGGCCACAGTCATTGAGGCTGCAGGTATGATCAAAGGTAATAGTGTATCTATATTATTTGATTCAGAAGCTACTAACTCCTTTATATCTCCATTGGTTATGGAGCATTGCTGGCTAGTGGCAACTAGACAGGGTGTCAGTTGGGAAGTGGAGTTAGCTTCAGGAGCTAGAGTGTTAGTGGAATCAGAGGTTAGGGCATGTCATCTTTAGATTGGAAATACCACCACCTTAGTAGACCTTAGAGTTACACCACTTGGATCATATGGCATTGTACTTGGCATGGATTGGCTTTATGCCCATAGATCCAAGATGGTTTGTTGTCAGAAAGAGATCAAGTGTGAGAATGATCAGGGTTTGCCCATAGTAATCACTGGGATTCAGAGACCCATGTCTCTTCGTATGATTTCCACAATGTAGCTTAAGTGGAGCATGCGAAAGGGATGTCAGTTATTTGCCATCACCATTAGTGATAGAGGGGAAGAGGATGAAAAGGAAACATTGATTGATGACCATCCTATCGTTAAGGGATATTCAAACGTGTTTCCTTCAGAGTTACCTGGAATGCCGCCTCGTAGAGAGATTGACTTTCATATAGATCTTGTACCAGGAGCTGAGCCAGTTTCAAGAGCACCTTATAGGATGACCACAAATGAGCTTAATGAGCTCAAGATGTAGCTTGAGGAACTTCTAGAGAAGGGTCACATACATCCTAGCATATCCCCATGGGGTGCACCAGTCATCTTAGTGAAGAAGAAGGATAGATCTCTTCGGTTATGCATGGATTATCGACAGTTGAACAAAGTAACCATCAAGAACTAATATCCCTTGCCTAGGATCGATGATTTATTCAACTAGCTTTAGGGTGCCAAAGTATTTTCCAAAATTGATCTAAAGTCAGGATAACATCAGTTGAGAATAGTGGAAAGTTATATCCATAAGACCGCATTTCGCACTAGATATGGCCACTATGAGTTCACTGTGGTTCCATTCGGTCTTACAAATGCTCTTGTTGTTTTCATGAGCCTCATGAATGGGGTATTCTACACATTTCTTGACCATTTTGTGATTGTGTTCCTTGATGACATATTGATATATTATCGGAATGAGAAGGAGCATGAGGAGCACCTAAGGTAGGTTTTGCAGTGTTTGAGGGACAATCAGTTGTTTGGCAGTTTGTCAAAGTGTTCTTTCTTTTGTTCAGAGGTCAAGTACCTTGGGCATGTTATTTTCGGTGATGGGATCTTAGTTGACCCATCAAAGATCAGAGCTATTATGGATTGGAAAGAACGAACCAGTGTGACAGAGGTCAGGAGCTTCATGGGCTTAGTAGGTTATTACCGATGCTTTGTTGAGGGATTCTCTAGAGTCGCACACCCTATTACTTCTCTTCAGCATAAAAGGAAAAAATTTAAGTGGACAAAGAAGTGTGAGAGGGCCTTTTAGGAACTCAAAAAGGCACTTACTAGCACACCTATACTTGTAGTAGCAGATCCCTCAGCTGACTTCATGGTTTGCACAGATGCTTTCGTAGAGGATTTAGGAGCTATCCTTATGCAGGATGGTAGGGCTATAGCTTTTGAGTCTAGGAAACTTAAGACTCATGAGCTAAACTACCCTACTCATGACCTGGAGCTTGCAGTAGTAGTGCATGCACTTGTGAGGTGGAGACACTTCCTTTTGGGTCATCACTTTGAGCTTCATTCAAACCATCAGAGCCTTCAGTACATATTCACTCAGCCAAACCTTAATGCACGTCAGAGGAGATGGATGGAGTTCTTGTGCGAGTATGATTTTGATGTTCACTACATCAAATAGACAGAAAATGTAGTCACAGATGCCTTGAGTAGGAGACATCATGAGGTATACACCATATATATGGGTATGGATTTGAGAGATCGGATATTGCAGCAGTTGCCAGAGGATGGATGGTATTTAGAGGTTTTTCTGGTGATACGATCTTAGGAAACTCTAGAAGGGAAATATGTGGATTATTCCTTGGACTCTGATGGACTATTATGCCATAGAGGGTGCATCTATGTACCTTCTTCCAGAGGATTGCAAGAATTCATTATCACGGAGGCTCATAGAGCTCCTTATGCAGCACATCCTAGAGTTAAGAAGATGCATGCTGACTTGAGATAGTTATATCATTGGCCAGGAATGCGGCAACTCATTGCTAAGTTAGTAGCCCAATGCCTCAAGTGTCAGAGAGTCAAGGCGAAGCACCGCCATCCAGGTGGGTTGCTCCAGTCTCATGCTATACCAAAGTGGAAGTGGGATACTATATCCATAGATTTCATCATTGGTCTTCCTATGTCATCTCGTCGTCATGATGCCATCTTAGTGATAGTTGACAAGTTGACCAAAGTGGCCCACTTTTCACTAGTTTGAACTACCTTCACAGCACCAGCGGTAGCACAGGTGTTCTTGTGAGACATTGTCAGACTTCATGGTGTTCCATGCAAGATTATTTCTGATAGGGATTCCCTCTTCACTTCTTCCTTTTGGAAGGCATTACAGGTAGCTATGGGCACTAAGCTCAACTTCAGTACAACCTATCATCTAGAAATGGATGGTCAGACAGAGAGGGTTAACCAGGTGTCAGAGGATATGATTCACATGTACGTCATGGATCATCAGATCAGATGGGAAGAGTACCTTCCCTTAGTGGAGTATGCCTATAACAATGGGCATCACACTTCGTTGGGGATGCCACCCTATCAAGAATTATACAATAGGCCTTTCAGGACACCATTAAGTTGGGACCGCATAGAGGACAAAGTTGCTAATGGTTCTGAGATAGTTCCAGATATGGAGCAGTAGGTAGATTTGATTAAACAGTGTCTTAGAGAGGTACATGATAGACAGAAGAAGTATGTAGATGCGAAGAGGATAGATCATAGCTACTTGGTTGGAAACAGAGTCTTTTTGAGAGTACGACTGCATAAGAGTCGAATCCGTTACGGAAACGGTTCTAAGCTTGCACCTCGCTTTGTAGGACTATTTGAGATCCTTGAGAGGATAGGACCAATTGCCTATCATTTAGCATTGCCACCTAGCTTGTCACGCATCCATGATGTGTTTCATGTATCAGTTTTGAGAAAGTATATCTATCATGAGTCTCATATTTTAGATTGGGATGCCTTGCAGGTGGAGTTGGACGGGCAGCTAGCTTTGGAGCCCATTCACATTTTGGCCACTGGACACTGGCCCTTTGAGGTTGAGAGCTGAACTAGGTTAGGGTCCAGTGGGATTGCTATGATGAGGTTACGACTTCATGGGAGGAAGCATCACATATGAGATCATAGTACCCCCATCTTTTTGATGAACTCTAGGAGGAAGTTCATGCCTAGAGGGGGAGGGTGTGAGGCCCTACCCTGACTCATCCTAGCATTTTAGTATTTTTCATGTTGAGACTATTATGGATGCTTTATTTTTATACATTATGGATTTGGAACTTATATGATTTCATGATTTGGATAACATTGATATATATTGATGCTTCATTTCTATCCATTATAGATATAGAACTCTATATGATTCTAGAATAGGATTACTTTGTGATGATGTATGTCATTATTGAAATTGCAGGACTTTACTATGATGATAGAAATAAGATGCATGTTTATGTATGGATCAAAATTATGAGGATTATGATAACTACTTATGTGGATTTATTTTGATACAAGATATATTGATTTTGCTTAACATCAATTGTATGCAGAGTGTTTGATGTGTATTCTTATTCATCTGTTTAAATATTATATGAGGTTATTTGGAAGTACTAATGTGTAATTGAAATGCGCATGAAAATTATCCATGTGACCATGGAAATATTATGCAGAACCAAACCTAGACCTATGTACATTCATAAAGCCAGGGGTTGTCTATTTGGAGAGACAACACCCCGTATGTATCATATTTTATTTGTAATAGTGAATGATGCATGTGTGATAAATTTTATTATTGATTTATTTAAATCCAACAAGAGACAATTTTCATGTGTAATTTTGTAATGTGTTTTATTGTGTCACTTGACACATGTATTGATTTATGACTTGAATTTTGACTTGTCTCTTGAAGGGAGTTGTTTAACTATAGCTTTTTCAAACATTTGAATGTGGTTCTAAAATTTCCTTGGGTAGAGAGTATTTGGAGTGGTCAACTCAAGTTTGACCCGAAAATAAACTTCAAATGGGTTTATAAGGGGTCAAATGGTTTCCTAGGGGTAGTTTAAAGGTGTTTCCTAAAGCCCATAAGGTATACCTATGAGTTAGGAGTGTTTTTAGGCATGTGTCTACTCCCATGTGATTGTTTAGTCATCCCCAAAAGTGGATTTTCTAAGATGTGTGAAAATTCAAAATTAGAAGGTGCCATCTAGGTTAGATAACCTTCCCTTTTGATGAGAGATCCTTTTTTGATCTTTTTCTTAGTTTTTCCTTTTTCAATTTTAGGAACCTGTGAGAACTCTCACTGAGATCTTCTTAGGCAAGAATGAGAAATTTTGTGGGTAATCACCCACTCTCCATTTTTGGAGACTATGCATTTTGAAAAGCTTGGATTTTGGATTCAAAATTTTGGCTAAGTGTGGAAGGAAGATTTGTGGATTTGGGTTGCTCATCCTCAAACTAGTTCTAGTATACCATTGGGCAGATTGAAGGTTGGTTTATCTTCTCCTTGTGTTTCTTCCATGTTGCATGTTTATGTTGGAAAGTTAGTTTGTATGTAAAATGGTTTTCTTGTATTTCTCTTGTGAAAATTACTTTGTGACATATCTTTAATTTTCTTGTATGCATTTCTGTGTTTGGAGAGTAACCAGGGTCTTCTACTCTTGGGAGAGTAGGATGGTCTTGTGGGTGGTAGAAGTTTGACAACCCTCGAGTGAAAGACTCTCTTTATGCGAGCGAACTCAAGCGGTCTATTTGTGACCCTTGTTGCATGGCCTAGTTTGTGCATTTGGGGGTCATAAGGGGAGAAAGTATTGCATGAATGCCTTGGGGGGCATAAAGAATGTGGGGTTTATGATTTTATGAAGTAACTTCATTTGCCATGAGGTGGCATTATGTTCTACCATTCTTGTAGTCTCCTCAGGGTACTTGGTCCACTACCACCCATGTAAAATCATCACATGTTGTGATGAAGTGTAGCCTTGGTTGGGAAAGTGATTGTTATGTGATTTTTCCCTTGCTTGTTGTGTTTGCATATATGTAACCTGTCTAGGACTTGGTTCTCCAAGCTCAGGGGCAGCTTCTAGTAAGCCTAGGCTAGGAGGTGAGCACTCCATGGTCATAGCCTATGATTTATTTGTAGGTTGTTTGGAAGAAAAGAAAATGACAAGTAGAAGTTGCTGGATTTATTGTTTGTAGAAAAGGATTTGGAAATAGAGTATTTTATATTTTAAGTTGCACCAATGTGAAAGGGAAACTATATGTTGTAATTATTTTGAAAAGGAAATGTATCTATATTATTTATAGTCCTCATTTGATAGAAATGAGAGATCCATTTGTAAGGTTGACTATATTGTAGTTTAAATATACTTCAAGGAAATACATTATTTTTATTAAGTATTATTTTGTTGCAAAATGAATTATTTATGATGAAGTTTAAGTTATGTATTGATCTTGAAATAATATTGATTGTATACATGGTATTTTAAAAATGAAAGTTTAAATTTGCATGTGGCTTTTAAAAATAAAAGATCAGTTTATTTCCTTATGCATATCTCTAAGGTTAAATTTAAATAATATCACATCTATATAGTTGTTGTTTAAATTTATTGAATTCTGTCATTTACTTATTTGCAGAAATAAAAATCTAGAGTTAAATAGTCTATTTAATTTAAATAATATCATATTTCTATAGTTGTTTAATTTTATTGGATTTTGTCAATCATTTATTTGCAGAAAATAAATCTAAAGTCAAATAGGTTATCTCTGATTTATGGTATTTAAAATAAAAAAAATACACGGATTTAAATTAGAATATTTTAATCAATTTGTTTAAAAAGTTTCAAAAAAAAAAAAATCTATATTTTTGCATAGTAGAGTTAGCCCTTGTTTTTCAGATGCATCTAATATATATATATATATATATATATATATATATATATATATATATATATATATATATATATATATATATATATATATATATATATATAAATTAAACAAAAAAAAATTAACATAAAATAAAAAATTTAAATAAAAAAGAAATTAATTTTTTTTTTTTAAAAAAGGGGGACCTTTGGTTTTCGGGGAGCTTGCCCGCCCCCCCCCCTGCACAGTGGGCGGCGACCCCCAGCGACAGCCACAACCACCATTGTGGGCCACAACCCATAGTTGGGGAGGCTTCGGCCCCCCTTTTTGGGTGGCACCCCATAGTGGCAGTGCTGCCGAGCTGCGGGTTGTGTCCCACAACAGCAGCCTAGGCCGCCTCTGTGGGTCGCGACCCATAGGCTCGGCAATGGCCGTCCCTGCTGGGAGCCCCCCTTCCCCCCTCCATGAAAGCTCTGCCCTGCTCTTCCACTCCTCCATGGTCGCCATTCATCTTCGTTCGGCCCTACAACTCAAAGAAAAGAAAAAAATTATAAAATCCCTAACCCAAAATTTGGGGTTTGGGCAAGTATTAGGGATTTTAAAAAAAATATAGGGCATTTTTATAATAATAAAATTAGGGTTCATGGGTATATTGATAATAGTGTATGTTTTCTTTTTTTAAAAAAAAGAACATCCTCACTTATAAATATATAGGTGTTTAATAGATATATATGTATATATATAAATAAAATCATATGTATATTGATAAATATACATATATATATTTATATATTTATATATAATATAGAATATGAATGTATGGGACAAATTGTGGATTTATTTATTTTATTAGGTGTTTATATTTTATATATGTTTTAAAATAAATATATGGGTATATTTAAAAATGTGGTTTTAAAATTTATATTATTATGGAGTTTAATCTTTTAGGATTAATTGACCCTTTAGTCGAATTAGTTAATTACATTTTAATTATTGTTAAAATAAAATTTAGGCATTAATAAATCTAAGTGCTAGGACTAATTTAATTAGTTCCTAAAAGCAATTAATGATTATTGGAGATTAATATTATCTTCGTCAATTATTTTAGAGAGTTTTGTTTAAATTAAGTTATTGATTAACATTGATGAGATAATAATATTATTCTTTTAGAATTCTGCATTTTATTTAATTTATTTTCGCTTCCTAGAGTTAGTGGTTAGAGTTAACTCAAACATAGTCAAGACAAAACTTGATAGTTCATCTCGTATTAGCAACATTTAATGTTATTAGGCTGTTATTTAAAAAAAAAATTATTCCATTTGTGCCCAAAAGTTTGGGCATGACAGTAATCAATTGTCAATGTAAATGTGATAGCGTGATATGGCACAGAAAGATGATTCAGGTGTTTAAAAGTTTGCAAGTATTTTTATCTTTGGTTTTGGAGTGCAATGGTGATGATTTGATAAAAAAATCAAGTCCAATAGGAACGATATATCCTACGATGTGGGACAAGATTATCCTGACCAAACGTTTCAGTTTTGTGATAAAGGATGATAGATCCTGATGAGAAACTATGTTTGAGTGATCAGTTTACCAAAAAGGGTGATAATGCACTTTGAGAGGTTTAGATCTTGAACTTGTTGAGAGTGAGCACTTGAAAATCTTGAGGTGTTTATATTCTAAAGTCTGATTTTGATGGATGATAACTTGACCAAGCAAACCAAGAAGACAACTTAAGAACAGAATAACTGATAACAGGTGTTTATGATTACTACACACTGATCAAGAAAAATGACAGACTTGAAAAAGTCATGCAAATCGATAGCTTTGGATTGATAAAAATAAAGTGGTGCAGAAGCACCTAGACATCAAGACATTGGAGGAGATCCTGAGAGATATTTTAATCCATATGTTTGGATATGATATTCAATGTAATAAAATCAAATGTAATGCCTAAGGGCAAAAAAAATTGTAAAATTGTCATTTAGTTATCATTTTAAGAGTCACGTGATGTGTTTTGTAAAGCCATGAAGTCATTTATTCAAAAGTGTAAAAGTTGTCAACTTGACAATAAAATGTTGTCAAGCAAAGTTGCAAAAATGCAACAAAAGTTGAAAAGGGGTTAAAAGTTGGTTGTGAGAGGTAGTTGTAAGGTCAAAACTGACCAAGAGTCTATAAAAATTCATTTTATGGTCGTTCCAAATCATAAAGGAAAGAAAGGAAAGAAAGGAGAACATTTTGATACATTTTGGTGTATTCTACTATTGCTATTTTGATTGGCTTTCCAGTTTTTATGTTGGTTCCAGGTCTTGCACGACCATGTATTACCTGGAAACCTTTGTAAATGTATAATTAATGGTTAGATATGTGAAATACCTTTCTTTTACATTTTGTTTGGATTGATTATGTTTCTAAATGAAGAAATTATGGAAGTTTTGGTGAAAGTTGTTGTTTGCAGATTTGAGGTTTCCTGAGAACAGTCATGTTGCAGAATATGGTACGGATTCATATGAAATTATTATGACCTCTAAATAGATTCATTGGATAGATATGTGAATTATCTTTCATTTCCATTTTGTCTGAGTCATTTTTATTTAGATTTGTGGAAGTTATGAATATTTTGGTGAAAACTGGTTTTAAAAGGTCTTCAATGGAGTTGCAGGCAATGGTTTGACATTATCTCATGATTTAAGAATTGGAAAATTTAATGGATTACATATTCTGAATCTATATTCATAAATATTTCATATTAAATTGGTTTGGTGTCATTTTGTTATGTTTTTTGAAAGATATTTGATGCCCTAGGCGGACTGGGCATGCACATGCTTTGTTTGGGAACACTAGTATTGGGTCTCGGTACATAGGCCATAACTTTTATACTAACCATTGGATTCTCCTAAGTTTTGGATATGTTTTAATAAGTATAGTTATCTACATTTTCACCAAAGGGATCGTTGAAATAATATCTGGGTCAAAAGTTATGAATGACAGAATACAGGTCTATGACTGGGAACTTTAAAGATTGAAGTGTGAACCATGAATATGGGTTATTGCATTAAGTTGATATTAATGAAGAGATGATTGAAAGAAGTTGTTATTTTGCCTCTAAAGAATGAGTTTAAATGGATATTGATATTTGAATATGCAGATAGGGAAGAAGTATTTGTTCCCTCTACATCATAAAGACTCATACGACAGATCATATAGCCTCAAATGACAAAAGATACAAGCCTATACGACAAACTGATATTTTCATGTGAAGCAATAGAGGCTCGTACAACAATACTTTCTGAACCATATGATAAAAAAAATTACTCATACAACAACCTTACTAAGCCATACGACAAAAGATAAATCCCATACGCTAAATGATTAGCTCATATGACAGAGAACCTGACTCATACAATAGGTAACAGAGCAGAGATAAAAAGTGTTTGTTTGTTCGAATTATGATCACTAAAGTTTAATGTTTTGCCTTTGTTTCCAGTTTCAGATGTCTGATTTTTCAATTTAGGGATGAATACACAACAGACATGTGATGTGATAATTGACTTCAAGCATGCTAAACCCTAAGGAAGTTGGCTGAGGAGAGAAAACCTTTGCTTGCAAACTTAGGTACACACCCAATAGCTAGTCAGAATACGGTCGTTGAGTCTCACGCAATGGATTCTAAACGTTGTATTATCCGACTCCAAATGCAAAAAGGGACAAGAGTCCCACCGGGCATGCCAAAATATATATGGTGAAAATGGATGACAATAATAACAATATTGAAAGACTAAATGAATTCAACCACAAAACCCTAGCCTAACAACAACAAAGATCCACCATAACATATGAAGATTATCTAAGACAATGCAAATCAAATGAAATTACAAAGATTATACCATCACATGTCCAATAGGGTTTTCATCTCCATTCTTCCTATCTCCATTGATCTTTCTTGATATATTTGCTCTCAGATTTTATATGCACAAGAGCTCAACAAAGAACGGAATGTGGTTGCAAGTTGGATTGTAATGTAGACAATTGCATAAAATTCATTAGGATGCATCATTAGGGTTTGATAATGAAGGAAGCATCTTCTTATATAGAAGACACTATATGAAATGGAGGGATAAGATTGAGAGGTGTAAAAGGAGGTCGACTATGATTAGAGGGTAGGTAAAAAAAATAATAAAATAATGAAAGGGGTAGGTAGTGTATGAATTAAGAGATGAATGACATGTGTCATAGGTAGAAAAGGTTAATGAATTAATTAAATAAATAAAGATTTATTTAATTAATAGAAGAAGTGGGATAATTAAATAAATAAAAATATTTATTTAATTTAGGAAAATGATAATTTAAATAAATAAATGTATTTATTTAAATGAGAAATAAGGCTAGCAGAGGATAAATGAATTAATTAAATAAATAAAGATTTATTTAATTAATAGAAGAATTGAGCTTAGATAATTAAATAAATAAAATATTTATTTAATTAGACATGACAATTTTGGGTGTCTACATTTTGCCCCTCTTTGAGACAATGCGGCTTGTCGCGTTGTTTCAAAGAAGATAATATGAACTGATACAAAGTTGCCCCGAGATGGGAATGATATGCCCCCTCGAGAGATTGGATGAAAAAATGTCTGAAAAGATTGCAGACAATCTCTTGATAAGAAAGAAAGGCTAGAATGGAATGGCCGGATAAAGTGACAAAGTCACGGGATAATGAAGACTGACTCGGAAAATGAAGGCGAGGGCTAGGGTAGGCTATAAGATAGACCACGGGGGAAAATACATCCTCATTGTCATCTACACATCCATGAGAGAAGATTGCAAAGCGAAAATAGAGTAGCAGCAGTTAGCCGCGATGGCCTTCATTCATAGATTCGACCGCGTTCGCCGATTTTAGAGGCTAGCAAAGGTAGGAGAGCCGGTAAGTACCACCAAACCTCCTCGTACTTTGACGCATTTAATTTTGTCATTAATGCATGGTAGATAGAGCAATAAATGTGCTTAGACTAGGGTCCAAAAAATGTCCAAAAATGTCCAAGCGTGTCTACGTTGGTGCCAGACGTGTCTATGCTGGCGAGGCGCGTCTGTGTTTGTGCCAGGCACTCTGCGTTTGAACCCACATCTGTGTCAAATGTGGTTGCATCTGTGATGTGCAGGCGCGTCTGTGCCAAGAAGGCACGTCTGTGTCATCCAGGCGCGTCTGTGCAGAGCATAGGCACGTCTATGTTTGTCAGGCGCATTTGTGTTTTTCAGGTGCGTCTGTGCAGTCTTCAAGTGCGTTTATGTCAGGTAAGTGCATTTGTGCTTAGGTTTGTCATCTAGGTCAAATCGGTAGTTTTGTGATGAACATACATTGTCGATTGGATAAGCTGCTGAGAGGATACACTCAAGCAGGTCCTCTAGGGAAGACTAGGATAGATCAAGACACTTTGTGATGAATAGTGAGTACCAAGATAGAGTACTTTGTGATGAACAGGGAGTACTAAGAAATGAGCAGCACTTTGTGATGAACATGGAATGCAAATGTGAGTAACACTTTGTGATGAACAGTGAGTGTCACACACGTAGTACTTTGTGATGAACAGGGAGTACCACTAGGATAGAAGCAACACTTTGTGATGAACAGTGAGTGTCACTAGGGTAGAATGCCATATGCATTTAGATAAAAAGTAGCATTTTGTGATAAACAGGGAATGCCACTATGACTGACATGAGTGATTTGCTTGACTGCAGGAGTATTTGCCGATGTTGGAGTCACGAGAGAGATTCCCATCGACTCAGAGGTTGCGACCTGAGTTGTCATTCGAGGACAAAGCTGCCATTGAGGAGATGGGTTTGAGACATGTTCTATATGTGCCTAAGTTTTGGGCGAACATGGGACTGTTGACTGCATTGGCGGAGAGATGGCACTCCGAGACCTGCACTTTTCATTTGTCGATGGGTGAGATGATAGTCACCCTGGAAGATGTATACAGGATACTGAGGATACCGATCGATGGGGAGCTAATCCCATATGATCGAGATGGAGACAGGGAGGCCCTTAGATGAGTATTCCAGGACCCAGGACTGGAGATGAGGGTAGGACATGTGGCGTGGGATACTATGACAGCCACAGGACTAGTGCTGCCAGCAGTGGTAGGAGGAGCGATCAGTGGGTTCCTGTGTCCAGATAAGGTGACACGGGGGTTGGCTATGGGTTGGGGAGGAGCACTGGAGACACTGGTGACACAACACACCAAATATTCTTGGGGACCGTGCATGCTGGCACACCTCTATTATGAGCTGCAACAGTTCATGTATCATGGATCAATGGGATTGGGCTGTGGGGTGACATTGCTGCAGGTATGGGCTTATGAGCATCTGCTAGTGACAAGGCCAATACACTTCAGAGACAGGGGACATGGACGCAGCTTTGTGCACCTGTATGATATGATCACATCGTAGCCACGGATTAGCAGGTTGGAGCACTGGCGGCGAGTGATAGATGATATTGATGTGGTCATATGGAGGCCATATCTAGGATGTGAGCAGTGGGAGGATGACGTAGTTGAGTGCCTTACACCTTCTGGAGTAGGTATCTAATTGGATGGACACCCTATGTGCTAGAGAGGCAGCTAGTGGACAGGGTTAGCCGACAGTTTGGCAGGATCCAGAGGATGCCCCGGGGCTTAGGCATGCATGCACGGACGGTCAGAGATCAGGCATAGTTTGGGCCCTTGCTGTCATATGATCAAGTAGTTACACAGCTGGTAGAGATGATGCCAGTTCCCTGGGACATGTGGCTAGAGATTGAGGATGCCAGCATGGATGTTGAGTATACAGCATACTGGGCAGAGCATCCCTTCCCACGCTTGATGTATCTGGGAGAGCCATTAGAGGGAGATGGGGGTGGGGATGATGATGATGGTGGAGGTGATTGGGGCAAAAGTTGATGGAGGAGGAGGGGAGCAGTTGGAGAGAGGAGGGTTGCACCTTGGAGGGAGGGTGGTGAGGAGAGATAGGCTCAGGTGGTTAGGGGTCGCGGTGGATTGTCGCTACAGGTGCCAACAACATAGAGTCCCAGATAGGTACAGGTATAGGGATAGGGATAGGGACAGAGACCGGTACCAGTACAGGCACCAGTACAGGTATAGACACAGGCATAGGGGCAGGAACCGGTACAGGGGGAGCCATAGGCAGAGGCGGAGGGGGTTGACCCAGAGAAGGATGAGCTGATAGAGCTGAGGGAGATCTACCAGGGCCAAGAAGATGAGATCCAGGAGCTGGAGAGGGAGAGTGATCAGCTCAGGTTGAGGCTCAGAGATACTAAGTGGGAGTGAGATCAGGCTATTCAGCACTATACAGAGGCTGAGACAACACTGAGGGCTGGGAGACAGGCAGCGGAGGACACAGGGGCAAGATATGCTTATGTCCTATGGGCAGGGGAGGAGATTGCCTACTGGTGAGATCTCTACTATGGTGTAGTGCCAGCAGATCAGCGGGCAAGGAGCTTCCATAGACCATCGCGTACAGTGACAGCTACGAGAGGGAGCCGGAGGAGATAGGCATCAAGTGGTGGGGTTATGGGTCCTCCACCACCACAAGATAGAGGAGACAGGTGGGATGATCCTAGGGTGGGTCTTTTAGGGGCTCAGATTCCATCGAGGCCAGGTGGCTCCAAGGGAGGGAGTTCATCATAGCCATAGAGGGCTCCCTATGTATCAGTATTGTACCATTTTTGTATTGTAGACACCTACAGGTGCTTTTGTAGCCATATGATTTTGATATCATTGTATCATGACACTTTATGATTATATATATGAGATGATTCATTTTTGCGGTAGCTATATGCATGTGTACCTTTGTGATGAGATGTTTCATGATGTATGTTTCTATGGGATGGATGCAAATATTTATATGATGTAATGCAATATTTTTGTTCCTTTATGTTTTATATGTGTATGCCAATGCAAATGTGAGTGTATGTAATGCAGATGAATATGATAATGCAAATGTAAATTGTGCTAACAGGTGTTGTGTGTAGGATGTGATGCAGTTGTGATATCTATATGTATGTATGAAATGCTTATATGTGGTAATGCAAGTGCAACTACATGAAATGCAAATGTTTTTGGTGTGTCATTATACTCAGTCATGTGATAACAGGCTACGCGAACTCGAGAAGGATGATGGAAGTCAATCAAGAAAGGGGGATGGAAGATAGAAGATATGAAAGTGAAAGAGCTTCTTGTGTGTTATCATCATTGAGCTTTATTATGGCAAGTAGGTTATGACAATTGAGGCATATGTTCGACCCAGAAAGTCATTGTACCTGTTTGCATGGAGATAAGATAGTCACAAACAAGGAATGCCTCAGTTCACACTAGACTCACAGTGTCCTCATATCCTTGGACAAGTCATAGCATTACTAAGAGACAATCCACAGACAACAAATACAAATAGGTGACGATACCCCATCCTCGCCTTTCTAGTCAAAGACATCCTGGAGATAGAATCTCTAGTCAGAGACATCCTGGAAAAGCTAAAAGACATGTCACCAAAAAGATAAAATCAAAAGAAAACCAAGACTCGACACCAACATTCACTGTAGTCCTCAAGTTTAGTGTCTCTTGTCACTTGTATAAGTCTTATTTGATTGTGGTCACAATGTTTACTTTCACATAAAGGATAGATAACACTAAACCATATGTTTTCTGAGTCTGTTGAAAGATTTGATTTTGTTGAAGCCCATTGTTGTTGCTGTGTCTTATCTGAAACTAACTGAATCCATGAAACTGATACTTTATTGTAGAGAAGATGAAACTTTATTATGGATCTGTGAAGAAAATGTTGCTTTATTGCGGATTGTGTGCGGATAGATTGAAGGAAGCTGGAAGAAACTGTACTCCTCGAAACATGTGATGTTCTCAGTTCCACACCCATCACTAGACATAGGATTTGCCTTAGCCACAGATAGGATCTGATTTATTATGGATGGAAAGGGAGGTGAAAAGGGAGGTTTATTATGAATGGCTAACCAATCTTGGGTAGATCAATAACAAGCCATGATGGGAATGGGTAAGTTTATTATGAACGAATAGGTTGTGAGTGTGTGCAAAGTGAAAGGATGAAAGTGAATCTTGAAGGAGGGAGGAGCAATGTCTCTACGCATGGCACTAGTGACCTAGTTTTCACCATGGTACTTGCCTAGTGCGCCACCGAAGTGGTTTTCACCGTTGGACGAAATTATTTCTCTTTACTTTTTTTTTTATTTTTCAATGTTTTTTGTGTCACAAGGCGCCTGTTTGCCAGGCTTTCACCAAGTAACGATGTTTATGTTTTATGAATTTTTTTGTATTTTTTGAATTAGGATACTCTGAAGAGTTATGTGTAGAACTGATGAAGGTGCATGCTGTTGATAGGATCCTCCAAAGGTTCACCTTCTGTAGTTGAGAGCTGATAAGCCCCAGATCCATATGCTGCTATAATAATGTAGGGACCAAGCCAGTTTGGTTCGAACTTGCCCTTCTTCTCTCTGTCTTGCTGATTTTTAGGATTTTCTCTGGGAACCAAGTCCCCTACCTCAAATGTGCGAGGCTTGACTTTGTGATTGTAGCTATGACTCATTCATTGTTGGTAAGCCTTGAGATGATTAAAAGCAGTTTGTCTTCATTCATCCAGTAGTTCTAGCTCTGGTAAGCGAGAGACCCTATAGTCTTCATCACTGATGATGTTTTGCAAAGAGATCCATAAAGAGGGTAACTCAACCTCAATAGGCAAGATAGCGTTAGTGCCATAGACAAGTGAATAGGGTGTAGATCCTATAGGTGTGCAGACACTTGTGCGGTAGGCCCAAAGTGCAGGATTAAGTTGGATATGCCAATTACGACCAGCATTGTCGACTGTCTTCTTTAGGATTTTAAGGATTGTTTTATTAGATGCCTCAGCTTGGCCATTACCTTGGGGGTAATATGGTGTGGAGAAATGATGGGAAATATGGAAGCGGTCACAGAGTTCATGAACATCCTAATTTTTGAAGGGACGTCCGTTATCAGTGATAATGGAAATAGGAATACCGTATCGGGAAATGATATAGTTGAGGATGAATGTAGCAATCTATTTTCCTGTGACTTGTGTGAGAGGTATGGCTTCAATCCATTTTGTAAAATACTCTATGGCAATGATAATGAATTTATGACCATTGGAAGAAGGAGGGTGAATCTTGCCTATGAGATCGAGTCCCCATTGACAAAGGGGCCAAGGAGACGCAAGTGGTTGAAGTTCTTGTGCTAGCGCATGTATGAGGTCTCCATGAATTTGGCATTGGTTACATTTCTAGACAAACTTATATGAGTCTTTCTCCATATTGGGCCAGTAATATCTAGTCCTGATGAGTTTCTTGGTCAAGGTAGGACCACTAGCATGTGGACCACATATCCCTTCATGCACTTCCCGTAACGCAATCTGAGCTTCGTCACTTTCTAAAAATCTGAGAAGAGTGCCATCTAGACCTCATCGGTATAGGATATCAGCTAAAATTACATATCGAGAGGATTGGCGAATGAAAGTGCGACGTTGGTTATTTGATAGATCAGGAGGTAAAGTATTGTCACGTAGGTATGTGAAAATGGAACCATATAACTGGGACTTGGGACCAACAACACATATCATCTCAGTAGGCATGATCTCATATGAAGGGACCAAAAGGTTATCCACCAAGAACTCATAGCGGGTCTCATTTGGAGGTAAATCAATCAAGGAAGCAATTGTAGCCATGGCATCTGCGGTGCGATTCTACTCTCTTGGTATCTGCTCAAAGTCTATCTTTATGAAATGTTGTTTCAGGTCATCCACCATTTGTTTATAAGGCATTAATTTTTCATCTTTTGTTTGGTAATCATCAGTTGCTTGACGTATGACAAGTTGGGAGCCCCCAAAAACATGAAGTTCCTGGATCTTCCATTGAACTGCAATTCGTAATCCTGTTGTTAATGCCTCGTATTCCGCTACATTGTTAGTACAAGGAAATGATAAGCAGTATGATTTTGGTATAGAATCCCCTTGAGAGTTATAAAGAGGATGCCAGCTCCTACCCCATGCTGTGTGTAGGAGCCGTCGAAGTACAGTTGCCATGGCTTTGCATGTGACATTGTCAAAATGGATTCATCTGGAAATTTTGAACTTAGAGGAACATCATCTATCACGGGAGCATCTGCTAATTGATCTACGATGACTTGTCCTTTTATTGCTTTTCTATCCACATAATCGATGTCAAATTCACTCAAGATCATTACCCATTTGGCCAGTCGCCCAGGAAGTGTTGCTTTATTGAGAAGGTATTTCAAAGGGGTCTATCCTTGCAACTAACTTAGTCTTATGAGTGAGCATGTAATGGCGTAATTTCTGTGAAGCAAAGACCACGGTGAGACATGCACACTCAATTGGTTTGTAGTTTAGTTCATATCCTACCAATGTGTGATTGATATAATATACTGCTTTTTCCTTGCCCTCAGCAATTTGTTGTGCTAAGAGTGCCCCCAGTGCTGTTGGAGTAGCTGATATGTATAGTAACAGAGGTTGATCTAGAACTGGTGGCATCAGAACTAGTGGATTTAGAAGATAATCTTTGAGCGTCTAGAAAGCTTGTTGACAGTTATCATCCCAGTTGAATTTGATGTTTTTATGTAGCAGGTGTTGAAAAGGATTACACTTATCTGGCAGTTGTGCTATGGATCTTCGAATGGACTGGAGTCTGCCTTGTAGGGATGGAAGTTGACTGATATTTCTTGGTGGTTGCATTTCCAAGATGGCCTTGACTTTTGCTAGATCAACTTCAATTCCTCTTTGTGATACAATGAATCCTAGGAGCTTCCCGGAGGTTACTCCAAAGACACATTTCTTGGGGTTTAATCTTACTTTGTATTTTTCCAACCGATCAAAGACAACTGAAAGTATGTCCAAATGTGTATTTCTATCTATTGATTTGCCCAAGAGATCATCAACATAATCTTCCACGGTTACATGCATGAGATCATAAAAGATAGTAGTCATGGCTCTTTGATATGTCGCACCTACATTCTTTAGTCCGAAAGGCATGACATTCCAGCAGAAAGTTCCCCATGGACAAGTAAATGATGTTTTGTGTTGATCCTCGGGCACGATCCTTATTTGATTATAATCAGAGAATCCATCCATCAATGATAACATTTCATGACTTGCGGTGAGATCAATAATCAAGTCAATATTTGGCAATGGGAAGTCATCCTTTGGACAAGCTTTGTTGATGTCTCTGAAATCTGTGCAAATTCTGATGTTGCGATCTAGTTTACTAACAGGTACCAAGTTGGAGATCAATTCGGGATAATCAATTGGGCATATGAATCTGACATCCAGTAATTTCTCAAGTTCTACTTTGACTAGTAATGCCACTTGTGGATGCATCTTTCTTAGTTTCTATTTTACTGGTGTTGCCCCCGGTTTGACTGTCAAATGATGCATTACCAAATCCGGATCCAATCCAGGCATATCAACGTATGACTAGGCAAAGTTGATTTGTTGTTCTTTGAAGAAACTTATGAATTTTGACCTTTCGGACTCTGTCAATGATTGAGCTAGGAATATGTTGTGTGGAACCTCTTCTGTACCAATGTTTGTTTTGATACTCTCCTCTACCAACATGGATGACTTTTCCTCATATGATGCTAGGAGAATGTCGAGCCTTCCATCTTCGAGTGCCTCGGAGAGGTTTTCACCCTTAGATACGTCCTTTCTTTTTACTTTTTTGGGGTCAGACAGTGCCACAGTGTGGTTTTTGCCATAAGACCCTTGATTTGTTCTTATTTTCACATTTTTGCGACTGGAAGGTCCGACACCCTCACCAAAATATGCCACGCTATTGAGTTCTATAGTGTATCTTGCTTTATGGTCTCCAGGAGGAAGATCATCTTGTATGCCCATATAGTCAATAAAAGCTTCATCATTTTGGAATGTGTCAAACTGTGTAGGTCCTTCATGATCCCAGTCAATGAGTTGGTGGTGGATAAGGAAAAGGCCATTAATGTCTTCGAAGTTAGCGGAGCTAAGAGTGAAGATGCAATTATATTCGAGTATGTCAAGGTAATTATCGAGGTCATCGATGGCACTCTCCTCATCAGTCTTGATTGCGAGTGAATCCAAATTATCATCACTAGTACCGCATTCTGGGACAGGTGTTCTCATCCTATGTGATTTCAACCTAGAACCTTGAGACAAGGATTGTGTGGACTTCTCATAGGTTGTTTCTTGACCAACTCAGAACTTGTTATAAAAGTCCTCTTCTTTTGTGGGTTCATCTGGCTCTCTGAATATCTCAGTGAGCTTGTAGTCACTGGAAGACTTGTCTAAACCCCATTCCCATTCGTTAGAATCTATGGAATAGTGATCCTCTTGTTGCATTTTGGCATATTTGATTTGTAAGGCTTCTTCTTTCTTTTGGGTGTGGACCTTGGAAGTTAAGAAACCAAGTCCTTTCGAGCGTTCCTTCTTGAAAGTCAATTCAAGTTGTAAAGGTTCAATGATGCCTTCCTTTCGTAACCCCAGAGGGCTTTTTCTATCATACCCAAATTTTTGTAGAATTTTGAAGCCTTTGCCATATTTGTCACATGGTAGACTGATGTAATCTTGTGTTTCCTCTTCATTGTCTTTGAAAAGCATTTTGTATAAATCTTCCTCTTCTAGTTCACCCCATCTTTGAAAGGTAGTAGGGTTCCATTTGAGCCTCATGATGGATGTTTGCTTGTTAGGATGTGGTCTTCCATATTCTTTTGGAGAACTCATGACTTGTCATAAGTGCATGGTTTGATTTAAAGTATATTCCCCCATGCCTTTAAGCTCACCTTGTTTTGATGTCGAAGGTTTTAATGACTCAAGATCAATGTATGCCGACGAAGGAACAACCTCACGATTACTAGGAATGATGGTCTCAGTTTTTGATTTTAGATTATTGCAGTATATGAATGGATTAGGATCACCGTTAACTATTACTTCCACTCCATTATGAGGAAACTTAATGCATTGGTGATATGTGGATGGGACTGCCCTCATTTCATGAATCCATGGACATCCTAGCAATATGTTATAAGTGAGATTTAAATCCAAGACTTGACAAACCACATCCTTTGTAACTGGCCTAAATCTGAGAGGTAAGGTGACTGTGCCCTTGGATGAACGCTCTTCATCATCATATGCCTTAATGGTGATTTGATTTGTAGAATTCACAGCTTTATCATAATATCCCAATTGTGTAATAGTGTTCAATGTGCAAATGTTTAGACCTACTCCTCCATCTATCAGGACTCTTTTTATTTGATGTTTGTGTATGAAAGCTTTAATGTGTAGTGGTGCATTATGTGGCTGACTTACAAAGGTGTCATCGGCTTCTGTGTAAGTAAGGGAGTGTGGAACGGAAATGTATCCCACCATGGCTTGAAACTGGTCCACGTTCAGATTAGTAGGAACAACAACATCTCTCAAGATTTTGTCAAGAATGGCCTTATGTGCAGGAGATATGCGTAATAGCTCAAGAATTGAAATGAGCGCGGGTGTCTTCCCTAACTGTTCTACAAGGTCATACTCAGGTTTGGTTGATGAAGAAGCAATGTTTTTAGCTGGAGCACCTTGCAAAGTGATTTTACCTCGACGAGTTGTGACATTACATTCAGAGGTAGGTTCAGAAGAAGATCCAACACCTTTTAGGACAATATTTGGTCTCCGAGTAGAATTCTCAGATGCTTTGTCCTTAATGATAATGGTAGAGACATAATTGTCCATTGAGATGTGATTGATAGTTGAATCATAGTTATAAGATGCTCTGGTATAGTTGGTTTGATCCTCTATGGCTTTAGCTTTTCCCTTGTCATGTTTTGGGAATGGTTCCTTAAACATCTCATGTTCTTGATTAGACAAATGTCCCTCAATCTCAATGTCACCTCTATCAATGAGATCTTGTATGATGTTCTTTAGTCGATGATAATTTCCTATCTTATGACCCTTTCTCTTATTAAATTCACAATATTCATCATCATTCCACCAATTTGGTTTAACCTTTGGTTCATATGGAGGAAAATCTGGAACTATGATTACCTTGTTTGCCACAAGCTTCTTGAAAACTAACTCAAGGGGTTCTCCCAATGGAGTGTACTTCCTTCATGATCTGGAAGTTGTTTGAGTATTCACCTGATTGTTTGTAGAACTTGATCCCTAAAAGATGAATTTGGGTCGCACTATGTTGGCATCAACAACACCATCATTGACTATGTTCTTGTTTTTATTCCAAAATCTTGGCTTGTCTTTTCTTTTAAAGTCATCTTTGTTTTCCTTAAATATTTTAATGACTCCTTGTTCAATTAGGACCTTTTCTGTCACTAAGCCTTTTTCAATAACATCCTTGAAGGTGGACAAACAAGCTTTTCTTAGATCATAGCCAATGTCTTTGTCAACATTTTGGGTGAACATCTCTACCATTTGTTTTTGTGGAATTTCACAAGAGCATCTGCTAGCTAGATTTCTCCATCTTTGTAAAAATGATGCAAAAGACTCTCCCTCTTTTTGCTTGGTGTTGCACAAAGTAGTGATTGATATGTCTGTCTCTATGTTGTAGGAGAAATGTTGAATAAATGCCTCTACTAAGTCATCCCATGACTTAATTCAAGGTGGAAGTTGGGAGAACCATTCCATAGCTTGATCACCTAGGCTTTGTGGGAATAATCTCATCAAATATGTCTCTTTTGCTGCTACCTCAATGCAGGCTGTGAAAAATTGTCTTATGTGTGCCTTAGGATCCCCTTTTCCTCTATACTTATCGAATTTAGGCATCACAAAGTGTGTAGGAAAAGGAGGCATTGTAATTCTCTTGTCAAGTGGATAAGGACATATGTCTCTCATTGTGTATGTTGGCTTTGGTGTATTTATGTCCTCCATTTTCTTTTGTAAGTCCCTGATTTGTTGCTCCAAATTGCTCTTAGGTGGAGATCGACTTCTTGGACCATACCCTATGCTTGAGGCACCAATTGGAGGAGGAGCATGTTGCATATATGGATGATATTGTTGATACACATGTTCATATGGAGGAGGTCTATAGTGATGTTGTGTATATGGACCACTTGGTATAGATTCATGTTGAGGAATACCATATCTATTTTGTGCATGTATACCATACTCTACAGGCATGTCATGGTCTAATGTGTTGCCCCCAAATTTGACACGGGGTTTCCTTGTGTCCAAATTTTGAGCATGCCTTTGAATATCCAATTGCTTTGGTGGTTGATCCTTAGCATTGGTATATGATTGAGTATATCTGTCTGCATAAGACTTCCATAACAGTGTACGAAGGTGAGTATCATATGCCTGACCATGTGTATGTGAGACCTCTGGTTTTTGAAGCAAAGTTGATGGTGATTTAGGTACCATATGTGGTCCTCTATTTCCTCCACTATTAGGCCTCCTTTGATCCATGTTGGAGTGAGGTTGTTGCAAAGGTCTATGTTCCATTATTTGAGACATGTCAAAATCATGAGGTATCTTGGCTCCACTTTGTGCCATCATTTGTAAGAAGTATTGTCTATCCCTCCTCATTATTTCCTCAACCAATCAATTGAAATGGGGATTCATAATGGATTCTTCCACATCTACTGAATGTATGGAAAAGTTGTCCACATTGTCATTGTGTGTAGCATTGTTGTTTGTAGTGTCCATGTTCTCAGCATTTGGAATGTTTCTATAGGCATCCGTGTTAGGTAATGTAGTATGATCAGAATTGAAAAAGATATCATTGTCATACTCATAAGAACTCATGTTTGCGGACTCTTGAGCCTCTTTAGTTTCTCTCCTAGATTTTTGAAGATGGGTTTCAACCATGAACTAGGTATTGACCAAGATGTGTGAGACTAGATGAAAAATGGAAAAAGTATGGAAGACCAAGAGTTGGATGGAATGTAAATGAATCTGAAGTGTACTTGCAATATCCAAAGTGTAAGACCAAGTATGTATGTAGTAGAGTAGGTGTGACTTCCAAAGAGAGGATAGTTTCTCTTGATGAGGTAAGTGGACCTTGACTCTAAGTAAGACCAAATAAGACCCAAAGGTAAGAAACCTTGATGAGGGACCACTTAGCAAAGTGTTGTTGTATGTAGTGTGTTGACAAGGTATAGTGAGGACAAGCAAGTGACCTTTTGACTCAAGTTTAGACAAGTGTGAATGTAAAGTCAGATGTGAAGCAATGTTGGACTTTGTGAGACTCAAAGATAGGTTGAATGCTAGATGAACCCTAGAGAAATGACCTAGGAAGCACAAGAATTCCGAAACTGACTGTGTTTGTTTGCTGGACTGTAACAGTTTTTCAATTCTGAACACAGACGCGCCTGTATACTTCACAGACATAGTTTCCCGACACAAACGCTATTATGTCCGACATAGACGCATTTCTGAGATTTCTGCAAAGTGTAATGTTTACTATTGGAACACAAATGCGTTTCTGCCCTTCACAGACGCGGCTATACAACACAGATGCTATTATGTCCGACACAGACGTGTTTCTGTAAAATTTGTGCAATTTTTTTCCAATCTGTGAAGTTGTTTTGTTGTGACCAAATCTGACTTTTTGACTAATTTTCGTGACAAGAGGACACAGTGTTGATGAAGACCCAATGTTTGCAAGTGTCTAGACTCAAAATGACTCCAAAAAAAAAAAAGTGTGTTGTTTGATGTAAAAACGTTTTGCATACACTTGAAGGCACAAAAGACACAATGTTTTACTATTTGGTCTTGAATGTTTTGAATGTTTAACATAAGTCAAGCACAATTCTTATGGCTGGCCAAGACAATAGTTGTTGATCCCACATGGGGTTTTACCCCCGAGGCTATGCTATTCAAAGCGGATACTTAGATGCTTGACCTCACTGGCTCCACCCTCAGTACTCACTTCTCGGGTCAGCCAAGCATTAGTCCCCACGAAAACTCCCCGTGGCAAACTTTGTATCTCTACTAAGAACTGAATGTGTGTGGGCCGCTACCAGAGGTCCGACCTCCTACCCCAACAACTAGAAGGATTTGGGCTTCTAAAACAAAAAGGTGCTAGTAAGGGCATCTGCTCGTGTGGCCATACATGCGGCACTTTCAACTCTGTAAATACAGAAGGCTCCTAGCCGGTAGGGGTTACGCCCTACAACTGATCAAATAAATTTGATTAAACGGGTTTATGGGGAGACATAGTGTCGGTATGAACTAATCAGCATACGTCATCCATAGTTTTCACCATGAATACATTTGTTTATAGTGGTTCGAAAGAGGTGGGTTTTCCTCGCTACCACTTGGGTCGTTCTCTTCTCACTAGTAGTCCTAATGACCACATGAGAAGATAGGCCCTCTAAAGATTAAACAAAAAGAGCCTATTGCTCAAGACACAAAAGACAATGATTCAATTTTAGTGCACCAATTGAAGTGTTTGCTAGTCTCTGAAAACAAGGCACACAATAAAAATCCAAAAACCCTTGCCAAGGACCTGCAATAAAGATTTATTAGTAGTTTGGATTGTTTCAAAATGATTACCCCTTCCTGCAAGGACACAAGTTAGGTAAATTTTAAACCCAAAAGACTTTGTGAAAATAGGGGCCTTCAACCAAACAATTTAGCTTTCAAGACAAGTTGCACCAATTTCATTAGCGAGATCTAAAAATGTTAGCTCAAAATAAACTAGATCTGAAACCCTAAATGCAAAATCTGAAAACAGAATCAATAAAAACCCAAAATTTGAAACTAGTGAACACAGACGCGATTACCGTCAATGCAGACCCGACTTAGTGACACAGACGTGACTACAAAATGCAGATGCGTTTTACGAACACAAACACGGCTAAAAATATTGCAGATGCAACTTTGAAACACAAACGCGCTTCCCTGAAATCTGCAAAATAAAATATTGCCAATAACACAGACGCGACTCCAGATGTCGTAGACGCGCTAGAAAATCAAAAATGCGATCCAAAAGTACACAGATGCGGAAATATCAAAATGCTGCCGAAAATGTCAGATCTGCAACTTCAAACACAAAATCTGTGACAAGATGTTAAATGCAAAAAGGGACAAGAGTCCCACCGGGCATGCCAAAATGTATATGGTGAAAATGGATGACAATAATAACAATATTGAAAGGCTAAATGAATTCAACCACAAAAACCCCAGCCTAACAACAACAAAGATCCACCATAACATATGAAGATTACCTAAGACAATGCAAATCAAATGAAATCACAAAGATTATACCATCACATGTCCAATAGGGTTTTGATCTCCATTCTTCCTATCTCCATTGATCTTGCTTGATATATTTGCTCTCAGATTTTATATGCACAAGAGCTCAACAAAGAACGGAATGTGGTTGCAAGTTGGATCGTAATGTAGACAATTGCATAAAATTCATTAGGATGCATCATTAGGGTTTGATAATGAAGGAAGCATCTTCTTATATAGAAGACACTATATGAAATGGAGGGATAAGATTGAGAGGTGTAAAAGGAGGTTGGCTATGATTAGAGGGTAGGTAAAAGAAATAATAAAATAATGAAAGGGGTAGGTAGTGTATGAATTAAGAGATGAATGACGTGTCATAGGTAGAAAAGGTTAATGAATTAATTAAATAAATAAAGATTTATTTAATTAATAGAAGAAGTGGGATAATTAAATAAATAAAAATATTTATTTAATTTAGGAAAAGGATAATTTAAATAAATAAATGTATTTATTTAAATGAGAAATAAGGCTAGAAGAGGATAAATGAATTAATTAAATAAATAAAGATTTATTTAATTAATAGAAGAATTAAGCTTAGATAATTAAATAGATAAAATATTTATTTAATTAGACATGACAATTTTGGGTGTCTACACTTTCAGTTCATGTAATTTGGATTGTTGTCTGATCTTTGTAAGGCAGTGAGCCTTCCCAGGGTTGTAGCTCTTGTTGTTTTTTAGCAGTGAGCTCTAGGTAGTGTGCCTAAATGCATGTGCATTCCCCATTGTAATATTTTCACATACTACTGCAGAGTATCATCATATTGTGGGTAGGTTCCCATCGTGGGTTTTCCCTTAACTGGGTTTTCCACGTCAAAATTTTATGTGTTATGTGTGTTCTTTGTTATTGTTGTTCTTGATCAGATCCGAAGTTGAGATTAATTTGTTTAAGTTTGGTCAAAACTGATTCACCCCCCCCCCCCCCCCTCCTCAGTTTTCTTGCATTGTTGTTGCCAACAGTTGTTAGACCCTTGTGTTAGGTTGCCTTGTGGCATTGTAAGCATTTGATTATATAATCAATTATTAATTGATTAATATAGTATATACTATTAAAATTAATTTATTATTGTAGCTTGACTATTTAATTATTATATGAATAATTTATTATTGAGATTTAATATTTATTTGTATTGTTTGATTATAGTTTTATGAGCCTTGGATATTTATTTATTTATTTATTTATTTTATAAGGTTTGTGATTTTATAGTATGTTGTGATATTTATTTTATATTGCCTTTGATTTATTTGTTTATTGGGATTTTATATTTTATTTGCCCATAAGGTTATTTTATTTAATTGGCTTTTGATTTATTATTTCTCTTGTTACTAATTGATAAATCAGAATAATATATTTGTTACCTACCCTTTTATCATATTGGTTGATTTTGTGGGGGTAAGTAAATAATACTGTTTTATATTATTTACCTTGAAACTATGCATGATAGGTATAGAATATAGATTTGGGGATTTTTTTCATTGGTTGGGATTTTCTTATAGTTTGGTTTCAAATTTTATTCATTGTTTTTCTCCCATGCATTGTCGGGTTAGCTTCTCTAAGAATTTTGAATATTGTTGGAGATTTTGGTTTTGATGGGAAGCTTGGTTGGATTGGATTGTTGAAGCTTAAGGATTTTGGTTTTTCTCTTCATCAAATTTCTCTTACCATCACTCTATTTTCCAAGTTTGTTCTATGATTAAACCTATGTATCTTCATTCAGAAAGCTTGTTTGCCTATGTCTTTACATAAAGATTGATTGCAGAGAAGGGAGAGTAACGTTTATAGTTTTATTGCAAATATTGGGGGTTGAAATATATATTTTTATGTATACATGTGTGTTTTATTTGCAAAAGTGATTTCTATAGCATTGTCGTGAAATGCATATATGAAGTGTTGAGCGTTGTATTTTTCATTGTCTATCCTATAAATTTATTGGGTGTTGTCATTCATATATTTTGTAAAAGTATTCCTATTCCATTTTATCATTTGGTCGATTTGTGAGTGTTCTAGGCAATGTTATTGTATGTTTGTGCATATGAGGTGTTGGGAAATGAAGTTAGAAAGCTCTTGTATGGCCTTGTTATTTTATTTGTGTTTTTTTTGCCCTATTTTGGCCTTTCAAACCTTCTAGGAGTGTTTATGAGTTCTTATTGGAGTCTATGATCAATTCTGGGTGGTTTTGCAACTCATTTCCTTTCATTTTTCATGTTTTTGGTCTCTAGAATGGATGCACTACAAAATGGCATGGATGCACCACAAAATGGCATGGATGCACTAAACTTCTCCATAGATGCGCCAATCTACCATGTTTTGCCAGTTTGTCAGTTTTTGTCCTTCTGAGGTCAATTTTTGGATTTTGGCTTGGACAAGAGGCTTTTTAGTGATTGCCTTGAGCTTCTTTGAGATAATTATGGTGATTGTCTTGAGTTTCTTTGAGATGATTCATTTTATTATTGTATTGTCTTTGAAAAGAAGGATTAATCCTTGTTGTTGAGGGTTGTGTATAGATACAATTACGGCTCTAGTAAGAGTATTATGCCTTGTTGTTGAGGATGATTTTATGTGAGCTCCAGTGGGATGGTTGTGCCTCACTATCAAGGTTCGTATATATATTATTGAGTAATATTTTATATGCCTTTCTCTTGCTTATTGTTGTGCTTTTGATGATTGAGGCTCTTGTTACATGATGGATTTATGGTCCTTGTTATGCTTCATATTTGCATTAGTATGATGTTATTGGTGGATTATATGTTTGAGCCTCCTTGTGATGTTTTTATTGTTATGTTTCACCGTAAGGTATTGGTCCATTGTTAGGGAGAGTGGGCTCTTGCATGTGTGGACTGGGGTCATGAGCAATAGGCTTCTAAGAGGTTCCTTGTAAGGATGCTTAGGGTCTAGACCTATCATGGAACCACATGGAGAGTTTTCCTTTAATTTGTAATTGATAACTATAATAATTTGATTAGTGGGTTAGTTAGTTATGATTCACCTAATCAAGAAAATGAAATTTATTTGTGGCCCCACCTCATAGCCCTTGAGTAGAGACTTGGGATGAGCTTAGGAAGACCATAGAGACAATAAGCCAAACTCCCTTGATTGCTCATAGTTTGAGACAACCCCACATGTCTATCGAGGTGTGGCTTGGCCCCTTCTATGTGAGGATAGCATGTGATGACACTCTTTCCCTATATTTGCCCATGATCCTTTTTCCTTGATTGTTGGTACACCTCTAGGATTTTAGTGCTTTTGATTTAGCCTCATGATATGGTTTGGTTTATTGCTATTTGGTCGTTTATCTTTTGGTGGATGTTGTGTTGAGTCCCTTGGTTGTTAGGTGTCATCCTAGGTCTCGAATGTTAGTTGGAAACTTGTGTCATCTCCTAGAATGGGGGGTGGTTCCTTATGGTTTCACATGTAGTTCTCCTCTGTGATTCATTCTTTATGATAGGATGTGAGATATTTATGGATTTGTTTACATTGTTTTCTCTTTGAGGATTAGTAGATTCATTATGATTATCTAAATAATATTGATTTTATACTTTGGATCAATTAATGATAATTAATTTCATGAATATTTACTAATTAGGAGATAAGATTCATGATTATTGTTTATGACGATGTATCTTGTGCTAATCCTAATTTGATGTTTACATTAGATAAGAATGTTGTTGGTGTTATTCATTATGTTATGTCTTTGTTGTGTTGTTTTATTCTGTTCGTGGAAGGGAAGATGTCATACCACTCATTGTGAGCAGGGTGTGATGTTGCGATTCTCTTTCCACTAGTGTGTCTAATCTGTGACTGTATATCTATATATATATATATATATATATAATGTGTAGGGGAAAAAGTGAGACTAAGTATGGAAACCCTAATCCCACTCTCATACACACTCACGGAATATGAAAGAGCCTAGAGAGGTAATGTACATCAGCTACTTCTTACGAGAAAGAGAGACTCATGGATTACCTCTTAGGTTTTCTATTCCTTTTCTATAAATGAGAGAGAGGAAAGATGTAAAATGCAATCTAACCTAGAATGCAAGTAAGCAAGAAAACCCTAATCTGAGAATGCAAATCAAAGAACAACTGATACACTATTGAAAAGTACAAATCAGAAGGAAAAAATAGAGGTGCACCTATGTCTTAAATTTGAGTACAAATGTCCAAGACCTGAGTGCCACACCACTATCCTGATTCTGCACCTATGGAGCTGCAATTGACAGGATGGATTATGAGGCTTGCAAAGTACTATTCTACTAGAACCTGTTGACAGAGTGCAGGACCATGGTGCCATGCCACTATCTTGGGTAGGATGAGAGTGCCACACCCCTATCCTTGGGGTTTTTTCCAATATTTGCAACCCATAATTGTCCCTATGTGTTCTTCCAATCCCAAAACTTCCAACGACGCTCAGATCTGAACCTATACATGAAGTTGAAAAATAGAGTTTGGGTGGCTATATAGGGTTTTACCTTAGTCAAACCCCCATGTTGGTGATTTCCACCTCCATGAATAGCCGATAATGTACTAAAAATGTGTGTGCAAGAACCTTGTGTGTGTGCAAGATCCTAAGAATGAAAGTAAACAACCTAGAGCAACCTTAAATAGTAAACCCTAATTGCTTATAATTGATAAAGTAAATACTCTAGACCCATAATGAAAAGTGATCTAAAGCCTAAATGTGAATCAAAATGAAGCTTATGCAAAGACATGAAAATGACATGAAACTATACCCAACCCCAAGGGAGAGGTATAAGCCAATCGTCAGTCGGTGATCTCCTATTGTTATTATACATCTTCAAAAGCCCCCAATTGATACAATGATGCTTGATGAATGTTTGATGGATGAATGTTGAATATTTTTGAAGACTTCAAAGATCTACTCTTTCACTGCAAAGAAGGCTCTAATTCTCCAAAAACCTACTCTTAGATTCTTAGAAGAAGACCCCTTCAAATGAAGAAAGAGAGCTTTTAAGTATGAAACCGTATATCTTAATTTCATGTTTAGGCCAACCTAGGATTTGAATTTCTTGCTAATATTTTGGGGTTAAGCATTATTATATCATAGGATTGTGCTCCCGAAATTTCGGGGAAAAAGTCACAGACCATGTGCATTCCCGCCACGGTTTGACCAAATTTTCACCAAATTTTTGGGGCCATTAGATATGATGATATTAGAGTGCATCTCAAAGTTACAGTTGATTTCAAGATGTTTTTATATGTGAAATCAGGCCTAAATGGTCAAAATAAGACATAATTGAGGTTTATGATTAAATGATTCATTGGAGGAATAATATGAAAAGGGAAACACTTATAGTAAAGGGTCAAACTTTATAATATGTAAAGTGATAAAACATGAGCTTAGATTTAATTAAATTAATTAAATAAATGCTTAAAGGGGAATTAGAAATGCAAGATGCAAGACACACTAAGGTAGGTGCTAACCTAAGTGTGAAATTATATCACCCTAGCAAGGGTGTACAATTTACGACACAACATTTATTCCCCACTTTAGCGGTCATATGATACTATGTGCATATACAAGCTAAAATATAGAAAAGTAACCATCATTTGAAAAAGGATATAGCCATAAGTTGTCAAACGAAGCCCCAAGCGGTATCTGCAGTACACAGTTAGGAACCACACCCTAGAAAACCACATGTTAGATCATAAAATCACCTATTGCTTACTAAGGAAGGTGATTAAATTTGTGGGTAGCTATATGCCCCCTATTTCGACTTGCTTATTAGTGAGGTGAAACAGGGTATCATATTTTCCACAACAAATTGTGATAAAGATTTTGATGAAGGAAGTTCACAACAAGGTTTGATTGCTCATCCAAGAATATTATGGAACTAATACGGAGTAAGAGGGAGAACTCATGATTCCAATGCCACTGACGGTGTGAGAATCATGAGCTCAAGATATGATAGATTGAAGAAAAAGTGCAGAAATTAGGGTTTTAACTTAAAAACATAAAGTCAAAAAAGTGCATAACACATAAATATGAAAGTGACACCTTCATTTGTCACTTTCTAAATTTTTGTCACTATTCACTGTAGAGGAGCCCACACATTAGTCATCATGCCTTGATGCTGACCTAAGAGACCTATGAGGATGGAGATCCTACACCAGTTCGTACTCATCGCCCGACCATTCGACGAGGTGAGTTGACCTTTTGTTTATTGCATTTGAATTTTTCATGCTTTCATAGTTTTTAGGAATGATGATGTCATCACCAAGTCCAAGCCTGGGCCCCCTCTTTAGACACCTAAGGGTCCTAGGGCACCCTAGTCCCAAGGGGGTGCCCTAGTCCTAGTAGGGCACCCTGGTCCACTTAGGGTGCCCTGGTCCCTGTTCGGGGCAACTAGCTGCGACACAAGATTAGGCGAGGAACATTAGAACTGATAGAATGATTCTATTGATTAGATGATGATTGATCAATTACTGATGATAGAATGTTTTGCATTTTGTAGACACTATCATACATCCATCATCATACTATCAATCTCACCTTCTGGAGCCTTCGGGAGCAGATCCTAAGGCTGATAGTGAGGGAGAGGGATTTTCTACATGTAGAGGGCTTGTGGGATGTGATGACTATGTCAGCCATCAGATTATGTTATGTGATGCTAATGGCACTAATGGAGAGGTGGGATGCAGACACCTCCACATTCTTGCTATCTGTGGGGGTGATGACGATCACCCTTGAGGATGTATACCGCATTTTGCACTTTCCCATTAGGGGAGAGACCATGAGATATCGATCTGATTGGACAAAGGAGGATTACAGGAGAGAGAAGGTATATGTTGTGGGGAGAGTGATATGCAGTGAGATGAGGGGTCATATCATGGTCATCTAGCTCCTACACCCTACTGGAAAGGTTCCATTTGTGAGGTGACTCTGATTGCGACCCTTGTATTAGTCATGTGCCCTAATGGGTGCAACACACATATGCATGGAGGACTCATCTACTCTATCTGAGCAATGGAGAGACATAAGAGGGTATACTCTTGGGGTCAGAGCATGCTTGCGCATCTCTATCATGACCTTGGGGAGTATGTGTTTGGACAAGGATGCAGCCTAATGACATGCATGCTACTACAGGTGTGGATGTTTGAGCATATTACTTGCATGAGGCCTATTGGATCCCCCATAGAGCTAGTCCCAGAGTAGCCTAGGGTATTTTCTTATCCTCTTACTTGCAAGTGGCCATTCGGCGATCTCTTGCATTGGAGGTTGAGCTTAGATAGATTGACAGCAGGTAGAGTCACATGGAGACCCTACCTCAGGATGTACATGTGGGCAGGGATACATAGGTAGATGTTCATCATGCAGAGGATGATGATATGATGAATCAATAAGGATCTAAACAAATACTGAGAGGGGGGGGTGAAGCAATAGATAGAAAACAAACTAAACTTTCACCATACAAAACCACTCATTCCTTGCAATGCAAGAGAAGCCATTGAAAAGCTATTGAACATAGTAAATATTTTAGGAAACTCAAAACACAACTCATATATAAATCACTAAACTAACTGGTTCAAACATTGAACTACAAATTGCAACTGCACTGTCAAGTTTACCGGTTGACTGGCATAAAAAAATAAGTGTAACAGATCTGAAACACTCAAACCATTTAACCAAAACATCAAACCACTTTACTAACAATAGTAAAAGCACATTTCAGATCATTTTTGGTCATCTTAACATATTTAACTGTCTTAATCAATTAAACAAATTAACCATATCAAAACATAACCACAAAAACCATTCACCACTTGACACAATGATTTTTGACATGGAAACCCAAATGGGAAAAACCACAATGGGGATGAATACCCACAAGTATTCTGAACACTTTTGAAGTTCACCTTGTTAGGAGACAAGCCTTGTTAGAAGGTTTACAAAAATTCCCTGTTAGGAGTAACCTCGATAGAGGATTTGAAATCCAAGCTAATGGATCACCTGGTTAAAGGATTTAGAGAACACTAAGCATGTTAAAGCTTACCCGGTTAAGAGATTTAACTGTTGTAATTGTTAAAGAACAACAAGGTTTTGTTGATCTAGTAATAGGACTACTCTACTTGATAAGATCCTTTTCACGCTCCTATCTACCTTCAAACATTCTGTAAATACTCCTTCTGGTTTGGTAATCAATCATGCTAATACTTAACCAAAATTGCCAACACTACTACAAAACAACTCATCGACCTTATAAGAAATACAATAGGTCGGTAACACATCACAAAACCTAAGATCTCATAGAGATTATAAACAAATTAGTTCAAACATGACCGTTGGATTACATAGAAATCATCTACACATTGTACAAGACAACCTCGACCGCTCCTAGATCACCGCACCTTGGATCCTGTAACTCATCATGCGGTTTCCACTTCATGTTATGCACTGGCTCATTCCCAAGATAAAACAATTATCTCTATGTACCAAAAACCACTTTAAAACTCATCACGTGTAACATGCATACATGGCATAATCATCTTCGATCACCATTTGATCATAGATCAACCGATTCACCAAGCTCCATCAGTTAGGATTCGGCATATCAACAGGTAGGGTTACCGGTTGATCTCACTGCAACAATAGTAATACCATTTTTCTTCACTATCTCAACTACTGGTTGCATTACAACTCCATTACCGATTACAATTGACATCAATAGAAACACTTAAAACTTCATTAATGCAATCTTCATGAAATGCCAACAGAGGAACCATCTACTAGAGGGTGGTACAACCACATAGTCATTCACTTCTACCTCGATCGAGTCTAGCAGTAGTTTAGGTTCGAGAAGTGTGTTCCTACTGATGTGCATGTGTACATTCGACACTAATGAATGATGTCGAGTTTATGACCCATTCTTAGGCCTTCCATTGATGAGATCGACATCACAAATTCAGATGGGTCAGATTAGGACACAACAACAAACTATAGAGATGCTTTAGGCATGCACCAGCCATACATCACATGGTGGGGCAGGACATACCCTAGAGCCATCTTTCCAGTAGATTTCCCTAGAGGGAACTTTGGACCATAGAGACAATCAGGAAATGGAGAGGGATCTGATACATTTGAGGAGGTCTCAGATGATCAGGCTAACTACACAGGAGATTAGGAGGCAAGTGGAGATGGAGACAATCCTTATACCAGAGAGGGAGAGGAGGAGGAAGATGATGAGGAGGATGAGGAGGATGGGGAGGATGAGGAGATTGATGAGGATGATGAGTCAGATGTAGTTTCTCATCACTCCGAGGAGGATACCATAGCCCTAGATCCATCAAGTCTCCCACTGTAGGTGGAGAAAGACCCTATAAGGGGTCCTGATCCTAGCCCTCATCGGCCCACACCTACTATACAGAGACAATACGAGCGTGGAGAGCCTAGTAGGTCCTAGTCTCAGGCAGTCGCTTTCCACAATTGTTACTAGCGGGAGGGAAATTGAGATAAGGTGTCCTGTTATTGATTAACTTATGTATCTTAGTTTCTTAGATTTGATGATATAGAATTTTATTGATGAATTTTTTTCTCTCTTGCAGCTACCATCTAGGAGTGGCATTATCTCATTTAGAATGCAATGACAGACCTCATTGTGACTACGCATATTCCTAGTTCCTCATAGATATTGCATAGATCCCAAAGGAGTGTAGGATGATACAAGGAAATTTTCTCCCCTATTTGGATGGAGATGGAGGTCCTACAAGAGATATTACGATAGACAAAGTGTGACCTAGTAGCATCATAGATAGAGGCACCCACATACCATGGGATTATGCTCGAGAGGGATCATAAGAGCTCCTCGTAGAGTCACTCATGGTCCATACCGTGATACACCCCCATGGGGCCACCCCCATGGCCAAATCAAGAGGGGACATCTAGCCACCATCCTCCAGCTACTAGCCCTAGGGATAGGAGATGATCTTGATGTATTGGTGTATATATTATGATACTCATGGATATGTTATTTTAATGCTTAAACAATATATGCATTTCTTAGATTAGAAGTAACATATTGAGTGATGAACATGTATGTCTAATTTAATTTCTATGTGATTGATTTCTCAATGCTTCATGATTAAATTAATACATGTGTGATTTAATTAAATAACTAAGTATTTGTTGGAATTATGCCTCTAATTCACTTGACCTTTGTTCATACTGATCAGGTTAACTCTAGCCGATGAAACAGTGCAAAGAAAATCTGTGAACTCTATCAGTATAGCCTTTGCCAATGAACTCAACATATCAGAGCTTGGAGTAGCAGGTTTGAAGTCATCTCGATGACCCCATGAAGTCATCTTTGGTCATCATGGTAGCATCATTTATCGGATGGATGAAAGGATAAAAGACTTACAGTTTAGATCTTGATCCAAAGGTCATCGCTTTACCGCTATGGAAAGATGCACATATGTTATTTCCCGCGACTTGGCAACCATGGTGGGGCCCAACATAAGTGAGCATTCTAGGCAAGATAAGGATCATGCAAATCAGAGATGATCAAATGATGATCAAGGTTGATCCAATGGTGGTCATTATGTCATGATGGGAAATTACTTGTTAGTATATTCCTTACAACATGGCGAACAAGTGATGGGACCTGACAAGAGAGCGGCTAAGGAAAGTTTAAGGCCAAGCAGATTGAAATGATTAGACGATGATCACAGAAGATCTGACGGTGGTCGCCAGGTCACGATGGGAAATTGCTGGTGAGACTCTCCATCATGACCTAATGACAAAGAATAATTTCAGGTGGATAGTGAGGTCATGCTAAGATGTCAAAGTAGGGACCTAAAACCAATTAGGGGGTGCCACGTGGCAGAGTGCAAAGAGAAAGATCAGACATTCAGGATAACTGATTGTTTGTCGTGTCGATACCCGATGGAATCACCTTCGGAGATTGGGTCTGTCATCGGCCATCGGAGATGTAGTTTTTTAAGCTACTCCAATACCTGATGGAGTTGACTTGTCTGAGCTGGTGTATTTGAATATGAACTAGTTTGATTCCTAGATGCATGTGGGATAATTGTCTTCTCACGAATGTAGACCGACACAGATAGTTAGATGTCTAATCGATTGGTGCAAACTGACAGTTGAATGGTCGACATGAAAATGTATATGAAGCCAAGAGGAGACTTGAACATGGTTGTTTTTTTTATGATAAGTTGTATACTATGGTGTGTAACTGAAGTTGTCAGAGTGAACATCTGTGCTATGATAACAGACTTTATTGTAAAGTTTCTTTGCTGAGAATAAAGTGATCTTGTTGTCGGTGGTGGGTTTTTTCCTGAAAGGGTTTCCCACGTAAATTCATGGCATTTATCTCTGTGTATGTTAGAATTCTGGCATTGTCTCTATTTTGTATATGCTAATCTTAGTATTCTATAGAGTTATAAAACACACTAGTCTTGTTTCCCCTGCAAATTGACATTAGGGAAGCATTTTTCGGCACTGTTCTTTCCTTACAATATTTAATTAAATGCTACTTTAATTATGTAAAAGAAGAACATATTAAGCCTAAGAACTATATTACTAATGTGATTTAATTAACTCTAATTAAACACAACATGATATAATTCTACTTAACAAAGAAGAAATTGTATAACATGCTAGCACATATGAAATGTAAATCTATTACAATTTACATGAAAGAATCCAAGACAAACAATAAAGTAATGAAACATGTTTGTCAAGAATGAAGTAATGTAGACCAAACAATATAACATCATTTAATCCTACATACTTTAATAAATACATGCTAACATATTACTCAATTTTGAAGAAAAAGATATATAGAGAGAGAGAACAAAAAGTAGACTAGAGAGAGAGAGAGAGAGAGAGAGATAGAAAGAGAACTAGGCATAGTATCTATGAATGTGCATAGCATTTATGGGTTCCTTGAGAGGAAAAAGATATATAGAGAGAGAACAAAAAGTAGACTAGAGAGAGAGAGAGAGAGAGAGAGAGAGAGAGAGATAGAAAGAGAACTAGGCATAGTATCTACGAATGTGCATAACATTTATGGGTTCCTTGAGAGGCATACCTTCCACATCTGTTATCTTGTAAGCACCTGATCCATAGACCTCGACAACAATGTATGGTCCAAGCCAATTAGGGTCTAATTTTCCTTTCTCCTTAGGTAAGGCATTCACGTTGCACTGATTCTCATAAAGGAATAAATCACCTACTGAGAAGGAACATTGAATAAAATTATCATTGTAGCTTCATTGCAAAGTTTTATGATATGCTTGAATATGTTCAAGGGCATTTATACGTCGTTCATCGAGCATCTCGAGTTGTTGAAGTCTTTGCTCTCTATAGGAATCATCATCCACTATACCCCTAAGAGAAACTTTCAAAGAAGGAATTTCTAACTCCAAAAGCATAATGGCATCAACACCATAAAAAATATTATAAGGAGTACAACTCGTAACAATGGGAATATGATATCCAAATTTTAAAAAATAAATAGCCATTGGAATGTTGATTCTATGATATAAAACATCTTTAAAACATGTACTCTAGCAATTGTAGCTACAACATGTGACAAAGTTCCTCTATTATTTATCCTATGATAGATGTTCATACCTTGTTCCAAAACTTCCAATTTCTATGAGGCAGTCTGTCAAATAGTTGGCGTGCCATTTCAAAGCTCCCAGTTTTGCACAGGTTGGGGGATTTTGACAGAGCTTTACACTTGTGCCCAGGCCAATGGAGAATCAAAAACATCACTATCTATAGGTGGAAAATAGATGGGTGATTGATACTAATGAATGAAAGAAGGGGAATGAAGCCTATTGGTCTTTAGCCCCCGGGAGCATGCCCTATTCCATGAGCCAACATTGCTCCCATTTTCGTATAGGCTAGAGGATGTTGACAAAGCTTTACACCTACCCTATTCCATGAGCCCACATTGCTCCCATTTTTGCAAACCCTATTCCATGAGTCAAGAATGCTTGGAGCTCGCATTAATCAGTCAAAATGGTTCACGTGCCTTATCCAAAACCTATAGTACGCTTACTCTGGGTGGGAGTACGTTGTTGGGGCGACAATGTGAGAATGAGAAGAGGCCATGAAAATGATTTGAAATGTCTTGGTCTTTTTCTTTTTTTTTAAGTAATGTCCATGGTCGTCAGAATTTCGATGAACATGAGCACTTTTTGTAAAAAATAACAAATTCATTGCCAATTCCTTCTCTATCAAAAACATATATTTAATTATCGTCGGAATTCCGACAAATGCGGACAATTTTTCAAAAAAAAATCAAATTTGTTCACAATCGGAAATCTCTGTCAGAATTTTAGGCCAAATGTATTAGTGTTTGTTTAGGATTTTTCCTTCGATTTGGTTCAATGTGTGCTCAATTTCTACGATTCCAAGGGTGATTCAATGCACTCCATGATGATGAGTATGCAAACTAGACTAAAATCAATGCAAATGGATGTGATATGAGGTTGCAAATAATAATGATGTGAGTAGTTAATTCCACAGTACAATGATATGGTTGCATGAAAGTGGATGAATTGCAAAGAAAATGGAGGGATTAAATAGGCCAAGATGAGAGATGAGAGGGCTTTAAAATGAGACACTTGTCCTCAAAGAGGACAAGTGGCAATCCTTAAGATGCCATGTTGAATGGGGATCCACACTTGTCTGCTCAACCAAGGATGACAAATGTCCTTGAGAAGGGCAAGTGTCAAGGAGAGGAATGACATGTGCCCCCAAGGACACATGTATATTTGGGAGATAAACACCCAAATAAAGATTATTTTCCAAATATTAGAAAATACAAGGAATGTGTGCACACGTGAGGGGGGAGGTTAGAAAGGATAGGGTTGGTTAAAAGGGATGGGGTTGTTTAGAACTCCGTGTTAGGTTAGAAGAAGGGTTAGATGAGGGGTTAAAGTTAGGTGTCGTGTGGGGATTAGGATTAATTAATTTAATTAATTAATTCTATGATTGGGAAAGGAGGAAAGTGAAGTAAATAATCAAATCATGTATTTGATTTATTTAATAGAAGAAAGGGGATCATTTAATTAATTAAATGAGTTATGCTTGTCACATAATAAATTAAAAGGGAACTATAGTGTAATTAATAAAATTAATTAGCTAGGAGGGCACAATAATTAATTAAATAATACATAATTATTCAATTTAAAAGCATTCAAGATAGATAAATTCAATTAATTAGATTAATCAAATTTAGGTGTCTACAATAACAAAAAGGGAGAGACTTCCCTTATAATTAAGAGAGATTTAATCTCACACATTGTAGCTGAAACCACAATTTTGTAAACCTCACAAGTTTGCAAAATTTTCAACCAACAAAGTCGTACAAAAGGTTGTGTCTAGTATAAGACATGTTGGTCTAGTTTTAAGAATTGACATCACATATAAGACATACAAAATATAGTACAAAGAGGGCATTATGCATGCCCCCCCCTTAAGATGTCAACATAGTCCTATGTTGATTTCTTAAGGAAGCTAGAAACAAGGATACACACCTTCAACACCAAGGAGATATCCTTTGACAACAATGTTCATAAATCCAAGTTAAAGAAGCATAACTCTTATAAACAAGGACAAGATAGTTGAAAAACGGATATCTTGCAACAAGTGTAAAGGGAACCCTTTGGAGGAGAAGAGATCTTATTCTCAAAAACATCTACCTCTAAGAGGAGATTTTTGAACAAAAATGACACCATTGACCCAAAAGAAAGGAGGGAGAACAATAGTTCATACCTTCCCCCTATTGCTAGGTAAAAGGGATTCTTGATGAAGGATAATGCACCTTTGACCTAAAGTGGGGGGTTTGTTTATAATAGACATGCATTGCCTAATGAAGAAAAGGTTGTAGACAAGGATAAACATCTCTTGCATAAGAGAGAATCCTTGAGAAAACAAGCTACTTCACACAAGGAATAACATCATATCATAAGAAAACACCACTCAACAAAGGAAAATTGAATCGTTAGAAAGGATAAGAGAAATCAATGCCCCTCAAGCATAGGGACAAAGAGAAGGATTACACAACCTCCAAAGAGAGATTATAAATATGTTGGTTAATAGATTTATCACCTAGCTCTATATTCTCATGCCCACAAAGGTGACAAATGTAACCACAGTTGAACCAATTTGAAGAAACTATCTACTAACTGATTCTCTAGTGCTTATTTTACAAGGTGGCAGCTACCTTCATATGATATTCGATGAATAAAGAATTAACGAAAATGCTTGTAACCCGAAAGTATATAAGGAAAGATCTTTTAACCAAAAAGCTTTGTAAATGCATGTATAAAATACAAAACACTATTTTTGATTTTCCAAATTTTGAATCAACCAAATCACCACAAAATAGCATTCATAGATAATATTCTTGCAACAACATAAAATTTAAATAATTCATCATCTCAAATATAAATCCACCCACTGATAACCATTCAAAAGAACAGAGAGCATCCACACATCATAATTCAAAGATTACAAATATCTGAAAGCCACCGACAATTTTTCTATATTCAAAACAGTAAAATAGAAATATACTTAGAGATTTTTTTGCTCTTAAGAGTAAAACAAAGTTTGCCCAAAAGATTTCCTAAATCTACTAATAAACTTATTTATAACTATTAACCCCAAGTCTTTTTCGTTTCAAGAAATGGTTTCTTTAGAGATAACGGTCTTGAATGTGATTATTCTCATAATAGAAAAAGGTCCACTAAGAAACAAAGTCTAAATCACATGACAAAACCACAAGGTTATAAAGTCATCGGACTCAGGATCCAACATCGGGTGTCAGGTGTCGTTTTGTAATCTATTTGTCAATCTCTTTTTCTATTTCATCTTCTTCAATCAATGTCAGAAGGAGATCTATAAATTATTCTTCATCGAGTACAATATCTCAAAAAAAGTTAGTCAAGTCCATGATGATATCTTCCTACAATTTCTCAACACCCGGCTACACCAAAGTGCCTTTCTTAGCTTCAAGCACAATTTTGTTGAATGCGATTATTCAAGTTCCTTCCTGCTGTGAGGTCGTCTAGCAAGCGTTGTTCGTGTTTTTCAGATTGTGCTACAATCTTCCCTAATATATCAACAACCTTCCTATATTCACTAAAATCAATACGTTCTTCCCATGCAAAAGACCATAACTGTCAAACTATATCCTCCTACTCTTCCCCTGGCCAATTCAAATCTAGGTTGTGAAATGGTAACTCACCATCATGAGGCAAAACCATTTTGATGCAGGTAAATCATGACTTTCTCCTCTTTTAGCTATATTTAATGTTTTTTGTAAAAATAACAACATCAAATGTAGTAATGCATGCTGCCACCTTTTTCGTGTCCTTAGTTTCTTAATCGCCATTAATGACAGTACTTTGTAAATCTTCCTATGATTTGTTTCCTAGAAGCAATGCATGATGTGGCAGCTGATGAGGCCAAAAAACTAGCAGTAGGAAGCAGTTATTCTTATCAACTTGATAGGTTTATTTAATTTTTGGTGGCTCCCAAGCATGACCTATCTTTACCATCACTCGTGTTGCCACCCCAATAGGGTACTAAATAAACTTGAAATTACCTCATGAAGAACATCCTTGTTTTAAAATCGGAGGTACCCTTTAAAATTTTAGAGAGGCCTAGCCTTTACATGACATGAAAGATATCAGAGGATGGGAAGATCAAGCAAGTTCACAACCATGAAACTTTTCAAAGGCAACCACAAGTCCATATTCCTAATAGCGTTGATTTCCCGTAGACTTCCTTAAGTGAACTGGGTGGTTGGGTAGTTCAAAAAGTTAAGAACCCCACAACAAAGGTTAAGAAACTTAGGAAAGTTGCGACAAGGGGGAAGGGGAAGGAGGGGAGTCAATAAAGATTTACAACTTACCAAAAGTTTAAAAATTTATAGGTAACAACACAAAATATGTAGCACTTCAAGTGAAGAAAAAGGTCCTAAACAAGGAACACCCATGTACTCACATGAAGGAATATTCAATGCGAGAAAAGACATCAAGATATGTAAAATGCAACTCAAAAGAAGAGGTAATCTTCAAAAGAGAGAATATTGAATATACCTTCCTTCCTCCCCCCCCCCCCCCTCAAGCAAGGAGACAAGGAAAAAATATGTTGTTGTCCAAGTATGATTGGTATTGAAAAAGCATCACCACTTATGACAAACAACCCCCAATGAAGTTAAACTACTAGTTCCATAGGGTGAGAAGCAACATGATAGGGTGAAATGAGTGCTAAGGGAATATGTTGGCATTATGTGAACCGGTATGAGGACATAATGATATTGTATGTTGTCATTGATATCAATATGTGATATGATGTGAACCGGCATATGTGATATGTGAGAAGAGAGAACCAGCATATGTGTGAACTGGTATATATGCCAAAGTCAAGTGGTATATTTGTTCAAGATTAATCGGCTTGTAGTTATGGGAACCGGCACATGGAAGCATTGTATGACTACTAGTTGGTAGGTAGTTTCCACTTCAAGATTTTCGGTTGGAGTACCTTATTCCTATGTGACTCAATCGGTGATCTTTTTGTGATGAGTTAGCAGTATAACAGAGAATAGATCATGTTGCCATGTAAGCCCTATGCGCGTGAAGGATCTTGCATGAAGAAGACTATCCCTATCCACCTTGGGAATGTGCGAAGTTTGTCAAACGGTGATAACACATGATGGGTTATCACCCGCCATGAAATCGATGGATAATGGATGATGGAGAATGTCTTGAGATCAATTCAAGATTGTTGCATTTAATGCAGTGTGATTCAATAGTCAGGATTGAACCATTTGAATTGCTTAACCTAACAGGTTTAGGGTTTAGGGTTTTTGCTACCGACCTGTCTATTTCCTATAAGGTCAATGTTGTGTTTCTTTCTAAAGTTGTTGGCAAAATTTGTATGTGTGTATCCAAGGGAAGTGATACGTGATTCTTGCCAGACCAAAAGAGAGAAGAGATACCTACCAAGTGAATGTGCAAAAGGTGAAGAGGAGCTAAAATGGATCTGCATTAGCATTGAGTGTTGTTACTAGATCATTGTAATTCCTGTTGATCTTTAACCACTTCAACAGTTGTGAAATCCCTTAATAGGGTAGCCTTAACCGACTTGATACAAATCCTTTAATAGGGTAACTCAAAGTTATTGAGTTTTGGGAAGCTATAGAGCTCTGGAGATCCTCTAGCTATTGAGTTCTTGAAATCCTCTAACACGGTAACCCTAACTAGGTTTAACCCTTAACCAGGTATTATAGCCATCCCTTAACTGAGTGATCCCTAACAGGATTGGTTCCTAGCAGAACCTATTGTAATGTCTTTAACTGGACAAGGCTCCTAATAGAGCAGACTTCTAAAGAGTTCAAAAAGTAGCTTGTGGGTATTCATCCCCACCGTGGTTTTTCCCGATTGGGTTTCCATGTGAAAAATATGTGTGTCATGTGTGATGCTTTTATCTTGTGATGCTTTGTTATTACCTGTTACGCGTATGATGGTTCTGTGTTTTATGCCTATCTATAAAACATATTGAACTAACTATTGTGAAGATCTGATGATAGTTTACCTGTTCATGCATGAGGGTGTAATGGTACTATAGTATTGAGCTAAGAGGAAAGCTAAGTGAGTAATTGGTTTATGATTGTTTTAGTGTTCTGGTTCTTACCGATTGCACTGTGTTTCAACCAATGTCACTACTTGCCAGTCATTTGGAGTATTTGCTATCAAACCGGTTTTGGACTATATTTTGTCTGTACTGATTCACCCCCCTTCTCAGTACTGGTTTAGTACTATTCATTCATCATTGAGTTATCAAAATACTTCTTCACCAAGAAGTAGTGTAAGATCATTTGTAAGAGCTATGCGAGCTCTATCATATTAGTCTTGAACAAAATTTTTAAAAGCTTTACAATTTCCAAGAGAATGACTATGATGAAAAATACAATGCTTATCACCTTCTTTATTCTTATAATTGTAAGTAAGTCCAATGAAGGGAAAAGAAACATTCTTATCATACTTCAATCTCCAAAAGGTTTGTGTATATAATTTCTCTTTATCATCAATATGAGTATGTCTTATCTCTTGAGATGTAGGACAAGGTGTACAAGAAGGAGGATTCTTTTCTATGATTTTATAGTTTCATTATGAATTATAGTTGATGTGATTTATTGAAGGAGTTGCAGAGTATGTCAGTGATGTGGTATTGAGTGAGTAGAAAATGATCTATACAAGAAAGATGTGCTATTTCTAGATCATACCACCTATTTTTTTCTAATCACTACAATAGTTAAATCCCTTAACCGGGTAAGCTCTAACAAGCTTCATTATATGAATCCTCTAACCAGGTGATCCATTAGCTTGGATTTGAAATCCTCCACCGAGGTTACTCCTAACAGGTATTACCTTTAACCAATTATATCTCCTAATAGGGCTTTGGGATCTTTAACAGGATTCACTCCTAGCGAGAACTTTGTAGACCTTAACTGGTCAGTTACCTATTTTTGCAGATAGTTAACTTGTGAGTCCCATCTCACCATGGTTTTTCCCAGTTGGGCTTTCCATATATAAACACTTGTGTTATGGTGAATGTTTTACTTGTTGTGAATGCTTTTATAACACTTTGGATTGCTGGAAAAGTCTTAAGTAAACTGGTTAATTATTTTTATTTTTACTATCAATGATTCACCCCCCCTCTCAGTGCTTTATAAGTCTATCAATTGGTATCGTAGCCTAAATTCCTTAAGACTTAATCACTTGGAAGGAAATCCTAAAGCCATTATGGGGGATATGAGTTATAGAGAGATGGATAGAGTACTTGATGCAACTAGGGAAGAGCTTGAAACCCTGAGAGGTAGATTTAAGGCTTCACAAGTAAAAAGGAGAGAGTTGATTGAGCAATTATTAGATATCTCTTACAATAGTTCTTTAGATGATGCCAACATTGATGCACTGGCTGAAGAAGTGGAGAAACTAAATGGTGAAAAGCTAAACCCGAGGAGAGAACTTGAAGCTCTTACAATCCGCATGAGTCAAGAACTTGAAGCAAGAAGGGTAGCTGAAGACCTGATCAAAGAGAAAGATCATGAAATTTATAAGATCAAGCAAGAGAATGCAACTTTTGTTATAAATTAGGATCTTAGGATACTAATCATTATAAACAATAAAATGAGAATCATACATGCATAAATGTACAAATTACACAAGATATACATGGGGAAAACCCTTTCAGGTAAAAAACCCCATAAAGCATCATTTTAATTAAAACACTTACAAATATTGTCTATGATAAAATAAACATGAACCTGGGGATACTCCTCCAATACTTCCTCATGGCCAATAATACATCTTGTGCATAGTGATACAACTCGCCATAAAAACTCCAAATTCACACACCTCTCAAATAAGAGAGAACCTCCTTAAATATAGGAGGAAGGGTGGCTTCACTAGTCACACCTTTTCAATAACCCTATATTAGAACATTATATATAAATGTTATAAGGATGAGATCCCTAATAACATTATCTTCTAACACTTCCCCTTAATGTTAATACGAGATCACATGTCAATTTCCATAAAAGAAAAAAATGAAGTACCCTAGTAACGTAAGTCTTCTTTGGCAGTGATAAACAGGGACACAAATATATGCCAACATGAAGATCATGCATTCCGGACTACATGAAAGTCATCTTGTCATAATTTATAATACCAGTGCTTTAAAAATGATGCTATGAGGTCTTAAAAAATTATATTGGAGCCACGGTCTTCTCAAATTATCCTCTCCCCAGGTTCATTACATAGTGCCTGTAGGACTTAATACAATGCTTTCACAAGTGGAAGATTTCCAAGGAGAAGAATTTACAATATGCCTGTAGGACTTAAGCACAAATGTGCCTATAGGACTTACTAATGCCTACCTACAATATTTAAAATAAAAAAAGGACTTACATATTCCTATCTGCAGGCTTAAAGGACTTACTAATGCCTATATAGGTCTTATTTTATACCTATTAGGACAAATGCCTACCCGTAGGATTTAAAAAATTAGGATTTAGCCACAAGGTAGTGTCATTGACATGCACACTCCCCCTTAATGGCATCACCTAAGGCCAATCATTATTTTAATTTGGAGCATATAATGCCTAAAGGTCTTATGCCTATTAAGTCTTACATCTAGGATTTAGCCACTAGGTGGTGTCATGTACACTCGCCCTTAATGGCATCACCTAAAACCAATCACTGCATAGAGGATTTCAAAGTGATGGCTAAAATTCCAATATATAGCATGTGCCCATGATCTTCAAAGTGTCTTTATTATAGAATGATTTCACTTGAGTGAGGTGTCCATGATCTTCAAGGTGCCTTTATTATAGAATTATTTCACTTGAGTGAGCTGCCCATGATCTTCAAGGTGCCTTTATTATAGAATGCTTTCACTTGAGTGAGGTGCTCATGATCTTCAATGTTCATTTGATCTTTAGAAATGATATTTTCTAGGAGTAAAGTAACTTCAAGTAAGATGGTATTGTTACATGTATCCAAATGGAACTCTTCCATAAATATTCAAGGCCATATTGATTCTTCAAGAGCTACATTCATATTTTGTCCATTTGCTTCAAAGACACATAGAAGATAGTCTTCTTATTAAAGTATTGCACCATCCATGTAATAGAACTTGCACCATATATTTTGAAGGCATAACCTCGCCATAGAAGAAACAATATAGTTAGTAACATAGTAATCAACTTCATTTTTTATGCAAAGAAAGAACATAATATTATTTTTTTGTCATTTGCCAAAGATCATATAATATTCCTCACAAATTTAGAATATAATCCAATGCAAGGAAATCAACATATATTTTCATGAGAATAAGCATGAATAATTAGTTGTCTTGTTTAAAAAATAGACATACTACTACATATAGTAATGATCCATAAAACAAATTAGGCAATGGGTGAGCTATCCTTTCGAGGTTTGCTCCCCAAACAGTTTATAAGGGCGATAGTCACCCATTATAACTAGGTTCTAAAGACCCAATGAATTTAGATGATGCCTAAAGCTCATAAAAAACATGTTAGCTAAAGTAACACTCAAGAGAGAAAAGAAAAGAAAGTAGCCAAAAAATTCTTTGAAAATTTTAAGCAATATACTTTTCAAATAGATGTGTAAGAGTTTTCAACTTTTTGCCCTTCCCTTTTGATTCACTTGTGATCTTTGTTGTTTTGATAAAAAACAATGAATTTATGTGATAATATTGTATTTGACAACAAGAGGGGAAAGATTTAAAAGCATCGTTAAAATCTTTCAAATATAAAGTATGGATACTTCATCAAGTATGAAACTAGGAAAATAAGTATAATGCATTGCATATTTATTAATATTCATTGAGAACCTCAAATCCATGATATTATGATGAAAATGGAGGAAAGAGAGTATCCCCTTTACAAAATACTTTATATATCTTGAAATATTGTAGACATATGTTCTCAAGAATATTTTTGACAACAAAAGAATAATCTTACATTAATCATAGACAATGTGCTTTTCATGCACTAACCACTTTTAATGATAAGATTATTTATATGTATGTGAAGCGTGCAAATTATGTGAAGCACCATAATGGAGTTTCTATTATACTTAATATAGATTTTCAATACAAATAATGCATAAGACGGTTATTGATGAGATTTACCTCATGTAATATTGCAAATATTTGAGACAATCTAAGTGAATGTTATAAGAATAGTAACTATTTGTGCATGAAAAAATAAGTGATCCTTGGATAGATTATTTCTCAAAGAGCTTGAATTGTTAGCTTAAGAGAGCACCATATGAGCTGGATGAAAAATTTGTCTCCCAACATATTCATTTATCATTAATAGAGTGATGAAACCGATGTTTATATAAAAGATGAAAACATCATATTAATACAATAAATATTGGTCTCATTTATAAGAACCAACATAATGGTACTCTTTTTCATTATATATATGGCATCTATATTTAAGAATTAGATATTTAATGGTTCTATAACTTAAAAGATGTATTTTGAAAGAAAAGAAAAGAAACACTTTTGTTGTATAACAACAACTTATAATTTCCTTCTAATTGTATTATAATGATCATCTCAAAAAGTGACTTAGAGCTTAAATTAATGATTCTTATAATATTGAACATTAAGATGGTAGATTTCAATAAATAAAAAATTATCTAAGAATTTTTTTTATAAAGATATAAATATTTATTTCTCCTTGTACAAAGGATGTGACCCTTCCTTTTAAACGATACACCTCTTCTTCAATAAAATGAAACTCTTCTTTCAATTTTATCCTCTTTTGAAAAGACACGTCTCTCCAACCTTTTACAGAGGACTTTGATTTATTAAAAAAAGAATATGATATCTAAATAATTTCTAAATAATTTCAAGAGTCCTTCATGTGTTCACGGGGTTATATATATATTATTATTTAGGAATTTTATTTTTTTTTATTGAGAGTGATATTGAATTTTTTGTGATGAGATATTTTTTCTAATTAAACATATTTTGTATTGAAGATCTTAGTTATTAATGATGTATATGATTACTTCTCTTTTTCTCTTCATATTGTAATAACTAATTGTAAAGTTGTTTTTTTAAAAATAGACATTTTTAGAGTGATAGCTTATATTAAGAGTATGATATAAATGAAATCAATAATAATTGTAAAGGTGAAGAATGTATAATAAATTAAGAAAAGTGGGGATCCTTAAAAATGACAAAAAAGATATGTGATTTTGATTGAATATTGTATTCTAAGGACAGTGAAACAATTTTAAATTGATTATGACATATAATATTAAAAAAGTATCATACATCACTTAATAATCAAATAGATAGCAATCACAATCCTAAGCTATATGAATATGTTAGGAAGAAAAAAAGTTTGAAAACTTCTCTTAGATATTACTTATGAAAAAAAATGATTAAAATTTTGAGTTATCTATGTTGAAAGACATACCAAATGTATTGCAAAAAAGGTCTTACAAGTGTTGATTGACTTAAAGGAATTTTCTATCAAATTATATATATATATATATATATATATATATATATATATATATATATATCTATCTTCTAGTTAACCTATAAAAATGATTAGTATAACCTACTAGGCTCTAATACCATGTTATAAATTAGGATCTTAGGATACTAATCATTATAAACAATAAAATGAGAATCATACATGCATAAATGTACACATTACACAAGATATACTTGGGGAAAACCCTTTTAGGTAAAAAACCCCATAAAGAATCATCTAATTAAAACACTTACAAATATTGTCTATCATAAAATAGACATGAACCTGGGGATACTCCTCCAATACTTCCACATGGCCAATAATACCTCTTGTGCATAGTGATACAACTCACCATAAAAGCTTCAAATTCACACACCTCTCAAATAAGATAGAACCTCCTTAAATATAGGAGGAAGGGTGGCTTCACTAGTCACACCTTTTCAATAACCCTATATTAGAACATTATATATAAATGTTATAAGGATGTGATCCCTAGTAACATTATGTTCTAACAACTTTGCATGAACATTGGCATGAGGATAAGGAAGAAAAAGAAGAATTACTGTTAGATCTTGAAATGACAATGTCTCTTAGAGTGACCCTTACAAAGCACAATGAAGATCTCACCAAAGAGCTTACTGAGGCTAATGGGAAACTTGACAAATTCAACAAGAGTTCTTGTATGTTGGATGAACAGATCCAATCTTAGAGGATGAAAGGTGACACATCTGGATTAGGATTTAATACATCTAAGAAAGGAGAATCTTCTAGTACCAAGAGCAACATGCATAAAGGTAAAACTACTCCTAAGGTTGAGAAGCCTATCGATAAGAAGGCTTACAAACCTGTTTGCTTTATCTATCACAAACCTGGATATACTTCTAATGTTTGTAGAAGCAAATCTAATGAGAACACAGGCTATAATGCTAATACTAGATATATGTCTAGAAGATTTGAAGGTCATTGTTACACATGCAATACGTATGGACATAGATCAGTTGAATGCAGATATGGAGCGAATAATCTAGCACCTCACATGAATCTAAGACCTATCAGTAACTGGAGAAGGACTTATGACAACTAAAGAAACATGAACTGGCAAAAACCCTATGTCAACCAGTTTAGTCCCTATGCGATGGAGAAGGTAACAAATGTGATTTGCACAATTTGTAATAACTATGGACATGTGGCTATGAACTACAAAAGAAGGACTAGAAGAGGTAATGCAGGACCTTGGAGAGCATATGGGATGGCCTACTATCATTGCCATAAACTGGGATACATGGCCAAGTTCTGTAGAGCAAAGAAGAACCAACTGGTAAATCACTCTGAAGATCAGAAAGGAAAGCATAAGGTAGATGTTGAAGAAACTAGAGCGGAGATGAACAAAATTTGGAAGAAGAAAAGTGAGGACAAGTCAACAAAAGAATCAAACCATTCATCGAGTGTGGAGATTGCTACACCAGTTAACTGAGCTTTTCAACAGGCCTAAGGGGAGTATATCAGTAAATCTACTTCCAGACCCCTTGAAGAGTGTATGGTAAGAGAGTTTTGCATTTCGAGTTGTAATATGAGAATTTTTTATAATCTATCAGTTTTCTGAGGATTGCCAACCGGTTATATACCTATCGTTATAGGCGAGTTTGTTAAGTGGTAATTAGGGTTTGTTACCCTATCGGTAGTGTAATAAATGTAGTGGGTAAGTTAATAAAAGGAAGTTTCACTAAGTTATTTTTACCCTAATTGCATTCGAAGAAGCATTTTGAGCACTTGCAGAGCGAAACCAAGCATTGTTAACAGATTAAGAATGAATTTGTGCTATGAATTAAAAAGTTGAATCGGATTTGAAGCTAAGAAAAGGCAAAATAGGTGTGCATACGAGAAAGCAATTGAAAACCCTACCAATGTGAAAGGAATAAGGTATTTCTGTTAATCCCTCTTGAATCAAGATTATCTAGAATGGCATCATCGTCTACACACGAAAAGACTCTTATGATTACTGCTCAAGCTATGGAGTTAATGAAATCTTATAAAATAGAATCTTATAATGCATTGTCTCAAGCTCTGCAAGGTGTTTTGATTAAAGGTGACTTGACTAGTTATATAGATTGTAAAATTGAGGATCTAGGATCACTGGCAATCTATTCTCAGCTCAAATCTCTGTGTGATAAGAGTGGGAAAATCAAACCCAGATATATTAGGGTTTATGAAAAGGGCTTTCATAATGCAACCTATTTTATTGAAGATTTTGAGGAAGAACATGTCAGGATTATCCTTAGTCGTGTACATGGTGGGAGCATGTATCTTGATAGATCTCACACCATTACAAAGGAGGCTATTCATGTAGTAACTAGTTTCTGCCAAATTGGTGAAGTACCAAAATTGAGGACAATCTCAAAGGAGACTATTATTGCATTGACAAAGACCACTGTTGATGATCGTGCTATATCGGTCAATAACATTGCAGATCCAGGAGTCAGATTTGTAACAATGGTTATTGGCTACCACATATTCCATTCTAGCAGGATGAACAATGTACCATCTGTTGTTGTGCATGTCGCCTACAAAATGATGATAGAGAATGCAACTTATGATTTGTGTGAGGCAATGAGAAGTCAATTGATGTTGAACTTAGAGTCAATTAAGAAAGACAATGGTCAAAAGTTTAAATATGGTCAACTATTGATTGGTTTGTTTTTCTACTTTCAGAATTTCATTCTAGGAATTGGTGGTATTCAATGGTCCAAGGACATACCAATTGTAACCCAAATAAAGAATAGCATTAAGGTTGTGAAGAACACATTTCCTATTTCCATGAATAGATATTTTAATGAGTGTGAGAAGAAGATGAGAATGAGATTAAGGATATCTGATGAAGTGGTGAAACACTTTGAAAAAGACATCCATTTCACTATAACCACTAACTTTTGCCTTATGGAAGCCGTTGAACGCAGAGAAGAAGAAATTGAAGAAATGAGCTATGAAGTCAGCTATGACTTACTAATTGGCTATGCCAACAACCTTTTGGCATCTCCCAAGGATACAAAGAAGAAAAGACTAGGAACTTATCAGCAAAGCATTGTAGCTGCTCAACCTAGTAGTGCCAAGGAGAAGAAGAAGAAAATTGGTCAACCAACTTCTATGACCACTAGTACAAGGGTGACTAGAAGTACTTAAATCAAGAAGGAACCGGTACCCAAGGTATATGCAAAGAATAAAATTGCAACAAAGAAGAGAGGTAGACAACTCATTCTTCAAGAAAAATCTAAGGAAACTGATACTGATGAAGAATCAAAGAAGATGAAATTGACTAGTAAGAAATCCAAACTAGTAGGAGATATTTCTAAACAAAGTACTCCTATTAATGTTACATCATTCAAACCAATGAGTGATTTTGAGAGGACTTTAAAAATATTAGGGAGGAAATGGTTTGATAATGTAAAAGAATATTTTGATTCATTTGATGAAGGTTAGAAACACAAAAATGTTCAAGAGGTAATCAATCACCTGTGTCAATACAATCGGTTGCCACAAGATATTAAAAAGGACATTTCTGATTCTTTATATTCTATTCTTGAAAATAAATAGAAAATGGTTGTAGATTAGGATCAAGAAATTATTGATAGAGTTTTTGTTCAATATTTTCTTGAGTTGTCTCGAGATGAATTATTAGCATTGCTTGCTAAGTTCAAAGGACAATTTCATTCTAAGACAAGGAGACTGAGGTTATTGGATGGAAAGATTCAACCTATTGAAGATGATACTCATCATATAGCTCAAGATATTCAAAGGATGAATGAGCAATTGAAGTACCATAAAAATAAACCTAATCAGACTAAGACTGGAGCTCCACCGAAGCTAGATGTTGAAGAGTTTATTACACTGGATGTAGTCTATCTTGTCAAGAGTAAGGATGACACAAGTTCTCCACCAGTTATATTCTTTGTGGATGATACTGAAGAAATTGAGGATACTGTTGACATAGCTGGTAATGTCATTAAACTAGTTAAGGAAACTAAACATCAACCGGATATTGTTTAGCAACAATAAATAGAGGAAGCACCGGTTACTGAACCAAGTGTGGACATACAACCACCACCAGAAAAAGAACACCAAGTTGAAATCAACTGCCACCGCTCATTACAACCACACAGGAGGAACAAACAAAGACATAGAAAGAGAAACCAGAGAAAAAGGATGAAGAGGAGAAAGTAAAGAAGAGGAAGTACATGCCTTAGCTGAAAAAGGTTACAAAAAGAAAAGGGGAGAGCAACTAATGTCAGACATTGATAAGTGAGAGATTGCTTTATCTATGAATAAAGATCTTTTGAGAACTGCTATTGAAACTAGAGGTAAAATTTTGGCCAATACATCTAAAGTTTCATTTTTCTATTCTGATTTGAAGAAGAGGCAAGAAGACACATAAAAGGAACTGGAGAGGATAAGTAATGCTTATATACCAGTACAAGATTCAGCTTTAGATTTTGGCAAATCGATTGATTTTTTGCAACATTTTTTAGATGTTTATGATTTTGAATAGGTTAAGTGAATCATATCCTTGAAAGAGCTAAAGAACCCGTTGATTCCAAAAGTTGAAATCCTATAGAGGGCATACAAGGATTCTGAAGTGGTTTGTCTACGCTGGAGATTAGCACAGTGGATGCAATGGAAGAATTTGCTGCACAAATTATGACAACTATTGAGATCACTGAAACACTATTAGAAACATGGGATAATGATTTTGCATAGATGAAGATTCATTTGAGTGACATTTTCTTAAGAATTGCAGTGAACACACCTTCAAAAAATCTTACATTTATGTATATGCAGTTTTTGATGCAAATTTTGATGTAATAAGTATGTATTTTACTTTTCAATTTGGCATTGTTGTCAAAGGGGGAGTAGAAATATGTATGTACTGTTAAGGGGGTGTCTATACACTTTTTTTTGTAAGGACACTTAGTTGTAAATTTTTTCTAAGTGTTGCCATCAATGCCAAAGGGGGAGATTGTTGGCTTGATGATTATTTTTATAATGGATGACTTTATGTGTTGTCATTGATGGCACATATACACACACATATGTTCATATTGTCATAGTCATCTTAGTTAAGTCAAATCAGTACCACTCCTAAGACTTTGTGTTGCAAACCGGTATCATATGTATAGAGAAGTCTAACCAGTATGAAGGTGTCTAAACTGGTATATGAAGTAACGACAATTGGTTTTGGTCAATTCCATTGACACCAGTTTCAAGATACAATAGAGAGAAGCAAGGAGATGAATGGAGACAATCGGTCTATGAGTTGGAAGCAGTTAACACTCAACCAGTATCAGTGTTCCAATCGGTTTTACTGATTGTGTGATGAGTTATCACCGGTCGTGATGAGTTATCTCTAACTGATATTTTTGGCGATGATTTGTGATGTGTTATGGAAGATTGTCTAGATACACTGAACCTATGAAATTGTGATGAGGTTCTTAAGTCGACATGAAATCTAATGTCTATAAAAAGACATTGTGATGAGTTATTTTGATATGCAAGATACAAGTGATGTTATGAGTTAGAGTTGATGTGATTTATTGAAGGAGTTATAGAGTATGTCAGTGATGCAGTATTGAGTGAGCAGAAAAGGATCTATACAAGCAAGATGTGATATTCTAGATCATACCACCTATTTTTTTCTAATCTCTACAACAGTTAAATCCCTTAACTGGGTAAGCTCTAACAAGCTTTATTATACAAATCTTCTAACCAGGTGATCCATTAGCTTTGATTTGAAATCCTCTACCGAGGTTACTCCTAACAGGGTATTACCTTTAACTAGGTATAGCTCCTAACAGGGCTTTGGGATCTTTAACAAGATTCACTCCTAGTAGAGCACTTTGTAGACCTTAACCAGTAAGTTACCTATTTCCATAGATAGTTAACTTGTGAGTCCCATCTCACCATGGTTTTTCCTAGTTGGTTTTTTCACATATAAACACTTGTGTTATGGTGAATGTTTTACTTGTTGTGAATGCTTTTATAACACTTTGGATTGCATGCAAAGTCTTAAGTAAATGGGTTAATTATTTTTACCAGTCTGGGTTTAAAGTGTTATTGTTTTTGCTATCACTGATTCACCCTCGCTTTTAGTGCTTTATAAGTCTATTAGATTGCAGACTGAATGTTAAGTGTTATGCATGTAAAAAATTTGAACATATGGCTAATCAATGCAGGTCAAGCAATTACACGAGTTTTAGCAAAGCAATTCAATAGAACAACGTTACATGTTATGCAAATAATGAGGTTGGACATATTGCTAAGTTCTGTAGAAGCATAAATCCACCAGTTGGTAATGGAGGATCAAATGAGAAAGGTAAAGATAAGGTTAATAAATCTGATAAGATCATACCTAGAGATGGGTCAGGAAGACTGGAGAACAATCAACGGATGGTAATGCACTGATTATTCAACCGATAGAGGAGGTTGCTTCTACACCAATAGGACGCTCATCCGGTAACTAAGGCAGATGCCTTAGGGGTAGGAAAAATTCATGAAGATGTTGCATATGCCTCAGGAAGAGGTTCTGGAAGATATTCAAGACATTGGAGATGCTTATCCGACATGGAAATGTTTGATCAAGATTCGGTATCTTCCACTGGAAGTCATTGATGTCAATGAAAGATTAGGGTTTCTTGGAGGATAAAAGGTTGAATTCACTTCATTTCTGATCACTTTGCATTTAGAGTGATTCAGAGTGATTTAGAGGAATTCTAAGGTGAATCAAAGCAATCGATATCATCTTGAGTGATTTCACCAGTGATTGGAAGAGGTGTTTAGGATTTTTCACCGACAACAATTCACGAGTATTTATTTTCAATCATGAAAGAAGGATCATCATTTGTAGCTATCTTTATTGCAAATCTAGCTATTGTTGAGGTCAAGAACCATCCCAGACTAATTTTCAAGTGATATCCACATGTTGCTACCCTGGATGATTCAGTTGGAGCTTTTTACTATGTCCTAAAAGGAGTCATGTATGTCATAGATGTAAGAGCTTACATTCACTATCATATTGAGGATTTGGGAATGACTGATATTAAGATCATGCACATGAATGAGCTAATGGGAGATTATGGAAAGATTAAGATTGAATAATAGCATACTATGGATTTAGGGTTTACCGACATTCTGGACATTCTAGAATTTGAAGATGAAATCATTAGGTATGTTTTGAGCAAGGTGCATGGAGATTTTATCTGGTTAGATAGACTGTATAAGATTATGAAGGAGGCCATCAGTGCAATCACTAGTTTACCACAAGTTGGACAAGGTCTAGAGAAGAAAGTTTCAAATGATCAGGTCAACAAGATTACTAGCGCAACATCAGACAAGCGATCAATGAGGATTAGTACTATCACCGACAAAGATATCAAATTTAGAAGCATGATCATTGGTTACAAGGTGACACAATCAAATCGATTGAACTTTGTTTCTAGCTCCTGCATTTATGCACCTCATAAAATGATGAGGGAGAATGAGAAGTTGGATCTATGTGGTTGGATGTTGGATGAACTGTTGATTAACCTAGGAAAGATTAAAGGAGAAAAGAAAGGAAATTTTTGATATGGTAACCTAATTATCTATTTAAAGCTATTTTTCATTAATGAGACTCCTGGTTTTGGGAAGAGAAAATGGGCATTCAATATCTCGATAGGGAGGCAACTAAAATAGTCAATTGCTACATTGGGTAGTCAGAGAGATGACAAAGTGTGGGGTTATTTTAAAACAATTCAAAAGGCTATGAATTCTAGGATGAGGATGATTCCCAAGCACATTGTTGAGAAGTATTCAACTGACATATGCTTCATGGTCAAGAAAGATGAAACTTTGATGGAAGTTGTTAGGCCCCAAAAGATTTGGATTGAGTAAATGGGTTATGAAGTTGATGCACAAATTCTTGATGCTTATGCACAAATGCTAATTGATGCACTAATAGATGAAACTATAAAAACCTTTGGCATTGCTAAGCAGAAGACACAAGAGGTTGAAACCAAGTTCAACCAAAAGAAGAGAGAGAAGTAGGAAGGTAAGGCAAGTAAGTTTGTTGAAAATTTTTCACAGGACATCAATGCATTGATTGATGTTGTCACGGAGAAAGGCAGGAAGAGAAAAGAACCATAAATATTCATTGAACCTATTGCAGTTGAATCTGCATCTAAAGATGACACACCCTTGGCATTTAAAAGGGCATTGAGGAAGAAATATGAAGAAACTAAGGTAGAAGCTAAGAAGCAACTAGTTAGGGAATTTACTATCAGGGTATCGACATAGAGAAGAGCACTAGAAGAGACACCTTCAGCCCCATCCGATACTGGAAGGAGAAAGAAGAAGGATGGCATTGAATATGGTAATGTAACTATCATTCCACCAAAGAGTTGTGCAGAGTTAGTTGATGAGACTACTAAAGATGGTATGTTAAAGAGTGTACAGTTGTATTATGAACATTTAGATAATGATGAACAAAGAGAGGTGGAGGAATCAGTTTTGTTATATTTGGATATCTATAAGAAAGCCTTGATAGAAATTGAAAACCAAATACCAAAATAGTTGTATGATATTTTAGATGCTAGAAGACTATCAACAATGCAAGAAGACAGGCATATAAAGATACAAGAGTTGTTATCTGTTTGTGTTTCTATTGCTCCAAAGGAGATGGATAGGACACTTGAGGTTGCAAATAGGAAAATCTTTAACAACAAACATAGAATAATCAGTCTTATGTTAGGTAGAGTAAATGAGATAATCAAGGAGACCCACAAGGCATGGGTTAAGTTCTTTAAAGAGAACCCTAGTTTTATACTTCACTGGGACCAAAGAAAGTTATTGCAGACATCTCGGTTGAAGGATAAGGAAAGGGTATTATGGGTACTTCACCATCATTTTTGAAAAACATTAAGATAGTGGATATTGAGCCCTCGATAGATACAAATGTATAGGTAAATGTTGAGATACCGATAGATATAGAGAGTGTAAAGGTTGATAATGTACATCTTTCTAATGTTGAGGACAATAGTCCTCTAGATACAAATGTTTAGGATGAGCTTACAGTTCCTAGGGAGGAAATGATAATTACTAAGATTGCACCAAGTGGCAAAGCCACCGGTGCAAGTGAGGAAGCTATAAAGGTTAAAACATTAGAGGAGAAGAAAGGAGAATCATGCAGGGAACTGGTAGTGAGTCCATCATTTTTGTCAATTGACACCTCGCAAGTTGAAAAGAAAAGCATAACTAAGATGAGTTCTACTAAACTCATGATGATGGTTGCACAGAAAATGTTGAAGGAGGGATCTATGGATAAAGGGATTATTGATCAGTCTATCACTGTTTTGCATAGACTAGTCCAGGAGTGAAAGTTTGACAGAGAAGTGAGCCCATCCGACAAGCTTAAGACAATCACATAGCACATTTCAAAGGATTTTCAATCCTTGCAGTAGATATCAGACTAACAAGCATTGGAGAGGTTCACACAGGCAAAAAGAGCTACATTTGATCAAGTGATTGAGTCTGAAAGGAAGAAGATTAATGATAAGTTGAAATTGACACATATTGCATTGAGGCAGTGTACTAATATCTATACAGTATGTTGTAATACAGGTTTGCTCACAGCAAAGGCAAAATAAAAAGAATAAGGATATTCAGGAGGATATTGCAGGTATAGCCAATTGTTTTGATGGATTGAATTCATTAAAACATCTATAGATGGTCAAATTTTGGTTCTGGAAGCCCATGTTTTTTCTCTTGAGAAGGAAAACGATAAAATAATAAGGAGAGCCAGAAGTCTTAGAGGATTGGTGAGTCCCTGGTTGGATTCACTTATTGTATATAAGAAGGAGTGTATAAATCTGGTTGGTAGGCCCACACTGGCAGAGCTTAATGAGAAAGAGTCATTTGCCCAAATGTTAAATGGACTTGTATCTATTTCTGGTACTTTCAAATCTAGTTGTGATACCTATCTTGAGCTATTGGAGAAGGCCTATCTTGATATTTTCAAATACATCCAGCTCCGATAAGGTATTTTGGGACATATTCATTATACAATCTTTCATTCTTCGTCCCAGTTTTTTATTTTTGGTACTTTTTTGGGTATTGTTTATGGCATTGATGTCAAAGGGGGAGTGATATTGATGTGAAAAATAAAAAGGGAGTTGTATACATTAGGGGGAGTATAGATGAAAAACTATGGAAGTATGGAGTATTTTGTATTGATAGATATTCAGCTCAGGGGGATTAGGTTCAAGATGAAACTCACAGTTGGAAACCATGACCATTTTTCACATGAGTGTTGCCATCAATGCCAAAGGGGGATATTGTTGGCAATTGACACTCAATTGGCTGGTTTTCAATATGTTGTCATTGATGGAAATATGGTAATTTATTATGGCTTCATATTTTGGGTTAGTTGTATACCGACAAGCACTTCATAGACACTTCACCAACATCAGCAGGTTGGAAGGAATTTTTTGGTTACCGACAATGCAGGCTAAAATGGTTTAGAATCATGTTATCGGTATTGGAGGCCAACATATTTTGGATCAGGCATCGATAATTGTTTTTGATATTCATGTATTTATGTTATCTAGCCGACATGTATATTGATATTGTAATTATCTTTGTAAGCCGACATAAGGCATGATAAATTGTAAATGGTATATAGGTCAGTTGGTTAGATACTTTTGATATAGAGATATCATGAACATGCATAAGGAAGGAAATAATGAAGGAGATGCATAATATATGAGAGAGATTATGTATGTGAGGATATTTTTGTAAAGGGTTATTCCAGTATAGGGTTAAGGGTTTGAGACCAGGACATACAGAGCTTAACCAAAACTGTATTTAGGCATAGAAGATTCTATCTTTGTAGTTCAATCATTTCTTCAGATTGTATTCTAGATTTGTATGTTGTTAGTGAGGCTCCTTTTGTGATTGAGTAGTGTGCTCTAGGTTGTAAGCCTTCCTACAAGTGCAAACCCCTATATTTTGTAATAGCTCTTCATATGGCCAGTGGATTGATATTGTGGGTCACAAATCCCACCGTGGTTTTTTCTCTTTGAGGTTTTCCATGTATAATTTTGTGTGTTATGATATTCATTTATGTGATTGGCTTATTGGTTTCTTTACTTCTTTCAATTCTATATGTATCATTATAATAGTTGGTTTATGCATGTTTTAAAAAGGTTAAAATTGGTTATTCTGGTAGAACACTGATTCACCCCCCCTCTTAGTGTTCTTGGATTCCAATAGTAGCATCCCATAGCTAGCAAGTATGTCGACCACCAAGATGGTCAACTTGAACCTCTTGTTTAGATGAGCTACTAAATACACCTAGACATCTTTAATTTGACCAATCAAGGGAATTTTCTTTGAATCCATTGAGTAAAATCTTCCAAAAGTTTTAGTTAAAGATAGACCAAGAGCTCTATAAATTAACATAGGTATAAATTTATCAGGAGTAATCAATGGAACAATTGCTAAGTTTGTGGCTATTAATGAAGAGAGAAACATAAAATGGGTTTGATTTTAAATTAGGGATGGAAGATGTGTGATTATTGGTATCGGATGATAGGCCAAAGGTGGAGGGTTTAGCATTAACTAGTTGATCATCACACAAATTGTCTTTGGCTCTTTCTAGTTTGATTAGCATATCTAGTTCACTAGGATTCACTTAGAGGTATTCAATAGGAGAAATATGCATTTTTAAAGATTTTCAAAACTCAACGATATCAAAATAAATAGTGTTTGTATCTGTGACTGAGTTTCTAAGATTTTGGGAATAGTTTTTGAGGCTTTAGACAAAGGGTTATTATTTTTAGATACAAAAGTTAACTTTTGAGAAGTTGGTGTACCTTTATGATTAGTACCTTGTTGACTTATTGTGAGGACAACACATGAATGGTCATCCAAGGTAATAAAAACATCTCCTCCTTATTCTGAGTTAGATTCATACTCCAAGAAGTTGATTACAAATTCGCCATGTGATTTTGATACACCTTCCTTATTTGTCACCTCTTCTATTGTCTCATTCAAAGTAATCATTTACTTGTACCTACTCATTTTTAGGTAGGATTTTCCCTTGTGGTTAATTGTCAAATTAAAAATACACATATTACTCCTCCCAATGCCAAGTTGTTGTTCTATAGCCAATCTCTGTTGAGAAAGAGTTAGCTATAACTGCTTATTATTGTTCTTGGATTGTTGATTAAAATTCCTCTAAGTTGTTTCTTAATATGGTTGTTGAAATGACTAAATGGCTTTGGATAACTACCTCTTTAATGCAATAATATCATTGGCTAACCTTTGGATTATAGGATTTGAAGATGTAGAAGGATGAGCATTACCAGATTGCAATTATTTCTTCTATTTTCCCACAATTATGAAGTTATCCTCAAGTTCTACAATAGTAGTTTGTTGGATATAGTTGAGAAGTTTGCTAGAATGTGTTCTTGTCATTGATGTCAACATATTCCCTTGTGTTTTAGTGTTGTACTCAGATTAAATGAGTTGGTTTGGTTAGTGTGTTGCAGATGAGTTGTTGTGGATTAAAGGGTTTTGAGATAAGTATCTCTAGTTGATTCAGCTAAAGTTTATGTGGTCCACATTGATATTTGATCAAGTTATGAGATTAAGTATTGTAGTTGGTTTCTTAGTTGTTCAGTGTTGATCGTTGTTCAATATTTTGGTCCACGTTACTCCATGTTGAAATATCTTAGTTTGTAGATTTGGCAGTGTTTGGGACATTTTGGTGTGTCCTCAATTCAGATGGGTCATGATTTGGAGGTCCACAAGTGAATCTTTTAGTTTGATAGTTAGTTTAGTTAGTGTTCTTAAGGTTCGGTATAATGACGATGAAGATTTTAGTAAGTGGTGATGTTATTGTTTTTGCTATGGTAATTCATGATGCTTGTGGATGTTTCTATATTATGTCTTGTCCGTCTTAATGGTCCGCATTGATCGTTGTGTGCATCATTGATGATTTTATTTGATCTGGTGATGTTCTTCATGTTCTTAGCAAACATGATGATTGTAGCGTGTTGCAGATGTTCAAGGCATAATTATTGGAGATTTTTCTTGTTCGAGGTGTTGATTTAGGTCTATACTATGTCCTAGCCAACATTGTTTTAGTCCGCATGTAATGTTGTAGCGTGTATGGTTATAGCTTTGTAATTTGTGATGTGTGTTGAACCGACCTTGAAATATAGGGTGACGATATGTATAAATATATATAATAATCACGTGAGAGAGTATTTGTGTGTGCGAATAATTCTTTGATCTTTCAGAAGCAATAAAGTAATGTGAAGAAGTGTGAAGAAGTGTAAAGGAGAATTATATGTGTTATGTGATTAATCGAAACTGTAACCAAGAATGAGGAGATTCTATTCTATCATTTCATGATCTTTTAGATGTAATCCAAATGTTTTTGTAAGATAACGAGTCTTCCCAAGGGTTATAGCTCTCTTTCTTATGTGTTTTGAGCAGTGAGCTCTAGGCAGTGTGTTTGAATGCATGTGTATTTCCCATTGTAATCTTTCATATACTTCTAATAGGCTATCATCATATTGTGGGTAGGTTCCCACCATGGTTTTTCCCTTAACCAGGTTTTCCACATCAAAAATCTTGGCGTTATGTGTGTTATTGATGTGGTGTTTGTTAGTTAAGATGAGAGGGGGGGGTGAATCATAAAAACTTCACAATACAATGTATTCAACAGATTCAACCTCGATAGCCTTTACTGATATGCAACTATGACTGTAAATCATTAAATACTCATAAATAGATACACTTAAAACATCATAACACATTTAACACCACATTTAATGTGGAAACCCAAATAGGGAAAAACCACTATGGGATTTTGGACCCACTAAGAAATATACCCTTCTAGAGTATGCTTGGTTAAAAGCTAATCCTGTTAAAGATTACAAACACATTGCTAGATGTAACCCGGTTAAGGGATTTCCCTCAGACTTGTTAGAGTCTTGCACTTTGTTAGAAGTGACCTTGTCAAAGGATTTCAAACACTCATTTAGAATGTTACCTTGCTAGAGGGTTTACAAATAAGACTGTTAGGTCCACTCGGTTAAGAGATTTCCTCTCACTTACAAAATAAATAGCAGTAATAAAATATATCTGCAACTTCACATCTAAAATGCTAAATTAGATTCTATGTGCTCAAAACAATCTTGTCATAAGACTTATCTTATCCCTTGTTGGGCTTGCTGGGCTTCTCAATCTATTCTTCAATCAGATCTTCAAGCTTTTGTGCTTGGTAAACATTATTGTAGCATCATTGTGCATACATTTGCTCACATACATCAACAGTTTCTTATTTATAAACAATTTCTAACCGCTTAATCTCCTTGATCACATTTTCCATGATCAATCTTAGCCATCAAATCATGAAACTTGACTAGGTTCAATGTATCCTTCAATCTGAAAAATGTTTTACCTTGCCTTGGAACTTGTGCTAGGTTATTACGGTTCAATCTATGTTGTAGTTCTTCCTCTTGATTTGCCATGGTCGTAGATCCTCAACAAACTTCTTGCACGACATGCCAATCATTTATTCATCTCCAGCTCATCAGCATCCTTCATTAAATAATGCTTTTATTCATCCAATGCGATCTATTATACCTCGGTTGTTACTTGGTTAATACTAAACTTCACTCAGTAGACATTCCGCCTTCTTTAACCGATATCGATAACCTTAGGGTTTACCGACTAGGTACCTTAGGGTTTACCGACCAGATTCTTTGCTCGGTGACATAGTACAGTATTAAACTTATAATCAACAACATATGTAGGATATCAAAACAATCAAAATAACATGATCTCATCATTGTCTAACTCGGTAATAGTTGCCCATTGAATAACTTATTATTCCCCTTCATTATCATATTCTTTCTATGTCACTTACCGACCTCTTAATACTCATCAAAACATACTTCTCAAGATATGGCAACATCATACTGAATCAAAAAATCAATTTCTTGACATCAATGACAAAATAATATTATTAAGACAGTAATCATCCTTCTTTAGTTATATCAATAATCTCCAACAACCTTCTCAATATCCTTATTGAAATGCCAACAATCTCCTTTCTAATGTAATGCTAACAATCTCCCCCTTTGGCATTGATGGCAATACCAACTTTAAATGGCAATACCAACTTGATTTATTCCAACTGATTCAAATTTAGATTATTGTTTAGACTTCTCCTGTTATCCTTGAGTTGTTTAAACCTTCTCCTGAAGTCTTCTCCCCTTGTCATTAGTCTTCTCCCAGCTTCTTTTGTTAGTTCCTTACAAATTAGTCTTCTCCCCCTTTGACAACAATGCCAAAAAGAAAAACTAATTCATGATTTCTTCCTTTGTGAAGTAATTTCCTTGTAGTCTCATTCACGGTCAGAGCATCTTTGTCTTCAATCACTTTTTATTTGTACAACTTTAGGCAACCTCCTAAAGTGTGTAAAGCAACATCAACTCATAATTAGTTATCCTTTAGATTCATAGAATTGATGCTTTCACCAAACTCTATCAGTGAGTACTAGATAGGGGTAGGACCCCTAACTGACTTCTGAGATGCTCAAAAGTGTCCCTTGGTAATGGCTTTGTGAAAATATCTGCTATTTGTTCCTTTGAACTGATATATTCCAGCACAACTTTCTTCTCTTGAACTTCTTCTCTAAAATAATGATACTTTATAGAGATATGTTTTGTCTTAGAGTGCATTACCAAATTCTTTGAAATGTTAATGGCACTAGTATTATCATAGAATATAGTTATTGGCTCGGTAACTTTCTCATTCATACCTTCCAACAGTTGTTTGATCCATGCTATATTGGTACAATTCAATGCTGCAACGACATATTCAGCTTCAACTATTGACTATGAAATGCATCCTTGTTTCTTGCTAAGCCAACTTACTAGTCTATCTCCCAAAAAGAAAGCTCCATCGCTTGTGCTTTTTCTGTCATCAATGTTTCTTGCCCAATCAACATCAATATAAATTTTTAAATCAAAAACATTCCTCTTTTCATATACTAAGCCATAATCTTCAATGCCTCTCAGGTACTTGAAAATTCTCTTGATTGCTGTCAAATGGGTTTCTTTGGGATCTGCAAAAAATCTTGCAACTATTCCTACTGCATGTGCTATATCTGGCTTGCTGTGAACCACATATTGCAGCTTTCCAATCATGGATAGGTAAAGTGTCTCATCAATAGATGTAGATTCATCACTCTTTGATAGTTTACAATTGGTATTCATAGGAGTTCTTATAGGTTTAGAATCCTCCATTGCAAATTTCTTCAAGGTTTCCTTTATATACTTGGATTGAGTAATGAAAATCTCATTTTTCATTTGTAGTATCTACAAACCTATAAAATACTTTATCTCACTGATTAATGACATCTCAAATTCTTTGCACATTTCATTTCCAAAGTTCTTGCATAAGGAGTCATTACCACAAAAAATAATATCATCAACAAATATGGTTGAAAGTAGTATACCATTGTTTTCATCATTTTTCATATACATGTTGTTGTTTTCACTTGTCCTAATAAATCCAATCTTGATCAAATAAGAGTGCAGTCTCTCATACCATGCTCTAGGTGCTTGTTTCAGACCATATAAAGCTTTGTTCAATTTACATACCTGATCTTTATTCTTGTCTTCAACAAATCCTTTAGGCTGTTCAATATAAACTTCTTCTTCTAGTATACCATTCAAAAATGTAGATTTAACATCCAATTGATATACCTTGAAATTTTTGAAAGCAGTATATGCCAACAATGTTCTCACTCCTTCAAGTCTTGCCATAGGTGCAAAAGTTTCACCATAATCAATTCCTTCTTCTTGAGCATATCCTTCGCAAACTAGTCTTTCTTTACTCCGAATGACCTCTCCTTTTTTATTTAGCTTGTTTTTGAAAATCCACTTTGTATCGATTACATTTTTGTCCTTCGGTCTTGGGACCAGTGTCCATGTTACATTCTTCTTGATTTGTTCAATTTCTTCTGTCATAGCATTTATCCAATCTTCATTACTAAATACCTTTTTTACTATTCTCAGTTCAAATTCAGATATCAGACATGTATTTTGTCTCAGTTTGTTCCTTGTCATCACTAGATCATCCTTTTCTCCTATAATCTGACTTGATGCATGATTTCTTCTGACATATTTGGCTAATATGGGCTCGGTAGGCTCTGCATGATCTTCTTCATCACTCGGTAACTGGATACTATCTTCATTTTCTTCAACAACTTTCTTGGTAGGACTTCTTGATTGAACATAAACAAATTCTTCATTATTTTCTGGTTCTTTGGAATTTCCTTCATCATTTCTTTTTGCAAATTCATCAATTTTCACATTTGCACTTTCCACTATTTTGTTAGATGATTTGATTAGACATTTAATTTCTTTACTTCTAGAAGAATAACCAAGAAATGTTCCTTCCTCACTTTTCTGATCAAACTTTCCATTTCTGTCATCTTTGTGAACATAACATCTACTTCCAACTATTTTAAAATAACTTACATTGGGTTTCTTATCATACTAGATTTCATATGGTGTCTTCAATGTTCCTTTCTTCAGTTGTACTCGATTCAGGGTGTAAACTATAGTGCTGATTGCTTCTCTCCAAAATGTTTGAGGTACCCTATTTTCTATCATCAGGGTTCTAGTACAATCTACAATTGATCTGTTTCTTCTTTCAACTATCCCATTTTGCTATGGAGTGATAACTCAATGATGAATGAATAGTAGCAAACTGGTACTGAGAGGGGGGGGTGAATCAATACAGGCAAAATACTATCCAAAACTAGTTTGTTAGCAAATATTCCAAGTGACTGACAAGTTGTGACTCTGGTTAAAATAGAGTGCAATCGGTAGGACTCAGAACAATTGAAACAATCATAAACTGGTTACTCACTAAGCTTTCCTCTTAGCTCAATACTATAGTACCATTACACCCTCATGCATGAATAGGTAAACTATCATCAGATCTTCACAATAGTTAGTTCAATATGTTTTATAGACAGGCATAAAACACAGAACCATCATATGCTCAACAGGTAATAACAAAGCATCACACATGACACACATATTTTTCACATGGAAACCCAATTGGGAAAAAACCATGGTGGGGATGAATACCCACAAGCTGCTTTTTGAACTCTTTAGAAGTCCACTCTATTAGGAGCCTTGTCCGGTTAAAGACATTACAATAGGTTCTGCTAAGAACCAATCCTGTTAGGGATCACCTGGTTAAGAGATGGCTATAATACCCAGTTAAGGGTTAAACCCGGTTAGGGTTACCTTGTTAGAGGATTTCAAGAACTCAATAGCTAAAGGATCTCCAGAGCTCTATAGCTTCTCAGAACTCAATAACTTCAAGTTACCCTGTTAAGGGATTTGTATCAACCTGGTTAAGGCTACATTATTAAGGGATTTCACAACTATTGAAGTGGTTAAAGATCAACAGGAATTACAATGATCTGGTAATAGCACTCAATGCTAATGCAAATCCATTTTTGCTCCTCTTCACCTTCTGCACATTCACTTTGTAGGCATCTCTTCTCTCCTTTGGTCTAGCAAGAATCACATATTACTTCCCTTGGATACACATACAACTTTTTCCAACAACTTTAGAAAGAAACACAATCATTGACCTTATAGGAAACAAACAGGTTGGTAGCAAAAACTTTAAACCCTAAACCTGTTAGGTTAAATAATTCAAACGGTTCAATCCTGACTGTTGAATCATACTGCATTAAATGAAACACACTTGAATCAATCTCAGGGTATTCTCCATCGTCCATTATCCACTGATTTCATGGTGGCTGATAACCCATCACGCGTTATTACCATTTGACAAACTTCACACATTCCCAAGGTAGATAGAGATAGTCTTCTTCATGCACAAAGCTTACATGGCAACACAATCTATTCTCCATTATACTGCTAACTCATCACACAAAGATCACCAATTGAGTCACATAGGCTTGAGGTATTCCAACCAGAAATCCTGAAGTGGAAATTGCCTACCAACCGGTAGTCATACAATGCTTCCATGTGCCGGTTCCCATAACTACATGCTGGTTCACCTTGACATGTCGGTTCATCTTGAACAAATATACCACTTCACTTTGGCATATATACTAGTTCACACATAAGCCAGTTCTCCCTTCTCACATATCACATATTGACATCAATGACAACATACAATATCATTATGTCATCATACCGGTTCACAAAATGCCAACAATCTCCCCCTTTGGCATTGATGGCAATATACAAAGATATCTCTCCACTTCACATCTTCTCCCCCATTTTCTATAGATATCTTTTTCACTTCACTCATTCTCCCCCTTTGACAACAATGTGAAAGTGGAGGCACAAGCATCTCTGTTCCATTATGCTACTCCCCTTGAGGAGTAGCATCCTTCAACACATCAATGAACAAAAATTTCACTATGCAATACCTGACTGATGTGGAACAAATACTTTTAGTTCACCTCTTGAAGGGGTAGTACCCCCAATTCACCTCTTAAATGCACAAATGTAGTCTTTGGGAGAGGCGTAGTGAATATGTCTGCTAACTGCTCCTTACTGGAAACATGTTCCAGTGCAATCTCTTTATTTTGAACCTTTTCCCTCAAGAAATGATACTTGAGCTCAAAATGCTTGGTTCTAGAATGTAAAACCGGATTCTTTGAAATATTGATAGCACTTGTATTATCATAGAATATACTTACCAGTTCAGATATAGGGATTTTGAAGCCATTTAAAACATGCTTCATCCAGATTGTCTGAGTGGAGTTCATGAAAGCTACAACATACTCTGCTTCCACTGTAGACTGAGAGATACAACTCTACTTTTTACTCATCCATGAGACTAGTCTGCCACCAAGAAAGAATGCACCACCAGTTGTGCTTTTCCGATCATCCACATTACCTACCCAATCAACATCAGTGAATGCTTTCAGATTGAAGTCATTTCTATATGGGTACCACAATTCATAGTCAACTATTCCCTTCAGATGCCTAAGAATCTGCTTGACTGCAACCAAGTGGGATTCTCTTGGACTTTTCTAGAACCTTGCAGTAATGCCAACTACATGTGCAATATCTGGTCTGCTATGCACTACATAATGCAACTTACCAATCATTGATCGGTATTCTTTCTCATCAACTAGTGCGGAATCATCCTCTTTTGACAATTTACAGCTGGTCACCATCGGTGTACCAACCGGTTTGCTATCTTCCATGCTAAAGGTCTTCAATACCTCTTTGACATATTTGGACTGAGTGATAAAGATTCCATCTTTCATTTGCTGGATTTGCAGTCCAATGAAGAACTTAATCTCCCCTATGAGTGACATCTCAAACTCTTTCTTCATCTCATCAGCAAACTCATGACTCATCTTGTCATCTCCACCAAAGATAATGTCATCAACAAAAACCTCATAGATTAGGATCTGATCTCTTTCAAACTTCAAGTAGATATTGCTATCTTCACTTGTTCTTTCAAATCCAATCTTCACAAGATGGGAATCTAGGTGCTCATACCATGCCCTAGGTTCTTGCTTTAGACCATATAAGGCTTTATGTAGCCTGCATAGCATGTCACTATCTTCAGATAGGGAAAACCCATCTTGTTTCTCAATATACACCTCTTCTTCAAGTACACCATTTAGAAATGCAGATTTTACATCCATTCGATATACTTTGAACCCTTTAAAAGTTGCATATGCAAGAAGCATACAAACTCCTTCCAATCTGGCTATAGGAGCAAAGGTTTCTCCATAGTCTTCTCCTTCTTCTTGAGCATAACCTTTGTACACTAGTCTGGCTTTATTCCTAATCACTATTCCATCCTCATTTAGCTTGTTTCTGAACACCCATTTGGTGCCAATGACATTTTTATGCTTCGGTCTAGGTACCAAGGACCATGTACCATTTTTCTCTATCTAGTCAAGTTCCTCTTCCATTGCCTTGATCCAGTCTTCATCTTTATGAGCCTCTTTGAATGATTTAGGCTCAAATTCAAAGATCATACATGAGTTTTCTCTGATCTTTCTTCTTGTAAGGATTCCTGCATCCTTATCTCCTATGATCTGCTTAGGATCATGATTCAGCTTGACATACTGAGGAATGGTCTTGACTGGTTCTTCTTGCTTTTCCTCTTCATCCTCATCTTCATCAATATCAACATTCACCGGTTCAGGAACACTGTTACTGGTACTTGGTTGACTAACAACCAATTCCCAGAAGGTTGCAATTGGTTCATTTACAACTTGCTCACTACCAGTTTCCTCAGTTTTCTCAGAGGATTCATCAACTCTTACATTGATACTTTCCATAATTCTTTGAGTCCTATTGTTGTAGCACTTGAGAGCTTTACTCTTGGTGGAATATCCTAGGAATATTCCCTCATCACATTTAGCTTCGAATTTGCCTTGATGTTCACTCCTCTTGATGTAACATTTTCTACAAAATACCCTAAAGTAGCTAACCACAGGTGTCTTAACGGTCCAATACTCATAAAGAGTTTTGTCCTTACCTTTCTTGATAAGTACTCGGTTCATTGTGTAGACTGCAGTGCTCACCGCTTCTCTCCAAAAGGTGTGAGCTACATTCCCTTGAATCAACATGGTTCTAGCTGCTTCAACCATAGTTCGGTTATTCCTCTCTGCCAGGCCATTCTGCTATGGAGTCCGGGGGGCAGATAGTTGTCTCTTGATGCCAAATTCTTCATAATACTTGTTGAATTCACCAGAAGTGAATTCCCCTCCTTGATCAATTCTGAGACATTTGATCCTTTTACCGCTTTCCTTCTCCACTAATGCTCTGAAAGCTTTGAATTTCACAAAGGCTTCAGACTTGTCTTTCAAGAATGTGACCCACATCATTCTTGAGTAGTCATTAGTGAGAATCATGAAGTACCTATCACCTTGCACACTTCTAGTTTTCATAGGACCACACAAATCAGTATGCACAAGATCAAGCAAGTTGTCAGCACTCAAAAGATTTACCTTTAAAGGTTGAGGAAGACATTTTCCCCAATTGACACTCTCTACACAAGGTATTATCCGGTTTGCTTAGCATTGGAAACCCTCTAACTGCCTTGATCTTACTAGCCTTCACAATGTTATCAAAGTTTACATAGCAGAGTCTCCTATGCCATATCCAACTATCATCAAACCTAGCCATAAGACATGTGCTTATATTTGAGTTCAGATGAAATAGGTTACCTTTGGTCTGCATGCCTATGGCCACCAATTCACCCTCTTTTCCTTTGATTTTGCAAACTCCATTCTTGAATTCCAGAGTGAGGCCACTATCATTTAGCTAGGCAACACTCAGAAGGTTGTGTCTGACACCATCAACCCAGTACACATTGTCAGCGCTACTCTTTCCATTCAGAGAGATGGAACCTCTACCTTTGACTATGCATGGTGCATCATTGCCAAAGTGAACCACACCACCATCATACTCCTCCAAGGATAGAAACTTGCTTCGATCACCAGTCATATGGTGAGAAAAACCACTGTCAATGATCCACTCATTGGAATTATCAAATCGGGAGACAAGAGCCTTCTTGTTTGCCACATCTTCCTTTACAACAAAAAACACAATGTCTTCATTCTCTTCATCTTCTGATTCCTCAACTGTGACACCTTCATCAACTGCTACAAAATAGTTTCTCCAGTTTCCTCCTTTGAATTTCCTGAACCTTTCTGGTTTGTCCTTGTTATTGCCATTTGGATAGTTTATAGCAATATGTCCTATCTGGTTACAAGAGAAGCATTTCAAAGGTAGCTTACCTTTGTATTTACCGGTTCCTTTAGGAAGCTTTATGGCAAGGAGAGCTTCAAATGCCATCAAAATCTCCTCATCATTCATTTCTCTGCTTTCTCTAGGTTCACCACTAATGCTAGCTTCTTTTCCTTTTCGGGATGGTATAACAAAAGCTTTAAATGCTAGTTCACTCTTTTGAACACTGCCATCAAGACAATTTAGCTCATAGGCTGTCAACTTGGCTATGATGGAGTCCAAGGATACCTTAGACTTGTCTATTGATCTCAGCTCCTGAATAGCAGCAACCCTTATTGCATAGACCGACAACAGGGATCTCAGGACTTTGCTTACCACAGTGGAATCTTCTATTTTACCACTTGCACTCTTGATTTCTCCAACAACTGTTTTGATTCTTATTCTATACTATTGAATGGTCTCACCTTCAACCATCCGCATATCTTCAAACTTCCCTCTCAGACTTTCTTCCTTAGCCTATTTTACATGTTCATCACCACCATAGATATTTTCAAGAGCATCCCATACCTCTTTGGGATTTACCTTGTTCTGAACATCAATAAACTCAATGTTAGATAGACTACTAATAAGGGCTTCCATGACTTGCCCATTTTCTTGTATCTCTCTTTTTTGGTCATCAGTGAGAGTACCAGTAGGGACAACATAGACATTCTCAACATAACTCCAGTGTTACGCACCCATGCTTCTGATGAATATCTTCATCCTATCTTTCCATATACCAAAATTTTCCCTATTAAACTTTGGACCTTCCCTCTTCATCATTTTACTGGGATCTTTACCTCAAGTAGTTAAGCTTACAACTCAAAGGACCTAGAGAGCTCTGATACCAATTGATAACTCAATGATGAACGAATAGTACCAAACCGGTACTGAGAGGGGGGGGTGAATCAGTATAGGCAAAATACTATCCAAAATCGGTTTGTTAGCAATTACTCCAAGTGACTGACAAGTTGTGACTTTGGTTAAAACAGAGTGCAACTGGTACGACTCAGAACAACTGAAACAATCATAAACCGGTTACTCACTAAGCTTTCCTCTTAGCTCAATACTATAGTACTATTACACCCTCATGCATGAATAGGTAAACTATCATCAGATCTTCACAATAGTTAGTTCAATATGTTTTATAGACAGGCATAAAACACAGAACCATCATATGCTCAACAGGTAATAACAAAGCATCACAGGATAAAAGCATCACACATGACACACATATTTTTCACCTGGAAACCCAACTGGGAAAAAACCACAATGGGGATGAATACCCCCAAGATGCTTTTTGAACTCTTTAGAAGTCCGCTCTATTAGGAGCCTTGTCCGGTTAAAGACATTACAATAGGTTCTGCTAAGAACCGATCCTGTTAGGGATCACCCGGTTAAGGGATGGCTATAATACCTAGTTAGGGTTACCTTGTTAGAGGATTTCAAGAACTCAATAGCTAAAGGATCTCTAGAGCTCTATAGCTTCCCAGAACTCAATAACTTCATGTTACCCTGTTAAGGGATTTGTATCAAGCCGATTAAGGCTACCCTGTTAAGGAATTTCACAACTGTTGAAGTGGTTAAAGATCAATAGGAATTACAATTATCTAGTAACAGCACTCAATGCTAATGCAGATCCGTTTTGGCTCCTCTTCACCTTCTGCACATTCACTTTGCAGGTATCTCCTCTCTCCTTTGGTCTAGCAAGAATCACGTATCACTTCCCTTGGATACACACATACAACTTTTTCCAACAACTTTAGAAAGAAACACAATCATCGACCTTATAGGAAATAGATAGGTCGGTAGCAAAAACCTTAAACCCTAAACCTGTTAGGTTAAACAATTCAAATGGTTCAATCCTAACCATTAAATCATACTGCATTAAATGCAACACTCTTGAATCGATCTTAGGGTATTCTCCATCATCCATTATCCACCAATTTCATGGCAGCTGATAACCCATCACGCGTTATCACTGTTTGACAAACTTCGCACATTCCCAAGGTAGATAGAGATGGTCTTCTTCATGCAAGATCCTTCACGTGCACAAAGCTTACGTGGCAACATGATCTATTCTCTGTTATACTGCTAACTCATCACACAAAGATCACCAATTGAGTCACACAGGCTTGAGGTATTCCAACTAGAAATCCTGAAGTGGAAACTACCTACCAACCAGTAGTCATACAATGCTTCCATGTGTCGGTTCCCATAACTACATGCCAGTTCACCTTGACATGTTGGTTCATCTTGAACAAATATACTGCTTCACTTTGGCATATAGACCGGTTCACACATAAGTCAGTTCTCCCTTCTCACATGTCACATATTGACATCAATGACAACATACAATATTATTATGTCATCATACCAGTTCACGAAATGCCAACATGGAGTTCTCAGTGCAGATACTTGCCTGTTTATACCATGATCATTGTAGAATAAGTTAAATTTATCAGAAGTGAACTCTCCTCCTCTATCAGATATAAGACATTTTAGTTGTCTTCCTGTTTCATTTTCAACTCTTGCCTTGTACCATTTAAACATTTGAAAAGCTTCTGATTTTTCTTTTAAAAACATAACTGACATCATCCTTGAGTAATCATCCACAAATAATATGAAATATTTATCACCATAATAACTTTGAACTTTCATAGGACCATAGAGATCGGTGTGCACTAGATCTAAAATTCCTTTAGAAGTATAGGACTTACTTGTAAAGCTTGATCTTGTCATCTTACCCATCTGACATCCTCGGCACATAGCATTCTCAAGTTTTTCCAAACTCGGTAGACCTCTTACTTAGTGCTTCTTACTTATTTTGATCAGGTTATCAAAATTTACATGACAAAACCTTTTATGCCATAACCAAGTATCTTCTATTTTTTTCATATAGACAATTGTTTCGAGTTGAGTCAAGATGAAATGTGTTACCTTTTGTTTGTGCCCCGGTAGTAGCCAACTTTCCATGCTTGTCATGAACTTTGACAATTCCCTTCTGAAATTCTATTCGGTATCTTGTATTGTTTAGCTGTACTACACTCAACAAATTGTATTTCAAACCTTCAACCTAGTATACATCATCACATTTAGCATTGTCAAGAAGTGTTATAGATCCTTTACCTTTCACCAAACATGGCGCATCATTACCAAATCTTACATATCCTCCATCATAGTCTTCTAATTTAACAAACTTGTGTTTATCACCTATCATGTGATGTGAGCATCCACTATCTATGATCCAAGAATCATTTTTATTTATGTGAGATATTAGGTCTTTTTTTCATGCCTTTCTTCATTTGATCCATCTTTGATAGCCACGTAAACAACTTCCTCTGTATCAGTCCCATCAGATTTATCATCATTGGATTCCTCATCAGCTACTAGGCATGTCTTTCTATCTTTCCTTCTAAAGTCTCGGTGTCCTTTGTATTGGTTGTTTTTCTATCTGTCATCTCGATATTCTCTCTTTTCACTAGATTCTTTGTCAGGACAGTTAGAAGCCATATGTCCTATTCTATCATAGTTAAAACATTTTAAAGGTAACTTTCCTTTATACTTACCTTTGCCTCTCGGTAACCTTCTAGCTAATAATGCTTCAAACTCTTCTTGCTTTTTGATTTCCTCATAGAGTTTGTGTACCTCTTCCATGTTTTTGTGAAATCTTTCACTTGCTCCACTATGATTTCCTTAAGTATACTTATACATTCTATCATTGTAATCATCAGATTCACGAATATGAAAAGAATTGAATGCAGATTCAACTTTATTTACCGAGGACCCACTATTATCAAAATTACTTAAGTCAAATGCATGTAGCTTACCAATAGTAGCATCCAAAGAGACTAGCATGTTTGGCATAGACCTTAATTCATTGATTGCAGAGACTCGAATGGCATAAACAGGTAGAAGTGTTCTAATCAAATTACTTGTTACATCCTTTTCTTCAATAGTTCCTCCTACTCCTTTGATTTGATTGATAGTTTCCTTTAACCTTGTACTGTATTGGGTTATGTTCTCACCTTCATTCATTCTCATGGATTCTAGTTGACCTCTTAGATTGTCTACTTTTTCTCTCTGAACATGTTCATCACCACCATACATATATATGAGCTTAGACCACATCGCCTTTGCATCATTACAACCTTCTAGATCATTAAACTCTGAGTCAGTTAATGCAGATGTTATTTGAATCATAGCTTGAATATGTTCTTTCTTTGCCTTTATCTCTTCCATAGTCATCAGGTTCATGATAGGTGCTATGTAATCATTCTCTAGATAATATGTTGCATATTCTCCAATTCCTGATAAATGTAGCTTCATCCTTTTCTGCCATGTGGAGAAACTTGACTTGTTTAGCTTTGGTGCATCCCTTTTATACATCTTCAGATCTTTGCCTCAAGTTCCTTTAAACTTTTCTTCCAGAGTCCAAAGCTTTGATACCAATTGTTAGTTAAGATGAGAGGGGGGGGAGGGTGAATCATAAAAACTTCACAATATAATGTATTCAACAGATTCAATCTCGGTAGCCTTTACTGATATGCAACTATGACTGTAAATCATTAAATACTCATAAACAGATACACTTAAAACATCATAACATATTTAACACTAGATTTAACATGGAAACCCAAATAGGGAAAAACCACTATGGGATTTCGGACCCACTAAGAAATATACCCCTCTAGAGTATGCTCGGTTAAAAGCTAATCCTGTTAAAGATTACAAACACATTGCTAGATGTGACCCGGTTAAGGGATTTCCCTCAGACTTGTTAGAGTCTTGCACTTTGTTAGAAGTGACCTTGTCAAAGGATTTCAAACACTCATTTAGAATGTTACCTTGCTAGAGGGTTTACAAATAAGACTGTTAGGTCCACTCGGTTAAGAGATTTCCTCTCACTTACAAAATAAATAGCAGTAATTAAATATATCTGCAACTTCACATCTGAAATGCTAAATTAGATTCTATGTGCTCAAAACAATCTTCTCATAAGACTTATCTTGTCCCTTGTTGGGCTTGCTGGGCTTCTCAATCTATTCTTCAATTAGATCTTCAAGCTTCTATGCTCGGTAAACATTACTGTAGCATCATTGTGCATACATTTGCCCGCATGCATTGTTCATCAACAATTTCTTATTTATAAACAATTTCCAACCGCTTAATCTCCTTGATCACATTTCCCATGATCAATCTTAGCCATCAGATCATCAAACATGACTAGGTTCAATGTATCCTTCGATCTGAAAAATGTTTTACCTTGCCTTGGAACTTGCATTCTTTCCTTGGAACTTGTGCTAGGTTATTGCAATTCAATCTGTGTTGTAGATCTTCCTCTTGATTTTCCATTGTCATAGATCCTTAACAAACTTCTTGCACGACATGCCAATCATTTATTCATCTCCAGCTCATCAACATCCTTCATTAAATAATGCTTTTATTCATCCAATGCGATCTATTATACCTCGATTGTTACTCAATTAATACTGAACTTCACTCGGTAGACATTCTGCCTTCTTTAACCAATATCGATAACCTTAGGGTTTACCGACTAGATTCTTTGCTCAATGACATAGTACAATATTAAACTTATAATCAACAACATATGTAGGATATCAAAACAATCAAAACAACATGATCTCATCATTGTCTAACTCGGTAATAGTTTCCCATTGAATAACTTATTATTCCCCTTCATTATCATATTCTTTCTATGTCACTTACCAACCTCTTAATACTCATCAAAACATACTTCTCAAGATATGGCAACATCATACTAAATCAGAAAATCAATTTCTTGACATCAATGACAAAATAATATTATTAAGACAGTAATCATCCTTCTTCAGTTATATCAATAATCTCCAACAACCTTCTCAATATCCTTATTGAAATGCCAACAATCTCCTTTCTATTGCAATGCTAACAGTGTTAATTTATACTTTCATTGATAATGATCAGATCTGAAATTGTGCTTGAGTTGAGTAGAGTTTTTGAGAAAACTGATTCAGCCCCCCTCCCTTCTCCCTTTTCTGCCTTGTTACCAACAATTGATATTAAAGAGCTAGATCCTTCAAAAGAAGCTTGACCACTTGAGGTGATCCGTGATGGAAACCTATGCTTACAAGAAGGATATTCCAAGGTTTGATGGAATGAACTACACTCTTTGGAAGAACCGAATGGAGTGTCACTTAAGAAACATTGGTGAAGATTACTAAGAATGTGTATAACGTTCCTTCGAATGGTCTTACAACTCTAGATGAGATAAAGGAAGTTGAATACAATATTAGAGCTAAGGAAACATTGTTGAGTGTCTTGAATAATTTTGAAATGACTAATGTGATGGATTTGCAGACTGCTCATGAGATCTGGAAGAAGTTGGAAACTTTTTATGAAGGTGACAATCATGTGAAAGTTGCTAATTTGTAGAGCCTAAAGGGAAAGTATGAGATGTTGAAGATGGGTGAGGATGAGAATATTACTTCTTTTATGCAAAAAGAGAATGAGCTTGTGTTTAATATCAGATGTGTTGGTGGAGTGTTGGAAGAATCAGAGATTGTAGCTAAAGTGTTTAGATCCTTGCCTCATGCTTATAAGCACAAAGCTGTTGCTATTGAGGAGATCCAGACTGTGAAAAATGTGATTAGAGACATGTTGATTGGAAAGCTTGCCACCTTTGAGTTGAGTGAATTTTGGGAAACTCTTCCTAAGTCAGAATATGCATTCAAAGATACTATTTCCAAGAAGCAGAAATATGATTTGTGAGAAAGTTCTACAAGGGTGTCCAAATATGAGAAGGAGACAAGAGAACTTGAAGAAGAAGAAAGAGAGCTTGGGGAGATTGAATCCCTTATTGCCAAAAGATTGCCTAAAGGATCCAATAAGTATGAAGGGAACTTGCCTCTTAAATGATTTTCATGTAATAAGATACGACATTTTGCCTCAAGGTGTCCGAAAAGAGTTCCTAAGTCCAAGCCATACAAGCCTAAATATTAAAATAAATGTTATTATGTTGTTGTTGAAGGTGTGATAGATGATGAATTTGATAAGGGAAATTTAGGTGATGAATGGGAATTTATTTATATCAAGGAAGATGATCCAATGCCTACTGAATCTACTAGTTGCATTAATGAGGAGAAATATTTGACTGCTAAAGTTGAAGAGAAAGATGAATGGGTTATTGACAGTAGCTTCTCTCATCATATGACAGGTGATAAGAGGAAGTTTGTGAGTATAGAAAAGTATGATGGTGATGTAGTAGGACTTAGTGATGACAAAGCTGGTATAATCCATGGTAGTGGTTCCATTTCTCTTGATGGTAAGCACAATATTGATGTTGTCTTGTATGTAGAAGGTCTAAAGCACAATCTTTTGAGTGTTGGACATATGGTTGACAAGGGATATGATTTATAATTCAAGAATGACAAATGTAAGATCTTGAGCAATTTCAGAATTGAGATTGTATTAGGGACAAAGACTAAAGGTAATATCTTTCACTTGAATGTTGGTGGTAAAAGTTGTTTGATTGCTCAGATTGATGAAATTTGGTTACGGCATAGAAGGATGTGTCATCTGAATTTTGATTGCATGGTTAAGATAAGTTCCACTCGAGCAGTGAGAGGTCTTCCTAAGTTGGTAAAGCCCACTAATTTGGTATGTAAGAAATGCCAATTAGGGAAGCAGACAAGAGTTACTTTCAAAAGAAAACAATATAGTTCTAATGGATTATTGGATCTTGTGCATAGTGATCTATGTGGTCCTTCTAGAGAGAGAAGCTTGCAAGGAGACATATACTTCATGTTGTTGATTGATGACTATTTAAGGATGACGTGGTTTACTTTTTTAAGGGAGAAGTCTAAAGCCTTGGAGAAGTTCAAGATTTTCAAAGCTAAGGTTGAAACTAAGACTAGACTGAAGCTTAAGTTTCTAAGATTTGATAGAGGTGGCGAATTCATTTCTAGTGAGTTCAATGCATTTTGTGAAGAGCATGGGGTGAAGAGACAATTATCTATTCTATGGACCCCTCACTAGAATGGTGTTGTGGAGAGGAAGAATGGGACAATTCAGGAAGCTTCTAGAACCATGATGATTGAAGGAAATGTATATATATTGGAGAGAAGTTGTGAGTATTGTTGTATACACTTTTAATCGAGTGCATATCAAAGGTGATACCGGTAAGACTCACTATGAGTTATGGTTTGGTCATGTTCCGACAATTATATATTTTAGAATTTTTGGAAGTAAATGCTATATCATAAGAGATGAATATCTAGGGAAGTTTGATGCTAGATGAAATGAAGAAATTTTTCTTGGTTATTCTATTAAGAGCAAGGACTACCGGTGTTATAATAAGAGATTAAGGAAGATAGTTAAGAGTGCTAATGTGAAAGTTGATGAAAGAAATATGAGACAGATAAGATCTTATGGATATGATTCGGATGATTGGGATGTTAGCTCTGATAAAGGAAAACAAGGTTAGACTTAGAATCAAAATTAGATTGTTCCAAAAAAGCCTGATAATGAAAGAGAAGAGATTTGTGCTAATGTAGAAGAAAGAAATCAAGAGTTTGGAAATCAAGAAAACCCAAAGACTCCCATGTATGTAAGGTTGAACCATTTAGAAAATCAGATCATAGGTGATAAGAATAAAGGTGTGATGACTAAAAAAATAATTGTTGAAGAGTATTGCTTGATTTCTAAAGTTGAACCTAGGGATGTTAATGAAGCATGTAAGGATGACAAAAATGTAAGAAGAATTGAACCAGATTGAGAAGAATAATACATGGATTCTTGTTCCCAGACCTAAGAATAAAAATGTAATTGGAACTAAATGGGTCTTCCGAAACAAATTGGATGAACAAGGTGAAGTTGTTAGGAATAAAGAAATACTTGTTTGTAAGGGATATTCTCATGGAGGGAATTGAATTTGAGGAGACTTTTGCTCCAGTGGCAAGAATTGAAGCTATTAGATTATTTCTTGCTTATGCTGATTACAAAGATTTCAAATTTTATCAGATGGATGTCAAGTTAGCCTATCTTAATGGTGAGTTAGAAGAGGAAGTTTATATTGAGAAACCAGATGGATTTTAGTTGAGAAATCAAGAAGATATGGTTTGTAAATTGAAAAAAGAACTGTATGGATTGAAGCAAGTCCCAAGAGCTTGGTATGTCAAATTGGATAATTATTTGATGAATCTTGAATTCAATAAAGGTGTTGTTGATAGTAATTTGTATTTCAATATTGATCATGATAATATCTTAATTGTTGAGGTATTTGTTGATGATATTTTTTTGGTAGAGATGATAATTTGTACAAGAAGTTTGCTGATGACATACAAAATGAGTTTGAGATGTCTATGATTGGTGAGATGAAATTATTTTTGGGATTGCAAATTACATAGTTAGATAAAGGTATCTTCATATCTTAGTCCAAGTATGTGAAGGAATTGTTGAAGAAATTTGGTTTAGATGATTCAAAGCCAGTTGGTACTCCTATGGTGACCAGATGTAAGTTGACAAAGGATGATGATTCTCCAAAAGTAAATTAGACTAGATATAGATCTATGATTGGTGGATTGCTTTATTTGACTCTGATTGGACTAGATATTATAAATATTGTTTGCCTTTTTACTAGATTTCAAGCTGATCCTAAGTAATCTCATGTTGTAGCTGTGAAGAGAATTTTCAGATATTTGAAAGGGACAGTTGATTTTGGTTTGTGGTATCCTAAAGACAAGGATTTTAATTTGAGTGCTTTTATTGATGTTGATTGGGCAAGTGATGTTGATGATAGAAAGAGTACTAGTAGTGGTGCATTTTTTCTTGGGAAAGAGATTGGTTTCTTGGATAAGTAAGAAACAAAATGTTATTTCTTAATCTATTGCAGAAGCTGAATACATTATTGCTGCTAGCAATTGTACTAAGGTAATATGGATGAAGTAGATGTTAAAGGATATTTGAGTTGTTTATGATGAGCCTACTTCTATATAATGTGATAATTTAAGTGCTATCAACATTTCTAAGAATTTGGTGATGCATTCTAAGACTAAGCATACATCAATCAAGTTTCATTTTTTGAGAGAGAAGGTGAATGAGAAGGAAGTCAGATTGGAGTATGTATCTACAAAGGAACAAATTGTAGATATCTTCACAATGCCTTTGCCTAAAGATACGTTTTGAGCATCTCAGATAGAAGATAGGGGTGATTGCTCATCCTGATGAGAACTAAGATGCATGGATTTGCATTAGCCTAGTGAATTTCATTGAGATATCTTCTGAACCAGATTGATGTGTGGTTGCTGCTACTCAGGGGGAGTAGTCAGTGTGGTGTTAATATTTGTGGTTTGATTTTTAGTTTTGGAGAGTGAGTTTGGCCAAAGGAGAGAGATTTGTACAATATGCGCATTTAGCATTGATCATGTCAAAGGGGGAGAGAGAGCTATGTGAAAACCTGTGTTGAGTTGTGTGCATGATCTTAGGGAGAGATGATTATTTTATTTCTTTGCATATATTATTTTTCACATTCATATGTTGTCATCAATGCCAAAGGGGGAGATTGTTGGATATAGTTCAGAAGTTTGCTGGAATGTGTTGTTGCCATTGATGTCAACATATTCCTCTGTATTTCAGTATTGTAATTAGATTAAATGAGTTGATTTGGCTAGTGTGTTGTAGATGAGTTGTTACAGATTAAAGGGTTTTGATATGTATCTCTAGTTGATTCAGCTGAAGTTTCATTGGTCTACATGGAGATTTGATTGAGCTATAAGGTCTAGTATTGTGGTTGGTTTTTTAGTTATTCAATTTTGATCAGTGTTCTAGATTTTTCTTTGTATTACTCTGCATTGTAATATCTTGGTTTGCAGATTTGGTAGTGTTTGGGATGTTTTGGTGTGTCCTCAATTTAGATGGTTTGTGATTTGGAGGTTCACAAGTGTATCTTTCAGTTTGACATCTAGTTTAGTTAGTGTTCTTGAGGTTCAATATAATGATGATGAAGATTCTAGTAAGTGGTGATGTTGCAGTTGGTTTTGTGGTAATTCATGATGCTTGTGGATGTTTCTAGATCATGTCCTATTTTGTTGTTGGTCCACATTGATCGTTGTGTGTGTTATTAATGATTCTCCTTGATCAGGTGGTGTTCTTCATGTTCTTGACCGACATGTTAATTGTAGCATGTTCCAGATGTTCAAGGCATAATTATTGGAGGTGTTTCATGTTCAAGGTGGTGATTTAGGTCCATACTATGTCTTAGTTGACATTTTTTAGTCCATATGTAATATTGTAGCATATATGGTTATAACTGTTATTTGTGATGTGGGTTGAGCCGACCTTGAAATTTAGGTTGATGATATGTATAAATAATGTAATATCATGTTTTCTAATGTATCTGCGATATCTACAAATGTATGAGATGTGTGAATATGCTTTAATCTTTCAGTAGTAGATAAGAAGTGAGAAGAAGTGTGAAGTAGTGTGAAAGAGAAGTATATGAGCTTAATCATAACTGTAACCAGGAATGAGGAGATGCTATTCTATCAGTTCATGATCTTCTGGATGTAATTTGAATCTTTTTGTAAGACGGTGAGTCTTCCCCAAGGTTGTAGCCCTTGTTGTTGTTGTGTTTGAGAAATGGGATCTAGGCAATGTGTTGAAATGCATGTGCATTCCCCATTGTAATATTTTGTTACTTCTAACAGGGTATCATAATATTGTGGGTAGGTTCCAACCATGGTTTTTTCCTAAACTAGGTTCCATGTTAGAAATATTGATGTTATGTGTGTTATTTATGTGGTGTTGATTTGTTCTTTCACTGTTAATTATCAGATCTGAAATTGTGTTTGAGTTAAGTAAAGTTTTTAAGAAAACTGATTCCCCTTGGTGCAAGAGCACCCAAGGCACAATCAGGCCTCTATGAGACAAATTATGAAGTTTTTGTGTTTTGAAGGATAAAGGTTGTAAATAAGGTATTTTAAGACCATATGTGATGTAATAAGGTCATTGGGACCATTGGATGTTAGGTCAAGTCCTATTAGGGTCATATTGTTAATATTGCTCAAAAAATTATCAAATTGTCAAAAGGTCATTTTGTGAGAAATAGGTCTCAATGGGTCAAAATTGATGTTTAATGGTATGTAAGGGTTTTTTGGATCTAGTTGGACCTATCTAAGTTATTTTGAGTCATGGTTTGGTCTAGTATCTAGTTTTAGACAAAAGTTGCTCATATTGTCAAAAATTGTCAAAAGCAACTTTTTGTGTTTGAGAAGGTAATTAGTTGTTTGCTAGTCATGTTGGTTCAAAAGGTAGTTATATCAGTTGGGAGGCCTAAGAGGAATTTAAATAGGCCCTTACCATGACCAAAAAGGGGTTGGATGGTGATTTTTACAGAGAACTTAGTTTGAAGGCAATTTGATGATCATTTTCTCTGCAATTTTCTGTAAAAACGCTGCACTTTGCTTCATAAATTTCTTATTTGGATAAATTAAAATGTAAGAGTGGACTTGTTAGAAATATATTTGTGTTACCTTTCATTTGGGACTAGTTTGGTTTTATTTTATTGAGTTTTGATCCTTCTACAAGCGTATTTACCAAAACTGGTATGAAAACCTAGGTTTTGGGGCTTTGTCAAAGAAAAATGTAGAAATCTCCATTACATAAATGGATTTCCTCAATAATTAGTGGAATGGTGGATATGGTAGTGTTTAAAATGGGTTTTAAACTATTTTTATAGGGGAAGAACCTAAGTGGAGTTTTGAGCATTTGAGGGCTTAACATCCTCATGTGTTAAGTTGGTTGGACAAGGTTTGAGAAGACATTTGGAGTTTTGGTACCAAAATAGTCAAGAAGACCATAAAAAATCTAAACTAATTTCATTTTTTATATTCCCTTATCTTCCAAGTTGAGTGTGTCTAAGGGGTGTCTCTAGTGCATTTGGAGGCCTAATAGGGCTCTTGAAAGACTGCAACAGTCAATTTTTGAACACTTTTCTCCAAAACACCATAGTCAGATTTTAACATATGTTATGTAAAACCAAAATGGGTATCCAAAAATGGTTTTATTTTTGGGTTATGACCTTTTTGTGAAAATTTATGTCTATAACACTAAGTTTATTATTCTAATAAGCATATAGGTTGTACATTATCAGTCCACTTTTGGCAAAGCTGGTCCAAAACACTCTATGGTAATTTTGAGATATGTTAAATATATTCAAAAAGGGTATCTGGAAGTGGTATTTTTTTGTTCCTAGGGTTAGTGAGTCAAAAGATATGATAAAAAACCTTATGATTAGGGCTACTAGAATCTAGTCACCCTAGAAAGCCAAAGGTGTGTGGTGGCCAAAAAAGGGTTTTTTGAAAAGGTGGATTTGGTTGATTTGAGTCAATTTTAGTTTTTTGACATGATGGAATTCCTTCCCCTAGCCTTATGAGTGTCTTTTGTTGTGTTGTCTCAAATTGCCACTTTATGAGACATTGTCAAATAGTGGAAATCTTGGGTTGAGTAGCCTATTGTGTAACCTAGAGTTTGGGGTTTGAAACCATAGCCTTGGTGTGGTGTAGAACCTCTTAGACACTCTTCATCACTCCCCTCTCATTTTTCTTCCTTGTTGCCAACAATTTTTTCTCTAGTTCCAAGGCTTGAAGCCATAAGAATATTCTTGGCATTTTCAGCTTATAAAGGTTATAAAGTTTACCAAATGGATGTCAAATATGCCTTCCTCAATGGGAATATTGAAAAAGAGGTATACATAGAGAAACTTGAATGATTTCATCTACATGAGGATGGAAACTATGTTTGCAGGGTAAGGAAAGTTTTATATGGTTTAAATCAAGCACCTAGAGTATCTCCATCAACAAGGATTCAAAAAGGGGAATGTTGACAACAACTTATACATTAAGGTAGATGGTAATCACATGATCATAGTTGTGGTATATGTATATGAAATAATATTTGGAGGTAATAAGGATGTTCTATGCAAGGAGTTTACTGATAAAATATAGTTCAAGTTTGAGATGTCCATGCTTGGAGAATTATCATATTTTCTTGGCTTGCAAATATGACAACTAGAAAAGGGTATATTCATTTCTTAAACATAGTATTCTAAGTATATGTTAAGAAGTCTAAAATGTAATATAGAAATCCAGTAAGGATACCCATGGTGATAGGATGCAAACTAAGTGTTGGATATTGCTAAGAAGTTTGTTGGAATAATGTTTTGTCATTGATGTCAACATATTCTTTTGTGTATTCCAGTGTTGCAATCAGATTAAATGAGTTGGTTTGGTCAGTATGTTGCAAATGAGTTGTCATGGTTTAATGGGTTTTGAGATGCTTATCTCTAGCTGATTCAGAAAAATTTTCAGTGGTCCACATGATGTTTTGATAGAGTTGTGTGATCCAGTATTATGGTTGTTATTCAATTGTTCGTGTTATTTAGTATTTTGGTTTGTGCTCCGCATTGATTCAGAATTTCTATATCTTGGTTTGTGGATTTGGTAGAGCATTTGGGAAGTTCAGGTTTTCCCTCAATTCAAATGGTTTGTAATTTGGAAGTTGACAAGTGAATCTTTCAATTTGACAGTCAGTTGAGTTGATGCTCTTGAGGTTCTGTATATTGATAATAAAGATTCTAGTAAGTGGTATTGTTGTGGTTGTTTCTATGGTGATTCACGTTGCTTGTGGGTGTTTCTAGATTTTGTTCTACCTATGCTGTTGGTTCACATTGATTGTTGTGCATGATATTTGATCATTTTCTTAATCTGGTGGTGTTCTTCATGTTATGCAACATTTATGGTGATTGTAGCATGTTGCGGATGATTGAGGTGTAATCCTCATTGGTGTTGCATGTTTGAGAAGTTTATTTGGGTCCAAACTATGTCTTAGCCAATATTGTTTTGGTCTACATTTATTATTGTAGTGTGTGAGGTTATTATTTCATAATTTGTGTTTAGGGTTTAGCTGACCTTGAAATATAGGTTGATGAATTGTATAAATACATGTAATATTCATTTGAGGGATGTATCTACGTGTGTGATTATTATTTTAATCTTTTAGTAGAAAAGGAGAACATCAAAGAAGTGCGAAAGAGAAGAGTTTGAGTATATGTGCTTAACCAACTTTGTGACCTGACATTGGGAGATTCTATTTTCTTAGTTCATGTAATCTAGATTGTTGTCTGAATCTTGTAAGGAAGTGAGCCTTCCTCAGGGTTGTAGTCCTTTTATTTGAGAAATGAGCTCTAGGCAATGTGCCTAAATGCATGTGCATTCCCCATTGTAATATTTCACTTACTCCTAATAGGGTATTATCTCATTGTGGGTAGATTCCCACCATGGTTTTTCCCTTAACTAGGTTTTCCACGTCAAAAATCTTGGTGTTATGTGTGTTATAGATGTGGTGATGGTTTATGATTTCATTGCTAATAATGAGATTTGATTTTGTGCTTAAGTTAAATAAAGTTTGTGTGCAAACGGATTCACCCCCTAATCTTAGTTTGCTGCATTGTTGCCAACAATTGGTATCAGAGCTAGATCCTTCGAAAGAAGCCTGACTGCTTGAGGAGTTCTGGGATGGAAACCTTTTCTTTTAAGATAGATAGTTTGAGGTTTGATGGAATGAATTACACTCTCTAGAAGAACTAGATGGAATTTCATTAGAGATGCATCGGTGAAGACTATTGGAAGATTACTAAGAATGTGTATAATGTTCCTCAGAATGGTCCTACATCTCCGGATAAGATTAAGGAAGCTGAATTCAATATTAGATTCAAGAAAGCATTGGTGAGTGTCTTGTCTAATTTTGAGATGACTAATGTGATGGATTTGCAAACTTCTCATGAGATTTGGAAGAAGCTATAGACTTTGTATGAAGATGATAGTCATGTGAAAGTTACTGAGTTGCAAAGCTTGAAAGGACAGTATGATATGTCGAAGATGGGAGAAGATGAGAACATTACATCCTTTATGTAGAAAGTGAATGAACTGGTGTTTAATATCAGATGTGCTAGTGGAGTATTGGAAGAATCCGAGATTGTAGCTAAGGTGTTGAGATCCTTTCCTCCTGCTTACAAGCACGAGGTTGCTACTATTGAAGAGATCTAGTATTGTGGTTGGTTTCTCAGTTGTTCAGTGTTGATCATTGTTCAGTATTTTGCTCCGCATTGAAATATCTTTGTTTGTGGATTTGGCAGAGTATTTGGGATGTTTTGGTGTGTCCTCAATTCAGATGGTTCATGATTTGGAGGTCCACAAGTGAATCTTTCAGTTTGATAGTCAGTTCAGTTGGTGCTTTTGAGGTTCAGTATAATGATGATGAAGATTCTAGTAAGTGGTGATGTTATGGTTGTTGTTGTGGTAATTCATGATGCTTGTGAATGTTTCTAGATCATGTCTTATCCATGTTAATGGTTTGCATTGATCATTGTGCATATTATTGATGATTTTCTTTGATCCGGTGGTGTTCTTCATGTTCTCGGCTAACATGATGATTGTAGCATGTTGCAGATGTTTGGGGCATAATTTTTGGAGGTGTTTCTTGTTCAAGGTGTTGATTTAGGTCCATACTATGTCTTAGCCAACATTGTTTTGGTCTGCATGTAATGTTGTAGTGTGTATGGTTATAACTTTGTAATTTGTGATGTGTGTTGAGTCGATCTTGAAAGATAGGTTGATGATATGTATAAATATATGTAATAATCATGTGAGAGATTATCGGTGTGTGTGAATAATGGTTTGATCTTTCAGAAGTAGTAATGTAGTGCAAACAAGTGTATAGAAGTGTGAAGGAGCAGTATATGTGTTATGTGCTTAACTAGAATTGTAACCAGGCATGAGGAGATGCTATTTTATTAGTTCTTGATCTTCCAAATGTAATCCGAATGTTTTTGTAAGATAGTGAGTCTTCCCAAGGGTTGTAGCCCTCTTTGTTATATATTTTGAGAAGTGATCTCTAAGTAGCATGTCTGAATGCATGTGCATTCCCCATTGTAATATTTCATATACTTGTAATAGGATATCATCATATTGTGGGTAGGTTCCCACTATGGTTTTTCCCTTGACTGAGTTTTTCACATCCAAAATCTTGGTGTTATGGGTGTTATTGATGTGATGTTGATTTATGATTTGATTGATAAGTATCATATCTAAAATTGTGTTTGAGTTGAGTAGAGTTTTTGAGAAAACTGATTCACCCCCCTCTCAGTTTTCTACCTTGTTGCTAACATAGTTTGTGTTGGAAACATATATATGGGGCATTAAATTGATAAAGAAGCAATTCTTGTTATCAACATTTTTCCTCTTATCTTGGGGAATTTTATTTATAATTTCATTAATTTTAGCCACAAATTCCCTCATAGGCTCATGTATTTATTTTCTTATTTGTGTCAACTAAGCCAACACAGAGAGTTCGTCTTCAGCGCTTTTGAAATTATCTTAAATTTTTTTCCTCATAGCATTCCATGAGTCAATTGATTTGGAAAGTAAGTGATAAAACCATTATGCAACACCCTTAGTTAAATATTCAACAAAAAATATCAATGCAACATCTTCATGTTGTACACCAAGGATCCCTCTTGGTACATAAATGGTTGCCAAATTCTCATTTGTAGACACCTTCCCATCACCTTTGAATTCAGGTAAATTCTCTCTAAATCCTTAGGTAAATCATTTGATTGTGTCCCCAAATTAAGAGGACTTATTTGCACTCCTGATGTAGGAGCATCCTTGTTCGACGAGAAATCTTGCATCAACCAAAAATATATTTGTTTTTTAGTTGTTCGTCTTCAGCGCTTTTGAAATTATCTTAAATTTTTTTCCTCATAGCATTCCATGAGTCAATTGATTTGGAAAGTAAGTGATAAAACCATTATGTAACACCCTTAGTTAAATATTCAACAAAAAATATCAATGTAACATCTTCATGTTGTACACCAAGGATCCCTCCTGGTACATAAATGGTTGCCAAATTCTCATTTGTAGACACCTTCCCATTACCTTTGAATTTAGGTAAATTCTCTCTAAAACCTCAGGTAAATCATTTGATTGTGTCCCCAAATTAAGTGGACTTATATGCACTCCTGATGTAGGAACATCCCCGTTTGATGAGAAATCTTGCATCAACCAAAAATATATTTGTTTTTCAGTTGTTCTTGTTCCATGTTGCAGTTTTTGTGCTACTTCCAGAATTATTTGGTAGCTATTTATTTCTTATTTCAGATCAAATTCTTGGCTTTTAGACATTTTCTTATCCCTTATTCCATATTTTCCATTCATTTGGATTCTTTTCCGATAAGTCATCTCTTTCTGATTGTTTGTTTCTTGGTTCCCGGAGCAGTTTTGAGCTTAATTACTCATTGGAGATTCCTTCTCTTGCGAAGCAATTTCTCAACTTGTGGATCTAATTGGCACCATGTTCGATGTTCCTAGGTCCTTGGCTGACCTTCCTTGGTGGTCCGCACTTCATTCTTGTCTTTGGTAGAGTTTATCTTCATGTTTTGGGTCTGACCTATTTTACACATTTCATTTTTCCTATCTTGGAGAATGTAATCCTTTTGTGACCGGCTCAGATGTGTTTCAAATGCTATATATATTATTATATTCGATCCTTTGGTAGATAAGAGAAGATAGATGATGATTTTCAATTTGAACTCCTCTAGAGGTCCGGATGGATCATTTTTTTGAAATGTAAGCTGTAATAAGGTTTGTAAGCTTGTATATTTGCTTGCATGTTGTCATCTTAATTTTTAATGAATCTACGAAACTGCAGATGTCTGATTTTGTATTTTTTTCATTGTGTGTTGTTGCTTCCATTGTGTTACTCTTGTTGTATAATCTAGATTGTTCTCATTAAAGCTCCTCCAGGTCATGGTTTTGTTAGATGGTATTAGAGTTGGTTGCGAACCTGGAGGCATTCCTTTGGGTGAGCAGATTGTCAATTTAAGGCAGACTACAAGTGTATTCAATAGATTACAGACATGGAGGCAATTGGAACCTTGTAGTCAAATCATAGATTTGAGGAAGTTGCATCAGAGAAAAGGGAGGAGATGCCACCAAAGAGGATGAACCCTACAAGGGTAAAGCAGATGATGGAGGATTTCAAGAATAAGACGAGGAATGAGATCTAAAACACGTTGGTTGGTTTGTGGAGGAATTTGGAATCAGAGGATGAGTATGAAGAGGTAGGGGAAGAGTCAGAGGTTGAAGAAGTTGAAGGTTCGGTAGATGAAGGAGAGGAAATATTTCTGAGTGGCGGCACAAGAAAAGTTCATAAAGTTAAGGTTTTTAACTTTTCAAGTATATTGAATCTAGAAGACTCGATACATTGGATCAGAGAACTGGAGGACTACTTTGAGTTTGAATATATTAAAGAACCATAGAGGGTTTAGTTAGCACAAAATAAGTTGAAAGGGCATGTTAATTTATAGTGGAAAGAGTTACAGTGAGATATAGTGGGAAATGGTGAGATGAAAATCACCCAATGGAGGCAAATGGTAGCGAGATTGAAGGCTAAGTTCATTTTGGGAGACTATGAGTTGGAGTTGTTCAAAAGGTTGCAGAACCTGAAGTAGAAGGACATGACTGTGAAGGAGTATGCTAAGGAATTCTACAAGGTGATGAACAGATCTGGACATCGAGAGATGGATAGGGAGAAGGTGGCCAGATACATAAATGGACTGCTTTAACATACAAGATGATATGAGTATGTTGAAGAATTATATAGTTGAGGAGGATTTTCAAAATATGCATTGAAGACAAAAGATAAAGTGAAGAGAAGACAACAAAATAAACCCAAGGGAAGAGAAAGATATGCAAGGGATAGAGGGAAAATGAGTGGCAGCATGGAGAAGTAGACTTTCATAGAACCAAAATAAAAAATGGAGTAAAGAACCAGAGTAGAAGACTAAAAGAAAAGGAAATGGTAGTAGTAGAAAGGAGTTTTTGGGTAAATGATTCAAGTGTAGGGAAACCAGACATAGGTCTTATGAGTTTTCATAGGGAACTGGTAACAAAGGAAAGGCAAGGAGTTTCTTAGCATGTGAAGACCAAGAAACTAAAGTTGTAGATGAGAGTATGATGGCACCAGAGAAAGGAGAATCCCTTATGTTTAGAAGAGTCTTGATGGAGCAGAGAAAAGAAGAAACCAAACCTACTCAAAGGAAGAATCTTTTCTAGACTGTTTGCAAATCAAGAGGTAAGTTTTGTAAGGTTATTGTAGATAGTGGAAGTACTAGAAATTTGGTATCAAAGGAGATGGCACAAAAGCTTGGTTTGAAGAGGCTTGAGCACCCTTGTCCTTATAAAGTAATTTGGTTGCAAGATGATCATGTGGTAGAGGTAAGAGAGCAATTCTTGGTGAATTTTAATATTGGGCCTTACAAGGATGAAGTCTTGTGTGATGTTGTGCCTATGAGTGCTTGTCATGTTTTTCTAGGTAGACCTTGGTAGTTTGATAGAGGAGCTATCTATGATTGTAGAAAGAAATTGATCACTATTGAGAAGGATGGGCAGAAGTTCACTTTGGTTTCTTTAAAGGAGAAAGAGAAGGAAGTGAAGAATTTGACTCTTGTGAAGAGTTGCAGTGTTGAGAAGTAGGATGCAGATGTTATATTGTATGTTGGTATAGATTTGAAGAAGGATCTTGTGGATTGATTTGTTCGAAAGATGGTTTGGGATGATAGTAAGGTTAGAGTTATGGTGGTAGACAAGAAGAGTTCTGGTGGAAGAAATAGATCGGATTAGCAAAAGAAAGAGAGTGGTAATAAGAGACAACGTGTAGATATGAAGCACAAAAAAAGAGGAGAAGTGGAAAAGAAGTTAGAGAATTCAACTGAGTTATTGGAATGGGTAAGGAGGAAGAATTTTGTAGATGAAGAGGACATTTGGATCAGAAATGAGCATGGGATCTATATCCCAAATCCTTTTTGGTGTTCATGAGCTTCCTCTCATGGAACATATTTTTCTACCTGGGGTGTTTGATGCAAGAGCATTCCCGGTTGACGAGCAACTTGCATCAACCACAAATATATTTTATTTTCAGTTGTTCTTGTTTTGTGTTGCAGTTTCTATCCTACTTCCGAAATACTTTGGTAGCTATTTATTTTCTGTTGCGGATGAAATTCTTGGCTTTCAGACGTGTTCTTATTCCTTATTCTAAATTTTCTGTTCATTTGGATTCTTTTCCAGCAAGTCATCGCTTCCAGATTGTCTATTTCTTGGTTTCCAGAGCAGTTTTGAGCTTAACAACTAGTTGGATATTTCTTCTCTTGTGGAGTGATTTCTTGACTTATGGATCTAATTGACACTATTTTTAGGGGTAAAATCAATCATAATAACCAAATTATAAGAGCGAATAACAACTCTAATATGATTATAAATACTCCTAAATGACAATGAAATAATGCTAAATCAATTGAATAATGAAAGAAACTAATTGAAACTCCCTCAATTGATGTAACAAGGCTTCCATTACTCTTCTCTAAATTGTGTATGTAGGTGGCTCTCAGGTGTTGCACTAGGATTTCCTACATAAGATAGACAATTGCTTTTAAGATTAAAATTCTATGATTCTCACTTGAAAATTAAAAATAAGCCTTGCTTTTATAGATTTCTAGGTGAGATGGGGGGGGGAGGAGAAATTGAACTGATGTGTTGATTGATAGATAACTGAATTTGACTGATTAGTTAAGTGGATTGATTGATTTGTTAACATGATAGATTGGTTTGTTAACTCATTTGATTGATCTGTTAACAAGATTAATTGGATAGTTGACTCAATTGATTGACTAGATGACTGGATTGATTAGGAAGATGACTAAATTAATTATCTAGTTGACTAGATTGATTGAGGGGAAGACTGAATTGACTGATTAGTCAGAAAAGGTGATTTTGAATGAAAAGGGGGGGATTGGAGAGTTAATTGAGTTAACTAATTAGCTAACTGATTTGATTAACCAGTCATGATTTTCAACAAGTGCTATAAGAGATTGAATTGAAATTCATTTTCATTTTGATTTGAATTTGAATTTGGATTTTCAAATGATGAAATGCACATGAGATTTATTGAAATTCATTGAAATTCAGATTTGGTGATATGTGAATTTGGGGGAAAATGAAACTAGATGAAATTATCTGAAACTTGAATTTGGGGAATTGGAAGAGTTAAGTTAATTAATTAAATAATTTAAATATAGTTATTTAATTATTGGAAATGTGGTTAATATAATAATAAAGATTATTTAACTAAGGAATAAATCGTAATTAATATTCAAGAAAGGGTTAAATGATGAATTGATTAAAAGATAGAAATTGAATAATTAGTAAGGAAATGAATAATGATGATTAGGACAGTTGAGAAGAATTAATTAGCTTCATTAAATAATTAAAGAATTATTCAATTAATTAGGACGAATAATTAGTGTGCAATTAATGAGACATTTTTAGGTGTCTACATTTGCCCCTCTTTGAGACAATGTCGAAACGTTGTTTCAAAGAAAACAAAAAAAATTATACCCTAGTATACCCTGGTGATGCTTTAGGGTGTAAATATGCCCCCTCAAGAGATTAAATGTGCATTGAATGCATGAATGATCTCTCGAAAGAAGAAGAATGTTATATGAGAGATGGAAGAATGATTAGTTGATGACACAAATGAGTTTGATTGGATAGAAGAAATGATTGGAGTGATTTGTAGATTGATTGATTGATAAGATTAGATATGATTGATTTTATTGATAAGATAAAGGTCAAGTCTAGTATTAGGAAGGACACATCCTATATAAGACAAAGTGATCAAAATGTCTGGTTTCAAGAAGGATAAATCTTGTATAAGACAAATCTTAGATAAAATATGATCAAAGATAAAGATATTATGAAAGTGAAGAATGATAGGAAATATAATTTATTGATGGATAGAATAGTTGATGTGAGGAAACAATTTGAGATGGAATTAGAAAGATGTAAGTAGAAATTGAAATGAAATGATAGAAAGTAGAATATGTTAGATGAGAAAATGATCTTTGAGATAGAATAAACATGATGAGTTGAGAAAATGAAATGATATGATTGATTATTAATGATCTTTTGTGTCTTTATTCATAGTGTAACACATATTCATCACTAAGCCTTATTATGTAACAATGAAGCTACGTACATCAGGGTATAAGGAACCAATATGTAAAGATATCTCATTGCATGAACAAACACGTAGTAGACAAGGAGTGAACCTCCATTTTGGATATAGCGCCAGGGGTTGAGGTATGTATGGCATTCACAAGCTGAATGCTCTTATCACAAACACCCACTAGAGCTATTGCCCTAGAACTTTATTAGTTCACACCACAAACAACAAACAAATAAAAAGATCATGCCCATCATAGCTCCTCTAGTGACTTGTGGACATCCTTGAGTGGCATAGTAACATGATTGATCGACAATTGATAAAAGATAAAAATCGACTAGGACAAACATCTGGTAGCCTTGTTAATCTGTGTCTTAGTGTGATTGCTTGTTGTGATGGTTGATAATGTCTGATTTCAAAAAGTTGGGACCCTGTTTAAGACTGATCTGTCTCTGTAGATAGGAATCTAGAAATCATCAAAGCAATGTTAATATTAGTCTAGTTCAATCACAAAAACTCAATTGCAATGACCAATCCTAATTACATTCAATGAAAACATGAAAATAAGACATTCAAGATTGAAAACTAAGCAAACCAAATGCAAACTTGAATGTCTCCTTCATGTGGCTCCATTGTCCTTCTTTCTCCTTCAAATAGCTTTGTTGTAGATCTCACCTACTAGTGCATGAGCATGATGTGAAAGCAAGTAGACAAGATGATAGTGCAAGAATACTCGAAGCATGATTGATTTGACCAGGGATCAGGGGCCTTGATTGAAGAAATTCATCCAATTTATAAATAAATCAGAGAAAAGACAAGATTAGCATGACATTGATATTAGAGGCAAATGATTTCAAAAATGGCAAAATTGAGTGGAAGGAAGAAGGTTATGACACCTTCTATGTCATGAATTATGACATATTGCCAATGCAAAGGTTAGAGGACTAGAAGCTTATGACATTTTGCTATGCCAAAAGTATGACGCATGAGAAATTCATGCTTCCACCGAAGCACAAAATAGGGAGAAACTAGAGAGAAATTAATTAGGTGGAAATTGAAATTAGGAAATTAGAAAATGAGGAAATTAGGAATTAGGAAAATTTAGAAAATTAGGAAATTAGAAAATTAGAAATGATGAAATTAGAAAATTAGGAATTAGGAGAAATTAGAAATTAAGTGAATTAATTAACAAGTTTTCATTCATCAATTAATTCACACAAAGATAGGGAATTAATTAGCCAATTAAATAAACATTTAATTGTGATAAGAAGACTTAGGATAAATAAATAAATCATTTATCCTAAAGAGAAAATGGAGAGAAAATGACAAACAAGGTTAAATGAAATAAATCATGAAACCCTAGAAGATAAATTAGAAATGCAAGAACGACAATTAGGTCTTGATGTAAGATTGATTTGATGTCAATTTGATCATGATTTTGAATTGATAAATGACCAATGCTGATAAGTGATTTGATTGACAAATGTGCCAATTGATGAGGAACAATGACAAATTGATCCAAATTGACATGATTGAGAAGAACGACGACCGATGACAAATTGATCGCAAAATGACAAGATTAAAAATGACCACGATTGATGACAAATCGATCTCAAAATGACAAGATTGATAAGAGGACAACGATCGATGACAAATCAATCACCAAAATGACAAGATTGATAAGAGGACAAAACCCTAATTAGGATTGACAATGTCCAAAATGATGACAAATGAGCACACACATTTATGCGACAGGATAAGATTGACCAAAATCATGACTGAAGATTGTTATCGACAAGACCAAATTCGAAAGTGAGACAACTGAAGAATGCAGAAGGACTCAATGATCGCAAATGATAAAGACCAAGTGTGTGACATAGGAGAAATGTTAATGCGATGCAAAAACCCTAAAATAAGGCAATGCGCAAATGTTAAAGTATGATTTCGCAAACGTTGACCATTTTTAGACGTCTACATTTTGCCCCTCTTTGAGACAATGCGATATTAAGCGTTGTTTCAAAGAACAATAATGAAAATGCCCCAGACACTGACAATGACATATGCATGCCCCCTTGAGGAATTGGCCAGAAACATCCAGAAAAGAGGCCAATTGATCAATAAGAATAATAGAACATGATAGGAGCAAACAAACTAAAAATCAGAGATCAGATATACGAATGACAAGAAATTGAAGGTGCAAAAGACCATGACTGACATGAGATGGAGAGAGTGCACGTCCATCTATGCACTGACAAAGATCTATAAATGAGACAAAGAGAGTGAAAATTGCTCATTTGCACTAGCCCAAGAAGAGGATTTGTTGCTCTGGAAATGGACATTTGCAAAGAGATGGCAAACATTCCAATGATAGATCACCTCAAAGAATGTGTACACACCTATAGATGACTAGACAACATGGGAGCAGCGGTATGTATCTCAAAAACCCATATTGTCAATTTTATGAATTTTGATCGCTTGTGGGACATTGCGGGGCCCACAAAGACCGCAAAAACTGACTTCTATGCCTGTGTGAGTGCATCCTGCACTTGTGTAGGGTAACCTACGTTTTTGTAGGGTACACAGACATAGTTCAATATAACACAGGCACAGGATACAACACACAGGCGCAGTTGTGCCCTAAAAACTTGATTTTGGTCAAAAACAGCATGCAAATGATCCAAAAAGGGGGGATAAGAATAGGATAGGGTAAAATAGAGTAGAGACACCCTGATTTGGACATGAAACAAGGAAATGCAACCTATAGGAGCAAACCCTAAAACTAACAAAATTTGCCCCAATTGTGATGCAGAGTCGACAATATCCATTGATCAAGCGGGAGAACTGACCTGACTACTTCATGTTATGACATAGACTCAGGAGCATGGACAGAGATACATTAGCAGGACTTGGAATATACTATATCACATTCATGCCTGAGATTAGGGCAAACACAGGACTACTAACTACATTAGCAGAGCGATGGCATTCAGAGACCTCCTCCTTCCATCTGGCGACTGGAGAGGCGACTATGACACTAGAGGACGTATGGCATATCCTCCACATTCCTATTCATGGGGAGATGATAGAGTATGACCTAGTCACAAGGAGAGATGCTTTGTGCAGATTATTTGAGTGTGACACAGATGATATGGATATCATAGAGAGGGAGATTGGCTGGGAGACCATGGCATCAAAGTATGATTGACGATATGTGGTGATAGCCATGGTGATAGCATGCCTACTAGTAGGGGCAGATGAGGACATGGATTCCCTATTGGATGGGGAAGAGTGCTAGAGCAGATGGTGATAGAAGGTATGGTGTATGCATGGGGACCATGTGTACTTGCTATGCTATATTTTTAGCTGCATCAGATAGCATATCAAGGAGTGCAGACTTTGAGCTATGGAGTCACACTGCTACAGGTATGGGCATTTGAGCACATAGCCATATGTCGACTGATTGCAGAGAGACAGGTTGTACCACACCGAGCATATGTGTATTGCTATGGGGGAGCACTGAGATAGGGTCCTTTTGGATACATATTGTATTGGCGACATGAGCTAGACAAATTGAGAGAGTTCACATGGAGCCCATATCTTGATTGCCCTGGATGGTTAGATGATAGGGATGAGCTATCATATTGTAGATAGGAGAGGTACCTAATTGGGTGACCAGTGAATCGCAAGAGAGTGATTGAGATATCCCTACCAGAGAGAGTCAGATGACAGTTTGGAGAGAGACAAGATGTACCTAGAGGGACTACACACTTTGCCCGATCTCACAGAGAGATGAGTCAGTGGGGGAGAATGATTCAGCCACACATAGCATATGCTAACTTCACATAGCTATAGCAGAGATAGTGGGATTGGAGATTAGATATGGTGGATGTCGGGATGACAGAGGAGTATGAACGATGGTTTGCACGACGACGGCCAGTGCCATTGACAGAACCTGATATTCCAGTACCGAGGAGACAGGAGGACTTCCCACTCGCTGGAGAGGAGGAAGGAGATGATGAGGATAGAGATGAGGATGAGGATGGGGAGGAGGATGAGGGGGATGACAAGGATGGAGATGATGAGGATGATGACTATGAGCCAGATTCAGCCGATCAGGAATCATTGTAGGATATACCCATAGAGCCGGAGACAGCTAGGATAGAGGAGATGGAGATGTGCAGGGCTACCATAGCGAGTCAACGTGATCATATTGCAACATTAGAGAGACAGAATGCCATCTTGAGGTCAGAGCAGGATCAGTTCAGAGCGGAGATAGCCAGACTTACAGTGGCTTGAGATACAGCAATAGCCCAAGCACATGAGAAGAATAGAGAGTCACTGAGTATATTGGGTCAATTAGGGATGCCAGTGCACATGAGATGGCACAGATGTTGGTAGAGACCAGAGAGGAGATACACCATTGGAGGACACTATATGAGAGTGCAGTTCCACCAGAGCCGAGACCAACATCATATCAAGCACGATCGAGGACAGAGAGTAGGGCACACTCTCGGAGGTCAGTGAGTAGCATGGGGGTGAGTGGACCTATGAGACCACCACAACCAGGTCCTTGGATAGGAGGGACATCATCTGCGAGACATGGTAGGGATGAGGAGGACAGAGGGAGCACCCAGTGACAGAGGCACATGCCCTTTAGGATAGAGACAGATGCAGTTTGACATTATGTAGTGTGATATTATATAGTCAACCTGCGGGCCATACTTAGGACAGACAGTCCAATTTTGTACTCCGATATTATGTGGATATATGATATGATATGCATCGATATGATGGGCTGCAATGTGTTATGACTTATGTTATTTTCCATGTATGGATGACTTATGCACTGTTTATGTACCATTGTGGAACATGTATGGATATATTTTTTTATGTGTTTTTGATGCATTTATAATATGAAATGGATAAAATGCTTGATATGATGCTTGATGTAATGTAAATGTACTAACCAAATGGATGCAGGATGCAGCATATGTGTTTGGGGAAATCAGAGCACTAGACCGAACTGACTATCCAAACTGACGGAAGAAATGTTAGTAAGAAGAAATGAGATAGAGGACAGTTAGAGACGAAGAAAAAAAACTTGCTTTCAGTAATGCACTCTGTAGGTGAGAACCTTTATTTAATGTAGCAAAATGGACACATAGCATCATGGCATTGAAGGCCAGAGCTGAAGTGCAACCCTTTTTACAAAAGACAGACACATCACAGACAAACAACAATGACAACAAAAAAAAGAAAGGGGACCATGAACCATCCTGGTCACTCTAAATCACTTAGTGACATCATCGAGCAACATAGGAACATGATCGAAGATAAATCAATAAATAATAAGACTCACTAATTCCAACAAGTCAAACAAACATCTTGATCTTCATTGTCAAAAGTTGAAAGTGTTGATAGGATGATCATGCTGTCTGGTTTCAGGACATGGGGCACCCCGTCTAAGACAGGACACAGTCTAGTTTCGAGTATACCACACCCTGTATAAGACCCATGATAGTAGTGACAAAGTCAAATGATATTGATGCTAACGTTCGATTGATATGACAATTGTGATCAGTTTGAATGTCTGGTTTGATTGAAAAAGTTCATCTGTTTATGCATGATTTCATTAAAGCACAGTGTGTGATTGCATGTTGTTGGATGTATACTCAGTGATCTGTCTTATGCACCAAGAGGATTTTTTTTGTTTTTTCCCTTTCGAATTTTTTACAATTTTTTTTGTGTTCATTTTTTCAGGACTTTATTTGACTTTTTAGGGATTTTGTTCAAGACATTTTTTTGATTTTTTTTTGGATTTATTTCAAGACATTTTTCAAATTTTTTTGGATTATTTCAAGACATTTTTCAAATTTTTTGGATTATTTCAGGACATTTTTCAACTTTTATGATTTTTTCAGGACATTTTTCAATTTTTATGATTTTTTTCAGGACATTTTTCAATTTAAAAGTTCCAGTGATTGATCAAGACAAGGGGAACGCACCCAATGCACATCTGAAAGACATATATAGAGGCCAGGACTGAAACATATGCACAAGAAATGGAGTATGCAAGACAATGATGTTGACCAATCACAGGCCTGAAATAGAACATCGGGTCAAGACAAGGATAGACATGATAAACCTGCAGAGAGAAAGCATAGCTAGAGGTCATGATAGATGACAGAGCAATGATCATTTTACACATGGTGCCTATTTGCCAGGTTTTCACCATGGTACTTGCCCAAAGCGCTTGTTTGCCAGGTTTTCACTAGAGGGCGAATCATTTTTCTTTACTCTCTTTTTTTTTTTTGGTTCTTTTTCTTTGTTTTTCACTTTTTTTGTATTTTTTCACTTTTTTGATTTTTTTATATTTTTTCAGGATCATACTTGAAAAACTGCTGATAGAAAATTATGCCCAGTACTTGCAAAGGTGCATGCTATTTACAGGATCAGATAAAGGTTCACCTTCTAGAGTGGCAAGCTAATATGCCTCCGAGCCATAGGCTGCAATCACTATAAAAGGCCCAACCCAATTAGGTTCAAACTTGCCTTTGATGATGTTAGTAGATTGTGCATTCTTGGGGTTTGCCTTTAAAACCAGATCTCCCACTTCGAAGTGTCGCCCTTTGACCTTCTTATTATAAGAGCGATGGAGACAGTTTTGATATGCTTGCAAATGTGTCAGAGCCATCTGACATTTCTCATCTAACATCTCAAGCTGATGCAATCGAGAGACTCGGTGCGTCTCATCATCAATCAGATGTTGCAAGGAAACATGCAAAGAAGGAATCTCCACCTCCAAGGGTAAAATGGCTTCCACACCATACACCAAGGAATAAGGTGTTGCGCCAGTAGGTGTGTGAATAGAAGTGCGATAAGCCCATAATGCTAGATTCAACTGTACATGCCAATCGCAACCAGCGTCATTGACAACCTTTTTCAGGATCTTGATAATGGTTTTATTTGATGCTTCAGCTTGACCATTACCCTGTGGATAGTATGGACTGGAGAAATGGTGTTGGATATGAAACTTTTCACAAAGTTCCTTGACATCTTTATTCTTGAAGGGACGGCCATTATCTGTGACTATGGCAAGGGGAACCCCATATCGGCATATGATATAATTCAATAGGAATTTTGAAATTTGCACACCAGTGATATAGGTCATGGGGATAGCTTCGATCCATTTTGTAAAATACTCTATGGCTGTAATGATAAACTTGTGTCCATTTGTAGATGTCGGGTGAATCTTGCCAATAAGATCCAATCCCCATTGAGAAAAGGGCCACAAAGATATGACAGAATGAAGCTCTTGGGCTGGTTCATGATTGTAATTTCCATGGATCTGGCATTTGTAGCACTTTTTAACAAAACTGTGAACATCTTTTTCTAGAGTGGGCCAATAATACCCAGCACGAATCAACTTTTTGGCTAAGCTTAGACCATTGAAATGGCTCCCACATATACCATCGTGAACCTCATGTAAAGCCATTTGTGCTTCGTCAGAATCCAAACACCTGAGGAGGGTATGGTCAAAGGAACGACGGTAAAGGGTGTCGACAATGATGACATATTTGGCTATATGTCGGATGAAGGCTCGGCGTTGGTTAGCGGAAAGGTTAGGTGGTAAGGTTTGGGATTTCAAATATTGATATACATCATTGTACCACGGGGAGTTAGGACCAACAAGAACGCACATCACATCTATTGTCGGGATGTCAAAAGAAGGAACAAGCAACTGCTCGACCAAAAATTCACATTTGTCCATATTGTGGGGCATATTCAACATGGAAGCAATCGTAGCCATCGCATCTGCCGACTTGTTTTGCATTCTTGGAACTTGACTGAAATAGATAGTCGTGAATTTTTTCTTGAAGAAATCTACCATATGCTTGTAGGGAATAAGCTTTTCATCTTTTGTCTCGTAGTCATCATTCACTTGTCGGATGACTAATTGAGAATCTCCATAGACTTGTAAATGTGTGATGTTCCAGTGGACCACTACTCGGAGTCCTGTGACCAAAGCTTCATACTTTGCAATGTTATTGGTACAATGAAAAGTTATTCTGTAGGACTTAGGGATAGCATCACCTTGAGGGGTGACAAGCAATATGCCTACTCCAGATCCAAACTTGGTATGGGACCCATCAAAGTATAACTTCCATTCATCAGAAGATGTAAGAGCAAAGACTAATTCATCCAAAAAATTGGTCAACATGGGATGATCATCATAAATAGGAGCCTCTGCAAGTTGATCCGCTATGACTTGCCCTTTTATTGCCTTTTGCTCCATATACTCAATATCAAATTCACTGAGGATCATAACCCACTTTGCTAGGCGACCCATCAAAGCTGCTCTGCTAAGCAAATATTTCAAGGGATCAATTTTTGCAACCAACAATGTTTGGTGATTTAACATATAGTGTTGGAGTTTTTGTGTTGCAAATACCACTGCTAAGCATGCCCATTCAATAGTTGAATAATTCAGCTCATAGCCGACTAGTGTTCGGCTGATATAATAAATAGCTCACTCTTTGTCATTCTCATCCTGTTGGGCCAAGAGAACTCCTAGTACCGTTTCAGTTGCAGAAATATACAATATAAATGGCTTTCTTTCTATAGGAGGCATTAGAATAGGTGGCGACAAAAAATAGTCCTTAAGAGCTTGAAATGCTGACTGGCATTGTTTAGTCCATTTAAAAGTGACTCCTTTATGCAATAAATGCTGGAATGGATGACATTTGTCTACCAATTGAGCTATAAAGTGACAGATTGACTGTAGCTTTCCTTGCAGACTTCTTAATTGTCAGAGATTGGAAGGAGGAGGCATATCCATTAGTGCTTTAACCTTGGCAGGGTCGACTTCAATGCCTCTGTGAGAAACAATGTACCCTAGTAATTTGCCAGCTATGACACCAAAGACACACTTCTTTGGATTGAGTCTGAGCTTGTAGGTCACCATTCGGTCAAAGATTGGGCCCAGGATGGCTAGATGACTATCTCTAGTGACAGATTTGCATAATAAGTCATCAACATAGTCCTCCATCAAAGTATGCATGAAATCATAGAAAATTGTCGTCATTGCTCTTTGATATGTGGCGCCAGCATTTTTAAGACCAAAGGGCATCACATGCCAACAATAGGTACCCCAAGCATAGGTGAATGTAGTCTTATGTTGATCTTCAGGAGCAATGCGAATTTGGTTATAGCCGGAGAAACCATCCATCAATGAGAGCATCTCATATCTAGCAGTCATGTCAACTATGATGTTGATATTTGGTAGTGGAAAATCATCTTTAGGACATGCTTTATTAAGATCCCTAAAATCTGTACAGATTCTGATGCCCCCAGTTACTTTGCTAACCGGTACCAAATTTGAAATCTAGTCTACATAATCAATGGGTCTAATAAAGCCCACATCTAGTAATTTTTTCAATTCTACCTTGACCAAAAGAGCCACTTGGGGATGCATCTTTCTGAGTTTCTATTTGATAGGCTTGGCATCTGCTTTTAATGGCAAGTGATGAAGGACTAATTCTGGATCAAGGCAGGGCATATCTGCATAGGACCATGCAAAGCTAATCTTCTTCTCAAGAAAGAAATTGACAAAATCTATCTTTTCCTGTTTTGATAGAGAAGCAGCAAAATGAATGACCTTAGGGTTGTCAGGTGTACCCAAATTGATTTCTTTGGTCATTTCCACAAGCAATGTTGATTTATCCTGACTTGATAGGGGTATGTCCACTCTTCCACCTTTGGGCACCTCAGAGAGGTTTTCACCCGTAGGTACGTCTTTTATTTTTACTTGTTCATGATCAGAGAGTGCCTTTCGGTTTTCACTCAAAGACCTATTCTTTTGATTTTATATTTTTTCTTTTCTTTTTTCATTTTGATGACTGGAAGATGGAGTTGACTCCCCAAAATATGTTGTGGAATCCAGATCAATAGCAAATCCTGCCTTATGATCACCTTGTGGTATGCCTTCCCATAGTCCAAGGAATTCTGCAATTGCTTTGTCATTTTGAAAACAATCCAATGTGAATGGTTCTTGTTGGTCCCGTTGGATAAGCTAGGGATAAATGAGGGGCATGTCATCATCGGTTTTAAGGAGAGAGAGGGCCGAAATGGTAAAAATGTGAACATCTGTGGTATCACTATCCAAACTGTTTGTGTCTGATTCAGAGCTTGGGTCCTAGAATGACTCTATCCAAGCATTAGGACATGTCTTTGGAGGGGGAGTTATTTCATGTTTGTCTTCCATAGGCAAATCATCAGGATCAAGGAAAACATTGTCAAGGGCATAGGAACTAGAGGAAAAAGAACTCCACTCCCATTCAATGGAATCAGTTTCGGGTCAGGTATCCTTAGGTGTTGTTTCATCATCAGAGTCATGCCCCTTTCTACATGTGGTCACTTTGGTAGACGAGGGTCCAATTCGCAATGGTAAAAAACCTAACCCTAAAGTTGGAGGTCACATCTTAGGTATAATAGGTTCTAGCCTTCCATTCTTGTTCGGGCCTAAGCCACTGCAGCCATCATATCCTTTCTTTTGTAGCATAGTAAATCCTTTGCCATACCATTCCACTAGCAACTTGACAGGTGGGGTCTTAGTTGGATCTTTATAAAGCCAACCTATGAAATCATCATCTAAAGTTTCTTTGTCAAGTTCACCCCATCTTGTAAATGTAGTGGGGGGCTGATACTGAATGACCATTTTAGGTTCCTTTTGCAACAAATGTGGCTTGCCATGTGATTTTGGAGATATCGGTAAATTCCCATAAGGAATGTTTGAGCCATTGAATACTCTCCACATCCTTGGTCCTGTATCTTCAATTTTCCTTTGACAGCATCTAACAATTCTTTAGGATCCACATAACTATGTGAGTGGGCCTCTCTATTGACTGGGACTTGCTGCTGCGGAGAATCCTTTAGGGTAGCACAAAATTGAAATGGATTAGGATCTCCTGGAATTTTTACCTTGGTTCCATTGTAAGGATATTTTAAACATTGATGATAAGTGGATGGAACTGCTTTCATTGCGTGGATCCACGGATGACCAAGAATCATATTGTAAGGGAGATCGAGGTCTAGGACCTGTAGGAAAGTGTTTTTTGTTACTGGACTGACTCTGATAGGCAATGTAATTATCCCTTTGGATGGGCACTCAACATCATCATATGCTTTGATTGTTATTCTTCTGGAAGAATCAATATCCTTTTCTGTATAACCAAGACCAATGACCACTCTCAAGGTACAGATGTTAAGACCAGCTCCGCCATCTATCAAGACTCATCAGATTTTGCAATTATGGACAAAGACTTCAAGATGTAAAGGATCATTATGAGGGAGCTTATCAGGTGAAATATCATTATCAGAAAATGCAACGTGTTGGGAAACAGCTAGATGTCCTATTCGGGCTTGAAACTGGTCAACATCAATGTCTGTCAGGACAATGGACTCAATTAAAGCTTTATCTAGGACTGCACGATGCATAGGGGACATTTTCAACAACTCAAGGATCGATATTTGTGCAGGTTTCTTTCCCAGATGATCTAGGAGATTATAATGACTCACAGGAGTTGGTTTGGGAGGAACTGCAGGAGCTCCTTTTAGGACTATTTTGGATCGACGAGTGGTGACTGTGCAAGAAGGATCTTGTTCCTTTATTCTTATGGTGGAAACATACTCATTTGATGCTCAGAAACAATTGATGACACTTTTATAGCCATTATTTGCATAATTTTCTATTTGGATAGAGTTTGAAGAAGATGCTTTACCCTTGTCATGATCAAGTAAAGGAGTTTTGAAAATTGTATGATCGGTGTTAGAGGTCATGTTGGGCGGATCAACCTCAATTACTCCTTTCTCTAACAAGTCTTGAATCATATGTTTCAATTGAAAACATGATGTGGTTTTATGTCCTTCTGACTGATGATACTCACAATATGCATTATCATTCCACCAATGCGGCTTTACCACTGGTTCTGCCTTGATATCTGGTAACTTGATAAATTTTGCTTGTATTAATTGTTTCATTACTGACTCAATGGGCTCTCCCAATGGCGTAAACTGTCGAGGAGGTCCATCCCTTGATCGAAAAGGTTTGCGCTACTATTTTTGTTGATGGCCTTGTTGTTGATTATATTGTTGAGTGTATTGTTGAGTATGCTATTGGTATTGCGGCTGTTGAGTAACATTGCTCGCTGGTGTTTGATTGTGTTCCATAGTTGACATATTAGGAGCACTCAATTTCTTTATTGTGAATGGGGGTTGATTTGCATTCACTGCTCTTTCATCAACAACTCCATCATTAGTGACATTCTTGTTTTTGTACCAAAATCTATTTCGGTCCTCGGAATTGTTTGTGTTGTCACTATCTTTGTTGAGCTTAATGATTCCTTTAGCTACAAGAGCAGTTTCAATGTTCATCCCTTTCTTAATGATTTTCTCAATAGTACTGGGACTTTTCAATTTGAGTTCATACATCATTTCTAGGACCAAATTTTGGATAAACAAGTTCACTTGTTGTTCTTCAGGTATATCTAGGGAAGAATGACTATACAAGCTTCGCCATCATTGCAAGAAAGTCACTAATGGTTCACCTTGCTTTTTCTTGGTGTTGCATAAATCTGACATGGTCATGTCACTGTCAATGTTGAATGCGAAGTGAGATATAAACTTTTGAGCCAATTCCGACCAAGTCTTTATGTTTCCTGGTAGATGAGAATACCAATCCATGGCTTGTCCCATGAGACTTTGTGCAAATAAGCACATTAAATATGTTTCCTCATAACTCACTTCAGTACACGCCACAAAAAATGCTCAAATGTGGTCTTTTGGATTGCCATTTCCTTTATATTTCTCAAAATTAGGTGCCTCAAAATGCTTAGGGAAGGGAGGCATATATAAACTCTTATCAAATGGATTAGGACATAAATCTTGATTTGTGTACAACTTCTTTTTTCCTTTGGTTTCTAATGCGTCAACTTGTCATTGTAACTTCTCAAGCTGTTGCACAATTGCGTCAAATTTTGGAGGTCCATCATTAATCTTGGTGGGTATTCTTTGTCGATACATCATGTTTCCGATTGATTGTTGATGCTCTGAAATTGCTGTCTTTGGTGTCTCCGGCATATAATGTTCTTGGTACACCTCTTGTTGTTGTGGTTGTGCCATGCCTTGATATTGACCTTGTTGCTATACTTCTTGTGGTTGAATCATCATTTGTAGCCTAGGTTGATATTGTAATTGAGTGTGTTGTTGATATTGCACAGATGTCAATTGTGGTTGTGAAGTATGATAGCTTGTTTGTCTTGGCACATATTGGGGCACATGTTGTTGTTGATGCTGACGAATCAGAATTTGCTGACTTTGTGCCAATTGTTGTTGCAGTGTGAATCCCATCATTTGCAAAAAACTTTGTTTAGGTGGTTTTTGTTTTTTCTCCTTAAGATGGGGTATGGCACTTGCATTAATTTGCTGTGTTGTTTGTCCAATCCATTGTGGTGGTTTCAAGTTTGCATTAACTTGTAATGAGGTAGAAGGCGCTGCAATTTGTTGTCGAATGCGATATTGTTGTTGTTGTACATTGTTTGTTTGCACATTCGATTGTACCTTTTGTGTATTACTCAATTGTTGCAACATTTGTTGTTGGTGCAAACCACTATATGTAGCTCTTTGTGTCGCCATTATCGAAGGATCTATCACAATAGTCTGCATAATAGGTATGTGAGTGTTTGGCAAATATATTGAACTTAGTGGGACATAGGAACTTTGTTGCATTGCAGAATTGTTTTGAACATTGGTGAGATCAGGCATTCCAGTCGTGAAGCTTTCTTGCATCTTAGATTTTGATCCAATTTTATGCATGTGAGGAACCACTTCTTGTTGAGGGACAGCTGTCAATATTTGTGTGGTCCTTGTTTGATCTTGTGTTACAGGTGTTGTGTTAAATAATGGATTATTTATTGTCTCAAATGGTGACTTTTGAGGAATAGTCACTGTCAATGCCTTTGAAGCACGTTTACTCATCAAGGTAGGTTGAGTTTCTTGTTGCACATGTTCTTCATTTGGATGCGGAGAGAAACTTAACAGCTCACCGCCTTGTTGTTTTTGCACATTGATTTGCTTGCTTGAGGAGGTAACATTACTCATCATGTCAAGGTATTTCTAGGGGAACATCTTAAAGACCTTGTTCAAGAATTTATCCATCTTTTTTGTCAACTTTGGATCTTGAAGGAACATATCAACATCATCAAAGGCATCAGAATCTGATGAAGAATGAGGTAAAATATTTGGATTTGTTTCTTGTTGAATGCCTTGATCTGAACTAAATCCTTGTGAAAGAGTTTGTTCCTCATGTAATGTTTGAATTTCATGTTGCAGGTTTGGTTGATTCCAGTCGAAAGGTGCATTTCCTCTTGGTGTTGGTGGAACACTCCCATGTCTTGGTTTCATGGGTACAAATATTGGTTCATATAATGGAGGTGGTCCAAGTTGAACCATTCCATATGGTGGTAATGGTGTGTTTGATGAACCTTCAATTTGTACTGTTTGACTAGTTTGAAACTGTGAATTTGATATGTTGTCAATGGGTTGATATGTTGGTTCGCCCATCTTTTTAGATTTTGACCTTGTTTCAATAGGCATGTCACTTATGCAAATGCAATATTTTTGGAATTTTTCAAGGATAATATATGATATGCAACTAAATGCAAACTAAATAGATGAAAATGCAATCTATGGCAAGAATGCAATCTATGTTTTTGGTTGTTTTTTGAGATTTTGACAAACTTTTGAAATGAAAATCTAAAAAGAGACCCTTATGAAATTGAAATGATGTCTAGACCTCAAAAGACAAAAGGACGAAGTGACAAAAGGACAAAATGACAATGTCTCCCCTATATGCTTGGATACTAAGCTAGGTTTGACCAAATGACAATAATGACATAAAGAGAAAAGGTTTGATAAGGTCTAGACTTCCTAACAATGACTTAGGGTTTATCAAATATTTGGAATTACTCAAGTATGACAAAACCTAGTTTTGACACTATATGCAAAGGGACAAATTCTATGCAAATGACCCTAATATGATATGATAATGACCTAAACTTAATGAAGAGACCTAGGGTATGCAAATGCAAATGTATGACAATGTCAACTTAAGTTTGAATTATGAAATGGTATTAGTCTAATGCAAGAGGACATATGCAAATGGATGACCCTTATTGATATGCAAAAGAATATGACCTAGGTGAAACTTAACCTTGGTAATTGACAATGAATTTGCAAAATGCAAACCTAAGATGAACTTAAATCTAAGTGACATGAATGTTGAGACAATATTTTGAAAAATGTTTGACAACCATGTTTGAAGGTGTTTTGAACTTTGTTGAATGAAATACTCTTGTGTTTAACCTTGTTTTGAATCAATTTGTCTTGTTTTTGAAATGAGACAACTCAACTTTTTGACAAGCAAAGAAGACAAGATACTTTAACTTAGACTCAAGACAATCATGCTCATTCACACATTTCTTATGGTAGGTAAGGACAGTAGGTACTTGAGAGGTAGACTCGTTATGAGATTCAAGGAGAATACATAGATGCTTGACCCCACGGGCTCCCCTCCACGGCACTCACTTCTCAGGGCAGCCAAGCATCAGTCCCCATGGAAATCTCCCCATGGCGAACTTAGTATCTCTTCCAAGTATCCAAACTTGTCCTTCTCAAGCAACTAGAAGGATTTTTGGCCTCTAAATACAAGGTGTTTAGTAAGGATTTCTGTTAAGCATTACTCCTTGGTGTCATGCAAGCATGATTGAGACATTAAGCCCACCAAAATACCAAACAAATGTAGTCACACAAGCACAATTTAGACCATGAGGCCCTACTTAGATGTTGATATGAGAAAGAGTTCAAGGGTCATCACTTCCCAAGTAACTACAATTCCCATGTAACCCTTCCTTCAAAGCTTTCTCCCATTAGGTATTTATTTATAGTGAGTTAGAATGCCAAGGTACTCTAGTTGTGCTCACTTTGGGTCGTTCCCCTCTCACGATTGTCACTTGCTTGCAAAAGAAAGCAAATGGTCAGGAAGGTAGGCCCTCTAAAGGTAACAAACAATCCAAAACATGAGAATGGTATCAAAGGTCTAGATTTCTGATCACCCTAAGAAGGATGAGAGCATACTCTCCTACTCCAATGTCAAACTCGATAAGCAAAGTGAACACATGTTCATTCCATCCTACTTAGCAAACATACTAGGTGCCTAATTATGAATCACAAACACAAAGTTTGGTTGGAATACAAAGGCAACCTACAAAATCACTAAGTTAGAAGTTTGATTTGTTTGGTCTTTGACTAGCAAACCTGCAAACAATTCATTAGTAGTTTGTGAAATAATTCTTTGTCAAGCATTTCACCACAAAGCTACCAACAATGTTAGAGAATCAAAAGAAATGAATCACCATCAAAATTAATCCAAAAAAGTTGTGATTCTTTGTCCTCTTAGATTAATCTATGTGAAATTTATCAAATTTGCCACCCTAGATTAATCTAGATAAAATTTGCATGAATGCATGATTAATTTGACAAGCTAAATTAATCTAGATGAAGGTTGCATGATTTTGTTTTTGAAAATTTTGACCATTTATAGCAGCATAATTAAAAATGTCATAACTTCCTCAATATTTATCCAAATCACAAACCGTAAGATGATCTAGAAAGGTAAAAACGTGATCTAACATACCTAGAAATCATTTATTTTAATTCTACACATAATTTTTTACGTGATCAAGTGATTATGAATATTTTTTTTTTAGAAGAAAAATCTGCAACTTCTCCACAAAAAAAATCTGCAACTTCACAAAACATTCAAAAAAAAAAAAAAAAAATTAGATCCAAGCATGTTCACGTCGGGTTCACCAATTAATGTAGATAGGAATCTGGAAATCATCAAAGAAATGTTAATATTAGTCTAGTTCAATCACAAAAACTCAATTGCAATGACCAATCCTAATTACATTCAATGAAAACATGAAAACAAGACATTCAAGATTGAAAACTAAGCAAACCAAATGCAGACTTGAATGTCTCCTTCATGTGGCTCCATTGTCCTTCTTTCTCCTTCAAATAGCTTTGTTGTAGATCTCACCTACTAGTGCATGAGCATGATGTGAAAGCAAGTAGACAAGATGATAGCACAAGAATACTCGAAGCGTGATTGATTTGACCAGGGATCAGGGGCCTTGATTGAAGAAATTCATCCAATTTATAAATAAATCGGAGAAAAGACAAGATTAGCATGACATTGATATTAGAGGCAAATGATTTCAAAAATGGCAAAATTGAGTGGAAGGAAGAAGGTTATGACACCTTCTATGTCATGAATTATGACATATTGCCAATGCAAAGGTTAGAGGACTAGAAGCTTATGACATTTTGCTATGCCAAAAGTATGACACATGAGAAATTCATGCTTCCACCGAAGCACAAAATAGGGAGAAACTAGAGAGAAATTAATTAGGTGGAAATTGAAATTAGGAAATTAGAAAATGAGGAAATTAGGAATTAGGAAAATTTAGAAAATTAGGAAATTAGAAAATTAGAAATGATGAAATTAGAAAATTAGGAATTAGGAGAAATTAGAAATTAAGTGAATTAATTAACAAGTTTTCATTCATCAATTAATTCACACAAAGATAGGGAATTAATTAGTGAATTAAATAAACATTTAATTGTGACAAGAAGATTTAGGATAAATAAATAAATCATTTATCCTAAAGAGAAAATGGAGAGAAAATGACAAACAAGGTTAAATGAAATAAATCATGAAACCCTAGAAGATAAATTAGAAATGCAAGAACGACAATTAGGTCTTGATGTAAGATTGATTTGATGTCGATTCGATCATGATTTTGAATTGATAAATGACCAATGTTGATAAGTGATTTGATTGACAAATGCGCCAATTGATGAGGAACAATGACAAATTGATCCAAATTGACATGATTGAGAAGGACGACGATCGATGACAAATTGATTGCAAAATGACAAGATTAAAAATGACCACGATCGATGACAAATCGATTGCAAAATGACAAGATTGATAAGAGGACAATGATCGATGACAAATCGATCGCCAAAATGACAAGATTGATAAGAGGACAAAACCCTAATTAGGATTGACAATGTCCAAAATGATGACAAATGAGCATACACATTTATGCGACAGGATAAGATTGACCAAAATTATGATTGAAGATTGTTATTGACAAGACCAAATTCGAAAGTGAGACAACTGAAGAATGCAGAAGAAGGACTCGATACTCGCAAATGATAAAGACCAAGTGCGTGACATAGGAGAAACATTAATGCAATGCAAAAACCCTAAAATAAGGCAATGTGCAAATGTTAAAGTACAATTCCACAAACGTTGACCATTTTTAGACGTCTACAGTCTCATTTTGAGTGTATCCTCTTCTATTTAAGACAAGATAATGGTCACTTGATATGGATAGTTGTCGATTGATAGGACATCTTGATTAGTTTGGTTGCAGATTTTGATTAGATAGTTTTATCCTTTATGAACTTCGTGTGAAGTGTTTGTTGGATATCTTCTAGGGTATTTTATTCTTGCGAGACATTTTTTTGCAAGTTTTTTTTTTTTTTTTTTCGATTTTTAGTTCTTTTTGAAGAGCTTTTCGATGCTTTTGGTTGATTTTGTTGGATTTTTTGATGTTTTTCGTATTTTGTTAAAAAATAATTATATTTTTGTTTTTTTTTCAGGATCATTATTTGAATGTTTTTTATTTTTTGTTTTTTCGATGTTTTTGGTATTTATTCAGGATCTTTTTATGATTTTTTTAGGTCTTTCTTTGATATTTTTTTAGGACTTTATCTAATTTTTATGATTTTTTCAGGACTTTTTTTATTTTTAGGATTTTTTCAACTATGCCCCCAGTATGAAGACCTATGATGACATGATGATTTGCAACATGCACATGGAGACAATGAATTTTTGGCATGACCTATGGTAATGCAGTATGCAAGATGAAGATGTAGTTCCTATTCAAACAAGGATGATTGTGTGTGTCTTTCATTTTGAAATGCACTGATTAAATTAAAGGTGCAAAACATTTTAGAGATAGGAGTTCAATCCATTCTCAGAATACCTTAGACCATCCAACTTAACACACTATGTAACCAAGATTTATGAATGGGGGCACAAAAAAATTCTCCATCAATTCTTGAAACTTTGATCTCCTTTTTCCCATGTGTGTGCAATTGAATTTATTCCATCTTGTAACCATTAGAGGCCCTTGGAATCTTATGTGACTAGCTACGTGAGGTATTCTAACTTCAAAAGAATCCTGGATAGAGCCTCTCTTCCAATCAGAGGTTTATAGCCCTGAAGAGGTTATACACTGTAATCTCTCGAATATTACTCCATTACCAGTAGGCATCTATAGCCCCGATGGAGTTATTCACGTATTCCCATAGTCAAGATTTTTTTTCGCACATGTATGCATGAAATCTCAGTTATATATCATTGCTCTTTTTACCATGATATTTTGATATTGATTTGGCATAGCACTTTTTTTTCTTTTTTTTTCTTGCCTTGACTTGTAAGTAATGAAACCTACTTGGGTATGATGATTACAGTGTCATTGAGGCAGAATATTTGATTTTTCACTAGCCACATGACCAACTAGGTATCTGTAATGACTTAGAGTTATTGATTATTATGTGAGATATAGAGAAATTGATAGATTTTGGGTAACAAGGCTCAATGGTGAAATATCTACTCAATCATGGATAAATCTCAATCACAAGGTGACATTGAAGATGAATGACTTAAGGCTTCCTAAAAAAATCATGTACCAATATCTAGGAAATGAGACAACCTTCACTACTTTCAATGCAAACAGGTAAATAACTTAGACAATCACCTTGTTTTATTGATGCAACTATATGAGAAATAAATAATGATATGTAGCTACATGTTGTGCAATGGTGATATACAAGAAAATATGATGCACTCTAAAATGGAGATATGTGATGCAATGCAGTAAATAAATATTCAAATGTTGTACTAAAAATTTAAATGAACCCATCCCTTAAATGTAATATCTTTTTTAGGTGTATGTTATTCAAAGGGTCAAGGATTTTTTTGTAGGTAGTTCATTGGTCTATGTTTGAAGAGTTGGATAAACCTTTCATTTTCAATAGGATATTTAGTTGGGTGTATTTCATGTACAATTTCTTCTATATCCTCATTATTTTCAAACCATTTCAGTTGTGGTAGATCTTCTTGCCCCTAGTCTTTCAAGTGAGAGTGTGTGAGACAAAGATTTATATCCTCATCAGAATTAGAGATTGTTGATATCATGCAAGCATGATTGTCAGAGAGTCCTTTAAAAGAATTTGGACCTATTTCTTTATCTTCAGAAGTGATACCATCATCCACAAATGAGAGATGGTCATAAAATTTGTTTATGTCTCTTGTGCTACTGCTATGAAGAGATGGGAATTCATAGTCATGTGAATTAGTTATTGTTTCCACATAGGTGTATATATCTGATCTTTCATCATATAATTCTTCCTCAATTGGAGTGAGAGGACCGCAATGTTGATGATGAGTGGAATATTTGCATGACTTGTTGATCCTACTTTGGTTATTAATATGTTATTCATTCCTTGGATGATAGACTCTAGCCTTGTAATTGTGATATTTTCTGGTGCTATGCTTGTTTCTATTACTACATTGGTATTTGATGATGGCACACATATAGTTGTTAACAATTTGCCCTATGTATGATGATCTAGACTAGTAATTTCATTGATAAGGGGTTCATGAACAACTTGTGTAGAGACATTGGGATCATGAGGGGGATTAGGAGAAATGATAAGTTCATTTGAGAGGGAATCTTGTGAGGAACATGGAGGATTATGACATGGAGATGAAGGGATCTTGATAAGGATTTGATGAAATAATGGGATCTTTCTTAAGACATGAAGGTGAAGGAATACTTTGATCTTGACTTGGAAAGAGATTATTAGGAAGGATGGAAGGGATGTCCTGATATTTCTTAGGAGCTGGATGTTGGATGGGACTTTAAAGAACATCATGCTCTTGAGATAAAAGGGTGTTATTATGAGTGGAATAGAAAAGAATGAGGGGATCATCATAAGATTCTTGGTTGGTGGGATCTTGATTAAAAATTGGGTAAGATGGAAGGGATTTTTCTTGATTTTGATTTATTTCATGATTGATTTCTTCTGATTTTGGATTATCATCTTGACGCAGGGAAGGAATTTGGATATGCATGGAAGATTTTTGGAAGGTTTCAACACTTTGTCCCAATGAGAAAGGATTTTGAATGAGACCCTCTGTAGTGGGTTTTATTTGAAATGGAATATATGGTGCCATTGGATCTTGAATTTCTGAAGCATGGAAAGGACTAGCATCATGACTTGGATTAGATTGGATTTGTATTATGGATAACCCTTGGGAGATTGTGTTATTGGATAGAGATGGTGTGGACTTCTCTTGTGTGACTTCAGAGGATGATGAAATGGTGGATAGATATGGTTGATTTGGACTTTGGTTGAATGGGATTTGATTTTGGTTGAGGGTTGATGTGATTAGTATGATTGATATGTTGGGTTGAAAGAAAAAGAAGGTTGACATGACTCTAATGTTGCTTGAACTGAAGTAGGAGTGATTTTGTTAAAGAATGAAGGTTGTCATGTTTGAATGATCTCACAAGAGAAGGATGTTGAACACAATGTACCACTAAGAGGGGGGTGAATCAGTGGTTCCTAAATTCTTTTCATTTTTAAAGAAACCTTAGAATATCAGTTGTTATCCTAAGCACTAAGCAATCAAACTAGTAAGGCAAATGAGGACACCAAAGAAGACAAACACACAAATGCAACCCACAACACCAAATGTATGAGGAAAACCCAATATGGGAAAAACCTTAGTGAGAAATGTTGCTGGAGATGACTACTGCAATCTAGCCTCACAAGTGAAACACCGAATTACAAAGATTTAGGGCACCAACCTAAGGAGCACCAACCCCTACTGATTTAGGGCACCAACCCAAGGAGTACCAACCCCTGCACCAAGCTCCAACTTGGTGATGTATAGTGAAATAAAATTTTGATATAGTTAAAGCTTATGGTTGCAAATGAGTTCTGCAACTCTTGACCAAATAGGTCTCTGTCAGTTAACAGTCTTGTCTTCTTTACTGTATCTCACACTGTCAGTTAACAGATTGCTCTTTGATTCTTGGCCTCTCTTCTCTCTCTCACATGGCCTCACAACACATTATGTCACACTTGGATGACTTCTTGATCAATCACACCTCACCGGTTAGCTCAACTGTTAGACCTCCTACAGTTATATCGGTACTCTATCACTGCCAGTTAAACCCTCTCACCAATTTGCTTGTTAATTCACTCTACAACTTTCTTAGAATAAATTATAAGGGAGATGATTCTTTTCTACACTCAAGATCTCTTCACTCTTCTTCTTCTTGTCAAGCATCATCTTTTTCTATCTCGAGCTCATCTATTTGTAATCTTGGATTCCTGCCTAAAACTGCATTCAACAATGTCGTGTTAGGTTTTGCTTTCTCCAACTTGAACCTAATCAGATTTGATTCAATCTGCTTTATCGGTAGATGACACAAGTCATGTGTACTAGTAGCCTTCCTTCTATCTTTCTCCTCTTATACCAATCACCACTTCTTACTTACCGGTGACTTTGCCAAACCAGTTTTCCATCAATGACAACTTAATGCCAATAATGCCAACAATCTCCCCCTTTGGCATTGATGTCAACTTACTACAAGATACTTCATACTGGTAGATTTCTCCCCCTTTGACACAATGACAAAGGGTACTATCCACTCCCTCTTTGATCTATACTGAGCTCCCCCTTAGACTGCTACCAGTGATTGCAGTTGGTACTGTGATGTGGTTCAAGAGTTATAGATGCTACTATGAACTCCCCCTGAACCATATAAATTCTTCCTTTCTTAAGTGCATAAGGTAGTTAACACAACTCCCAACTTGTGTCTTAGGTACTCAAAAGTGCTTACCAATAATGGTTTGGTGAAAATGTCTGCTACTTGTTCTTCGGTAGGGAAATAATCCATCCGATAGAGAAAATGATACTTGTTAGCAATGTGCTTGTCTTGGAATGCATCATCAAATTCTTTGATATGTTGATAGCACTTGAATTATCACACCAGATGAGAATAGGGTCAGTGATGTCCACCTATATGTCCTTGAGATTTTTATTCATCCAAAGCACTTGAGAGAAACATGTAGCTACAATAATGTATTTTGCTTCATCAATAGATAGGGAGACAAAATCCTGCTTCTTGCTATGCCATGAGACCAACTAGTCACCTAGGAAGAATGCACCACCACTTGTTCTCTTCTAGTCATCAATGCAACCTGCCTAATCAGCATCAGTGTATGCTTCTAAGATGAATTCCCCTTATTTAGGGTACCACAATCCATAACTCAGTGTTCCTTGGAGGTACCTAAAAAATTTGCTAACTGCATTCATATGTGACTGCTTTGGTGCAACTTGAAATATGGCCACCATGCATACTGTCTGCACTATATCCAGTCTAGAAACAGTTAGATACAATAGGCTACCTATCATGGATCTATACATTGTCTTATCCACCATTGTTGATTCATCATTCTTGCTTAATTTGTTTCCAGTCATCACGAGGATACTTACCGGTTTGCAATCCTCCATTTGAAATTTCTTCAACATATCCTTTGCATACTTGGTTTGTGAGATAAAGATTCCCTTATCTTGCTGTAATATCTAAAAACCAAGGAAGTATGTCAATTCACCAAGCATTGACTTCTCAAATTCTAACTGTATTTGATCAGAAAATTCTTTGCAAAGGGTGTCCTTATTGCCTCCAAAAATAATATCATCTACATACACAACCACAATAATCATATGGTTTCCATATTTCTTTATGTATAAATTATTGTCAGCACTCCCCATTTTGAATCCTTGCTCCTTCAGGTATTGATCTAATCTTGAATACCATGCTCTAGGATCTTGCTTTAAGCCATACAAGGCCATCTTTAACCAACACACAAATTTTTTATCATTATGTAGTAGAAACCCTTCCGGTTTCTCCATGTACACTTCTTCTTCCAAATTTCCATTTAGGAAGGCAAATTTTACATCCATCTGATATAATTTATAACCCTTGTAGGCAAAAAAGGCTAGAAACATTCTAATTGCTTCTAATCTAGCTACCAATGCAAATGTTTCTTCAAAGTCAATGCCCTCCACTTGAGAGTATACTTTACACACAAGTCTAGCTTTATGTCTAACAATTTTACCTTCTTCATTCATCTTATTCCAGTAGACCCACTTAGTGCCAATGATGTTCTTGTCTTTCAGTCCAAAGACTAATTCCCAAGTCTTGTTCTTCTCAATCTGTTGCATTTCTTCTTCCATTTCATCCATCCAATCCTATCTTTTGCTAGCCTCATTGAATGTTTTAGGTTCTACTTCAATCATGAGGTAGAAGTTGACTTGTTCATCATTCTGGGCAAGTCTTCTTCTAGTCTGCACACCATCAGTCTTATTTCCTAGAATCTACTCTTCCGGGTGATTTAGCTGCACATACCGGTTGGGAGCTTTCTTGGATTCTTCTTTTGGTTCATTGTTTGACTAAGCTTCCTCACCTTCATCACCAAAATCATCATACTAGTTTATGTGTGATTGACTTCCTTTTTGCATATCCTCATCAACTTTTACATGCACACTCTTAATGACTCTTCTTAGTATTTTGTTGTAGCATTTGTAAGCCTTGCTATTAGATGAGTAACCAAGGAAGATTCTTTCATCACTTCTGGAGTCAAAACTACCTAGATCATCCATGTCTCTCTTTATAAAGCACTTACTTCCAAATACTTTGAAGTATTTGACTTATTGTTTTCGGTCATACCACAACTCATAAGGTGTCATTCTGTTGTTTGTTCTTAGTTAAACCTGGTTCAAGGTATATGCAGCTATATAAACAACTTCCTTCCAATATGTGTCTGGCAGACTGGCCTCATTTAACATGGTTCTAGCCATCTCCTTGATTGTTTTGTTCTTCCTTTCTACCACACCATTTTGTTGTAGTGTCCTAGGGGCTGAGTATTGCCTTCTAATTCCATGTCTTTCACAATAATCTTCAAACTCATTTGATGTGAACTCTCCACCCCAGTCTGATCTTAAACATTTTACCTTGCACCCACGTTCCTTCTCCACCATCTTCCTAAAGATCTTGAATATGTCAAATGCTTTTGATTTATCTTGGAAAAAAGTGACCCATGTCATTCTTGAATAATCATCAATAAAGAGCATAAAATATCTTTCACTATGTTGGTTAACAGATTTGTCCTTAAATACTTTTCAAAAATGACTCCCAAATGCCCAAATTGAAAGACAAAAACAAGAACCAATAGTTGAGCCACTTGCAATGGGGAGTGCAGGTGCTCTCTGAATTTTTATATGAAGGTACAACTCCCTTCATTGGATAAAAATATATATTTTCTAAATATACTTTTAACCGGAAAGCAATAAAGGCAACTAACATCTGCACATAGCCATGACACAAATGCGAATAACATATTTATAATGAAGTGAATGAAGATATGTAAAACATAGTTTAATTAGCCACAACTAAGAAAATACCCTTTCCAATGGAATGAAAATGCCTTGGACTCTGACTGAGTCTCTCTCATGCCTCAAAGGACAAGGGGGATCAGAAAACCCAGGCAAAGAGCTAACAACAAATTTCTTTCCAAATACAAATTATTTCTGAAATCAAAGTTTCAGAACCAAATGCATATACATAGTTTGATGTAGAAAAGGCATGAAAGTTCATTACAAGATAAACAAAGCTAATTGTAATTAAAATAAAATATTGACAAATGCATAGATCAACAAAATCTTCTTCATTCCATCAATGCCAAAATGTGAGCTCACAAACTCAACACTTCTGAAAAATAAAATTGTGCAGTCCAGAAAAAAATGTTGCCCCCTCTTTTTTTACAGCAAAAAGATTAAAAAAAGAAGCCCTACTCTTTTCTTTCATTAGATATATATAGCCTCTCTCTTTTTTTTAAAGAGACTTTCAGTTATCAATAACTGATTATTGAAAAGATTATTAATTAATCTTTTCTTTTATCTTTCCTGTGAATACAATTCTCGCCTTTAGGGAAATAAAACTCAAATATTTTAATACAAATTTGCCATTTCTAGCCTTGGTGAATAATTTTTCACTTATATGTGAAAATATTTGCCCACTTTCCTTAGTGTTTGAGTTTATATGAGTAAAAACCCAAGTATCTCCCAATTTATGTGACTATCATTGACAATTTGATAGTGTTGTGCTCCGTTATCCATATCTTACGAACCAGACGTAATTTTGGAAATCTCTCTAGTGAGGATTTATAAAAGTAGGTTTTATAAAACATATCAAAACTTCAGTGTGATCCAATGGTGCAATTGATAGTTATTCCCCCACACAGAGATTGATTTTTCTATCTCAGAATAAAGACTCAGAAAATTTGTGGTTACAGGTTGCATTGAAAAACTATAAACAATATAAATGCCAATGTTATTGGATTATTAAACTTGTTAAATTTTGAATCCACACACTCTGAACCTTCATCTGTTTAATCTAATGAATCTCTGAACTATAAATTCAAACCTTTGAAATTGAACCTCTGAACCTAAACTTTAAACTTTGAAACTTGAACCCGAACTTTGAACTTTGAACCTTGAACCTTGAACCTGCGAGGTTCAAAAACACAAACTACACCCATGGTATGCTTCATTGATTGCTTGACCTTTCCATTTTCCTACACATTGAACCTGTGAACCTTGAACCTTGAACCTTGAACCTGGGGGTTCAATTAGAAGGTTCAAAATTGTAGACTTTTCCCACAATATGCTTCATTTATCACTTTGTCTTCATATTTAGCTATGTGTTGAACCTTTGAACCTTGAACCTTGAACCAAAGAAGGTTCAAAGTTCAAGTTCAATGACCAAAAAAATACAAAAACCTTACACTCATAAAAATAAAGATGTGATACAACCTGCTCTAGTTGAACCCAAAATTTGAACTTGAACTTTGAACTTTTGAAATTGGTTTGATGGTTCAATGTTAAACCTAAGACATGACATTATTCATTTGGGCTTCCATAGAAAAACTTGCATAACTTTTTACTGAGGGATTCGTTTCTTGTGAAATTTTAACTGTAGAATTAGTAAGCCAAGTAGGGCATAACCCAAAAATCATTTTTGCATAGGACACATAAGACTTAGGATTTAATTGTTTGGGCCTATGGGTAACCCAAAAATAAAAGCATTAAAATCTCCCGATCGACATGAAGTTTGGCCATAAAAACAGGTCATTTTGGAGAAAAGGAGGTTAAATTATCTCTACAAAAGGATTTTGTGTCATATTTCACATAATTTGAAAAATAATGATTTTTTTTTTTGTGACTGGCAAGTAGGAGATGTCCATGAGGGTCCTTGAAAGTTTGAACAAAGATGACCAATACTTTCAACATTAAAACATTAGCAATAGTTGATTTTTAGCTAATTATGAGGCTTTAGGTATGAGAAAAAATATAGGGGTAACACACCAGCAAGAGCTCTTGTCCTAGTTGGACTACACAGATCTGTATGCACAATTTAGAGTGGTCTTGAGGTGTTGTACTCTTTTGTCCTGAAGCTCACCTTAGCCTGCTTCCCTTTTACACATTCATCACAAAATGTGTGTACTAGTTTGATTATGGGTCAAATATTCCTTACACACCCCTTTCTGCTTACTGCAACTAAGTTATCAAATTTTATGTGGCCTAATATTTGGTGGCATAGCCAGCTTTCATCAACCTGTCCTATCATGCATTGGGACTCATAGCATTCCTTCAGATTATAAACATTACCATCTGTTATCTTTCCTTCTGCCACAACCTGAATGATACTCTCTTTCTTTATATAGCAACCAGTTGATTCAAACTTTAATTTATAACCTTTGTCACATATATGACTCACACACAATAGATTGTGCTTTAGGCCTTCCACATAATATACATCATGTGCCTTCAATTTTCCATCAATATTTAGAGTACCTTTTCCCTTTATTTTAATGGATGAGATATCTTCGAATCTTATTGAACCACCATTCCAATCTTCAAGTTTGATAAATTTCTTTTTATCACCGATCATGTGATTGGAATAGCCACTATCTACAACCCATAGATTTTTCCTTTCAGCATGTAAGGCAGTCTGTACTATCAGACTTGATTATGCCTTGCCCTTTTCTTTCTGAATCCATACCGATTTGGTTTCCTTCTTCTCGTCAGTTGTTGTTTTGTGCTCTGATTCAACTGTCGGTTCTTGATCAGGATTTGTCTTCTTCTGCTTGATCTTCTTATTTTTACAAAAAATTTCTATATGTCCAAACTCTTAATAGTTATAACATTTCATATTTTCATTTAAAGATGAATCTTTGAAATTATTGTAGGACATCGGTTTATTCTTCCTACATTCAAAACTCCTATGACCAAATCCATTGCACTAATAACAAACAACATTGATATCCCAGAGAGAATTAAAAGGATTTCTACTTTCATAACTCATAGTGGGCTTATTGGCTAATCTAAAATTGACTATTCAATGCCCAAATTTGTTACACCAGTAATAGTAACCATGAAAGTTTGAAACATACTGGATAGGTTGCGTTGGTCTTGCAAATGACTACCTCATCGGGGGTCTTCCCTTCATGTTGTTGACTCTGGTGAATCCTTCATGGTCAACTCTTGCATTTCTCCTTGGATCTACATGTCAATACAATGAGTGTGGCCTCTGGTTCATTGCTTGTCTATACCAGTTTGTGTGGTGATTTCTAATAGCATTTGCATGTCTTTTTACCAGTATCCTTTCTTATAGTGAATGTCTTCTTCTCTTCACCTTCATTTGAAGAGGTGAACTGTATCTCTTTACTAGATGTGTCTTTGTTATTTGAACTTTGACCTTCTTCAAAACCTAAGCCACCGATATCTTTGGATTGCTTTTGTTTTCTCAACATCTTGTCTAAAGCTTTGGTGTTGCCTTCATATTTGCTTCTCACTTTTATTTCTTCCTTACTTTCTTCAAGTTCCTTTCTGAGCTTCACTATCTCTTCTTACAAATCTTGATGCTCATTTTCCTTCTTCATTAGATCAGAGGGTGTAACTTCACATATCCTCTTGGCTTCTTCTAACGACAATTTCAAGTTAGATATAACTTGATTGGACTCATTCAGGGATTGCTTCAAGAGACCTTGTTCATCTACTACAAGAACCTTGAATTTCTTGAGTTCTCTTCTTGTTTTACTCAGTTTCTAAAGAGAATTTATAAGCTCGCCTTCTAGATCCACTTCAGCCTCAATATCTTCTTCTTCCTCATCTTCACCAACTAGTTCATGATGTGCCATAAAGAGATTAACTTTTCTATCATTCTCATGATGGTCATCTTTTGATGCACTTTCCTCATCTGTGACATCATCCTCAATAGTGTATAGGTTGTTTTGCTTCTGGTAGCCTCTTCTTCCTTTTTGGTAGTGTTGGTTAACATATTTGTCCTTCTTAAATACCTTCCAAAAATAACTCTCAAATGCCCAAATTGAAAGACAAAAACAAGAACCAACAGTTGAGTCACTTGCAATGGTGAGTGCAAGTGCTCTCTGAATTTTAATATGAAGGTACAACTCCCTTCGTTGGATAAAAATGTATATTTTCTAAATATGCTTTTAATCGGAAAGCAATAAAGGCAACTAACATCTTCTCATAGCCATGACGCAGATGCGAATAGTAGATTTATAATGAAGTGAATGAAGATAAGTAAAACACGGTTTAATTACCCACACCCATGAAAATAACCTTTCCAATGGAGTCAAAATGCCTTGGACTCTAATCAAGTCTCTCTCATGCCTCAAAGGACAAGGGGGATTAGAAAATCTAGGCAACGAGCAAACAATTGATTTCTTTCCAAATACAAATTATTTCTAAAATCTAAGTTTCAGAATTAAATGCATATACATAGTTTGATGTAACATAAAGGCAATGAAAGGTGATTACAAGAGGAACAAAGCTCATTGTAATCAAAAGAAAATATGAAAAAATTCAAATATCAACAAAATCTTCTTCATTCCATCAATACCAAAATGTGAGCTCACAGACTCAATTTTTCTGAAAAATGAAACTATGCAGTCCAGAAAACAATGTTGCCCCCTTTTTTTTACAACAGAAAGAGAAAGAAAAGAAAAGAAGAACCCCTACTCTTTTCTTTCATTACATATATATAGCCTCTAAGAATTTCAGTTATCAATAACTGATTCTTGAAAAGATTATTAATTAATCTTTTCCTTTATCTTCTATCTTCTTCCTGACAACTCTTCTTTTTTTTGCTTCAAATCTTTTATCCTCCATTCCTTTCTGAAAAATATTTGAAGAGAATTTAAATTAAATATATCTAATTATGTGTTGACAGGTGGACATATATTTTTTATATCTCTAGGGTAAATTTATTATCTGGATCTCCATTTCAAAACAAAGTCTCCACCATGAGCTTCTCATAATAATCTTTTTCTCATAAATTTGTATAGACCCATACTGAGAGATCAATAAATTTGGAACGCGATAATATTTTCCTAATCATTCTAGTGAGGATTTAGAAAACTAGGTTTTATAAAACATATTAAAAATTCAATGTGATCTAATGGTGAAATTAATTGTTATGCCCCCCGCATCGAGACTTATTTTTATGTCTCAAAAAATCGTGGTTACAGATTACATTGAAAATTACAAACATTAGACATGCCAATGACATTGGATTTTTTAACTTTCTAAATTTTTGAACTCACACACTTTGAACCTGCATCTGATGAATCTTTGAACTCTGAATTTGAACCTCTGAAATCAAACCTTGAAACTACACGCTTGAACCTACGAGCTTGAACCTATAGGCTTGAACTTGCGGGATTGAACCTTTGAACCTTGAACCAAAGAAGGTTCAAAGTTCAAGTTAAAAGACCAAAAATTACAATGAACCCAAAATTTGAACTTTGAACCTTTTGAACCTTTTGAACGGCATGAACCTTTTAAACCTGCGTGGTTCAATCAGAAGGTTCAAAAACACAAAGTGAACCCACATTATGCTTCATTTATCACCTTGTTTTCATATTTGGTTGCGCATTGAACCTTTGAACCTTGAACCTTTTGAACCTAAGAAGGTTCAAGGTTCAAGTTCAATGACAATTGTTCCTTTGGGCTGCCATTGAAAAACCTGCTTAATGTTTTACTGAAGGCTTCGTTTCTTATGAAATTTTAACTATAAAATAAATAAGTCGAGTAGAGTATAAGCTAGAAATCAATTTTGTATAAGATACAAAAACTTGGGATTTAATTATTTGTACATATGGGTAACCCAAAAGTAAAATAATTAAAATCTTTTAGCTGACATGGAGTTTGCCCATAAAAACTTTAGCATTAAAACATTAACAATGGTTGGTTTCTAGCTGATTATGAGGCTTTAGGCACGAGCAAAAATATAGGGGTAACAGGTAGACATTTCTTTCTTTATCTTTATCAGTAGATCTGCTAAAACCTCTTGACTCATCTCCATCGGTTCATTATAAGGATATTTTGCAACAAAGTGTCCAACTTTACTAGAGTTAAAAATTTTAGTGGTAGCTTTCTTTTATACTTTCTGGATCCTCTTTTGAGCTTTCCAACAAAATTTTCTACCTCTGCATCAGATTCTTCACTGGATCCTTTATGAGCAACTACTTCTTTCCCTTCTGGGTGGTGTTGAATGTTGCCTCTTTCCTTAAGGATGCATCATCTGTTGTTCTCATTTCATAGGCTGTTAGTGAGCCAAATAGCTCGTCCATTGTAAAGATCTCCAGATCCTTGGCTTCTTCTATGACATAAACCTTTGTATCATACGTAGGTGTGAGAGACCTAAGTAATTTCTTAACAAGAATCTCATATGCAATTTTTTCTCCAATTCCTTTGATGGTATTCATAGTTTCATCAAATCTATGAAAGTAGTCTGCAATCTTTTCATCATCCTTCATCTTAATGCCTTCAAGTTGGCCCCTTAGTGCTTGCAGCTTGGCCTCTGCAACTTTTGCATCTCCTTCAAATAACCTCTATATTTTATGACGTCTCTTTGTATTTTATCATGTCTCTTTGGCAGATGCATAATGCATGACCTTGACAAACTCATTATCAAACAACACACTCAAGATAGCATGTTTGGCCTTTGCATTGTTCTCATAATCCTTCTTGGCATTTGAATCAGTGGGAGGAACACTAGGGACAACATACCCATTCTTGATAGACATACACACATCAAAACCAACAGAGCGAATATAGGTCTCCATTCTTCTACTCCAGAAGGCATAGTTGGATCCATCAAACATGGGGGCTTTTGAGGAAGTTGACTCATTTATTGCCATTGTGTTCTAAGTCTAGAATCTACCCAAGGTTTTTAAACAACCGGTAACCTAGGCTCTGATACCAATTGTTGAGCACAATGTACCACTGAGAGGGGGGTGAACCAGTGGTTCCTAAATTCTTTTCCCTTTTAAAGTAACCTTAGAATACTAGTTGTTATCCTAATAACTAAACAATCAAACCGATAAGGCAAATGAGGATACCAAAGAAGAAAAACACACAAATGCAACCCACAACACCAGATGTACAAGGAAAATCCAATATGGGAAAAACCTTAGTGAGAAATGTTGTTGGAGACTACTACTCCAATCCAGCCTCATAAGTGAAACACTGAATTACAAATATTTAGGGCACCAACCTAAGGAGCACCAACCCCTACTGATTTAGGGCACCAAACCAAGGAGTACCAACCCCTGCACCAAGCTCCAACTTGGTGATGTATAGTGAAATATAATTTTGATACAGTTATAGCTTCTGGTTGCAAATGAGTTCTGCAACTCTTGACCAAATAGGTCTCTGTCGGTTAACAATTTTCTCTTCTTTACTGGATCTCACACTGCCAGTTAACAAATTGCTCTCTCTAATTCTTGGCCTATCTTCTCTCTCTCTCATAGCCTCACAACACACTTGTTGGCATTGTGTTGTCATTGATGTCAACCAGAATAGAAGATGGACTGGTATGGGAGAAGAGTTGATGTGTTGTCATTGGTGACCATCTTCATGTAGAAGAAGAACCGATGTGTACTAGTATGCTAGAGGTGTAGTAAAGTGACCACTCAGTAAAACGGTTGTTGATATGGTGTTGCATGCAACCGAAATGAAGAGACTACATGATGGGCATTGATTGTGCTTAAGTGGTGGAATGCTATTTAGATCACATCAACACTAGAGGTGAAGTTTGAGCAGGCCACCAGATTGTTGGCATATGGACACTCCAATGAGACATTGTATGTGATTGAAGGTTTTGTCATTGATGGAAACCTTGCAATCCTATGGCACTGGCAAGACATCATACCAACAACTATTACACAAGTAAGATAGTGCACCGACATCAACAAGGACACCGACACTGGCACAGAAGAAAAGATGTATACTGGCATAGAGGCCAACAGGATTTTTGTTATGTAATATTTTGTTGATTATTGTAAGCCAACTTGGCAAATTGTAAAATGACTCTTGTATATAAAGGAGATCATTGTAGACATTTTGAAAAAAGGGAATGTAAGAAGCATAAAGGAAATTATTAGGCATACCTAATGTGCAAATTATAGGTCAAGGATATATGTAAAGAATAGAGAAAGAACCAGTACTGAATTTGGCATTGAAGATGCTATTATAGAGCAGTAAAAGTCATTGGATTAATATAATCCTTACTATAAGTCAGTGTGACTTCCCATTGAGCAGTGAGCTATAGGCAGTTGGCCTTTCTACATGTGTAGGCCCCTATTGTAAGTAATATTCTCTTATTGGCCAATGAGTGAATATTGTGGGTCACAAATCCCACTGAGGTTTCCTCATTAAACATCTTGTGTTATGGTGTACTTTCATGTGGATATTCTTGATTCTAGTTATTGCATTATTTCTTGCATACCGGTACACTGTTATATTATGTTTTGCATGTTTCAACTTAAGAAATTATTATTACCGGTTAGATACTGATTCACCCCCCCCCCCCTCAGTATCTGTGGGAACCCTAACACAGATTTCTAGTGTAAGGATAACTAGCAGGACTCCCACCAGATGAAGAAGCTTTCACAAGCTAGGTGAAAGATTGACAGAGTATGTTGCCTCCGTGTGCAGGATGACATATGAAAAACCACTGGGACATATGTCATGTTGAAGATGTATCCTCTCCTCGGTAAAGTCATAGTTGTATCGATAGAGTGATTCCTTCAGACAGGCAGGTGATTGAATGCAGAGACTAGATGTACAAGTGGAAGATAAGGAATCCCCTAGAGCATGAAATCAGAAATGTACACTAGATAAGAAAGTGAAAACAAGTTCTTCTACCGTGATAGTGAAGGAAGAATGAGGAGTTGAGATGGTGTGTTTGTCATCTTGACAAACCAGTTGAGAGGAGAACCCGTTTGATGAAGGAGGATACTAGTGAGTCTGCAGGAATATACATGGTGATACCAAGATGCTGAAGGAAGGTTGATGTAGAATAGTTGGAGTGTGATGACTTGGTGTCATCAATGTGTTTCACCGACAAGAAGGAAAGTATGTTGTTCACTAGTAGACACATCTACCTAAATTTGCATTGGTGATAGTTGGCATGTTATGTCAACTGGCAAAACATCAGAGAAGAGACAGGGAAGATAAGGTTCTCACTTGATGAAGCGAAGTGCAAAAAATAGAAGGATAAGGAGAGTTGTCAGAGTTGCTATGGTGTTGGTAAGTGAAAATATTCATAGAGATGTTTCACCGGCAAAGTAGTGAAGTACATACATAAGGGTTACACCGATAGGATAGAAAAGGAGATGGCAGGAAGGATAACCGACAAGGTGATTTGTGTCACTAGGGTCAGTGGACCAGTATGTGTGTACCAGTTATGTGGGTGGTTAGTGACTAAGCTAAATTGACAGAGCAATATGCCAAGGTGGATACTGACAGTAATGCCATGTAGAGGTGAAGTGGTGAACTTGTATAGGTTGGTGTAGGATATCAATGAGGTAGTTGGCAGTTGGTCCAGCATTAATGGTGACTGTGAAGCTCGAGGATTCATGACAGAGGTTTGTGGCTCAAGATCCATAATAGATTGATTGTGCAGGTCCGGTTCATGAAGGAAACAACTAAGCCATTTATGGCATTTGACCAAGGGATGAATCAATAGATTGAATGCAGAATGCCAAACATAGAAAGTGTGTTCTGGAAGAGATGAAAATGGTGATGTGAAGATAGTTGTCTAGGAGATCAAATAGAATGAGATTTGATTGGATTTGGTTTGCCTTGGGGTTGATGAAGAAACCCTAACCACCTAAATTTGAATTGACTTTTGGTGGGAAAACCAGGTTATAAATATGCAAGCCAAAATCATTGAAGCTTGCCACTGGATGAGGGAGTGTTGTTGCATGTAAGGTGAAATCAATCAAGTGCTCATCAAGAAGAAGAAGAAGAAGAGACTGAGTGTGAGGAAGAACAGGGTTGAAGTGTTCAACCGACAACAGAAGTGAAAAACTAGTAGTGCCCATACTGGCCAAAAAGAAGAAAAGATAACTGTAGAGAAGGTAGGAATAGAATAGGCTGAGTGTTGTACCAATGGAAAGCAGCAGGGTAGCTAAAAGAAGTGAGAACCATCAGAGAGAGGTGAACTGGTAAAGAAGCAACAATAGAGAGAGAGAGAGGTGTACTGGTGTAGCAGAGAGGGTGTCTCACCTACAGAGTAAGGTATATAAAATGGTTACAAGATTCACTTGTAACAGAATAACTACTTTTGTATTTGATGCTTTCATTGTGATCACTGAGTTGTACCTCCTTTGGGTTGGTGCCCATAAACTAGTAGGGGTTGTAGCTCCTCTGGGTTGTATCCCTAAATTAGTTAGGGGTTGGTGCTCCTTAGGTTGGTACCCTAAATCAGGGGTTGTATCTCCTTGGGTTGGTGCCCTAAACTTTGTAATGGATTTGATTGTGAGGCTGGATTGGAGCAGTAGACTCTAGCAACATTGCTCACCAAGGTTTTTCCCATCTTGGGTTTTCCTCGTACATGATAGTGTTATGTGATGTCCCTTTATGTGTGATTGCACTTGTGATTAGTCCCTCCACTAGCTGGTATGTATGCATTGTGTTAGATTCCATAACCGGTATACACACATAGGTTAGTTAAAGATAAAAAGTTGAGAACCACTGATTCACCCCCCCTCTCAGTGGTGCATTGTTTCTAACAACACTATGTCACACTTGGATGCGTTCTTGATCAATCACACCTCACTGGTTAGCTCAACTGTTAGACCTACTACAATTATACCGGTACTCTATCATTGCCGATTAAACCCTCTCATCAGTTTGCTTGTTAACTCACTCTACAATTTTCTTAGTATAAATTCTAAGGGAGATTATTCTTTTCTACACTCAAGCTCTCTTCACTCTTCTTCTTCTTGTCAAGCATCATCTTTTTCTATCTCAAGCTCATCTATTTGTAATCTTGGATTCCTGCCTAAAACTATATTCAATAATGTCATGTTAGGTTTTGCCTTCTCCAACTCGAACCCAATAAAATTTGATTCAATCTTCTTTTCAGGGATATGATATTCATGTCATCAATCAATACCAGCAAGGCTTCACATTCCAATGTGCATTTTTTAAATGTGGAGGTCTACACGATGCTTTTCTACTTTTCTTTGTCATTTTCCATTAATGGCTTTGTTGTTTCCTTCACCAAACGGGTATGCAGATCTAATCTTCTTGCAAGATCAGTTCAGTCGCTTTGCCAGCTTGCCTTCCTCAAGCCACAATCCTCTAGAATCCTCTATGACTTGTGGGTTCTTCATAAAATTTGATCTACTTGCAAATTTGTTATGTCGATGCACACTCCACCAACTCGTGTAATAAGTCCACCTAGCATCCAGCTATCATTCTTGTCGACATCCACCTCTACTTGGATTCCTATGTTGGTTTGACATTCTTTGTTGACCAAGGTTTACTAACAACTCAGTTCACCTTACCGGTATGACCATCAAACACCCTCTGTATCAGCAACACATCCTCTTTGTTTTTCTCACCGAGTGTTGTTCCTTCATAATAAACAAACAACCTTCATCCCGGTTTGTGCCTTACTGGTAAGCCTTCTTTACCAATAGATGACACAAGTCATGTGTACTAGTAGCCTTCCTTCTATTTTTCTCTTCTTATACTGGTCACCACTTCTTACTTACTAGTGACTTTGCCAAACCAATTTGACATCAATGACAACTTATTGCCAATAATTCCCTCATGGTTATCACTTCCCTCATCATTTTTCTAACCAATCCCTATGGTTGTTAGGACTAGTCATGTCTCTCATTTGTTGTTGCAAAGTCTTGATTTGTTGAGATAAAATCTCTATGGATGACAATGGAATAGGAATGGAAGGGATGAATTATTCACCTTCCCTATGAAATGCATAACACCATTCCATGATGTTTTCTTGATTGGTTTGGACCTAAGATTACGACATGTTTTCTATTGGCACTTGACACTTCTAGTCAAGTAGATTTGGGGAAGAAGAGAATTGAGCAATTGAGCAACTCAAAATTGATGATGGTAGTTGTACATAGACTTTTGAAGCAAGGATCAGAAGAGAAATAGGTTATAGTGCAAGCTATACCGGTCTTGTAGCAGCTAGTTCTGGGATACACTAGTTTGGTAGCTAGCCCCTCCAGTAAGCTTAAAGTTTTGACTAAGCATATTGCCAAAGAGTTCCAAACTCTTCAACAAGTATCAAACCAGTAGCTGGTAGAGAGATATAATGTAGCTAGGAAGGTCACCTATGATAATATGATCACATCAAACAAGGATAAGATGACAAAGGAATTGACAAGGATTAATAAAGATCTTCATCAATGCAACAATATTTACCAGTCTTGCACTAACACAACAAAATTAACAGCAGACCTGGAGGTGAAAATAAAAGTGGCTAAGGTACGGTTGGAGCATCTTGCAAACAATTTTGATGTTACTCAATCATTGACTAGTGCTATTGATTGTCAAATTTTGCTTACAAAATCAGAGATATCATCCTTGGAGAAGGATATGGACAAGTTAATCCAGCGAGCGAGGGAATTGAGAGGCTAAGTAAGTCCCTGGTTAAACACTTTGTTACTTCATAAGCGGGAATGTATAGAATAGATGAATAAACCCACACTGACAAACCTAACAGAAGAAGAATTACATGCATACATTCTTAATGGGTTTGTATCAATTTTGGGAACATTGAAAACTGGTTGGGATACTTAGTATTTTTGTAGAGTGCTTATCCGGATATATTCAAGTACATCTGATCTGGTAAACACAATTTTGATTCCATTCTTTTGTACATAATTTCATTCATTTCTTATTATTTGCCTCGATTTTGGCATTGTTGTCAAAGGGAGAGAGGTTGGATGTAAAAAAATTTAAGGGACAAGAAGTAATGTGTATCTCAGGGGGAGCAGTCTTCTGAGATCAGTTTTGGGAAGTTTGTGGACAGAAACTAGAATAGCACTTCAACGATCCATTTTTCACATGAGTGTTGCCATCAATGCCAAAAGGGGAGATTGTTGGCAATTGACACTCATACGGGATCATGGTGTTGTCATTCATGGCAACACACATCATTTTGGGTTGGTTATTTAACCGGTACTCACCAGTATTCAAGGATTAACATTCGACAAGCAAAGGAAACCAACATTCAAGGAAACCGGCAAGCTAGGAACTGGTATTTGGAGGTCAACATAGGAGATTGATCTGGAAAGTTAAAGTGGCAATGGTTAGCGACAACAGTCATGAAGATTAATGTTTATATTTTGTTTGGGATGACATGTCTTTAATCTTTTATAATATGATTGTAAGTCGACATAAGAGATTCATGTATGTAAGGGTATATAAGTTATCCTATTAGGTCATTTTGAGATATAATCGGAGATATACATTGTGTGAGCGAGATCTAGATCGATATTATGTGAATGTAATAATCTATAATCGATCATAAGTATTTATTCAAGGGATTGGAAAGTGATCTAAGTTACCGGTAAGGAAGGAAGCAATATTAACTGGTACAGTCTGTGCTTCACTGGAACTCATCTAGCATAGAAGATGCACTTACTGAGTTCAGATTTTTATTGTAATTCATCACTTTGATCCTGTAGTCAGTGAGGCTCCTTTGTATTGAGTTGTATGCTCTAGGCAATGTAATTTCCTGCATGTGCAAGCCCCTCATTTATTTAATATTTATTCAACTGGCGAGTGGATAGATATTGTGGGTCACAAATCCCATGGTGGTTTTTCCTCTTTGAGGTTTTCCATGTATAAATCTATGTGTTATGGTGTTGATCCTTGTGGTTGTGTTGCTATTACTTGTTTTTATTTTCTTTTATACATACTGGTTAATTTATGGATCTAATAGTAAGGCTAAAAATATACAAAATGGCAGAACACTGACTCTCCCCCCCTCTCAGTGTTCTTGGATTCCAACATTTTCTCCATTTCTTTGGAAGTGGAAATTTTGTTTGATTTGTTGGTCTTGACAAACTTATTTGAGTTGAGGTTGAGTTTGATCAATTTATTTGATTGAGTTTTGAATGTTTGAAGTATGAATTTTTGAAAATGATTACAACACATCAACAAGTAACAAGTTACTCATAAATAAAAGAAAGCATGTTTAATAGGACCTTTTCAAATCCTTTTTGTTTTTTGTAGGATCTTTTCAAATCCCAATTTTTTCAATAGATTTTGGCAATGTGATAACACATCAAGAAAACTCTCCTAAGGTCAAAAGCTCATGAATAATACCACAACCCACATCTTGATACTTCGTCAGCTCAAACAACCTTGTCATACCCTAGGGTGCACTCATTTTTTTGCCTTTTTCTAGAAGTTGAACCAAAGGGAATTGCTCCTCAATTGGCTCATTTTCCTAGGAGATATATGGTCAGTGTCTTGGGGACGGATTCTTCTGCACCCTTGCACTGTGATATTACAAGTGTCTGGTTACTAACTCAGCTTGGCTACTAATTGCTAAATCTTTTAATGAGGGTTTCATTTGAGTGGTCACAATCAACAACGTTTTCCACTTAGTTAAAGGAGGTCTCCCAGTTTGCAAAGGTTATGCTCTAAAAAATTTTACGTACCATATAGGACCTAAGGGAGGCATAATGTTGTTGTGACAACATGTAACACTTGTTGCTTGCAACTGTCATCACAAACACATTTATTTATAGTGGCTTGGATTTTTTGGCTTTAGATGTTACCACTTAGGTCGTTCCCTCTCACTTGGCCTTATGGGCTACTTGGGAGGCAGGCCTACTAAAGGATTTATCCTATTGCAAAAATTAACAAAAAACATGAAAAGGTGGGTCCAGATTTTTGGTCACCCAATTAAGGGGAGAGCATATGCCTATCACCTTGAAAACCCAAAAAAAACAAGAGAGTTGTTTTTATCCCTTTATTGCAAAATTTTCTAAACTATTTGGAGATGTTGCTCCAAAAAAGCATGGTGTTTATTTTAGCCAACAAAGCAATGATGAGATAAAGAAAAGAAGGTTTGTTTTTGTTCTTTCTAAAGAGCACCAAAGGAAGTATTAGCTAAACTAGGTCCATCTATCCCTACAAAAACTCATGAAAACGTTAGCACATTGTGGACTCACAAGCCTAATTTTCTTCCTTTGGTTACAAATTTTGCCTTACTGTCTGTCAATAGTCTTTTTGTAAAAAAAAATAGTAAAAATACCAGAATATGACAAAGAAAAAGAGAACAAAAAAGCTTGATAACATTCAATGAATGTGAATTAGATTCTACACAAATGCAAATTTCTATACACCTGAATGCAAATTTCTGTGCACTCAAATGCAACTCTAGGTCTGAGCGAATGTGGCTCTAGTTTTGATCAAATTCTTATCAAAATCTTGGTCGAATGTGAATCATTAAGAAATATAAATAAAAGACAAAAGAAGAATCAACAAAATAGAGGATTAACTTAGAATGATGTTGCCCATTACTTCAATCTCATCGAACACATTATAATTCATCAGGTATTTGTTCACAATAGAATAATATCTGGATAAGTCAATTTGGTCTTCTAGGTCTTTGATATTTCTCTCTACTTTGAGTAATCGCTGATAAGTTCTTTGTTGTCTTCCATTTTTTGATCTGCTTTTGGCACCTGAAATTTTGAATGTTACCCTTGCTGCCATAGGATCGAATGCATTTTATGCAGAAAAATAAAAAGTTCCAGATTTAGAAAATAATTGTGGGTTAGGAGAAAAAATGGATTAAAAACTGAAGTGACAAATTAAATTGAGAATGCAATTAATTCTTGCAAATGTGAATCGATATATAGGCAAATGCACATCAACATGCATGCGAATGTGAATTTCTGTCAACTTGAATGTGGTGTGATGCGAGTGAATGCATAATTTTTCCTGTGTCCGTACAAAATCCTTCAAAAACACAAAAAATCATATCAAAAAGTTAAATGTTGTTACTGTCATGGTTGTGAAGTAGGGTACCTGCAGCTGCAACACAAACACTCAATAGATCATTACAAGCATGGTTAGCAAATTGAAATCAAATGAGAGATAACCCATGACAAAGTGACCTATCACCTCCTAAGAGATGCGAGTGTCGATTTTCTCTTAGATCTAGATGAGCAATCCCAGTGACTTGACTACACCAAGATGGAGTATTTAAAATGATATGATGTGCAAGCTAGATAAATGTGTGATTAAACTAGATTGATCCAAGAAGCTAACTATGCTAATGGTTTGCAGGATTATGCTAAATGATAGATGCAATTAAGCTAGATGAGGGATTGATTATGCTATATGATCAAGCAATTATACTATAGATGATCAAATTAAGCTAGATCTAAGATGCAATTGCCTATAATAACAATGCTTAAATGATATGCAAGAATGGATATGACTATAATAACAATGCTTGAAATGGGATGAGATGGGATCCTTTGTGCTCCAAAATGGGGGATATTTATAGGATTTCCAAGGCCAAGGGTGAGGTGGCAGGAATCAATGGTCAAGATTGATTCTAAAGTTATCAAGGGTCAAATTGGAGGAGGTTGGAGAAGAGGTTGGAGGGAGGGACACTTGTCATCTTCGTGGTGACAAGAGTCAAGGAATATTACTCACAAGAGAGAAAGTGTCCAAGGGAGGAGACATGTGGCATAAGTGCCATGTGTCTCAAGGGGAGAATATCCAATCCATAGGAGGTTAGGATGAGGAATTTAGGATAGGGTTAGCTAAACCTAGGATTAGGTGGAATGGGTTAGGTTAGGGGATGGTTAGGCTAGGTGGTTAGAAGTTAGGAGGCATGTGGGCAATTTGAATTTAAAAATTGAAATAATAGGAAAAGGCTAGTTAACTTTCAACAACTCATAAATTGATTTGTTTTAATTAATTAGGGGATTAGAAGAATGAATCAAATGGGGGATGATTAATTAATTTAGATTAATTAATCAAAGGGGACTATTGAAATGAACTTATTAAATATATCCTTAGATTTATTAATAAGTAGGTGATTGTGGAATTTAATAAAATTGATAATGAATTTAATTAAATTGGAAAGGGGGATGATTAAATAATTACCTATTAATTAATTATCTTTAGATCAGTCTTCAGACATGTAGTGTCACAGTTAAAATACTTCGTTGGTGAAACGGCCACAAGGTTCAAATCCCTGCTGGGCTACTATGCTCACAAGGCCTTGTGCCTTCACTGGGTCATTGTGCTCGCGGATTTGAACAAGTGAAGTGTGTGGATGAGGTCCCCCATTTGTGGCCTCATTGGTTCATAGCTCCAGGTCAAAAGCGTTCATGTGGAGCTGAAGGGCGTGTCATGCCAGCATCACCGATCACGCTAAAAAGTTTACCAGACATAGTTTAAAAAAAAATTAATCTTTAGATCATTTGTAGGTGTATACATTTTGCCCCTCTTTCAAGCGAGGTGTGATGATGTGTTGATTCAAAGAATAATCTCATTTTGATGATGTTGATGTGATATTGGTTCAATAGGATGCCCCATATATTGATTGATAAATTGTGATATGACGATGCCCCCTCACGAGATCAATTGAGATAATTGACCTTTGGAGTGTTTGAATTCGTGCGAAATTGATTTCCCGATTAGAAATAATTTGATTTTTGCAATGTTGATTGATGAAAGTGCGAGTTCTTCGTTGTGATGTGGTTCACGATGTGATGATTGATAGAGGTTGATTGAATTGATAAGATTGATTAAATTGAAAAGATTGATATCTAGTATGGTTTCAGGAATGACACCTCTTGTATAAGAAAAAAATGATCAAAGTGTTTGGTTTCAGGAACAATATATCTTGTATAAGACTTGATCAAAATGCCTGGTTCCAGGAAGGATACATCCTGTATAAGACATGATAGAATGGACCAGATGAAATGGATTGATAGAATTGATAAGATTGATTGGATAAATAATTGACATTTTGTTGATATCCTATTGTAGGAAGTTTTAGATATGCTGATGTTGGCACATTTGAGGGAGGAGCATAGGATTCGTGTTGGGTCGACAACATCTAGAGAGAGATGAGTCATCGTTCTGATTATGTATACACTTATGATGATACATTGATGATTCTTGCAAGAGATTTGGCCTTGGATGAGATGAGCTTTTGTGATCCTATGCAAGAATGAAATGCAAGCTAAATGCAGATGCAAATAAAAGTGAAATGCAAAGCTACGATTAGACTAGTCATTGGGTTATTGTTTTGTCATCATTGATATTTTTAAAATGTGGGAAGTGAATGCAAACATCGATGGTATAATTGGACCATGATGACCTAAGCACTACTTTCCTAGAGTTTGATATTATAAGTTAGCACAAGCATCGAGGGATAATTGAACCAAGATGACCTGAGTGTTGCTTGTGTAAAATAGACAATATTAACCATTGCTATATGAAAATCAGAAATGTGCTCGATGATACTCCGATGATCATGTCCTAAGACAAATTTACTCATATTAATGGTTAATTTACAGACATCGGACAAGAAAAAATATTATGTTTCGTCATTGTTCCTCTAGTCATAGACATCCTAGAGGCACTTAGAAATCATGATAGCAAAAAATCAAGATATAAAAGTTGAACAATCATTGATTAAAGTGCTAAAATCATTAGTCAAAAGGTATCATCCATGAAAAAGTGTGTGATGTGCTTAGACTGACATGTGATAGGTTGATGGGTGATAATTTGATCATGTGTTTAACATTGGATGCATCTCAATTTTTCTTGACAAGAGTTGTCTAACTATTGTTCTACCTATTTAATGAAGCTCAAAATGATGGAAAATTTTGCCCCTAGCTAGGTGCAGGATTTTACTCCAAGCCTAGAAACAAATTTATTATGATATACCCAATGATCCAAACCATGGTGAGAAAGAAGCTGCAATGCTTGCATATGTACAAATGTTTTATTATAGATATGAACAATGCTAATGGAAATGAATGCAAGCAGAAGGATGTGTGAACTAATAGATGGAAGAGCTAGCTAATAGAAAGCATTTGTTGCCAGGTTTTCACCGTCTGTTTTTATTGCACTTTTTCTCATATTTGAATTTTTTTTTTCTCTTTTTTCATTGTTTTTGTATTTTTTGCTTTTCCACTATTTTTTATTTTTCTTCTTTTCCACTGTTTTTTTTATTTTTTTGCTTTTTCATTGTTTTTGATTTTTCTGCTTTTTCACTGTTTTTGATTTTTCTACTTTTTCACAGTTTTTTATTTTTCTGTATTTCCACAGTTTTTTTTATTTTTCCACTTTTCCACTATTTTTTGATTTTTTTGCTTTTTCACTATTTTTGATTTTTCTTCTTTTTCAGATATAAAACTTCTTCAGATGCATGCTATTGATGGGTTCCTCGAGCTGATCCCCAACCTGTGTTGATAGCTGATATGCTCTTGACCCAAATACTGTTGTGACCACAAACAGACCCAACCAGTTTGGTTCAAACTTCCCTTTCTTTTCATGAGTTGCCTGGTTGTGTGGATTTTCCTTTAGTACGTTCTCCAACTTGAAAGGCTCTTGGTTTGACCTTGTGATTATAATTGTGACACATTATTTGTTGATACACCTTCAAATGATCAAAGGCATTTTGTCTTCATTCATGGATCAATTCTAACTCTTGCAATCGAGATACTCATTGTTCTTCATCTGGGATAAGGCCTTTTAAGGACACTCATAGAGAAAGTATCTCTACTTCTATTGGTAGTATTGCTTCGGATCCACACATAAGAGAGAAAGGTGTGGTGCCTATTGGTGTGCAGATAGTGGTACAGTAGGCCTATAGAGAAAGGTTCAATTGAATATGCCAATCTCTGCTAGCCTCATTCATTGTCTTTTTGAGGATTTTTAGAATAGTTTGTTTGATGCTTCTACTTTCCCATTCCCTTGTGGATAGTAGGGTGTGGAAAATCTGTGTTGGATCTTAAATTTCTTACATAGCTCTTGTACATCCCGATTCTTGAATGATCACCCATTATCAATGATAATGGTCATGGGTATGCCATAGCGACATATGATGTAGTTCAAGATAAATGCAACATTTTTTTTCTTGTGATATTTATGAGAGGTACTGCCTCAATCCATTTTGTAAACTATTCTGTAGCTACAAGGATGAATTTGTGACCATTGGATGAAGGAGGATTTATCTTTCCTACTAGATCAAGACCCCATTGGTAGAAAGGCCAAGAGGTTTCTAAAGCATGAAGTTCGTATGGTGGTGCATGAATCAAATTCCCAAGTATCTGACATTATTTGCATGTGTTATCTATTTGAAAAGAATCACATTCCATAGTTGGCCAATAATAGCCAAGCATATGAGTTTTTTCGAAAGGGTAAGACCACTTGAATGAGCTCCACAAATATCGTTATGGACTTCATTTAAGGCCTTCTCAGATTCTTCTTGCTCGAGATGTCTTAAAAGAGTACCATCCAGACCTTGTTTAAAAGGGAGGATATTATCTTTTAGGTATGTATAAGTTTGGCCATAGTGGGAGGAATCATGCCCAACAAGGTGATAGATAGTTTGGGAATCAAGACAATTATGAGTAGGGTAAAACAACTCTTCCACTAGGAATTCATAATGCTCTTGATTTTCCTATGTCTGAAGTAGAGAAGCAAGTGTTGCCATGGTGTCTGTTGCTTTGTTGTCATTCCTTGGAATATGCTGAAAAGTTATTTCAACAAAGTAATTCTTGACATCATCAACCATTTTCTTATAATGCATTATATTTTCATCCTTTGTTTGATAGTCATCATTGATTTGATTGATGAAGAGCTGAGAGTCTCCAAAGACTTGAAGTTGTGCAATGTTCCATTCTATGGCCATTTTGTTTCCTACGACCACAGCTTCATATTCTGCTATGTTATTGGTACATGGAAAGCTTAATTTGTACGCTTTTGGAATTGTATGACCTTGTGGTGTGATTAATAGAATTCCTTCTCCTAATCCATGTTGTGTATATGAACCATAAAAGTATATTTCCATGTTTTTGTGGTTACTGTTAGGATATCAGCATCGGGAAATTCAATGTGTAAAGGACGATTATCTTGAAGTGGCACCTCTGCTAGTTGCTTTGCAATGACTTGCCCCTTGATAGATTTTATGTCCACATACTCAATATCAAACTCTCTTAGGATCATGATCCATTTTCCTAATCTTCTTGTTAATGTCACCTTGCTGAGCAAATACTTCAATGGATCAATTTTAGAAATCAACTTGATAGAGTGAGATAGTAGACAGTGTCTCAATTTTTGAGAAGCAAACACTACTGCCAAGCATTCTTTTTCTGTTGGTGAATAGTTGAGTTGTATCCCACTAAAGTTTTGTTGATGTAGTAGATAGCTCATTCTTTTCCTTCATTATTCTATTGTGCAAGCATAAATTCTAATGATACTCATGTGGTTGATACATATAGTAACAACAACTTTCCTTGAATTGGTGACATTAGGACTAGTGGTTGCATGAGATATTCCTTGATATTATTGAATGCTTCTTCACATTAATGGTCCCACTTAAAATTAATATTTTTGTGAAATAGATGAGTAAATGATTGACATTTATCTGCTAGCTGAGCAACAAATCTTCTAATTGACTGTAGTCTTCCTTGGAGTGATATGAGTTGACTAATATTCCCATGATTGCTTTGACCTTGGTTGGATCTACTTTGATACCTCTAGCTAAAACAATGTATCCCAATAGCTTACTTGAAGTAACACCAAAGGCATATTTCTTGGGATTGAGTCGTAGCTTGTATTGTTCTAACCGGTCAAACATCTTTTCTAGCATTCCTATATGTTCTTCTTTGTTATATGATTTTGCCAATATGTCATCCACATAGTCTTCCATGAATGTATGCATCATGTCATGGAATATCATTGTCATGGCTCTCTAATATGTAGCACCTACATTCTTTAGTCCAAATGGCATGATGTTCCTATAAAAAGTACCCCATGGACATGTGAAAGTTGTCTTTTCTTGATCTTCAAGAGCTATTTTAATTTGGTTATATCCTAAGAAATTGTCCTTTAGAGAAAACATGGAACGTTCTGCGGTTAAATCCATAATGATGTCAATATTAGGCAAAGGAAATGTTGAACACAGAGTACCACTGAGAGGGGGGGTGAATCGGTGGTTCCTAGGTCTTTTAAATTTCTGATCTAACTTGAGAATATCAATTATGTACTTAATCACATAAACAATTAAACCGGTAATATAAGAAAGAAAGACAAAGTGACCATGCACACACAACCACTCACAACACCAGATTTATGAGGAAAACCCAATATGGGAAAAACCTCAGTGAGAAAAGTTGTTGAACTCTACTGCTCCAATCCAACCTCACATGAAAAACACAGATTTACAAAGTTTTTAGGGCACCAACCCAAGGAGCACCAACCCCTGCACTTTTAGGGCACCAACCCCTGCACCAAGCTTAGACTTGGCGATGTATATTGAAATACTATTTGAGTGCAATTAAGCTTATTGCAAATGAATTTTGTAGCTCTTGAATCAATTAACTCTCTGTTATCTTTCTCTCCTTCTCACACATAGTCTCTTAGTACATTGTGTCACACTGGGATGCTTCCTGCTTTGCCACGCCTCACCGGTTAGGTTCAACTACTCGACTATGAAACTATTAGTAGAGTCCTCTTACCGGTCTATCTTCTTACTCACACTATAACTTTATCGAAACCCCTTCTCAATTTTTCTACTTCCGACTCCTCTCCACACTACTTTCTTCACTGCACCATCATGCTTTTCTATTCATTGCTCCATATTCTTATAAGATGATTTCCCGCCAAAAACAATTCAAAATCTAGGCAATTAGGGTTTCTTCACCATCCTTGAGACAAATCAAATCCAGTCAGATCTTGCAAGATCCGATCTCCTTGAAGTCCATCATTTCATCTCTATCATTTTTGTGCCTTTTAAGACATGTTTTACAGATAGGGGAAACATGATCCTTTATATAGATTTACATCTATCAACTTACTATTAATGCCTTTGTTGTATCCTTCTTGAGGTATTCTTTCAATCCAATCTTCTTACTTCGATCCAGGCACCAACTACTCCCTTGATCTTCCTCTGTCATTCCTTCTCCCTTGAGCTGCAATCAAATTGATGCAATCCCTTGATTTGCGGTTCCTACATTAATGGTGAATATATGTTTCATTGACCCTATGGATGAAGCTTCACCAACCCACACCCTACTTGCCACCTCAGCTTCACACTAATCAAGACACAACCTTCCAATGTTCAGTCAGTCTGACAAGCACATACCAGTAAAACCCTTTGTTAGTAGAGTGTTCTTCACCTGTTGACCAGTATAGCATCTTGTACCGGTTGCACATCTTAATATTTTGCCTCTTCATCATTAACCAAACAACCATCTACCATGCTCAATCTCCACCGGTTGACATCAATGGCAACTAAGTGCCAAACTGCCAATAATCTCCCCCTTTGGCATTGATGTCAATTTCTCAAAGTCCACCCCATACTGGTACATTTCTCCCCCTTTGACATAAATGAAAAAGGGTACCTGCACACTCCCCCTTTGATCCATTCAATGCTCCCCCTGAACCACACAAACCTTCCTAGGCAAATGATATGACTCCCAACTTGTGTTGGAGGTACTCAAACGTGCTTACCGGTAGTGGTTTGGTGAAGATGTCTACTACTTGTTCACCAGTAGGAATATAATCCATTCTTACCTCTTGTCCTTCAACCTTCTCTCTGAGGAAGTGGTATTTGACTGCAATGTGCTTTGTTCTAGAATGCATGAACAGATTCTTTGCTATGTTGATTGCACTCGAATTTTCACACCGGATGAGAATGGGATCAGTGATGTCCACTTGGATATCTTTGAGAGTCTGCTTCATCCAAAGCACCTGAGAGCAACATGTAGCAACAACAATGTATTTAGCTTCAGCAGTAGATAGGGAGACTGAGTCCTACTTCTTGCTATGCCATAAGACCAACCGACCACCCAGAAAGAATGCACCATTGCTTGTTCTCTTTCTATCATCAATGCACCTTGCCCAATCAACATTAGTGTATGCTTCCAAAGTAAAAATTCCCTATTTAGGATACCACAAACTATAGTTGAGCGTTCCTTGTAGATACTTAAAAATTCTACTAACAACATTCATGTGTGACTGCTTTGGTGCAGCTTGAAATCTGGCCACCATGCATACTACCTAAACAATATCCGGTCTTGAAGCAGTTAGATATAGTAGACTACCTATCATGGATCTATACAAATTCTGATCCACTACTGGTGATTCATCATTCTTACTTAATTTGATGCCTGTCACCATGGGAGTACTTACTGGTTTGCAATCTTCTAATTGGAATTTCTTCAACATCTCCTTTGCATACTTGACCTGTGAGATAAAGATTCTTTCATCATTCTGTAGAATGTGCAAGCCAAGGAAGTAAGTCAATTCACCAAGCATTGACATCTCAAATTCTGACTGCATCTGATCAGCAAACTCTTTGCAGAGAGTATCCTTGTTGCCTCCAAAGATGATGTCATCTACATACACAACCACAATAATCATGCGATTCCCATCTTTTCTTATGTACAAATTGTTGTCAACACTTCCCTTTTTCAATCCCCGCTCCTTTAGATATAGATCTAATCTTGAGTACCATGCTCTGGGGGCTTTCTTTAGACTATACAAAGCTTTCTTTAACCGACATACAAATGTCTCATCATCATGCACCATAAATCCTTCCGGTTGCTCCATGTATACTTCTTCCAAATTTCCATTTAGAAAAGAAGATTTTACATCCATTTGGTACACTTTGTAGCCCTTGTAGGTAGAGTAAGCTAGAAACATCCTAATTTCTTCTAATCTAGCCACCGATGCAAATGTTTTTTCAAAGTCAATCCCTTCTACCTGAGAGTATCCTTTGCACACTATTCTAGATTTGTGCCTCACAACATTACCTTCTTCATTCATTTTGTTCTAGTAGACCCACTTTGTGCCAATGATGTTCTTATCTTCTGGTCTAGGGACTAATTCCCAAGTCATTTTCTTCTCAATCTGGTGCATTTCTTCTTCCATGGCATCCATCCATTCTTGTCTCTTGCTAGCCTCAATGAAATTTTTGGGTTCAACTTGAATCGTGAGGCATAGGTTGACTTGTTCATCATTTTAGGCAAGTCTTCTTCTAGTCTGCACACCATCACTCTTATTTCCTAGAATTTGCTCTTCCAGATGATTCAACTGTACATACTGATTGGGAGCCTTCTGAGGTGCTGCCTCTGGTTCAGTGTCAGACTAGACATCAATATTTTTATCATCAGAGTCATCATACCAGTTAATGTGTGGTTAACATCCTTTGTGCATATCCTCATCAACTCTTACATGCACACTTTCAACAATTCTTCTTAGTCTTTTATTGTAGCATTTGTAGGTCTTGATGTTTGATGAGTAACCAAGGAAAATCCCTTCATCACTTCTAGAGTCAAAGCTTCCCAAACCATCCATATCTTTCTTAATGAAGCATTTGCTTCCAAAAACTTTGAAATATTTGACTGATGGCTTCCGGTCATACCATAAGTCATAAGGTGTCATCTTGATGTTTGTTCTTAACTGAACCCAGTTCAAGGTGTATGGAGTAGTATGCACCATTTCTTTCCAATAAGTATCTAGTAGACTGGCCTCATTCAACATAGTTCTATCTATCTCCTTGACTGTCCTGTTCTTCCTTTCTACCACACCATTTTGTTGTGGTGTTCTAGGAGCATTGTATTATCTTCTAATTCCATGTTTTTCATAGTAATCCTCAAATTCATTTGATGTGTACCCTATCCACCCCTATCTGATCTTAGACATTATAATTTGTACCCACTTTCCTTCTCTACCACCTTTCGAAAGATCTTGAATCTTTCAAATGCTTGTGATTTATCTTGCAGAAAGGTGACCCATGTCATCCTTGAGTAGTCATCAATTAAAAGCATGAAGTATCTTTCACCAGCAAGTGCTCTTGTTCAAGTTGGACCACATAGATCTGTATGCACAATTTCAAGTGGCTTAGAGGTTTTGTGCTCTTTTTTCCTGAAACTTACTTTGGTTTGCTTGCCTTTTACACATTCATCACAAAATGTGTTAACTAGTTTGATGATGGGTGGAATATTCCTCACACACCCCTTTTTGCTTACTACAATCAAGTTATCAAAATTTATGTGGCCTAATCTTCTGTGCCATAACTAACTTTCATCTACTTGTCCTAAAATACATTGGGACTCATAGTATTCCTTTAGATTATAGACATTTCCATCAGTTCTCTTTCCTTCTGCACCACTTTACCCATATTGTCTTTCTTCTGACAACCAGTTGAGTCAAAGGTGAATTTGTAACCTTTGTCACACATTTGACTCAGACTTAACAGATTATGTTTAAGGCCTTCCACATAATATACATCATGTGCCTTCAGTTTCCCATCAATGCTTAGTGTTCCTTTTCCCTTTATTTTGATGGAGGAATTGTCTCCAAACCTTACCGATCCACCATTCCAATCTTCAAGGTTAATTTTTTTATCATGATTTTCCTTCACTTTCTTGATCTTCTTGTTTTTGCATAATTTGGCTATGTGTTCAAATTCTTGATAGTTATAGCATTTTATGTTTTCAATAAAAGAAGGATCCTTAATGCTATTGTAAGATATCGGTTGGTTCTTCCTACAACTAAAGCTCTTATGTCCATATCCATTGCAGTGATAGAAAACAACATTCATATCTTAAAGTGCATTAAATGAAATTCTACTTTCAAAATTCATAGAAGATTTATTGTTTAACCTACAATCAGCTATTTTGTGCCCAAATTTATTACACCGGTAATAGTAACCATGAAAATTTGATACATATCACTTGTGTTGTCTTGGTCTAGAATGGAACTGCCTCATTGGGGGTCTTCCATTCATGTTGTTGAATCTAGTGAATCCTTCTCGGTCAATCATGGCATTCCTCCTTGGATCTGCAAATTTGTGCATGAAAGGTGACATTTGGTTTGTTTTTGTATGTCGGTTTGGATGCCAATTTCTAAAAGTATTAGTATATGTCTTTTTACCGGTTTCCTTGCCTACAGTGTATGTCTTCTTTTCTTCTCCTTCAACTAAAGAAGTAAACATTATCTCTTTGTCGAATTTTCCTTTATGGGTTGATCCTTGACCAACTTCAAAGCCTAAGCCACTTGTGTCTTTGGTTTTCTTTTGTTTGCTCAACATCTTATCCAAAGCTTCAATGTTGCCTTCATACTTGCTTCTTATTTTTATTTCTTCCTTGCTTTCCTCAAGCTCCTTTCTGAGCTTTATTATTTCTGCTTCCAACTCTTGATGCTCCTTTTCTTTCCTTGTCAAGTCAAGGGTTGTAGCTTCACCAATCCTCTTAGTTTATTCCACCTACAACTTTAAGTCAGATATGATTTGACCAGATTCTTCTAGAGACTGCTTCAAGAGATCTTGTTCATCTACTGCAACAAGCTTAACCCTCTTGAGTTCTCTTCTTGTTTTACTTAGTTCTTCAAGTGCACTGATAAGTTCACTTTCCAAATCCACTTCAACCTCAACATCCTCTTCTTCCTCATCTTCAGTAGTAGTTTTGTCAAATGCCATGAAAAGATTTACTTTTTTGTGGTTCTCATGGTCATCATCTTCTGATGCATCCTCATCATCTATTGTGTCATCCTCAATGGTATATAAACTATTTTGGTTCTGGTAGTCACTTCTTCGCTGCCGATGGTCATTTCTTTCTCTATCTTTGTCGATAGATCTTTTGAACTCTCTTGACTTATCTCCATCGGTTTCACTATGAGGATAGCTTGTAGTGAAGTGTCCCACCTTCCCATAGTTGAAACATTTAAGTGGCAACCTTCCTTTGTACTGGTCTGATCCTCTTTTGAGCTTCCTGACAAAGTTTGCTACTTTAGTATCAGTCTTCACTGGATTATTTATGAGTAACAACTTCCTTCCCCTTTTTGGTGGTATTGAAAGCAACTTCTTTTCTTGAGGAAGTCTCACAAGTTGTTCTCGTCTCATAGGCTATCAAGGAACCAAATAGTTCATCTATAGTAAAAGTCTTCAGATCCTTGGCCTCTTCTATGGCTGACACTTTAGTATCATATTTGGGAGTGAGAGATATAAGTATATTTTTGACAAGAATTTCAACTGCAATCTCTTCACCAAGTCCTTTAATAGCATTCACAGTTTCATCAAATTTGTGAAGGTATTCTACTATTTTATCATCATCTTTCATTTTGATGCTTTCAAGTTGGCTCCTTAGAGTTTGCAGTTTGGCCTCCTTGACCTTTGCATCTCCCTCAAACAATCTCTGCAACTTGTCTCATGTTTCCTTTGCTGAAACATAGTGCATGACCTTGACAAATTCATTATCGGATAGTCCACTTAATATGGCATGTTTAGCCTTTGCATTATTTTCATACTCCTTTGCATCTGGATCAGTGGGAGGAGTATTAGGAACAACATACCCATTCTTGACTGACATCCATACATCAAAGCCAAGAGATGAAATATATGTCTCCATTCTTCTGCTCTGGACGGCATAGTTAGATCCATCAAACAAAGGGGCTTTTGAGGAAGTAGACTCACTTCTTGCCATTGTGCTCAAAGTCTAGAATCTACCCAAGGTTTAGAGATAACTGGGAACTTGGCTCTGATACCAATTGTTGAACACAGAGTACCACTGAGAGGGGGGGTGAATCAGTGGTTCCTAGGTCTTTTGAATTTCTGATCTAACTTGAGAATATCAATTTACTTAATCACATAAATAGTTAAACCAGTAATATAAGAAAGAAAGACAAAGTGACCATGCACACACAACCACTCACAACACCAGATTTATGAGGAAAACCCAATATGGAAAAAACCTTGGTAAGAAAAGTTGCTGAAGTTTACTACTCCAATCTAGCCTCATAGGAAAAACACAAATTTACAAAGTTTTTAGGGAACCAACCCCTGCACCAAGCTCTGACTTGGCGATGTATATTGAAATACTATTTGAGTGCAATTAAGGCTTCTTACTGCAAATGAATTCTACATCTCTTGAATCAATTAACTCTATGTTTTCTTTCTCTCCTTCTCACACACAGTCTCTTAGTACACTGTGTCACACTAGGATGCTACCTACTTTGCCATGCCTCACCGATTAGGCTCAACTGCTCAACTATGAAACTACCAATAGAGTCCTCTTACCGGCCTGCGTACTTACTCACTCTGTAACTTGATCAAAACCCCTTCTCAAGTTTTCTACTTCCAACTCCTCTCCATTCTACTTTCTTCACTGCTGCATCATCCTTTTTTGTTCATTGCTCCATATTCTTATAAGATGATTTCCCACCAAAAACAATTCAAAATCCAAGCGGTTAGGGTTTCTTCACCATCCTCAAGACAAATCAAATCTAGTTAGATCTTGCAAGATCTAATCTCCTTGAAGTCCATCAGTTCATCTCCATCATTTCTGTGCCTTTTAAGACATGATTTATAGACAGGGGAAACATGATCCTTTATATAGATTTACATCTGTCAAATTACTATTAATGCCTCTATTGTTTCCTTCTTGAGGTATTCTTTCAATTTGATCTTCTTTCTTCGATCCAAGTGCCAGCTACTCCCCTGATCTTCCTCTATCATTCCTTCTACCTCGAGCCACAATCAGTCTAATGCAATCCCTTGATTTGTGGTTCCTACATTAATGGTGAATATATGTTTCATCAACCCTATGGATGAAGCTTCACCAACCCACACCCTACTTTTCACCTTAGCTTCACACTAATCAAGACACAACCTTCCAATGTTCAGTCGGTCCGACAAGCACATACCAGTAAAACCCTTTGCCAGTAGAGTGTTCTTCACCTGTTGACTGGTATAGAATCCTATACTGGTTGCACATCTTAACATTCTACCTCTTCATCATTAACCAAACAACCATCTACCATGCTCAATCTCCACCAGTTGAGATCAATGACAACTAAGTGCCAAACTGCCAACAAGAAATTCATCCTTTGGACATGCATTATTAAGATCTCTAAATTTTGTGCATACTCAGATACTTTTATCTAGTTTGGAAATAGGAACTATGTTTGATACCCATTGAGGATATGCTACAAGTTTGATGAATCCTACATCCAGTAATTTCTTTAATTCTACTTTGACAAGAAGAACGATATGAGAATGCATCTTCCTTAAATTTTGTTTAATTGGTTTGGCTATTGGATTGACATTTAAGTGATGCATAATAAGATCCGGATCCAACCATGGCATGTCTGCATATGACTAGGTGAAATTGATTTGTTGTCATTTGAAGAAGTCCATATATTAATGGATTTCTTTTTTTGATAGAGAAGTTGTTGGATGTAGAATCTTTGGTTGCTCTGGATGTAGAATCTTTGGTTGCTCTATTGTCCCAATGTTAACATGCCTCTATTGGTTCAATCAATATGGATGACCTTTCTTGATAGTATTCAGGTAAGGTCTCAAATCTTCCATCTTCTAGTGCCTCGAGGAGGTTTTCACCATTAGATGTGTCCTTTCTTTTTACTTTTTCTTGGTCTAATGTTGCCAATAAATGGTTTTCAGCATTAGACCTAACATTGTTTTCTTTATTTTCACTTTTACGACTGAGAGATTTGGCACCCACTTGATTGGAGGATGCGTTGTTTAAATTCCTAGTGAAAGTTGTTGCAAGTCAATTGCATTAAGATATAAGGATATGGCATGGTCATTAGGAAAGGTATCAATGGCAGCATGTCTTTCATTTTCCTAGTCAATAAGTTCAGGATGGATTAGAGGTAAGGGGTCCTTAGGTTGAGATGCTTCGAAGGTATTAAGGGTCATGATAGAGATGTCAAAGTTTTTGATATGTATTTCAATGTCTAGCATGATACTCTCATCAGAATGAACTCTCACAAGTATCTCCTAAGTGTCCTCGATTAAGTCCAAGTCAACTGAATGTGATTCTAATTCAAGTGGGCTAGTTCCTAATGTTTGCCCTGCATACACATGAACTACATCGACACCTATATCTTCTTCAAAGCAAGTTTCTTCTGCTAATTGTTCAAAATGATAGGAACCCCATTCCCATTCATTAGAATCTATCTCGCTTGTAGCTTACAATCTGTAGATTTGTTCATATAGCATTTGATTTGTTTCTTTTGTTTTTCTTTCTATATCTTTTCTTTTCTCATATTCAGCTTCCTCTGGGCTGATATTGAGTTTTGTCAACCTTGCTATCATCTCTCCTCAATTTGTACTAGCTTCTTGCTTATTTTTATTAGGAGCTAACGCTACTTGGGAGGTTCCTTATTTTGTTTGTCATGTTGAGTAGAAGCTTTCTTCTTTTGCCATTCAATGTTTGTTTGTTCTCGTTGCTTGGCAAATGTTTCTTCCCTTTCCATTGCAAGTTTTTATTGTATGTTTTCATGTTCATCTTGTTGTTGGTTAGAAGATGTGTCCTCTTGAAGAGTAACTTGTCCATACCCTAAGCCTAATTTGTTTGTATCCTATTGAGTATGAGGTTGTATAGGTTCCGAGATACCTTCTTTTCTTTTTTCCTACATGACTTGTTCTAGTGTATCCCATTTTCTGAAGAATGTAGAATCCTTTTCCATGTTTTTCTGTAGGTATTCTAACATTATTGATATTTTCTTGGACTTCATCATCCTTGTATAGCCACTATAGCACATCTTTGTCTTTTGTTTCCTCTGATAAGGTCCCAACACTAACAAATGCTCCATCAAAATGAATATTCTCTATTCCCTTGATCTCTTAACTGCATTTGTTTTTCCATACTTGAAAAAATTGAGGCAAATAATTTTTCCTTGTATTGTGTGTTTGAAGACAATGCCTCCCTATTATGAGGAATAATGACCTCCTAGTTTTAGATTAGTATAGTACTGGAATGGATTTGAATCTATTTAGATCATGATTTCCTACCCATTGTAAGGAAATTTCAGGCACTAATGCTATGTTGATGGATTAGCTTGTATGTCATGTATCCATGGTCTTCCCAAGAGTATGTTGTATGATAGATCCAAGTCTATAACTTGGCATGTTGTGTCTTTCTACAAAGGTCCCACTCTGATAGGTAATACCACAATTCCCTTAGAGGAATTCTCTTCTTCATCATATGCTTTGATTGTGATATTTTTCCAGGGATCAACTACATCTTCAGAATAACCTAGAGCATGAGCAAGACTTAATGAGAAAATGTTTAAGCCAATTCCCCCATATTATGACACGTTTAATGCACATCTTATGAATGGGGACTTCAATATAAGGGGGAGCATTATGGGGATGTTGCAAGGACATGCCATCTTTTTTGGTGAATGATAAGCAGTGAGGGGTTGTGAGGTGTCCCACCATGTTTTGGAATTGATCTACATCAAGATCTTTGGACATTGTCCTATCTACTAATGCTCTTTCTAGAATTTATTTGTGTGTAGGTGAAAGTCTTAAAAGTTCTAAGATGGATATTTGCGTGGGAGTTTTTTGTAGTTGATCCACTAGACTATATTATTTTGAAGTGGATGACGTGTTAGTTGTAGGACCCAACAAAACAATTTTGGCTTTGCTTCTTGTGGTAGCATGAGAAGGTTCTTGATATTGTTTCTCTTTAACCATAATCACATTTACTACATTTTCATATGCATGAGCATAGTTCACCTTTGCTTTACCCTTACCATTATGTGTTGCTAATGATTCACCTTTCTCATAGTTAGGAAGTGGATTTTTGAAACCTATATGAGATTCGTTTGTCATATGTCCATCCATAGTTATCACTCCATTATCAATCAAATATTGGATCACATGTCTCAACCACTAACAATTATCCATGTGGTGTCCCTTGTTTCGATGAAAATTGCAATAATGGTTGTCTTTCCACCAAGAGGGTTCCACTTGAGGTTCAAAGTTTCTTCCTTCTGGCAAAGTAAGCAACTTGTTTATGAGAAGCGTCTTTAATGCTGACCCAAGTGGTTCACCAATGTTTGTAAATTTCCTTCGAAAAAATTGTTGAAAGTTAATTTTTGGTGATTGTTGTTTTGTTGAGCCGCTACTGAGTGATTGGATAAATTGAAAACTAGTTGCTTTGGTTTTACATTGTTGTTATCCACTATCCCATCATTGACGATATTTGGATTTCTATTCCAAAATTTTGTCTTATCATTGTTGTTGTTAGCATTGTTGTTAGGAGGATTAACTCCTTCTTTGTATAGCTTCAACCCACCCTTCTTTACCATGGCTTCCTCCATTATGATTTCATTATCAATATATTATATTTTTAAAATTTCGATGGCATTGCATTTTTAGATGATATCTCATTTGTTCGTTTAGGTTGTCGATGAATATGTCCATTTTCTTGTATTCTAACACCGTACAAGGACATCATGAAGCTAACCATCTCCATCTCTATGGAAACATCATGAAAGGTTCTCCACTCTTTTTTTAGTATTACATAGGTCTAGCATTGTGACCTCATGTTGTATGTTGTAAGAGTATTATGAAACAAAATTATCCACCAATTTTGTGAATGATCTAATTCCAGGTGGAAGTTTGGAGAACTATTCTATAAGTAGTCCACTTAAGCTCCTTGGAAATAATCTCATTAGGTATCTATACTCATGTGCAAAATCTATACTCATCATGAAAAATTCTCGTATATGATGTTGGGGATCAGTGGTTCCATTATATTTATCATATCTAGGAGTTTCACAACTTGTAGGAAATGGTATCATGTTTAGATTTATGTCAAATGGGTAAGCACATATTTCTTGAAGCGAATATCTTCTAACAATTCCTCTTTGTATATCTTGAATCTGTGTTTGCAGCATTTGTATTTGTTGTGTAAGAGTTGTGAGAGGATTATCAACATGATTTATTCTTATATAACCTTGAGTTTGCATTCTAGTATGATCTTGATCTCTTCTTATATCATCTCAACTCTTTCTTGTGTCCTCATTAGATTTAGCCTTGTTGAGAATTTCTATGTCATCCCTTTTGGGAACAAAAGTTTCCTCACTATAAATTATATACGCTCACTATAAATTGACCAAGCAAACATAAACAGATATCAGGTGTATAGGCTCACTATAAATTGACCAAGCAAACATGACTGATATCAAGTGTATACGCTCACTATAAATTGACCAAGCAAACATGACAAATATCAGGTGTATACGCTCACTATAAATTGACCAAGCAAACATGACAGATCTAGAAAAGACACGCAATAAGACAACTTTGGACTGACAGAGACAAAACCTTATAGGATAGATTAAGGACTCCCAGATGACAATTTAGATAGTCGCAGATGATAAAATAGGAATCTCATACGACAATTCAGAGACAACCATATGATAACTGATAACAAAGAACTTATGTTGATATGAACCATGTGAAAATTTAGATAGAATAGAATGATGAACTAGCTTCCTCGTACGACAAACTAGGAAACTTGTACAACTTATGAAAAAGTAGAGACAAATTTTTGACTTTGACATATTTTTGACCAACAATGTTTGATGTTTTGGTTATGTTTTCCAAGTTTAGATGTTTCAGTCATAGCGACAAGGATGAAAACACAACAAACACATGATATGATAAGTGACCTCAAGCACAACATGTTAAATCCTAATGAAGATGGCTGAGAGAGAAAACTGTTTCTTGCAAAACTTAGGTACACGCATAATAGCTAATCACGATATGGTCATTGATTCTCACGCAATGGATTCTCAATGCCCTATTATCTGACTGCAAATGCTAATGGGGGCATGATATGGCAAGTGTCTTTGGAGAGTTACTATCTCTCTTGCACAAAGATTATCCCCCTTTCAGAGGTGAATCGAGTAGCTTCTATCTTAGGGTGCATAGTAAGGATTTTTGTTTGGAATTACCCCTTGCGGTCGTGCAAGCGCGATTGAGGCCTATAGCCCAACAAGGTACCGAAACAAGAAGTAGTCACACAAGCATGATTGAGACCACGAGGCCCTACTTAATGTTCGATATGAGAGATCTCAAAAGAGAAAACTCAAATAATCCCATCCTCTGAGACTTTAAACATGCGAGGCCTATTTTTTAGAGTGAGTCGGAAAGATTAGGTCTAGCTATACTCACTTGGGTCATTCTCACAGGGTGATAACTTTTTCCCACTATGATAGGCCCACTAAAGGTATTCAAATCTCAAACATAGAAGAGCTTCAAGGGTTGGGATTTCTAATTATCCATATGGACAAGAGCATACTCTCCTACCTCTTAGACAACTTCTCAAGCATAGAAAACAAGATTGTTCATTTACCGATAGCAAATTAAGTGTGCCTAGAAAACTTTAAGAAGACACTAAGTTTGGTTTAGTTCCCTTAGGCAACCTGTAAAACAAATACATTAGTAATCATGTTGTTTTGGAGTAATTAATTCTTTGGCAAGCGTAATCTTTGATAGTCATCCTATAAAAATCAGTTAGGCTGCTAGAAAACTCACAAACAGACCAAGGTTAGCATTAGTGATATCGAATTTCAAGCACAAAAACCCTAAAATCCAATCTATTTTGAAACAACAGAAGCAGAAAATTGTACGAGTATCTTCACCTGATAGTATGAGTATTCCCACATACCTACATGAGTGCACAAAGAAACTCATACGGTTCTATAAAGGTACTCATATAAGATTCTAAAGTAGATACGACCAATAACCCCTGAGATTGAAGATTTTGATGATCCAAGAGGCAAACAATGATATTTTAGGCCCCATGGTGGGTGCCAAAATGTCATGGTTGTGAAGTACGGTACCTGCAGCTACAACACAAACACTCAATAGATCATAACAAGCATGGTTAGTAAATTTAAATCAAATGAAAGATAATGACAAAGTGACCTATCACATCCTAAGAGATACGAGTGTGGATTTGCTCTCTGATCTAGATGAGAAATCCCAGTGACTTGACTACACCAAGACAAAGGATTTAAAATGATATAATGTGCAAGCTAGATAAATACATGATTAAACTAGATTGATCCACAAAGATAATTATGCTAATGGTATGCATGAAGATGCTAAATGATACATGAAATTAAGCTAGATGAGAGATTGATTATGCTATATGATCAAGCAATTATACTAGAAGATGATCAAATTAAGCTAGATCTAAGATGCAATTGCCTATAATAATAATGCTTAAATGATATACAAGAATGGATATGCCTATAATAATAATGCTTGAAATGGGATGAGATGGGATCCTTTGTGCTCCAAAATGGGGGATATTTATAGGATTTCCAAGGCCAAGGGTGAGGTGGCAGGAATCAATGGTCAAGATTGAGTGTGAAGATATCAAGGGTCAAATTGGAGGAGGTTGGAGAAGAGGTTGGAGGGAGGGACACTTGTCATATTTGTGGTGACAAGTGTCCAAGGGAGGAGACATGTGGCATAAGTGCCATGTATCTCAAGGGGAGAATATCGAACCCATAGGAGGTTAGGATAAGGAGGTTAGGATGAGGAGGTTAGGATGAGGAGGTTAGGATAGGGTTAGATAAACCCAGGATTAAGTGGAATGGGTTAGGTTAGGGGATGGTTAGGTTAGGTGGTTAGAAGTTAGGAGGTATGTGGGGAATTTGAATTTAAAAATTCAAATAATAGGAAAAGGATAATTAACTTTCAACAACTCATAAATTGATTTGTTTTAATTAATTAGGGGGTTAGAAGAATGAATCAAATGGGGGAGGATTAATTAATCAAAGGGGACTATTGAAATGAACTTATTAAATAAATCGTTAGATTTATTAATAAGCAGGTGAATGGGGAATTTAATCAAATTGCTAATGAATTCAATTAAATTGGAAAGGGGGGTAATTAAATAATTTCTTATTTAGTTAATTATCTTCACACCATTTTTAGATTTATACAGTTACATTCACGACGGGTTCACCAATGTTTTCAGGGGCAAAGTCAATCATAATAACTAGAGTATAAGAGAGAATCACAACTGTAATCTAATTAGAAATAATCTATTGCCCCACATTTGGAAAACCCAAAATTTGAACTTTGAATTGGTCCTAAGGTTGTTAAAGGCTCAAATATGTGTCTCTGCAAAATGAGTGACCATGTGATCCAAGGTTGTCATCCTTTTTCCCACATTATGGTCAATCATAAATATGCCAGTCAAAATGTGAAAAATGGATGATTTTTGAAAATTACAAATAATTGAGGGGAATTTCTTTGTGAACATATCTTAAGAATCATTTTGTGTCATATGACCAATTTTTGTTTGAACCCAGTTCATAGTTTGCCATATTTTAAACTTTCAAATTTTGATGTCCCTCACTCAAAAATAATTAAAATCCCCCACCCTAGGTATTTCCATGAGGAATAAATGATGGTACTTTCTCATTTCCCTACCATCAACATGTGTTTCAAATTTCGGAGCCTAACTCCTTACCAATTGAAAGTTGTGGTCATATTTCCTAAATCAAGGTATTAAAGTCTAATGGGAAATATTTGAATTATTCTTTTAAACATAATTCAAATATTTTAAAATATTTTCAATATATTTCCTATTTTAATCTTTTTGAAGAGAAAGAGCAATTAAAATTCCTCATGTAGGTTTGGATGGAATAATTGCAAGTGATCTTTTTCTCAAAGCCCTTAATTGCTCAAAAATGTCATATTTCTAACCTTGAAATGTTAGAAATGCTCAAAAAGTGAGCAATCTAACCTATTGCCTTGAATAGTCAAAATTCTAACATTGAGAGGTTAGAAATTCTCAAAAATTGAGCAATCCTAAGCTAATATGCTCAGTTGCTCAAAAATCCTAACTTTCTAACCTCTATTTGAGCATTGAAAGAAAGTTATGTTCATCCATTGAGCAGGAGGAATATAAGAGTTTATCAAATGGGTTACTGTTGTACTGGAAAACAAAGCTACCATGCTTGGGATAGATGGAATCAGGGGTATGGGCATTGGAACCGTGATGTCATGGCTAGAAAGATTTGAAGGAAATTTGGTAGCATAAACAACACACTCGAACTGTATGACAGAATGCTTCAAAGAGACGTCGTCTTCCCAGAAAGTGCACGAAATGGATTTTGCAATGAAGCTCTCAAAATGATTGAATTAATGCAATGCACAGGCATTTAACAAACCACCTCAAATGTTAGATGCTAGGACATTCCCAAAGACACTAACAAATGACCATACTTGCAAATTTAGCATTGTTATCTTTTATATCATTAACCCTAGATGACCACTTGTCAGATGTTGCGTTGGTTAAGCTCATAACCTCTTTGTTTGGGATTTTCTTTTTCTTGTCAAGCCTAGTGCCGGTGGAGGGTAAACCAGTAACAACTCTTATAGCTTCCTTAGTAATCTTAAATACTGAGTCTAACCACATAAATTCACCATGAACCCTGCTAAGAACATAGCGGATGGTTTCATCTAAGAATTCTAGCATATGGAGGATATCAATGATCCCTAAATCCTCAACAACCTTGTGTTCTAGTTTAACTACCCCATGTTTGACAGTGATAACATTTATGAACATATTCTTCAAATCTTTGGACCCTAAACTTTCAATGTTACAATGTATGTATGCCCTAGGGTCTTCAGAAAACGTGACTCCCTTCGAGATTCTAGAAAATGCACCAATGGAGTCATCTAGTTTTTCTATCTTAGGAATTATTTTTAAAATGGGTCTAGGTCATTTTATGTTCTCCATAATGGTAGGGTTTGCAATGAATTCAGGGATAGAAGATGAAGATGCCATGTCGTAAGATAAATACCTTTTAATTGAAAAACCTTAGATGCCTTGAAAATCCTTTTCTACTTTGCTTCTTGAATGTTGGTGCTCAACTTTTGTGCTCTTCGAATGCTTGAATGCTTTGGTAAGTTAAAATGGGAAATTAATGTGCTTTATAACCAAAAAGTTAACTTACAACCACAATAAATGCGTCATCGGTGAAGTGAATTTTCATTGTAACTCAACATGTCTGCTAGTAAAGAAGAAATATAACTTCTTACCACCAACTAAGGGTAAATGCATGATCTTCAATTAGTTTCCTTACCCCTAAGGATTATTCCTTAGTTAGATGAAGAATCTCCTACTGATGCAGGATTACTCTGTTCTGCCAATGCAAAGACAGATTCATCAATTCTTTGATCTCTCTTCCTGGTCCATTATTTTGTGAATTCTTGCTTGATTTCATTTACCTTTTCTTTTCCTTTGTCATTAGATCCTTTATTGTTTGTCGGTACACTCTTGCTTCTAGAAAATTTTGAAATATGCTCAATCTTATTACATGCATAACAAGTTACATTGTTCCTCTAAATATCTTTTCCATAACCTTGACCAGTTTGAGTTCTGCATTGATTAGATAAATGTCCAAATCTGCCACAAACATAGCATTTCACATTCATTGTGAAATTGTCTGAGTTATGACCATTTTTATTGCATTTGGAACATTGACTGGTGGATGAGTTTGTATTTTAATTATTCCTAAATCTGCAATCATTTTCTCTATGACCAAATTTGTTGCAATTAAAACATTTCCCATTGAATTTATAAGCATTAGGTTGCCTTACCGGTTTGTTGTGATCATGATTGTTTGCAGTTCAATACTTTCTCCATGTTCAAATCCAAGTCCAATTGTTTCTCCATCGGGTTTCTAACTTTTCAGCATATCATCAAGTTTATCTGAACTATTCTTGCATTTATCTTTGTATTCATTTGCAGTGACCAACTCACTTTCTGGAGTGCTAACTTGTCTCATAAGTTCCTCTTTGTCATGTTGCATGTAAATCAAATATGTTTTGAGCATATCATTTTCATAACTAAGCCTTAGAGATTCATTTGATTTTTCATTAGTCTTCTAGCCAAATCTTCTTCTTCTATCTTCAATATCCTTGCATAGTCTCATGGTTAAATATTGCATCTCATTCTTCATGTTATTGTTCTCTTGTCTCAATTTCACTGCAATATCTCTAAGAGTTTCCTTTTCTTCATCATCTTGGTTTTGCAATTGCACATATAATTCTTTTCTCTTATTCTTTGCTATCACCATGTTTTCTTGAAGTGCTTTGATGAATTATCAAGCAGTTCTGAGTTCACCTTCTAGTTTGATATTCTTCAATTTTTCTGCATCAAAATCTTCAAGAGCTCCTTCCAACTGTTGTCTCAAACTTTCCATCGATACTGGTTTCAAAATCTTCCTCAAACTATTAGGCTTCTGCAAATAGAGGACTAGGCTCTGATACCAATCGATAGATGTTAGGACAGTCCCAAAGACACTGAGAGGGGGGGGTGGTGAATCAGTGTCTAACCAATAGATGAAAGATTTAAACTTATTTGCAACTTTACAACCCAAATTAATGTACTAGTAAGAAAATAATAATGCAGTAAAGAGAAACAAAAGTATAACCATCAATGCACACCATAACACATATATTTTTGGTGAGGAAACCTGGTAGGGGAAAAACCTCGGTGGGATTTGTGACCCACAATATTTACTCACTGGCCAATATGAATAAATATTACTTGTACAATAGGGGCCTGCACATGTAGGAAGGCCAACTACCTAGAGCTCACTACTCAATACAAGAATGGAGTCTCACTAACTACACAATTGGATGATTAAATCCAATGACAATGTACTACTCAAAATAACATATGCAATGCTGGATTCAGTACCAGTTTAAGCTCTATTAGATACCTCTGCCATAAACCTTGATTCTCTCTACTTTGCTCTTATTTGCTCATAAGATAATTACATCAAAATGCATATACAGTTCATTCACTATCATAACCTATCACATCTCATATATCGCTTCCTTACATTACCTAACCATATTTCAAAATGACCTACAAGATCTCATACATATATGAGTCCTTACAATACATCATGTCGGATATACAAATATAATTACAATATAGAACAATATTATTTCAAGCAGGTTTAGAGTGTTAGTATAATCTATTGTCGGTGTAGGTTGGATGCCAGTGTGAATAAACTTGTAATGCCTGTCATTGCCAGTAGATGATGTCTATTGCCAGTGTAACTTGTGAACCATGTTACCATTTGGTTGCCATCAATGACAACATCAAATAGATGTCATCTCATTAAATACCCGATTGAAGGATATGTGCATAATGAATTTTTTAAAAATTGTTTTAGAAACTCGTAAGCAAATGCAAGTAGCAGGCGTAAAGCCAAGATAACGACATTGCACATACAGCCTATGGACATCCACAAAATCTTAAAGATGTCATCTTTTGTCAGATATTGTAGATGGAAATGCTACAGTGACATACATGTAAAATGTGGATGGGTAGATAAGGAACGTTAAATCTTTGATCGAATCCATCAAATAAATGGGCATCTCACGATATGTAATAATTCCAAGAGATACATAAATTGAATTTGGTGAGAAGACTTTAGAAACTATCAAGAAAATGCATCTGATAAATGAAAAGTCAATTCCATAATCTTTGTACCATCCTTCCATTCGCATTCAAAATGAGAACTTTGAACAGAATAGTAGCAAGAAATGCAAAATAAAAGGACTTTATACTTTGGACTATATGCATGTTGCATAGCCTGATGGCATGCAATTATTTCATGATATGTATGAAGAATGCACCAAAGAGATGTTATCTTGAGGGATGAGTTGAAATGATATGCAGAAAATGAATTTGGCGAAAAGTCTTAGAAACCTGAAGCGAATGTAATTAGCGAGTGTAAAGCCAAATTCCACAACCTTTACTAGCATCCTTCTCACTTGTGCAGAGATGACAGGCTATGAAGCCCTGGTATAAGCATCGGCAAGGCAAGTGAACCGTTTGGAAAAATTCTCAAAGTAATGTGGTCTCATAACATGACACGGCTGCATCATACACAAAGTAAGTTGTTTTGATAGCAAACCCCAAAGAGACATTTCCTCATGGAATGTGATGACTGTATAATTGTTCAACAAAATGCCTCAAAAGAATGATATCTCATGGATACCAATGTTGCAGAAGAGACACAAATTGATTTGTTGAAAAATATTTCAAAAGCTTTCGAGCAAATGCAAATGGCATGAACAAAGCCAAACTCAAAAATGAGTGTGTCTTGTTCCTCAGAAATTTTAAGGTACCTTTTTCAGAATGAAGGTTGGCAACTCTGTTTGAAAGATCAAATTCAGAAGAATGGTTTGGTACAAAGGAAATTTGGAAAGTGATAGTGAAAGTGATGATGAAGACTATATATATATCAAAAGAAGGAAGTTTCTGATGAGCCCATACAAGTTGAGTTATTAAAGAGCTTTTATGGTGGCATGTAGTTTACTCCTGATAAGATTCATCCCTCTTTATGTCAAGTGTTGCAAGATATTGAAGAAAAACATGGAAAAAAGATTAGTTTTCTTGCTTCTGGTCATTTACCTAAATCAACAACAATCAAGAAAGATGAAGACAAAATTGATCTTTCTCCTATACTAGTTGCTCAAAAGAATTAAATTCTTGATAATCCTGAACAAGTCAACTTCTTGAAGAGTTTCTACAGTGGAAAGAAACTTGATCCTCATAAAATTAATCCTTCTCTACTCCAAACTCTACAAAAGATTAAGGAAAAAGATGGAAGAGAGAACCAAATTTTTGCTCATGATTGTATTCTTGAATCAACAATGGATAATAATGATGATTTTCATTCTCCTCCACCTATTTCTCAACAAAATCAGATTCTCAATGATTCACATATCAAGATTTTGAAAATCTTCTATGGAGATAGGAAACCTGATCATGACAAAGTGCATCCTTCTCTGCTTCAAACATTGCAAGAGATTGAACAAAAAGAAGAGGGAGAAAATTATCTTCTTGAAGATGTGCACATTCCTGATGAGATGTGTTGTGATCCAATTTTTGAAAAAGATCCATCACATTATGCATGTGTCAAGGAAGATGAAGCCATTTAGGTTCACAAGGATACATGTCAAAAGACAAATCAAAAGAAAGTGTGTGAAGAAGAAAAAGAAGATGGTGTTGGAGCATTTCATAAGTATTGCACTAAAGAAATATTCCATCAACCTAAGAACAAGGAACTTGAAGAAGAGGTATCAGGTGATTTCAAGTCTTGTTTGTAACCCCAACTTGAAAATAATGATGAACACATGCATGAAGAAGAATCCCCTATAGTTTTCATTCCAACTTGGTGTCTCAATTCTTCTGATGATGACTTTCTATGTGGAGAAGATATTCTCATTCATCCATCACTAACAGTTGAAGATGAAAACTTTTATGAGGAAATCAAAGGTATGATACCTAGTGGAAAACCTTATATGAATATGACCAATGGAGAAGCAACCATAAGTAAAATTTTGCAGACATATTCTTTATCTTGAAAAATGGAGACTTTTACTGAACTTCTAGATCAGCCCCAAGTGAAAGAAGATGAACCATCAAGCATCCACTCTTTATCATACATGCCACCTGAGTATGAAGTTTTCAAATTTCATGAAGAGTGTGATGAAGAGGAATCATTGGGACAAGAGAACAAAAAAATTAATGCAGATGTCTAGTAGCAGGTTGAAAATGAAATCTATGAAGGTATATCAACAAATGTCCCTATCTTTATGAAATTACAATCTATGCCTTATGGAGTATTCAAGGTTCAAAGAAATCCTCTTTTTTAATCTTTAGATTAAGAAGACACCCCTATACAAGAGGATGGTTTTGGGAACTGTAACAAAAATGCAGAGATAAATGAGGTAATGGATGATCTAATGAAGAGCCCAATGAAGTCACCCCTCACAATGTTTGTATCCTAGATTGGTGTTTAAAGGCTTCAAATGATAACTTCTCCTATGGTGAAAATGTGTACCTCAATCCTTTGTTTTTAGATGAGTTTATTTCTATAGGTGATTTTCAAGTTGATATTCATGAACATGATTCAATGATTATGTCTACTCAAGTTTCTTCACATCACAGATTATATGAAGGTCATCCAATTCATGGGTTAATGTCTTCTAATCCAAATCATCAAAATAATCTTTAGATGGCAAAATTTGATATACTTAATATGATGCTAGACCACATAATCAATATCACAGAAGGTGGTACCCAAATATTTCAAGAGAGCTTGAAGATTTATGATGAGATATGGTTGTTTGGTTCATTGGTCAAAGATATTTCTCATCTTAAACATGTTGATCTTGCCAACCTATTGATATTATAGGTGTCACATGTATGCACGCCACTTTTCCACATAGGTGTCTATTTCTCTGAGCCCGTGAATGGTTTTGTATAACAATCCTGGAGAAGTTTGAGGTGGTCTTTTCCTACCATGTACATATTTAGGTAGAAGTTTATGTTGTGTCCATTTCATTTTTGGTTTGTGTCTGGTTTCTCCAGCTATTCCCTATGTTGTTTCCTCTTTGACTCTATTACCTAATGGATAGTACACTAGCCTATGAAACCAGAGATTTTGGGTTCATCCTACGTCCTTTGCAATCCTTGTCCCCAGTCAGAGGTAGTTGTTTCCCCACATTTGGAATAACCAAAATTTGAACTTCGAATTGGTCCTAAGGTTGTTAAAGGCTCAAATATGTGTCTCTGCAAAATGAGTGACCATGTGATCCAAGGTTGCCATCCTTTTTCCCACATTATGGTCAATCATAAATATGTCAGTCAAAATGTGAAAAATGGATGAGTTTAAAAAATTATAAATAATTGAGGGGAATCGCTTTGTGAACATATCCTAACAATTTTTTTGTGTCATATGACCATTTTTTGTCTGAACCCAGTTCACAGTTTGCCATATTTTAAACTTTCAAATTTTGATGTCCCTTGCTCAGAAATAATTAAAATCCCTCACCCTAGGTATTTTCATGAGGAATAAATGATGTTATTTTCTCATTTCCCTACCATCAACATGTGTTTCAAATTTTGGAGTCTAACTCCTTACTAAATGAAAGTTGTGGTCATGTTTCCTAAATCAAGGTATTGAAGTCTAATGGGAAATATTTGAATTATTCTTTTATAAATAATTCAAATATTTTAAACTATTTTCAATATATTTCCTATTTTAATCTTTTTGAAGAGAAAGAGAAATCAAAAGTCCTTATGTAGGTTTGGATGGAATAATTGCAAGTGATCTTTTTCTCAAAGCCCTTAATTGCTCAATTTTTTATATTTCTAACCTTGAAAGGTTAGAAATGCTCAAAAAGTGAGCAATCTTAACCTATTGCCTTGAAAATTCAAAATCCTAATATGGGGAGGTTAGAAATTCTCAAAAATTGAGCAATCCTAAGCTAATATGCTCAGTTGCTCAAAAATCCTAACTTTTTAACCTCTATTCGAGCATTGAAAGAAAGTTAGTTATGTCCATCCATTGAGCAGGAGTAATATAAGAGTTTATCAATGGATGGGTTACTGTTGTGTTGGAAAACAAAGATAATGTGCTTGGGATGGATGAAATCAGGGGTATGGGCATTGGAACCATGATGTCCCAGCTAGAAAGCTTCGAAGGAAATGTGGTAGCATAGACAACACACTCGAACTATATGACATGATGCTTCAAAGAGACATCATCTTCACAGAATGTGCACAAAATGGAGTTTGTGAGGAAGCTCTCAAAATGATTGAATTAATGCAGCACATGGGCTTTTAACATACCACCTCAAATAGATGTCATCTCATTAAATACCCGATTGAAGGATATGTGCAGAATGAATTTGTTAAAAACTGTTTTAGAAGTCGCAAGAAAATGCAAGTAGTAGGCGTAAAGCCAAGAGAACTATGCTACACATAAAGCCTATGGACATCGACAAAATCTTAAAGATGTCAGCTTTTGTCAGATATTATAGCTAGAAATGCTACAGTAACATACATGCAAAATGTTGATGGGTAGACAAGGAACATTAACTCTTTGATCGAATCCATCAAATAAATGGGCATCTCATGATATGTAATAATTGCAAGAGCTACATAAATTAAATTTGGTGAGAATACTTTAGAAACTATCAAGCAAATGCATCTAACAAATGAAAAGCCAATTCCATAATCTTTGCACCATCCTTCCAGCCGCATCTAAAATAAGAACTTTGAATAGAATAATAGCAACAAACATAGCATAAAAGGACTTTATACTCTAGTCTATATCTATGCTACACAACCCGATGGCATGCAATTATTTCATAATATGTATGAAGAATGTGCCAAAGAGATGTGAACTCGAGGGATGAATTGAAACAATATGCAAAAAATGAATTTGGCGAAAGTATTAGAAACTTGAAGCGAATGCAATGAACAAGTGTAAAGGCAAATTCCACAACCTTTATTAGCATCCTTCCCGCTTGTGTAGAGACGATAGGCTATGAAGCCCTAGTATAAGCATCGACAAGGCAAGTGAACCATTTTGGAAAAATGCTCAAAGTAATGTGGTCTCATAACACGACATGGCCGCATCATACACAAAGTGTCTGAGTTGTTTTGACAACATGCCTCAAAGAGACATCTCCTCGTGGAATGTGATGACTATATAATTGTTCAACAAAATGCCTCAAAAGAATGATATCTCATGGATACCAATGTTGCAGAAGAGACACAAATCAATTTGTTGAAAAATATTTCAAAAGCTTTTGAGCAAATGCAAATGGCATGAACAAAGACAGAATCAAAAACCTTTGTCATTATCTTATTGCGTTGCCTTGTTTGATATGCATACAAAATATGAAATCATGGATGACATAGCTAAATTGTTTGACATATTGCATCGAAGAAATGTGTCTCATTTCATATGATGATTGCAAGATTCACATTAAATGAGAATTTTGAAATAACTCTAGAAATTTTCAAACAAATGGAATTTGCAGCCGTAAAAGCCAATGACCTTATGCTTGAGCCAAAATGGCATTGCAAAAACTACAAATTTTTGTTGGAACTTTATGTTCTGGCAGACATTCATTTTAAAATGTGAAAGCATAGACAAGGCATTGATCTGTTTGACAAAATACCTCAATGAAATATCAATCATGTGTGAAATGTGGAATCATCAATAGCACATGAGAAGTTTGACAAAATGGATTGAAAGATGTCAACTTAATGAATGAAATGAATTGACCACAGAATATAAAGCTTTCAGAGATTTGAATTAATGAAATGTGTTGGAACACATCCCAACATTATCTTATATGATGAATGTTTCCAATGATAATGAGTACAAGAGATTGAAGATGTCATCAAAATGATATATTTTTCTAGGTTTTCAAATGTGGTTTGATGCATCATTGATAATGTTGAGATAAATGTGATATCGGCTTGTGAAGATTCAATATAGATCATTGATAGATGCGGAAAATAAAGAGGTATCTTATTGTACAAGGTAGAACCTATAGACTTTGCAAACAAACAACATATCTTATCTACAAAATATAGATCAGATTCATTTGCTGAAAAATGATAAGAAGGCCAAACCAAATGACTAATTTGCATCGTATTGTGAGATTAGATATGAATGGTGTAGATTTTAGTTAAACTATTTCATGTTTGAGATAAGATGCAAAGAAGAAGAAAGAGGGCTACAAGGTGCTTCATCCAATCACAATGTCTAATTGTATCCTTTATGTATTTGAGAATTTATGCTATGTGCACCATAGTTTCCACAACACTATTCTCATGTTGACTACCCATCGAAAAATCTTAGATATTATGATCATAGCTTATTGCAGTCACTATTCAAGTATAAAGTGGTAATGCATTTCACAAATGGGTATTAGTTGGTCCAGGTGAATTTTGAATCAAATGGTGTCATGGCAATAAAAGGGATGATCCTTTACACAAAAGGAATAAATAAAGATATAAAGTTATGTTCCTACTCTGACTTTGTTTAGAGTTTCCAAATAAATTTGGTGATCAAAGTTGATAGAGCAATGAAGGTTCAACTTCTTGTCAATGTGCACATCCATTGAGGACAGGTTGTTAACTCATAGCTCTTGAGTTTGAACATGTGAGTTGTGGATTGGGCGAAAGATATAATGGCTACCTCGGAAAAAACTAATAGCTTATTCTTTCTTCATATTTATGGGTTTTAAGTTACCTTTTTGAAAATTGTGACTTTTGTTGCTTATTATAAATAAGGTTAGAAAATGAACGTGATTTACGCAAAAATGATGAAAATCCGAACCATGTAAAGTTTTTTTTATTTTCAAAAGAAACTCTGTAGATTTTTTTAGAGAAACTTTAAGTAACTTTTGGTTTTCACATTTAGTATTCAAAGCTTTTGGACTTGTATATTTTCACAAGAATAACCAAGAATACATTTGATTTGTATGTATTGGATGTGTTTGTGTTATGATTATCTCTTTCTCGTATGTTAAATTGATAGTCCTTTTGTGTATTGGTGGAATCCATTGATTCTCTATTCCAAAATTTATGTAATTGATGAATCACATCATTTCTTGGTATCTGGTATTGTATGTGTTAGTACAACTTATTTCTTCGTATGTTGCAGTTTGTTGTCTTTCTTTCATCATCCTTGCATATCTAAAACTTGTTTTGTGCTTAAATCCCCTTTGTATCTATCATCATTTGTGAAATCCTATTTGGTGTTTGTATGTCTATCATTGGGGTTTCTATTATTCATCTTTCTTTAGTTTTGTCTCCTTTTTGTATTTTCAGGTTAAAAGTACACAAAAATCTCAAATACCCCATCATACAAAGGAGCTGCCCCTCTGAAATGAAGAGGAAGATTGTGGTTTTACTATAATCTCTCCAATTGTTGGAACGTTTGTCACTACTCTTTGGGCAAACAGGGTCAGTTTCAGATAAACAACCATAGTGACAAATCTGTTTACTTGCATACTCCTAAATGATAATGAAATAATGCTAAATCAATTGAACAATGAAAGAAACTAATTTAAACTCCCTCAATTAATGTAACAAAGCTTTCATTTCTCTTCTCTAAATTGTGTATGTAGATGGCTCTTAGGTGTTGCACTGGGATTTCCTACATAAGATGGACAATTTCTTTGAAGATTATAATTCTATGATTCTTGCTTGAAATTGGAAAATAAGGCATGCTTTTACAGATTTTTAGGTGAGATGGGGGGAGAAATTTAACTAGAAGTGTTGATTGATAGATAACTGAATTTGATTGATTAGTTAAGTGGATTGATTGATTTGTTAACATGATAGATTGGTTTGTTAACTCATTTGATTGATCTATTAACAAGATTGATTGGATAGTTGACTCAATTGATTGACTAGATGACTGGACTGATTAGGAAGATGATTGAGTTAATTAGCCTATTGAATAGATTGATTGAGGAGAAGAACAAATTGATTGATTAGTCAGAAAAGGTGATTTGGAGTGAAAAGGGGGGGAATTGGAGAGTTAACTAATTTTATGAACCAAACATGATTTTCAACATGTGTTTGTTAGTGAACAGATTTTGTCCTTCTTCTAATTAAATTTATTCAAATCTTTGTTACCCTCTTCAAAAGACAAAAGTTCAACTAAACAGTTGGGTAAGCGTGGTATGCATCACTTCCCTCTGAATTTTTGATAGGTACAACTCCCTCCATTAGTTATTCAGGGAATAATCTAACTAAATAATTTAGTATGTTTTTAACCTGAAAGCACATAAGGATACCTACTTCATTCTTAGATGAGAGGCTAATAGTTTACAAATATTTCAGAAAAACTATTCTTCAAAACACTTCGCCATGCAAACCAGAGGTAATCGAAACAAAGTTCAAAAACACCGATTCAACACTTCATAGAAAATAAGCAAGAGAAATAAAGTCTCTTTTCAAACATATATCCTTTTAGAACCACATAGAAAGGGGGCTCTAGATTAATGACAACATCTACCATTAGAAAGGTAACCACAGTCGTTTGATTTAGATTAATATTTGCAAAGAAATACTACTCCACGGATTCAAAAATCAAAGATTTTCCTCCTCAAAATGCATATGATTTTTATATATTTATTCCATGCAACAAAGACATAACAATACACATATAAGTTCTTTCTAACTTCAGATTGTGAAAAATTGATTACTTCCTTCCAAAACAAACAAAATTTCTAACAATCTAAGTCTCTCATTCTAACCCCTTCTCTATCTATATTAATCTAATTTATAGTAATCTTTAAAGAACAAAGGAGGTCTCCCTAAAAACCCAGCCTCCTTTGAAACAATTATAAAAACCAACAGAGTATTTGAGGCACAAATGTCTCAAAGTCATTGCCAGATTATGAAAAACATAACAAATAAAAACTATGCATTATCATCTCATTATGCCTCTTCTCCATCGTCATCTTCTCCTCCACTTTTCTGGGCATCATGGGTGGTTGCAAGCTCCTGAATTATAGTCTAACTTGAGTTTTTCATGTCATTGATCTTTGCTTTTGTGGCTTCCTTGCCCCACCTGTGCTTCACCATTTTTTTGGCATGCTTAGGTAACTAATCATTATTGATAAATGTCATGGACTCAATTCAGGCAATTTGTGTTATATCCTCAGGAGTAAAGTTGCCTTTAGCCTTAACTTTCTCCATGTGCAGCCTAAATATCTTTACCGCGTCCTGTGTGTTTAGCCCGCAAAGTCCCAATTGCCAATCATGGTTTGGATTAACCACTTTATTGTCATTGACTAAGCTACACTTAAGTTCTTGAAGCTCATAAATAGAGGCCCTTGCATTAGAAATCATAGACTTGAATGTGATTACCTGCCACATTATAGTCTTCTTCAATACGAAGAGTTGGCACTCATCAGTTACTGACTTAATTGATTTTTCTGCTAAAAACTTTGTGGCTCCATACTCTTCTATCTTGGTGAGCATGGATAAGACATTTTCCCATTTATGCTCTTCTTTTTCCCATGGCACAATCTGATTTTGAATCTCCACATTGAGGTTTTGCATCTCGTCATATAGCTTCTTGGAGCTTGTGATATATTTTTCACCATCTCTAATCACTCCTTCAATCCATTTCTCTGTAGCCCCTGCGATGCTTTTGGCTCGCTAAACTTGATTCATTAGCTTTTTGTTCTTTGGTGAAGTAGGGTCAAATCTTTCTGAAGCATGTGATATGGGAAGTGCCCCAAAACATCCTATACTATTGATGAATTGAGCAAGAATTTTGATATGCCGCTTCAGCTCTCTTTTCTCCTACCCATCTTTTTCTGACCTGGTGAGCATCTTCTTAGCCGATACTTGGAAAAGGTGATTATCTGAATCCCTACTCATGTTCCCAAGCTCCACTTTGGTGACCTCAAATTCCTCTGTATTTACCTCCTTATTCTCATCTTTGGGCTTATAAGAGGCAATTTCAGCAACCCACTTCCTGGTATTTTCATCAGCATCCAATCTAGCAGTTGTTTTGAACTTCTTTTGTTTGGGACCCTTCTCCGTGTATTTAACCACCATGTCCTGAATTGGGATGGACACTAGAATGAAACTCCGTTTCTTTCTTATTGAAGTGGTTAGCCATTTAGGAGTTGCACTTGAACTGGCTGTTCCTCCGATCACCTAAGGTGGCGGTGGCATGGCTATAGTGACCGCATGAGAATCCATGGTGTTGACAATGTCACTGACAAGGTCCTCGACTTCAAAAATCTGAGTATCAAGGATCTTGTCTTTTGCCTCTGTGTCCTTGACTTGGTCCATTTTATTTTGCACGGCACTCTGTGTCCTTGTATATCGAGGATCAGAAAAGTCTAGAGTTGGATTAGGCTTGTGCTTGGTGTGAGATGGCTTCTTAACTTTACCTGCATGAACAAGCATAGAAGTGGGGTTAGAAAAACATTTTGGGGGATGTACAGCAACCTCACTATCTCTTGCAGGGTTGATCTTAATGCCTAATCTCATTTCTCTTCTCTTATTAACCCATTTTGTGGTTCTTTCCAAGACCCTCTTTGTTTTAAGTTGTATGTCATCATCTTCTTCCACATCCCAATTAATGCAGGACGTTTCGAGTTCATCTTGGTCTAGATATCTGGGTTCAAAGAGCTCTAGATAATCCTCTTGGATTCCACTTATATCAAGTTTCACCTGTAGTGAAACTACCTGTTCGAGAACCATTCTCTTTTTTGCCCTTTTGAACACTTCAAGCTCATCATTGCAATCTTCCCAAAAGTCCTCCAGGTATGGGATTGGAAGGTGTGGCATCAAACCAAGAGTTTGTGAGAAACCTTTATTGTCAAAGCCCTTTCTTTCATGATACAGTGGAAAATTGAAATTCTTCAAGTCATCTCCTATGCTCAAAGAATCTGACATTGAACTACAAGATAAGATACCCAATTGAATGCGAAAATGATCCTCCCATTTATCTCTGGGTTGAGATTTCTTGATTATGGTAGCCAACTGCCTATATATCTCAACAAGAACAAAACAATCCAAACAAAAACGAGGAAGTCTGAAAGGCTCTTCCTCAAAACCACCTACTCTTATGTAATAGAAATGAGGAAACTAAACAAAGAAACTACCATATCTTTTTACCAAAGCCTAGGCATCTTCAGACATCCTCTTAGTTTTCATGTTCTTTAACTCATAACACAAATCTCCCAGGAAAGCATTATATACTCTCCTTAAATCTTGCAATGCATTATCTTTTTGTAACATGGGGTAAAAGTCATACACAGAAACCTCTCCCTCAGCTGGCTGCCTAGGTATTCCCACTATCTCTTTAACAGCAATATATCAGATATGAGGACATAAATAAATTTTGCTTGAACTTCTTTGTCATGCTTAGTTGTTCCCTCATGGAGTCGACAATAAGCTCTTCCCAATCAAGATACTATTTTCCTTCCAGCACCAGTTGTACATAACTGTAAATCCAATCATCAAAGTTGTAGGCCTTAGCTGAACCTCTAACTCAGTGTAATAGTAACATGACATCATGGATGTGGGGAAGCATGTGATTCTTGTTGGGATACTTAGGTAATCTGGAGCCACCCCTCTGAGGAACCTTCAAATAATACTTCGCTATATTATTCCGGTGTTTGGTTTTATCTGCATTGAACTCTGTGATTGATTGGGTAGGAGAAAAATTTGAGAACTGATAATCAAGCAATTTGAAAACAGAGGAAATAACTTCCTTGTTAATTGCGAGGAGGGTTTCACCATTATCTCTCTTTATAGTTTCGAAAATAGGATCATACCTCGCAATGCACTCCCTAACTAGTTCTGGGAAAGGGATAGTAGGAGGAAAGGTTGCCGCTTCTACAAGGCCACTACTTAGAATTTCTAAACCAAATGAACTGTCAATTCCTTTAAACACTCTCTCCTTCAAAACTTCCAAATTTTCCCCTTTCCGGTCTGTATCACTGACAATGGGCTCTGTGCATGCAAGACTGAAGACATTTCTGAAAAGGTGCAGAGTGGACTTCATAATTCATAAATAATAACCCTTACTTTCCCCAGTAGATTTTACTGCAAGAGAGAAAAGCAGCTAAAAATCACTAGAGGAGATAGAAAACAAAACTCACCTTCATAGTTGAGACCAATCGGACAACTAGTAGCAAACAAACCTTCTATCAAACACTCCGCAGCAATGAAGAACAAGTGTCAAATATCAATCACTTCATACCTTATAGAAAAAGAAGTGACACGAACTTATTTAATGCATTAATTTCGCTCATCAACTCAAATGTGTTGAGCATTGGGATTTGACATCACACACGTGCATTGAATGCATGGTGGCATTTTTGGAGTAACCTCCAACTCCCAAAAATGATTACTTGCCTTGAAAAATCACCTAGTTGACATCACCCGAGATACGGTTCAATCTTCATCATACTTAGCAATAAATGCACCATCATGTCTTTTAGTCCATGGGACCCACCTGATTTTAACATGCATGAACAATTTGAACTGACTTCATGAGGGTTTAGGTAGTTCAAAGCATATGCTGCGCCAAGAAAATTCTCTTCGAAAAGATTAACTCTGTTAATTGTTGTTGGTCTTTTGAACTTCATTTAACATGTTGAACACCGCTGAACTATTTGAACTAGGTTCAAAAGGGTTCATAGCCTGGAGGAAAAGGATATAACACATCATACGCGACCACGAAATAGAACTGCTGCAAAAACACTTGAGTGAACGTTAGCATAAAAACCCTTTAGACAACTTAGAACCTGTAGTACCTAGATGAACATTATGAACTATTTTCAAAATGGTTCAAGGGGTTCATGAGGTTCAACCCAACCATTGAAACTTGATGCTATGGATTAAGAGACAATTTACAAACATATTAAGGATTGAACCAAGGAATTTCTATAAAGATAAGGACTTAAATACAATTTTGTAGGGCGACTTACTCTTGTTATGAAGGATGAATGATGAGATAACAGTGTTGAAGGAGATTGAATTGAAATTCATTTTCATTTTGATTTGAATTTGAATTTGGATTTTCAAGTGATGAAATGCACATGAGATTTATTGAAATTCATTGAAATTCAGATTTGGTGAAATCTGAATTTGGGGGAAAATGAAATTAGATGGAATTATTTGAAATTGGAATTTGGGGTATTGGAAGAGTTAAGTTAATTAATTAAATAATTTAAATGAAATAATTAATCATTGGAAATATGATTATTTAAATAATAAATATTATTTAACTAAGGAATAAATCATAATTAATTAAATAATTAATATTTAGTTAATATTTGAGAAAGGGTTAAATGATGAATTGATTAAAAGATAGAAATTGAATAATTAGTAAGGAAATGAATAATGATGATTAGGTCAGTTGAGAAGAATTAATTAGCTTAATTATTTAATTAATTAGCTTAATTATTTAATTAATTAGGATGAATAATTAGTGTGTGATTAATGAGACATTTTTAGGTGACTACATGCACCACGTTCGATGTTCCTAGACCTCCTTGGCTGACCTTCCTTGGTGGTCCACACTTCATTGTTGTCTTTGGTAGAGGATATCTTCATGTTTTGGGTCCGACCTATTTTACACATTTCATTTTTCCTATCTTGGAGAATGTAATCATTTTCTGTTCGACCCAGATGTGTTCTGAATGCTATATATATTATAATATTTGATCCTTTGGTAGATAAGCGAAGATAGATGATGATTTGTCTTGATAATTTATAATTTGAACTCCTCTGGAGGTCCAAATAGATCATTTTTCTGAAATGTAAGCTATAATAAGGCTTGTAAGCCTATATGTTTTCCTACATGTTGTTGGCTTGATTTTTAATGAATCTATGAAACTACGAATGTCTGATTTTGCATTTTCTTCATTCTATGTTGTTTCTTCCATTGTGTTACTCTTATTGTATTATTCAGATTGTTCTCATTGAGGCTCCTCTAGGTCATGGTTACATCAACTCCTCATGGTAATATTTGAGCCATGGCTAGAACAATGTTTATGATATATTGGAGAACAATTCTATGTAACTGTAATGCCTAGCAAGTAGGAGATTGTGAAGTACTTTTAACACTTAAAAATTTTGGTGAATAAATCCTCTACTATGTTCACTCATAGTGAATCAACTAGGATCCAAGATGATTTTAAACTTGAAACAATGCATTTACTTACTAAATCAATGCTTTTGTTGTTCTTGATTTTTGGTGTTGATTTTGGCCTTGTCTTGGGTGTTGGTTTGGTTGAAGAACTTGATTTCTTATAATGATAATGTGAGGAAACCTCTCCACCACCCTTTCAAAGACTACTATGGAATTTTGGGCTTTCTATTCCTCTTCTCCCAAAATAAAATTAATTCTTACGTACTCAATAATGTTTCTTCTATTTCTCCAAGATAAATGTTAAGTTTTGAGATTATATCTTCTTGCTCAACGTGAACAGTCTTGATCCAGTTGTACTACGGGAAAGACATTCTCATGTAAAAGAACCATTTTCATTCATAATATGCAACTTATTTTAATGTGTCTCTTTATTTACCCAATAGTGTCACCAAAAAAATTGTTGGATAACACATTTGTCTCTTTGAAAGTTATAAATCAAGACTCTTTTGCCCATAAATGAGACTAAACCATTAATCAACAATTGGGTAAACTACTAGCTAGTTTCCCTCTAATTTTTTATTAAAGATACAACTCCCCTTATATGATCTATATTTTTATTTTTTTTAAATTTAAACAGGGCTACACTTTTAACCATAAAGTAGTAAAGGTATCTAGCATTTGTTCATCACCATGTAGAAAATGTGGAAACTAATATTTAGAGGAAAGCAACAATCTCAAGATATTAATTTTAGGTTTACAGGCTATTCAACTTTTAGAGATAATGCACCGTTAAGATCAATACATAGATTGTATGCCGACATATGAATATGAAATTGTAGATTCAAACAATTGCTAAACTTATGAGATGATAAAAGCTACTCATGTGAATATCAATATTTCAAAGACATGACATTCAGATTGTCTAAGCTCACAAACTTAAAATAAAATATAAGTAAATATTCACTTTAATGGACATAGACAAGAAAATCTTACAAGAACAACAAAATTTTCATTGATATTCAAATTTGATTGTTTCTCACTCTTATACCAAAGTTTAACATGGATAAAAAATTTGGACCATCCCAAAGTCCTTAAAAAATATATTTTTAATGTCCATACTTGTAACTATCAAAGTTTCTTGAAATTGATTCTTTTCAATAATCATTTAAAATAACATTAAAAGAGTATTTTGAAACATTTAAAAAGTTCACAACATAACATAAATAAAATATGGATGTGGCATTAAGGATCACATGGTGTTTTTGTCTATTCTACGCTACCATCTCCTTACCGAGTTGGTTGTTGTTGTACTTGTATAATTTTATAGTCTTGAAATGCCTTTAGAATGACTAGAATTTTCTGCTCACATCAAATAAATACATTCTATATCCTTAATCCCCACAAGGCTCTACTAGACCTAATGAATTTCTTTTTAGTGGACAAATCTCTCATATTATTTACACACCAACTCAAGGAAGAATCAAATCTAACCAACCTATTTTGATTTTTCTTCATTGAAAGCTTTTGAGTCAGACAAGGTGTTGATATTACTTTGAAATTATACCTTAAGTTCATCCAATATGGTGTTAGTGTAGGTATTTATTTTCCTTATGTTAGTGGGGAATATTTATTTTTCTACACATTATTAAGCTTGCTTAGGTTATATTAAGAATGGTTAGTATGAGGACATGTGGCATAATCCTACAATCACATGTGTCATTCACACCCACATTCAGCTAGTTGAATATCAAACCATCTTTTGGATTTATTTTCCACCTCCCCATAACCATTTCTTGTCTTTACATAAGTTGGCATAACCATGTATTTGGCATTTACCAAGTAGGTAAAACTCCCTCCTATTTTGGGCTACAAGGAGTTATTATTTCTCTTGGTTTTATCTGCCCATATTTTTTTTTATATAAACAAGCCCTCACCTCTCCCTATAATGAACTGAGAACACTAGCTTAGATTATGCATCTAGTTTAGTGCTAGGAGAGTGTTGAGTTTTATTCATCTCTGGATTCTTGTCTTTCTTTCCTTCAGTCACATTGATCTTAGGTGGCTCCACAACTAAATATAACATGGCATCAGAGCTAGCTGTGAGTTGTGTGTGAGCATATTTTTCTTAGAATCTAGAATCATTTTATTCTTGAAAGAATTGTATGATTTTTGTTGCATCCGATGATGTCTTGAAGAGTTAGAAAAACTTCAAGTAATTATAGCTTCTGGGGGGGTTCCTCTTTTTTTATTATCAATGTAGGTGTTTTGGACCTTCCTAAAGTAAATCTAATCTCACCTCTAAGTTCAAAGAAACCAAGAAAGTCAAATTTATCTTTTGTTTTGTCTAGATTGGACACCAGATGTGAATTTGGTGAAGGTGTGAACCAGAGCTTTCATTACTAGATCTGGAGAGTACCTAAATTTTTGGGACATTTTGAGGTAAAATAGTAGCGTCATTGCATCCAAAAGGCCCAAAAATGTTGAAATTGACTATCAATTTGTCAATTTTTGAGAAATTCAAATTTGAGGTAAAATTTTCATAAGTAGATGAGACCCATGGCCCACTTGCCCAATATGGTACGCATATGAAAAAAAAAATTATTTTTCTGCATTAATTTTTTTAAAATTATTTTATAAAAAAATCACAGTTTTTTAATATCTTTTACAAAAATTTATTATTATTGAAAAGCTTTATATTTTAAAAGGTTTATAATAAACTTTTTGGAAATTTTTTCATCAAAATTTGAATAAATAAAAAATAAAAGATCCTTGCAAAAAAAAATTTTGAATTTTTTTTTTTTTTTTCAAATATGGGTACCAATAGGGTACCCTGTATTGGGCCCTGTTAGACCTGTACCATAGGTTCTATGGAGGAGCATCCCCTCGAGCCCCATAAGTATCTTGTGTGGGGGTTTAAACAGGGGTTCTCTTTATGTACATGTTTCTGGTCTACTTTCTTGTGCTTTTCTTTTCTTGTTCACATGGATCATTCTAAGTTTCCTTTGCTTACACCATATAATTATGCTACTTGGCATCAACATGTACAAAATGCACTAATGCAACTACGGTACACTCCATATGTTGAGAAATAGGTAGTTGAACCTATAGAAGGAAAGGAAAAGATAAAATGGATGCTTGAACAAACTAAAGCTCTTGGATGTCTTTGCAGTTTTGTCTCCCTTGATCTTATGTTTTAGATTGAAGCATGTAAAACTTCACATGAAGCTTGGATCAAGCTAAAAATTTGTATGGTACAATTGATGAAGTTAGAGGCTATCATATTGATAATGATTTGATAAGCCTTTATCCAAAGAACTTTCACAACATCCAGGACTTTATTACTAAAGTTAATAATTTAAGAGCACAATGTAAAGAATGTGGCATTGAGAAACAAGATACATAGTTGGTTTTCAATTTCTTCAGAAAGATTCCTTCTAAATATGCATCTTTTTTTTCTAGCTTCCAGACCCATCGGTTGACAATGGGTAGTTCTTATACTACACCTTCATTTGATTCATTTATAGAATTGTTGATGTTTGAGCAATCAAAGTTGATCACCATAGGGATTGTTAAGTCAATTATACCACATGCTTTAGTGGCTAGACATGGGAATCTAGGAAAAGATTCTAAGAAGAAGCAAAAGCAATCAAAGCCAAAGCCACATAGAGATCAAGCACATAATAATTCATCTAAGAAGAAGAAGCCTACTTGATCATATTGCAAGAGGACTAGACATAAAGAACATTCTTGTTACAAGAAGGATATTGAAGAACTAAAATATCTTCTTATGAAAAATTACATTGATCCTCCTTCTATAATGTTTGCACCAACTTCTTCTTCCAACTCAAAACAATCAAGATATACTAAGGTAAAAGGTCATGCAAGACTTTCCTTTGAAGAAGCTAAAGGTAAAGGTAAATCTCTTTGTGCTTCTACAAGTTGTGAATCAAGGAGATGGCTCTTGGAGTTTGGAGATCCTCATCATATGACTTCTACACAGTCTATGTTCTCTTCTTTTGAGCCTTGTTTTATGCCAACTATTTTGATGGTTAACAACACTTACATGAGTGTAAGTGGGAAAGGTTCTATTTATATTGGGGATGGCACTTTCAATGATTTGCTGTATGTACCTCATTTGTCAAACAATCTTCTTTCCATGTATCAGATCACCCATGGTGGAACAGTGAAGACTATGGAATTCACACCTAATTTAGTTATCATTGGAGACTTAGAAAGTAGAGAGATAATTTCTATTGGGATGGTCAATCATACATCTCAATTATTACTTTTTTAAACTTTGCACTTGATGATGGTTCTAATCCTTTGGCTATTGATCACACTCCTAGTATAAACTTTTATTTTGAGAAGTATGGTTACTTGAATTTGGGTATTCTCACATTAGATCCAATTATTGAACCTTGCATTCCTTCTCCTCTATCTATTGTTGCTTCTAGGGATACTTGTGTTACTACATTCATGGCTATTGTCACAAAAGTTTTCACCCTTGTTGAACAGTAATGCTCAACAACCTTGTGAAACAGGGAAAAACCCTCCAAGTGTGGAACCTTATGCATGAGAGGTTGAATCTCTCAATAAGGTTGACTTCCTTTCTAATCAGGGTGTAGTGTTGGACCAACCCAACACTTGCAAAACCTACTCATAAGCCTAATCTAATCACTTGCAAAGGAAAAGGGAGAAGGAATGATGAAAGGGAAATGAGAGGTGATACACCAAGATTGAAGTATTGTCTTCCCCTACCCATGACTACATAAGATATCAATAAGAATCCTCCCAAAATACTTAGATTCCTACCTTAATCAATTCCCAAATACACAAATGAAGATTAGGATTCATAAGATGTTGAAAAGGAAAAGATAGATTCACAAAACAACACCCATGAGATATTAATATAGTCATAAGATTTGGAAACAAAAAAAACACACCTTCAAATACAATGCATGATAATTAGCACAAAGAGTTTGAAATAGAGAAAGTAGGTAAAACAAAATATTTTATTGATGCAAACGTAAGACAAAAATTACAAATACATAAGAACATAAATTCTATATCATAATTAAAGGGAGAAGCACCCTAAGAATATGTTATGGAATTGCCTTTATAGGTCAGGCATAACTCAAACAAAACATTAGGTTCAGAAACCCTAACTGACTAGGATTAGGTTATAGAGTAAAGAAATCAGGTTGGATTTGATTTTTGATGTCTAAAAAAGTCCTCCAGAGGTAGGGAGGATCCCTGAGACGCCTACACCTTGGAAAAATAATAATCTTCTAAAAATCAGGGAGGCCCTGTATTTGGATGGTGTCTAATGTCCTCTATCAGACCAAAAAGTCTCATGTGTGCCATAAATGGGCATGGGTGCCCCTGGAAAATGTTTGCAAAGGTTAGAAAGAGTAATGGTGATTCTCCTACAACATCTGAAAGTGGTTGGAGGGCAATATAATCAGAATTAGGTCACCGACCAGGTTAGAAACTAATTTTTGGCCATCAAGTCAGCAACCACCATGACCCCCATTAAAATTTGAATTCATCCTCTTAAGTGTGATATTGGACCATTGGATCTTCTCTTTGTGCATGGATGAACAATTGAGATACACCTAGAAGACCCCTGAACTGGCTAATAAAAACACCATTGTCGATTTCCCCATTAATGAAATTGGGTGGCCATCATTTGCATGTGAAAATTTTTCATCCCACCACCTAGCTGAGCCCATCAATCACAAGCTCGCAACTTAGCCCAAAACAGTTGCATAGAAGCTGCAAAGATGCGACTTGACATTCACTTTAACCATTAGCCACCAATCGCAAGGTCATGCAACCTAAAATAGTCCACATCATTGATCATTGTGAACCTATTGCAAGCATCTAGCAACCACCACTAACCTCATCACAACATTGCAAGGTTAAGTGACAGTTAACCTTGACGGACGCAAACCATGCAATCGACATTCACTTAACTACTAGTCGCCCATCGTAGCATCACAACTTGGAACAACCTTTGTTATTGATTTTTATGAACCACGTGCCCCAATATTTTACCTAACTATCAATGGTTCATCGCAAGGGTAACAAATGATTAACTTTAATGACTGCAAACCAATGATCAAACATCATGGTAACAATTAACTTCCTGCTAGCCGATAGCGGGTAAAACAAGGTCGGTTTTGAGATGAATAAGGGAAACTCCAGCTAATGAGTTTAAGTGATATGACTACCTAAGCCGATCAACAAACAAATAAAGAAAGGCCAAAAAAGACTAAGGCAAAAAATTCCTTAAGGGTTTACGGTTTTAGGCCTTAGGGAAATATGTAGGGTTTAGCCATTGACAATTTCTCGGATCAGTTATTTGCATGGCTAAGGTTGACACAAAAAATATCAACATTTATGGCAACTCAGGAGGGGTGGCAAGCCTTCTTGGCATATGGATTAATATCCTAGGAAATCCATTGGGTATGGAGTCAAAATTAGGTCTGGAACAAGAAAAAAATAAGTCCTCTATAACTTGCAAAAGATCAAAATTTCACTATTCTAGGGAAGAATAGCCTGTGCTTAAGAACTTTCTGGAAAACAAGAAACCTAAACTAATATTTATATTATTACAATTGAAAGGCAATTGATGCCTTTGCCTCTGTCAAAGCTAAACCTTATGAAGGAGTTGATCTCCCCCATACCATGGCTGTGGTCACACTTGGTAGAAATAGCTAAAGTCTCTTGTATGCATGCATTAGATCACACGTAGTGCTCATATGGTGAAATAACACTTCACCATCTACTTTTCTACCATGAGGGATCCATATAAGATAAGCCTCTGAGGCACATAGAGGTGCATCAAATTCACATTCAACAAAAAAGGAAAAATGTTCAAGGGGTAGGTTAGTATTAGAAGGACTAACCCTTACAAAAGAGAAAGAACCCTCTTCACACAAGGGAGAGTCATTGTTATCACAAGTGTCTTGCTCCAAGCATGATTTGAAACCAATAGAAAGGGCCTCAAACTCACATGGGGATGGAAAGTATACCATACCTCTTTCTTGATCTGCACAGGGGAGCACCTCAGGCATATCAAATTGAAAACTTTGAAGCTCGAGTATACTATCAAGTTGAGCAACCAAAGGAGTATCAAAAGTAACATCTTCTCCTTAAAAAAAGGTCTCATATTCAACATTAGAACATTCAGGGACATGGGTGAACCAACATACATCATAACCACATGTGTTGATATCCGACTCATTAGCATAAATATTAGGTTCATGAGGCACCTCATATGAAGATCTGGAATCTTCATATTGCCTCTTTTTTTTTGTTTCTTTCTCTTGGAAACTAACTGCAATAAAATCGGGCTCGTGGCATGATCTATCTTCCATGCTACCCGCTAGTCCCCAAATCAACAGATTGGAAAGTTCTAAGAGTATGCCAAGTTCTATGCTCAAACCTTCCAACTGACTTGGCCAATGATCGAAATGAACCCTTGGGATTACAAACTCCCTTTACTTCATGCTTTGTAGGACCTAGGTGGGTGTACCTATTCACCAACTGATTCTTAAGACTAGTGCTTTTTATAGAAGATTGTGTTTACACCATAATCTAATTCTAGTGTTTATTTCAAAGTAGCATATGTTTCTGAGATAAACTATCTTACTCTTTAACCTCTTATAAATTCTTGATTCTCCTAATTTCTATTCTTGTATCCTACTTATATCTCCTACTTTAGTTTGAAATAATATGAGTGTTTTTGAATGAATTTTCTATGTGTAACTAACTAGTACCTTCTCCTCTTCTGGGCTATAGAGTCACCATCTTCTAGACTTTCACGTATAACCCTATGAGACAACTTTTAAATCCACCCTGATGCAAGAGCATCCTCGGTTCACAACAATCTTGCATCAACCAAAAACATTTTCTTTTCTATTTTTTTTTTTGTTTGCAATTTCAGTATTCCTTTTTGTGTGTCCTAGTTTTGGCTCACTGGATCCTGTGGAGTTGGATTCTACTTGAAGACTTGATCATTTTGATGGTATGATGAAAGAATCAGTATCCGGTCAACTATTGAGAGGGGGTGAATCAGTAGATAGAAAATCTCATACAAACTTCACCAATCTCAAAAATCAATCTAATACCACTATCAAGATAAAAACTTATAAGATAAACCAATTGACTGTTACAACAAATTAATAGTAAACAACTTCTTCATTTCTCAATACTTCCAGTTATCATGACTTATTAAAATAGCTAATTAGTTAAGTAAATCAACCATGAAAACATAACCACAAAAACATTCACCACTTGACACAAATATTTTTGACATGGAAACCAAACTAGATAAAAACCACGGTGAGATGAGACTTACAAGATAAATATCTGAAGTTCACCCTGTTAGGAGCCTAGCCTGTTAAAGCTTTACAAAAAGTCCTATTAAGAAATGATCTTGTTAGGAATCACCCGATCAAGGGATTGACTACAAATTCCTTGTTAGAAGCAATACCTTGTAAGGAGTAACCTCAGTAGAGGATTTGAAAATCCAATCTAATGAACCACCTTGTTAGAGGATTTGGACCACCTTGGGAGATTGATCCGACAGGTCTACATGACAATGATCAAAGGCTTCGGTCTTGAAGTTTAATGAATTTTTTTTTTCTTAGGCCAACATGCAAATAAATTTCAATATCATTGTAAGTTGACATAAAGCATTTATGTTTGTGTTTGGGAAGGGTATTTAGGCTAGTCTGGTTAGGTTATTTTGATAATGCAAGAGAATGTAATGGGATATAGTGATATGATATTTTGTGAGCAATCTTGATCGATAGAATGTGAATGTAATATTCTATAGTCAGTCTTGGATATTGGTTTAGAGGTTTGGGAAGTGAAGCAAGATACCGGTAAGGATTGACACTATGTAAACCGATACAGATTGTGCTTTAATTAGAACTTATCCAGCATAGCAGATGCACTCTCAAAGTGTAGAATTTTGTCTGTAACTCCATATGTGATATTTGTATTCAATGAGGCTCCTCTTGTGATGAATAATGTGCTTTAGGTTGTTGGCCTTCCTGCATGTGTAGGCCCCTATTGTAATATTTATTCATTTGACCAGTGGATAGATATTGTGGGTCACGAATCTCACCGTGGTTTTTCCTCTTTGATATTTTCCATGTATAAATCTTTGTGTTATGGTGTATGCTCTTTTGGTTGCTTCATTTCTATTTTCTATTATATTCCTTTATGTTTACCAGTCACTGAATTGCATTGTTAATAAGGTTAAAATTGATTATATCAGCAGAACACTAATTCACCCCCCCCCTCTCAGTGTTCTTGGATTCCAACAACTGGTACCAAAGCCTAGTGCCTTGGAGTAAGTCTAACAACTTGAGGAAGATCCTGAATCCAGAATTCATGGAGATGAGTCTATAGAAACAACTTGAAGTAGCACTTGAGGACTATGATGTTGAAAGGATGAATAACTTGAAGTTGCAAAATGAATTTAACTCTGCAAAGGAATTCATTCTTACCCTACAAGAGAATTTGTCATCTATTCAAGCTAAAAGGAAGGAACTCTTACAAAATCCAAATGATGAAGAGAAGGATGCCCTTAAGAAACAAGGTCATAAACTGAGTTAGGAGAATAGTGTCATGAAGAATGAAATGCAAGCTATGACTATGAGGATGTCCAAGGAGATTGAAGACCGGAAGAAGAATGAATAAAATCTTGGCAGATCTCTGAAAGACAGATATGAGGAATGCATTAGGTTGGTGCATGAGAATGATGTGTTGAGAACTAAGTTGGTGCAATCACAGAACAATGAGAAAGAGTTGGAAAGGATGATGCAAATCCTAAGAAGTGATCTAGATGCTGCAAATGAATAAAAATAAATTTTCAAGGTCAGTTCTACAAGGCTTGATGAATTATTGAAGGGTCAAAGAGACACTGGAGACACTAGAGGTCTTGGATTTGAGCATGGAGAAAACTTTGGTACTGAAAATTAGGAGAATCCATCAGACAATCAAAATTAGAAATCACTGATAAGGCAACTAAATGTACATAAATTTAAAGGTAGATGCTTTGTTTGTAATAAGTTTGGTCATAGAGAAAGTCAATGTAGAAATAGAGCAAATCAGAATAATAATGTTGTTTGTGGTCAGTGTTCAAAGTGCAATGAGTATGGTCATAGGATAGAAGATTGTAGAATGGATGTGAGATGTCATGAATGTGGAAAGTTTGGACATATGGATAATCAATGTAGGTTGAAGAATGGTCAAGGACTCAACAAGCCAATTCAAAAGAACAATGTCACTTGCTATGCATGCAACAAAATAGGACATATTGCCAAATAAATCAGAAGCAAGAACAATCCGGTAGGAAATGATGAAAAAGGAAAATAGAAGGTTGAAGATATCCAAAAGGAGCATGAAAGGAAATGGGTAATGAAATATGAAGATCAACTAGCAGAGACAATTAATCTGATTAATCAACCGACAGAGCAGAATTCTCCTGCACTGGCAGGAAACTTATCTAGTAACTAAGGCATTAGCCTTAGGGAGAGGCAAATTAATGATGCATCTTGCATTACCCCTGGTAGAGGTCTGAAAGTCTATTTCAGATCTTGGAGAAGTTAGTCTAGAGATTTATTAGTACTGAGATAATGGATTTTGAATCCAGTATCATATGTCAGCATGCATTCATGTCAATGAGGAATTAGGGTTTTCGCAAAATACAAGGGAAATGCTTGTTCATTTTTTATCACACAAAATTTAGAGTGAAACAAAGTGAGTTCAAGGTGATTCAAGGCGATCAAAGCATTTCAAGAGAATTCCAATGCATTCACAAGTGGATTTTCAAAAGCTTTCACTAGCAAAGGTTGTGAGGTATTTTATCAATTTTTTGAGCTATCTTTTGTTTGCAGTGGCTTCTTGATGGGATGGTGCTTGGGATAGACTAGCCTAGTCTATGCTCTTAGATCCTTCCCTTAGATCACCTGGTGTTCTCTCCACACCCTAGGGTCTCTAGGACTTCCCTTTCTTGAGGAATTCCCTGACCTTGCCCAATCCACCCACCAATGAGTTGCAATGCTGCTCCTAAGGTCTCACCTACTCATGAGACTCAAAACCCCTTACTATGGCTAATAAGGGCTAGGCTTGTTCCACACCTTCCAAGGTCTTAGCAAGGATAGGTCAGGTCTTTTTCATGGTTTTTCCACCCATGCATGTGCCCCCAAGAGGTTTTGATATTCCAACCCCTTACCGATTTCACTATTTTGTGTTTTTGCTTACAAAATTGGGCTACAAGGATTAGGACTAATTAGGCCTCCTACTCGGTCCTTTAGGGATCCCTCTCACAAGAAATGCACAAACTACTCAAACTCCCAAAATGGACTACCATTCATTTGGCAAGGGCTCAAGGATTTCTCTGGTTTTGGGCCCCCAAGTGGCCGTACAATGCCTTGGGCGAATTTTGGGGTTTTTAAGGGTTTTGTGAGGGTTTTATGGTCTGCCTGGGTCACAGTGTAGGTTTTGTGTTTTAGCCACCCTTTTTGGATTGGTGGAGGCTCCTCCTTCACACCAGTGTTGCTTCACACACTCCTCTATACCTCCTCCAAAGGGTGCACTCTCCTCTGACCAACCTTGCTCTTCAAGACCTCTGCAACTTGACCCTTTCTAGCCGGGCACTATTTAGTTTCACCTAGGATTGGGTCTCTTGATGGCCTCCCTACATTTTCAAGGGCCCTTCTTGCATAGAACTATGGTGCAAGGTCTGCACTCTCATTCTCCATGGTTTCATGGTGGTTCCACAATGGGGAATGGAGTTATGCATCCATTTACACAAACCAGTCCTAAACTGGATAGTGAGAAGACAATTTTCAAAATATTTACAAAAACACCTCACTCACAAATCAAAACCTATTCTAAATGATCAAAATGAGAGTAAAAACACCATACAAGACACTACACATAGTTTTTCACACAAATCAATCCATTAACTTGCTCGGTTGCTTCATTCAAACTGACTGGTAACAAATTTGCAGTCTTAGTCAGGTCAATTTGCTTGGGCCGTACAATGTCTGACATCCAACCCATTAACTTAGGGTTTGAAACATCTTATACTACCTATACATTGGTCAGTGTGCCAAAATTAGGGCTCTCCACACTGAATAAGAGTCTTTGACCTTTTGGGTGGAAAAGTTGCTTGACAACTTTTAAAAGTTGTCATGCAACTTTTGCATCTTTTGAGCAACTTTGCCATTGTTGCTTTTCATGACTCCTAGGCCTATTTTGGGATATCCTAAGGACATAAACATACCATTAAGGCCTAACACACATCCAAGGCACACTCAACCTCTCCTACACAAGAAATCACAACAAAAACACTAAGGACCTAAAATTAGGACCTAGTAAAAAACAAATGAGCTCATGGCTCTTATTACATATACAATGACTTCAAAAGAAGCATAACCCCAACAAAACAAAGAAGGAGTAAGAGCTTGGAATGGTTCTCCTACACCATACTCCTCCTCTACACACAACTAAGAAATAGAAGAAGAGATGAGAGTTGGGTCTATGCCAAGTGTCTTAAACCTGCTCTATTCAACCCAGACAACTTTAGACTCAGGCTGACCTACCCACTTCACCGAGTGTTCCATGTAGACCTGGTGTCTGGTGGACTTCTTTACTCTAGATTCCAAGATCTCCTCTACTATTTGCTTCTTCACTTGTGGTAAGACATTAGCATCTAGGTCTTGCAGCACCTTGGCTTGGTTCTCCTTTTGCCCTACTATTTCACCCTTGTACATGATCAGGTCGGCTACATTAAAGACCAGTGATATAGCCAAATCTGAAGGTAGGTCAACCTTGTAAGCATTCTCCCCATACTTTGATAGAATTCTACAAGGTCCTACCCTTTTCATCTACAGTTTGGTAGGATTACCACTTTACATCCTAGCTTTGCTCAAATGGACCATCACAAAGTCACCCACCTTGAACTGAACCTCTCTCCTTTTCTCATCCATTTTGGCCTTTAGTTTTTGAGTGGATTCAAGGATGGCTTTCTTGACTTTCTCTTGGACTTCCTTGATGGTTTGGGTGAAGTCGTGTGCTTGCCCACTCTTCATTTCCAAGGTACCAAGGTCTCTCAACTCACATACTCCTCTTGGATGTCTACCATAGACAACCTCAAAAGGAATTCTACCAGTGGTCCTATTCACACTGTCATTATATGCATACTCTACCTGAGGAATGATTAGGTCCCATGTCTACCGATACTCCTTATTTAAACACCTCAACAAGTTGCCTAACACCCTATTGATGACTTCAGTCTGACCATCTATTTGTGGATGGTAAGCTGAGATAAATGAGAGATTAGTTCCAAGTCTCCTCCATAATGTCTGCTAAAAATGGCCCATGAACTTGTTTTCCCTATCTGAAACAATGCTTAAAGGGAGTCCATGAATCCTAACAATCTCCTTAAAGAAGAGATGTGCAACATAGCTAGCATCATGTGTAGTTTTACATGGAATGAAATGGCTCATCTTGGAAAATCTATCTACTACCACATAGATGCTATCCATACCTATCTTTTCTTGGGAAGTCCTACTACAAAGTCCATGCTTATACATTCCCAAGGCCTATTAGGGACCAGGAATGGTTGATAGAGACCAGCATTGCTTGATCCTCCTTTTGCTCTTTGGCATACACCACATTGTTCTACATATCTTTTCACATCCCTTGGCAACTTTGGCCAATATTAGTACCTCTGTACTAAATCTGAGGTTTTGTTGACTCCAAAGTGTCCACTTAAACTACCATTGTGTTTCTCTTGGATGAGGTTCTCCCTCATGGATCATCTTGGTATACACAACTGATTAGCTTTGAACAAGAGACCATTTTGGAGAGTGTATTCTGCATACTCACCATGGAAATGGTTCTCAAACTCCTTGCAAACCTTGTAAGCTGATGAGAAGTCTTCATCTCCTTCATACAGGTCCTTGAAACCTTCTATTCCTATGCTTTGCAACTGTAGTTCTTGAACTGTCAACAACTTCATACTTAATGCATCTACCACCTTGTTAAGTTGCCCCTTCTTATGCTTGATGGTGAAGGTGAAGGATTGGAGGTATTCCATCCATTTCAAATGCCTATTGCTAAGCTTCTCTTGAGTGTTAATGTAACTCAATGCCTAGTTTTCTATGAACAAAACAACTTCCTTTAGAAGTAGGTAATGCCTCCATTTCTTTAGAGACTGCACTAATGCATACAACTCTAGGTCATAGGTTGAGTACTTCTTCTTTTCTTCATTAAGCTTCTCACTAAAAAATGCCATAGGTCTTCCCTCTTGACTCAATACACCACCTACTACAATTCCACTTGCATCACACTCCAATGTGAATAGCTTATCAAAGGTAGGTAGGAGAAGGATAGGTTTTGTGGCTACTTCTTGCTTCAACAATTGAAATGCTTTGTTAGCCTGCTCAGTCCATTCAAACTTAGTTTTAAGGCCTCCTTTTATAGTGTCAAGAACTGGTGCACATATACCACTAAAGTTCCTCACAAACTTCCTATAGAATTGAGCTAATCCATGGAAACTCCTAACTTCAGTCCCTATTCTAGGTGCAAACCAATTCAAGATTGCCTCCACTTTTCTTGGATCAATCTTCAAGGTTCCTTTAGACACCACAAATCCTAAGTAGACAAGCTCTTTCTTTAAGAAGTCACACTTCTCTACGTTCATGGATAACTTCTCCTCATGCAACCTCTCTAAGACTAACCTCAAATGCTCAAGGTGCTCCTCTTTGGTTCTGCTATAGATGAGTATGTCATCTTGGTACACCACCACAAACCTACCTGTGAAATCCTTTAACACCTCATTCATCAACCTCATGAAGGTGCTTGGGGCATTGGTGAGTCCAAATGGCATCACAAGCCATTCATACAATCCTTCTATGGTCTTGAAAGCAGTCTTCCACTCATCACCCTCCTTGATTCTAATATGGTGATAACCACTTTTAAGGTCCAATTTAGTGAAATACATAGCACCTCCTAGACAGTCCATCAAATCCTCTATTCTAGGAATAGTGAACCTATACCTTATGGTGATCCTATTGATTGCCCTTGAGTTAGTGCATAGTCTCCACTTGCTTCCCTTATTTGATGCTAGCACTACCAGGACTGCACATGGGCTGATGCTCTTCTTAATTAGTTCTTGTTCCAATAACTCCTGCACTTGCCTTGCTACCTCCTTGTTTTGATCAGGTGTGAGCTTTTATGTAGCTTTATTAGGTAGGGATGCTCTAGGAACAAAGTCTATTTGATGGCTTATAGACCTTCTAGGTGGGAGTGTTGCAGGTGCTCCATCACTCACTGTCCTTATACTCTTGCAACATTTGCTTCACCTCCTTGGGTACTTCTGCCTGCAATTTTTCTTCTTCTTCCTTTGGTTTCACAAAGATGGCACACTTCACTATCTCCTCCTCATGTAGCAAGTTTAAGAACTCTTTACCAGTAGCCAATAAGACACTAGGTGTTTTTGAAGTTCCCTCTTCATCCTCTGTCAAGGACTAAATCTTGAAGGTCTTGCTATCCTTCTTGAATGATATGGAGTTCTCCTCTCCATCATAGATCACCTTCCTATCAAATTGCTAGGGTATTCCTAGCAGCAGATGACAAGCATCCATAGGCAACACATCACAAATGATCTTATCCTTATATCCTCCAATAGAAAACTCTACCCAGGTCTGTTCATTGACTAGCACACTTTGTCCTTTGTTCAACCAAGTCACCTTGTAAGGGCTAGTGTGGGGTATTCTTGTGAGTTTCAACTTCCTAACTACCTCTTCTGATATGATGTTGTTAGTTGAGCCTGAATCAACTATCACCTTGAACACTTTACCAAGAACTTTGCATCACACCCTAAACAATGCTCTTCTATGTTTGGGTTCCTCCTTAACTGGCTGTCTGATCAAAATCCTATTGAACATCAGATTTTCTCCAATCTCTGATTCAATCTGGTCCACATCCGGTGTCTTGCAACTTGAAGAGTCTTCATGAGCATAAGAAACCCTCTTTCCACTATTTGATGAGGTAGGCTTGTCAGGGCATCTATATGTTGGGTGTCCCAATTGTCCACAGTTGTAACACTTCATAGTTGCAAAGTAGGAGTTACCTCTACCGGTACCTCTACCCCTACTTGGACCACCTTGTGCACCTCTTCCTCTAGAATGCCCCCCTCTAAGATTGGTTTCATTGCTATGTTCAGTTAACTTGGCTTCTCCTTGGTTCCTTTGCTCATTTGACTTGCTTTGGTAACCACCTCGGTGATTCATTTGTTCTCTACCTCTGCCTCTACCCTTGTTATTGGTGTCTCCTTTCCTTTTGTTCCTGTCTTCCACCTTGGCAACAAGCTGATGACATTTTTGAATAGTAGTAGGAGTCCATAGGCTTATCTCCTCTTGAATGTTCCACTTTAGGCCGCTTAGATACCTAGCCACCTTAATAGATTCATCTTCTTGGGCTTTGGATCTAAGACAAAGTTTTTGAAATTCTTCGGTGTAGGAGGTCACATCAAGGTCTTTTTGCTTCAATCCCTATCTCTTCTTATGAAGTTGGACTTCATAATCCTCTGGTAAGTAGTTCTCTTTGATCTTGCTCGCCATGGCCTTCCAATTGGCAATAGGTAGCTTCCCCATGCTAACTCTCTCTTCTTGCAGGTACTTCCACCATGTCAAAGCTACTCCCCTTAATCTTGATTTGGCAACCTTAACCTTTTGAGCCTCTATCACTCCCTCACACTCAAAGTGGTTTTCCATGCCCTCAATCCATTCCATGACAGTGTCAATGTCCATCCTTCCACTAAAATGTGGCAATCCTTCAAAAGCTTTGGTGTTCAAAGCCTTAATAGCCTTCACAAAAGGTTCTTCATTAATCAAGGGATCTCGTTTAGGAATAATGTCATCTAAGTCAATGGTTTTCTTACCTCTATCTTTGGTGTCTTCACCCCAAGGTCCTTGTGTCCTCAGATCCACCACTTCCTGCAATTTATCCCTTATCTCACTCATAGCTTCTTCAAGGAGTATATTCTTCTCCTTCTGCTCTTCTACCTCCCTAGCCAGCTTTGCATTAGTGACCATTCCACTCTCCCCTAATGATTCGCCAGTATATAGAGACATACATAGTCCAACAAATCTTTTACAAGCTCTGATACCAATCTGATGGGATGGTGCTTGGGATAGACTAGCCTAGTCAATGCTCTTGGATCCTTCCCTTGGATCACCTAGTGTTCTCTCCACACCCTAGGGTCTCTAGGACTTTTCTCAGTTGAGGAATCCCCTGACCTTGCCCAATCCACCCACCAATGAGTTGCAATGCTGCTCCTAAGGTCTCAGCTACTCATGAGATTCAAAACCCCTTACTATGGCTAATAAGGGCTAGGCTTGTTCCACACCTTCCAAGGTCTTAGAGAGGATAGGTCAGGTATTTCTCATGGTTTTTCCACCCATGCATGTGCCCCCAAGAGGTTTAAATATTCCAACCCCTTACCGATTTCACTATTTTGTGTTTTCGCTTACAAAATTAGGCTACAAGGATTAGGACCAATTAGGCCTCCTACCCAGTCCTTTAGGGCTCCCTCTCACAAATGATGCACAAAATACTCAAACTCCCAAAATGGGCTACCATTCATTTGGCAAGGGCTCAAGGATTTCTTTGGTTTTGGGCCCCCAAGTGGTCGTACAGTTCCTTGGACAAATTTTGGGGTTTTAAAGGGTTTTGTGAGGGTTTTATGGTCTGCTTAGGTCACAGTGTAGTTTTTGTGTTTTAGCCACCTTGTCTAGATTGGTGGAGGCTCCTCCTTCACACCAATAGTTCTTCACACACTCCTCTACACCTGGTCCAAAGGGTGCACTCTCCTCTGACCAACCTTGCTCTTCAAGACCTGTGCAACTTGACCCTTCCTAGTCGGGTACTGTTCAGTCTCGCCTAGGATTGGGTCTCTTGATGGCCTCCCTACATTTTCAAGAGACCTTCTTGCATAGAACTATGGTACAAGGTCTTCACTTTCATTCCCCATGGTTTCATGGTGGCTCCACAATGGGGAATGGAGTTATGCATCCATTTACACAAACCAGTCCTAAACTGGACAGTGAGAAGACAATTTTTAAAATATTTACAAACACAACTCAATCACAAATAAAAACCTATTCTAAATGATCAAAATGAGAGTAAAAACACCATACAAGACACTCCACATAGTTTTTCATGCAAATCAATCCATTAACTTGCTCGGTTGCTTCATTCAAACTGACTAGTAACAAATTTGAAGTCTTAGTCAGGTCAATTTGCTCGAGTCGTACAATGTCTGATATCCAACCCATTAACTTGGGGTTTGAAACATATTATACTACCCAAACCTCAGTCGGTGTGCCAAAATATGGGCTCTCCATGCTTAATAAGATTCTTTGACCTTTTGGGTGGAAAAGTTGCTTGACAACTTTTAAAAGTTGTTATGCAACTTTTGCATCTTTTGAGCAACTTTGCCATTGTTGCTTTTCATGACTCCTAGGCCTATTTTGGGCTATCCTAAGGACATCAAAATACCATTAAGGCCTAACACACATCCAAGGCACACTCAACCTCTCTTGCACAAGAAATCACAACAAAAACACTAAGGACCTAAAACTAGGACCTAGTCAAAAACAAATGAGGTCATGGCTCTTATTACATATACAATGGCTTCAAAAGAAGCATAACCCCAACAAAACAAAGAAGGAGGAAGAGCTTGGAAGGGTGCTCTTGCACCACTTCTAGATCATCTTACACTCTGATAGGTGTGGCTACCCCTATTGTTGTTGACATCAAGGACCATCCACACCCTATTTTTAAGAAATGCCCTCATATTGCGAAGGTCAATGATTCAATTGGTGTATTTTCTAGGGTTCATGAAAGAGTTTTGTATGTCAAGGATGTTCAAGCATATATTCACTACACTTTGGAGGATTTGGGTTATGTTGAGATCAAGAACATGTATATTATCACCTTGCTAAATTAGGATGGGTCGATGAAACCGTAATATTAAATTCTAAAGGATTAGATTTTTACTGACATTTTGGAGATGTCAGAATTTGAAGATGAATTGATTTGGTATGCACTAAGTTGAGTCCGTGGAAAATTCATATGGATAGACTAGCCCAACAAGATCACTAAGGAGGCTATTCATGTGATCACTAGTTTACCCTAGACCGGTCCAACCCCTGGAAGGAAGAAGATATCTAACAATGAGGTGGAGAAGTTAACTGGTGCAACATCTGACAACCGGTCAATGAGAATTAGCACTATTAGAGACAAAGAAAATCAATTTGCAAGCATGATCATCAGTTATAAGGTAACCCAATCAAATCAATTGAACTTTGTTTCCATTTCATGTATTTTCTATGCTCACAAAATGATTAAGGAGAATGAAAAGCTAGATCTATGCCAATGGATGTGTGATGAATTGATTATAAACCTAGGGAAGATTAAGGGTGAGAAAAAGGGTATTTTCCGGTATGGCAACCTTGTTGTCTATTTTAATGCTTTTCATTCGGAATGAGTTACCTATAATTTTGGCATTTTGATGATGTTTTGATTGTCATTGATGGACACACACTTTCTTGATGTATGAGATATGCTCAACCGGTAATTGTTCCAACCGGTATTGTGTATTATTGAATGTATAGTCTTTAGACTATCGGTATTTTGCAGAAGAAGGTTTATTGGCCACAGATTGACTGAAGATCCCAAGTAGTATGAAGACCCCAAGTGGTTCAAGGATCTCAAGTGGTACGAAAGACCCAAGTGGTAGTTAACTTTTGATCGGAACACTACGGTCTTCCAGTCTTCATTTTTAACAACCGATAATCAGTATATTGTATTAACCAGTATATATTTGTGATGAGTTATCATCCACCGACACTTTGGCGGTGTGTTTGTGTCATGGTACCAAATGTGTCTAGATGCACTGTACCTAGGAACTTGTAGTCTAATTCTATTGGACCGACATGAAATCATATTCCTTTATAAGGACATCATGTCTAGGTTTTACATGGTGAGATACAGAATAGAAAAGGTTATGTGCGATCATTGAAGAGAAGATTAGATCTGTGTGAAGAGATAGAGTATGGAGATATTGAAGACTGAAGTAATGCTGAAATGCATTAACAATGAGTTGTCAAGGATCTAATTAAGCATACTATGGTAGCATCTAGATCATTCACTTGTTGATTACTCACATCTTCGACAAGTCTGAAACCCTTAACTGGGTAGGCCCAACAAAGCCTTTGTAAATCCCCTAACAAGGTGTTCACAACTGTGGATCTGAAATCCTTTAACAAGGTATTCTTTAATAGGACTTATCTCCTAACAGAGATCTAGATTCCTAACAAGATCTATTCTGGTGAAGAACATTATATGACCTTAATCAATCTGGTTACTATTCTGCAGATAGTTACTTGTGAGTTTTTGTTCACCATGGTTTTTCCCATTTGGGTTTCCACATAAAATATCTTGTGTTATGGTGTTTGTGCTCCTGTGGGTGAATCCTTTGTTTGCTATTTGGTTTGCATGTATCCTAGCCAGTTTATTAGTGAATCTATTGTACCAGTTATCTGCTAAACTATTTAAAAGTCTGCTTACAGTAATTTTTGGTATACTAATTCACCCCCCCTCTTAGTATTCATTATGGAACTGGTAAGACCCAATAGGCATTTGACATACCGATAGCAAAACAAATTAAATATGCTATGAGTAATATGGGACAGGATAGGGACTCGATTCTTTGGGGTTATTTCAAATGATTCCAGAAGCAATCAAGAAGAGAGAAAGGGTTCCAAAGCATATTGTAGATAAATATTCAACTGAAATCTATTTTATGGTAAAGAAGGATGAAACACTGATGGAGGTAGTGCAACCAAGGAAGATCTGGATAACAAAGATGGTCTATGAGGTAGATGCATAGATCTTGGACTTGTATGCCAAGACTCTTATTGATGCCCCAGTAGATGAAGCAGAGAAAGCCTTTGGGACTGCAAAGAAAAAAGAAACTGAAGTTGAAATTGGATTCAGAAAGAAGAAATGGGAAGGAAAGAACAAGAAGGTTGGTGAAGCTGTACATAAGATGTCCTCTAAGATAAAGAAGATTATCTAGTTGGCTGAAGGGTCATCTTCAACAGCAATGCAAGCTCCACTAGTAGCATCAACCGGCAAGGGTGTAGTAAAGAGGTAGAAACCAGAGACTTACATTGCCCCTATTACATCCGGTTCTGATACCGATGTTGTACCCTCGAAAATTCCCAAAAATTTCATCAGGATACCAAGGAAGAAGGTTGAGGAAGTAAAGAAGCAAAAAGTGAAGGTTACCCCTCTGGCAGCACCAAAGAAAATTTTGATGGAGGGGAAGTCCATAGAGAAGAGGAAATTGGTTAAGGAGTCTACTTCTACTCCCAACAACAAGAAGAAATCAGATGTAGATATAGCTCTTGAATCCAGTAAGAGTATTGAAGTCATTCCTCCTCTTTCAGTTGTTGAGTTGATTGATCAAATCACTAAAGATGGAATTTTGAGTAATATACAACATTACTATGTACATATGGATGACAAGGAGCAAATGGAAATTGAGGAATCAATTTTGTTGTACGTAGATATATATAAGAAAGCACTTTTAGAGATTCAAAAACATATACCGATAGATTTGTATAGTAAACCAGATGCTAGAAGGTTATTTGCACTAGAAGAGGATAGACATGTAAAGGTACAAGAATTGTTAACTATTTGTGGTGCCATAACAGATGAAGAGATGTAGTAGTGTTTAGAGTTTGCAAATAAAATAATTTTTCAAAGCAAACACCAGCATGTGAGTTGCATGGTAGGTAGAGTGAATGAGATAATTAAGGAGACACATGAGGCTTGGGTAAAATTCTTTTTAGATAAACCTGGATTCTTTACATCACCGGAAGTCCCTCAAAAGCCTAACACTCCAGACATCCTAGTAGATGATAAAGGGAAAGGCATATTGGGAATGGATACACCATTTTTGGATCATAAAATAACAGAAGATATTCCTCCAGTAGAACCACTTGTACCTAATATAGAGATACTAGTAGATAACATTGAAACTATACAAGATAAGCAGGATACACTAGAACAGATCATTTCAAATATAAAGGTTATTGATGTGGATACAGAAAATAAAGAGGTGAATCTCCAGCACCAAATGTACATACTGAAGAGGTTAAGGTTGAAAAGGTTACTGGACCAAGTGGCGAAGCCACTGGTGCAACTCAAGAGGTTGAATCCTCTGAGAAGATTTTAGATAGTCATTCATTGTTGGCACTTGACTCATCTGATCAAGTTGATTTTGCATAGAAGAATATTGAGCAGTTGAACAGTTTTGAATTAATGTATGTTGTAGCTCAAAAGTTAAAGAAGGAAGGGACTAAAGGTAAGCAGGTTATTGAGTAGGTCATTCTAGTTTTGTAGCACCTTGCACTGGAATATAAGGTAGATCAGATTGAAATCCCATCCAGAAAACTAAAAGGTTTGATAGAGCATATTTCCAAAGAGTTTAAAACTCTTCAATAGGTATCAAACTGACAATTGATTGAGTGGTCTAATGCAGCTCAAAAGGTCACTTGTGACAACATGATTTCATCTGACAAGGCTAAGCTAACAGATGAGTTAACAAAGATTGATGTGGCTCTAAATGAGTGTAGCAATATATAGGTCATGTACTAACATCGGCAAGCTAACAGCGGACCTTGAGGTGAAATTGAAGGCAGAAAAGGCCTGGTTAGAACATTTGGCTAACAGTGTTGATGGTACTCAGACACTGACCAGCACCATTGATGGTAAGATTTTGATAACAGAATCTAATATTTTTGGATTAGAGAAGGACATGGATAGGTTAATCCAGTGTGCAAGGAAATTAAGAGGTTTGGTGAGTCCCTATTTGAACACTTTGTTACTTCACAAGAGGGAAAGCATAGAGTTAATGAATAAACCTACTCTGATAGACCTATCAAAAGAAGAGCTTCATGGATATATTCTTAATGGTTTTGTATCCATTTTGAACACATTGAAGATAGCTTGGGATGCATACTTAGGATTTTTGAAGAATGCTTACCTGGATATTTTCAAGTATATCTAGATCCAGTAATCACATTTTGGTTTGTATAGAATATCATTTCTTATTCTTTGGGACATAAGAAGTAATGTATAGCTCAGGGGGAGTAGTCTTCCAACAGTTTTTGAGATCATTTTTGGAATTTTTGGCAAGGAACCAGTACAACACTTCAGTGATCCATTTTTTCACATGAGTGTTGCCATCAATGCCAAAGGGGGAGATTGTTGGCAATTGACACTCATCCGATTTTAGTTGTATTGTCATTTCTGGAAACACACACCATTTTGGGTTGGCCACTTAACTAGTACTCACCGGTATACATTTTCTGTAAACTGACATTCAAGTCAATTGACACCGGCAGATAAGGGAAACCGATAAACTAGGAACAGGTATATGAGGCCGACATGGGAGATTGATCTGACAGGTCTACATGATAACGATCAAAGGCTTTGGTCTTGAAGTTTAATGAATTTATTTTTGCTTAGGCTGACATATAAATAAATTTCAATATCATTGTAAGCGGACATAAGGCATTTATGTTTATGTTTGGGAAGGGTATTTAAGTTAGTCCGGTTAGGTTATTTTGATCATGCAAGAGAATGTAATGGGATATAGTGATGTGATATTCTGCAAGGAATCTTGATTGACAGAATGCAAATGTAATATTCTATAGTCGATCTTGGATATTGGTTTAGAGGTTTGGGAAGAAAAGCAAGATACCAGTAAGGAAGGACACAGTGTAAACCGGTATAGACTGTGCTTTAACCAGAACTCATCCAACATAGCGAATGCACTCTAAGAGTTAAAAATTATGTTTGTAACTCCATATGTGGTATTTGTAATCAGTGAGGCTCCTCTTGTGATGAGCAGTGTGCTCTAGGTTGTTGGACTTCCTACATGTGTAGGCCCCTATTGTAATATTTATTCATTTAGCTAGTGGATAGATATTGTGGGTCACCAATCCCACCATGGTTTTTCCTCTTTGATGTTTTCCATGTATATATCTATGTGTTATGGTGTATGCTCTTGTGGTTGCTTCATTTCTATTTGTTGTTATATTCCTTTATGTTTATCAGTTACTGAATTGCATTGTTAATAAGATTAAAATTGATTATACTGGAAGAACATTGATTCACCCTCCCCCCTCTCTCATTGTTCTTGTATTCCAACATATATTAACATCCACAAGAATCATATTTCATATAATAAGTCTCACATCATCAATAACAAAAGTCTCTAATCATAAAGAGTCATAATAGATACAATGAATCCACATAAAGTCTTAGTATCAAAGATACCATCCAAAATAGCAAAAGAGTCATAAACAACCACCCAAGTAATCATCATAAGTCTAAATAATTCTATCAGTATGCAAATTAAAATGCAAGTCTAGGAGGGACACTACAGGTTCTCATCATGGTTTTTCCCTTAACCAGGTTTTCCACATCAAATTTTTGGTGTTGTGTGTTGTGCTATTAATTTGCTTATTTATTATTGTTGTACTCTATCAGTTTATGTTTTTAATTTTAATTTTCTTTGATCCTATGAAGACTGATTCACCCACCCCCCCTCTCAATCTTCCTTCTTGATTGCTACTAACAGATCATACATCACAGTTTGACATGAGTGTGGATACTTTTGAGAAGCATTTGGAGGATGTGTCTTTATCCTAAGAGGAGATACGAGAGTCTTTGGACCTTGTTCTACATACTTCTCTACTAGGTTTTGGATTATTTGCCCATATTTTTCTATATAAACAAGCCCTCGCCTCTCCCTATAATGAAGTGAGAACACTATCTTAGATTGTGAGTCTAGTTTAGTGCTATCTTAGATTATGAGTCTAGTTTAGTGCTAGGAGAGTGCTGAGTTTTGTTCATTTCTAGATCCTTGTCTTGCTTTCCTTCAGTCACATTGATCTTGGGTGGTTTCATAGCTAAATCTAACACATGGCATCTCTAGAGTTGTCATTTTTGTTAATCTGACAACCAATGTCAGTAAACTCATTTATAACTTTCCCTATCATCTTGTTGCCATCCTTTATTAACTTACTTTTCTCTCAAACATTCTATTTTTTGAAGGTGCATTTCCATTTGAGACTTTCTATCCAAACCATGCTTTGGTTATTCTTATTGTTGGGTTTTATCTTCTCTATAACAACAACATCCATGCCCAAGATTATAACTTCTTGGAATTCTTTTATCCTTTATAAGTGTGCAACTTCTTCTCACTTCATAGTTTCAATCTCTGAGTCAACACAATACCTTACTAGAATTAGCTCAATGTATGCCTTATGGATATTATCAATGACAGAACCCCCTTTGAATTTAATATACTTAATCCACTCCTAAGTATTTTGGTTGAAATGACTATCAGTTTATACCTTAGCCACCAATTATTTATTAGCATTAGAATTAGGGTTTAAAATGAACTCTAAAGAGTTGAATGACTATGAAGAAGGACCTAGTAATGAATTTAAATAATCAAAATTTCTATTCACTAATTCCATAAATTCTTCCTTATCAAATTGATCTTTTATAGTTCTCTCCATCAATTTAGTGGTAGCCAACCAGAAGTTATGTAATTTTTCATCCTTCCTAGGAAGGCCTATATCAATTCTAATCATATAAAATTAGATATTCTGGATTGACTTGGGCCCTTTTGTGTAGTTTGATGAGAAATCTATAGTAGCAAGTGGTCTGATTTTTCATCCTCTACTATCCTAGCAGTAGTTTTGATTTTATTAGTCTTTGCAGAGGAAGTAGATTGAAGCAATTATGTTATGGCATCTTTGGGTGGCCTCTTAGTAGAACCAATTTTTCTCTTCCTAAACAAAGATGTCTCTAATCAAGATGGAGAAAATAATGTTTTCATAGAACTTAGAATAGAATCAAGAGTAAACAATAGGGATCTTTTCACAGGTGAGGTATTTACCACATTTTGCAAGTTAAAAAGAAAGGGTGTGTTTGACTTGCCACTTTTGGGGTCTCCATCTGGATTGGTATCTATTGCTCCATCTACTTTCTCTTTATCCCCTATAACCTCTTTTAATTTCCCCTTATCTCCTTCCCACTCCTTATTCTTATCTTCTCCTTCCTTTCTTTCTCTGCCCCTATGTTTGGTAGTGAACCATCTTCACAAATTTTCTTTGGGGACAAGTATTCTTTTCATGTGGCTCCACATCACCCTCACTTCCACTTGGTGTAGTTAATTATTTTGTTTAAATAAATAGACCAAATAAAGGAGAATTCATAAGACTTGGTTTATTTTTACTTCTTGTCTTCTGTGATTTCTTAGGAACAACTTTTGAAGTCTTTATCTTCTTCTTTGCAAGCCATATTTGTGTCCTTAGGACTATCACAATTCTTGTTTTCAAATCTCTTTTTTCTAGCAAGCTTCAATCAATAGGATTCAATGACTATATTTAAATGTTAGTTACATGGATGGGATCATCCAAATGAGACTCATCATCTTCAACACTTTCAATATCCTATCCTAATTTATAATCAATTTTTTTTTACAATCAATCTCATCTAATTTTTTTTTAGACTTCATAGTCATCAACACAATATTTATAATAATCTTTTAGATGAGGCACATGATTCAATGAAGGGATTAAATGCAATTTTTTCTTGACAAAGTATTTGTTGTTAAAATGTAGCCTAAGGTGATCATAAGTTGCAATAGTATATTTGACAATATTCATTTCAATATTTGACATAGGCATGACCCAAAGGATCCTCAAAGAGAATAGTCCAAAATCATGCAGCAAGAGTAACACAATGGAAGCAAAAACACAAAACATAGAAAATAGAAAATCAGACATATGTATCATCATATATTCATCATAGAACACCCGGTAACATTCGGGTTACATGCAAGCTAATATGCCCAATTACAAACTACATCCTAGAATACAATTCATCCGGACCTTCAAGAAGGATCTGAATTATAAATTATGAATATAGATCATCATCCTACTTTTATATCTCTCAAAGGATCACATATAATAATATATAACATTTGTAACACATCCGGGTCAGCCACAAAAGATTACATTTACCAAGGAAGGAAAATGAAACATGTAAAATAGGTCGGCCCCAAAACATGAAGATCTCATCCGCCAAGAATAAACATGAAGTGTGAACCACAAAGGAGGGTTGACTAAGGGCCTAATAACATCGTGTGTGGTGCAAAATTGATCCATAAGCCAATAAATCTCTCCAGATGAGAAGAAATATCCAACATAGACGATAAGATCAAAATTGCTCTGAAACCAAGAAATAGACACTCCAGAAGGAATAACTTGTCAAAAAATAATCCAAATGAACTAGAAATTTGGAACAAGGAACATGAACACGCTAGGATCCATAAATTTGATCTGCAGTGAAAAAGGAACAACTACCAGAATATACTAAAAGAACACAGAAACTGCAGTAAGAACATAAAGCATATATATTTGGTTGATGCAAGGTTTCTCATAGACTGGGGATGTTCCTTTGTCAATATTTAATGCATCTGATTGTTTTTTGTAAACACAAATACCCAAACCAATAGGGAATTGAATACCAATTTTCATTCTCTCAATACATTTATTGGTAACTTCATAGACTTGCCTACATATCTCAATCAACACAAATTTGTCTTCTGCATATTTGGGTACCTTTTATAAAAAACCATCATAACCTCCTACTGTGATGTAGGTAAACCTTTCAAACTATATGAAGTAACCTCCATACTTGGTGACCAATTTGGTTGCTTCTGGTGAGATCCTTTTCCCTAACTCTCCTTGCAATTCTCTCACAAGACTCATTGTGAATGTATCATTCTCTCTTCTAAAGTTAGAATATCTCTTTTACAACTTCAAGTCTAGATAAAAATCATAAATTTGAATGTTTTCTTCAAGCTGGTTCACATATCTCAAATTGGACTAATATCTTGTGTAGGATAGGTCATAGAATAAGTAGGACAACTAGTAGAAGAACTTACTGAGAGGGAAGAAAGTAAGCATATAGTGCAACTTGTAACTAATTAAACTTGTTTAGTCCAAGTATGATTCACTAGTACATCTAACTTGTACAAAGAAATATATCCACTTATCTAGTTTAAAAGTATCAACATACCCTCATAGCCTATGCAATAAAATGAGTATATCAACTATTTCCCATTTTGGGTATAACTTGTGAATTATTTTTGGTAATTGGGATTGTCCTCGTACAACAAACCATTCCTTAGCAATTAAATTATTTTAGAAATCCATCTTTTCATTGAACGTCTTTTGTGAAATGGAAAAATATGAATGTGAATGCACCTCCCTATTTGGAAGCCTAAAACAATTATGTATTGTGGCCTTATCTAGGGTTATGAGAGCCCTATCATCATTTGTTTAATTTACTAGGATTTTGGGTTGTACTTGTTTATACACTCCATCACCAAATTTGTGCACTACATTGCAACTAGAAATGCTACCATGTAATGCCCGCCAAAATACCCTAGAGAATTAAACCAAAATCTACCAACAAATAGAGATAAAAAAAAAATCTTTTAAATTAATCTTCACTACAATGTTGAAACTAACTTCTAGTTTGCATCATAACTACCAATAATGCATCATTAACTATATACATGATCACATGCATCAACATGAACATAACCATGAATCATATTAGGCAAGCAGAACATCTATTTAATCATTAACATAACTACATAATAAAACCATATAATGCTTATCCATTCCCTAGGATATCTCAATGTCACTACTTGACATTAAACTAACACATCACATATCCATCTAGAACACCATATACTATCATCCAACTAAACATTTACTTGCCATGCAACTATGATAAAATATTAACACATAAGCACAACTCTATTCTCTTTCATACTCTTTCTAAGGTTCATTTTTAACTACCAATCGAATGTTTATAGTACCCATCTTTACTCATTTGAACACTTAACACATCATGAAACTAAATGCATTTATCTTTCTTTCACTAATAGTATTTGATTATTTCCTTAAGTAAAACTCATCTATAATACTATCCATAACATATGCAAGATCATAGTAGCAAGTACTTATCTACATCCAAATAGGATTCCAATCTACTAAATAGGTTTGAGAGTCATATGATTCTACAAGAATAAATACAATCTAATATTTCAATCCCCTAATTTCAACATAGGATTTCATACTCAACATGATAAACATATCTATAACATGAACCACATACCAATACATCATCTTCTAACAATAACATAGTTCTTCTATATAAATTTCATTTACATAAGAGCACATAGAGCAAGCACATACTCTCTTTGCTACATCCCATACTAATTCTTAATAATACAAGTTACATAGACACATATTCATATTACTCATTGTAATGCCCGCCAAAATACCCTAGAGAAACTACACATCTAACATGCTAATGGAGATAAAAAAACAATTATTAACATATAATAACAAATAATGTAACACATAACATCTCCATCTAACTACATTCATTAACCATTTACCCATTATGAGCAGACATCAATACACATTTCATTAATTAATGCAAGTGGAAATAACATTACATCATTAATCTTTCCCTGGGGTACTTCAACATCATTACTTAATTAACTACCACAATGACATCCTACACACATGATAAACATATTCTATCTTGAATTAATGCATCATATTTAATTTCCTAATCATGAGATATGCAACCTACTATATTATATATCCATCATGATATGCATAACGTTCTATCATTCTACTAGCATATTACATGTCTTCTTTTAAAATTGCAAGACAATCCCCTTAATCCTACATTCATTTTATTCACAAAACCAAATGTGTTTTAACCCATCATTCCCTATCTACACGTTCTTTATCATTTTCCATGACAATACAAACTTGATGCATAGGTATATTCCATCTTTACTAACCCATTTAAACACACTTCAATTGCATCCAATACTAACATGATCTTCTTTATCATTAATTTCCAAATGCATAATACAAGAATCTTAATGCAACTTCTTACATACAATTCTTTACATGATTTTCATCTCACTATCTTTTATGCCACTTAATATTCAATTATTTCAATGCAACCCAATCTTATACCTTAGTCCATTTATCAACCAAGTCCAATGTTTCCTATATCCCATAACCATTCTCCTAAACTAATATGATTTCATTCCACTATGCTAGGAATCCCAAAGATACTGAGAGGGGGGGTGAATCAGTATCTGACCGGTATAATAATTTTCTTAACTTATAGCATGAAAAACATATCAAAAGTGTGTACCGGTAAACCAAAAATAATGTAGTAAATAAGCGCAATAACCACAACATAAGAGACACACCATAACACAGTATTTTTAACGAGGAAACCCGATGTGGGAAAAACCTCAGTGGGATTTGTGACCCACAATATTCACTTACTGGCCAATAAGAGAATATTATTGTTTACAATAGGGGCCTGCACATGCAGGAAGGCCAAGTGCCTAGAGCTCACTGCTCAATTATAAAAAGAAGTCACACTAACTTACAAAATGGATTATACAAATCCAATGTCTTGTACTGCTTCAGATCAGCATCTACTATGCTAGATTCAGTATCGGTTTAAGCTCTGCTACATACATAAACCCTATCCAATATCTGCCTTACAATTCACATATTAGGTCTGCATTAAAGCTTTCATCATCTTCTTCTTACTAAATGATCTACAATGATCTCATACATATATGAGTCATATTACAATCTGCCAAGTCGTCTTACAAAATATTTTACAATTAAAATACAAAATATATTTAAACAAAATTCCTATCAGCCATGGTGTCGGTGATCAATCTTTTTGGTGCCGGTGATCTGTATGCCGGTGTTGAGTCTGTCGGTGCTGGTGCCTATCAGTATCATAGGATTGCAAGGTTGCCATCAATGACAATACCTTCAATCACCTACAATTTCTCATTGGAATGTGCATTTGCCAACAATCTACTCTTAATGTATAACTATAATTCATTTCCTACCTAGCATAAGAAACATATTTCCTTATTCCTTTACTTAAGCATGAACATGCACATCATCTCAATAACTCCTTTAATTATAGATTCATTTAATAATTTACGAACAGTTAAAATTATAAATCCATTCCCTTTTCAATGCAAGTACATGGCATACTTCATAAACAAGTCATTTACTACCTATCTATCATGATATGCATTCCATTACTTTGCAATCTAATCATTAATTATTAGCTTCATTCTAGAGCACCAATACCTATTATTTCTAATTCTTCTTTACATTCAAATTCTCACAAGAACATATTAGTTTTCTCTATCAGGGTTTACATATTAGCAATATGATATATTCACATTTATAATACCTTCTTAACATCATAACATACACATAGTATCCAAGAAAGTCCATAACTCCAATTACATTATATAATAAAACACATCCAGACTTATCCCACATCAACTAAAGCTAGCCAGATTATTTCCTTAAGGTCAACCATCCATCCTATCAATTATCCATTCACGTTCCTAAACAAGAATAGCAACTATCCATCCTGAATATTCATTTATTTCCATCATCATAATACATGCATATTAAATATCCATTTACAACAAAACATTACAATACATCTCAATGTCTTCTTTCATGAATCTTAGTCAGGTCCTAAGATAGCATCTATCAATACGTGAATATTTCCATCCTTTGAAGAGCATAATTCATTACACATAATTTTGTCTACAACTATTACAAGATAATTACATTACATAAACCATGATATAAATTACATACATCTCATACAAGGTACATCCATAATCCATCAAGAAGGATAATCCACATCCACGCAAGAAGAATCCAAGAGAACATCCCAATGGATAAAAACACCAACCACCCGACCATGTGGAACAAAAGGAACCACCCCCCTACTAGGAGATGACACAGGATCCCAGCACACACTCTAAACCTAAGATGGCATCTATAACGAAAGAGGCTACTCACACAAGGACTCTCATGCAAGAACCAACACATTAAAACAAGAATAAACTCCCAGAGGCGTACAAATCAACAAGGCATAAATGCATCCAATAAGTCATAATAATGAATAATCAAGGGAACACATGTAGGAGTGGAGTGTCATCACATGCCATCCTCAAAACATTATTACATAAGGCACTAGCCTGATGGACATGTGAAGCCATCTCAACCTATGAGAGACTAAGGGAGATTAGCTTACCATATTCATGACCTTCTCATGCTTATCCTAAAACATCCTCCCTAGGATCAAGTCATGAAGCTCACACCAATTTTATCTTGATTAATGAATTTTCCCAAACCCTTAATTTTATCATTAATGTTATCACTTGTTTAATAATAAGGAAAAACCTCCCTGTGCCCTCGTAGTCTAGATGGAAGACTTATCAACTTAACTGCCTATCTCTCATGAGTCCTGTCATCACATGAAAGCCCACTCCCCCTAACATGGCCCAAACAAAAAATACAAGAGGCTCTAAACCATGAAAATATAATATTCATATGCAACCAAGAAAATCCACACATACTCTTAGAACATACAAAAGGCTACAACAACATCAAATATAACAAATGAGCCTCTTGGCCAACAATAATCATAGGCATATCAAGCCATGAAATCTATTGCCAATAATGAAAGTAAAACCACAACAAGGCCAACTCACTTGCTAGTATAAAACAACAACATATCTGACTCATCAACCATGGCATATCAACATGGAAGAGGAAACAATTATCTCCACAATAACATAGGAAGGTAAATATGCATAAAACCAACAAAATACAACAAATCAAATAAGATATAAATCTAGAAATCATCAACAATCCCTCAAAAATGCCTCCAGTACAAGGATAGATTTGAAAAGTACAACGCGAGCAAGCAAACTAAGCATAACACGTAATAGAGATAGGAAGTTCCCAAGCTCATGTCGCACATACAAAAGGCCTAGATTTTACGACAGGAAGTTCCGAAGCTCCTATTGCAAATACAAACACTCATAAAAATGCACGAAAAAGCTAGAATTATGATTTCAGATTAAAAATCATAGAAAAATAACTAAAACCTAAAATCAACAAGGCAAAGATGCCTATAAAATACCTTTAAAGAGGTGAAAATGATTCAAAATAATATAATTCAAGGCAAAAGATCTTATCAAAAAACCTTACACAGCCATGGATTCAAGACTACTCTCAAAAGATCAATACCACTCAAATAGTTTGCATAAAACCTTCACATAAGGTACTAGAATACCATACAAGCTCAAGACTTCATTCATTGATCATAAAATAAAATAAACATGGGGAGGAGAGGTTTTGTGAGTCTCCCTTACAGCAATGCCAGATTGAGATGCCCACAGGAAGATCAAACTCACCCAGATCCTAAAATGCACAATGAAACCTCAAAAAAAGGGATTCAATATCAAAAATGGTAACACACATTCTATAAAAATTTGCAAATCCACCAAACCCAAAAGAAGGAATGAATATATAGGCCATACATTCACAACAATGCCCAGAAATATCATCCATATTCCAAAATTAAAACTTTATAATAAAACTATACACCCATAAATTTTCACTCATAAACTATATCAAAACTATATGAAATGGGAATAGATTTCATTCCCAAGCTTCCCAAAACAATTGCAGACACAGAGCATACAACCATGAAAACCAAAAATAAACAAGGGAAAAGAAGCTCCAACTTACACCCTGTGTGATGGAAGGGAGCTGAAGAAGAGCCCACACACTCCAACAAGCTCCAACAACAAAATCCCCAAATCCAAAATGCCAATACCAATTTTTTACAGAAAAGGCCAAAGAGAGCAACCTGTGAATAGTCATAGGCTTGAAAATAAAAAGACGTGAAAATCCAAACACCCTAGCCACATTCTTGACCAATCAAAATATTCCATTTTGGAATATATATGACCTACCCAACATAGTTTAAAATATTATTTCCCATTTGAATTCCACCAATGGGAATAAAAGGTAGGTAGAAAGAAATATAAACATATTATAATTATATGAGTGGGGGCATATTATTTTTATAAGCTAAATTATTTAATACACCTCAAATTATTATAGAGCAAGCTATATAAATAATCAAATTATAGGCTATAATAAAATAAACCAAATGGGTAATTAATAAATAACCCAAGACTATAAAATAATTAAATATCCTACTAAAATATTATTCAATATTAAAGCTCAAAACAATAATAAATAAATAAACAAAAATAAATATAAAATAAACAATAAATAAATAAGTAAATAAATAATAAATTCCAAATAATCAAAATTCTAATAACTCAATAATAAATAAAAGAACATTAAATCACACATAATTAAATATTCTAATAAAACTATATTAAACCAACCATTAAACTAATCAATCAAGAACCTTATAAAATCATGCATCAATTAATTAAATAAATCAACAATAACTAGCATACTCACAAAGCCACAACTCACTAACTGACATGGCGAATTACGCCAAGACGCTGATGACTCAAAATGAACAACTTATACCTAGAGTATGTGTAGGGAACTCATGTCATCTCCGGACCACATGCCATTGGGATTTAAAGACATACTCAAACTTGTGTAGCCAAGTGGAGTCAGTGTCTGGTACCTACGAGGTCCTGCAACCACAAAATGATAATACAACATATACATATATATCATAATAGGCAAGTGATAGAGAATCGCAACGACACATCCTGCTCGCAATGAGTGATGTGGAATCATCTCTATCACGAAGACAGTCAAACAATATTCAAACACATCTCATAAGCATCTCATCAAATGTAATCATGAAATAGGGTTAGTGTAATCATATTCAACATCAAATTCATGATTAATGTAACCTTTCAATAATCTATGACATAGTAAGCATATAGTATCCATCAAATCACATGATCGATAATGATAGTATCAACATTGTATAAATCATCCAAAATAGCATATGCCTAATAATGTCTATCATCACAATGCGTAACTAAAATGCATGAATAATCATCATCCAAATCATCATAAATTGTTGAGATAAGTCTATCACGCATGGAATAAAAGTCAGCTCTAATCAAAACAAGTCAAATCAAGGGTGGACACTACATCCTCCCCCCCTTAGACTCGACTTACTCTTGGAAGTCGTAAGCACATTAATCAAAATCTTCCTTTTAACATGAACATATTCTAAGATTTTCTAGTTCAAATAAGATAATGACAACAAAATTTCCTCCTTATGCTTCAATTATTCAAAATAAACACGTTACACAAGGGGTAAACGAAGTGCCAAATCCTATTAATTATGATGTGTACACTAAATTGTTAAAATATTTTCAAGGGAACTTCATTTTAACCACACTTTACAAAACAAAACTATAATTTTAGTCACTAAGTTAAGCATCAATAAGCAGATATCACTATATTTCACACCAATATTCATAGTAACACTCCAACATCTAGTTGCTCACAAATAGAGAGGGAGATATATATATATACATTTTACACAATATCTTACACATATGTGTTAGGCCCAATATGGAAAGCTAATGTACTGAGAGGGGAGGGGTGAATTAGTACTCCAAAACTTTTCTTGAATAATAACTTTACTATTATGCATAAACAGAATAGTGTCGTAACATAAAATAAAGTTAAAACAAATAGATAACAATCATACATGATTCACTCCATAACACATATATTTTGGTTACGCAGAAACTCTTCATTAGAGAGAAAAACTGTGGTGGAGATGGCACCCACAACTTCACTACTGCAATAATAAAGAGTGCTCGGTTAGAGCTACATATTAGCTATTTCTGATAGCTTACCCTGTTAGGAGTAACAAGATCTATTAGATCTACTTTGCTAAAGGATTTTACAACATTTATTCTGAATGTTGCACCTGGTTAGAGGCTTTACAATTTATAGACTTGATTAGAGTCTTTTACCCTATTAAAGGTTTCTCTTTCAACTTCACAATATTACAATAAAATCATTACAAATATCTACAACTTTACATATGAAATGTTATAGCAGATTCTATGTGCTCAGAATAGATTACCTTGCTTATATCATACCTCAGTAACCCATATAGTAACTTGGTAAACCCTTATGTTTACTCTATTCTTTGACTATTCTTTGAAAACCTTCTTGATGGCCTCTGTGTCTCTATAACAATCTTCTTACACTCATGCACACACCTTTAACTCTTAACTCATGCTGTATAAATAGATCTCTTAAGACGGTGATCTACTTCATTGCTTCGATCTTACAAACAAGATTCCTTGAATGAATAACTATACAAACTATTTCATTGGTTAGATTGATCTCAAAATCATGCACAATCTTCTAGTGCAATTTCCAATGTGATAACGGTTAGATGTGCCTCGATCTTGTAACACATTTTCATATGCATGTCCAAGTTCAATGTATCTGGTAACACGTTTCACCTTGTGTATATCAACTCGATGTGTCATCTTTGTTTCTCAGTAGACATAAAAAGATACTCGGTAGACAGCTCGGTGTATACTGCGTTCTATGACTGCTTTCTTCTATAACCGACTAGATTGTGCATACCGACTTCTCTGTGTATACTGACTACATGATTCAGTAGTGTTAACTGGCTAGAGTATATAGTATGACTTTGAATATAAAAACTAATGGTAACTTGATAAGTAGTAACAATCTCCCCTTTTGACATTAGTTGAGATGTTTGACAAAAACTACTTTCAAAGTCATAACTCAAAAATCTATATACTTTGCAAAATGACTATACTTGACAGTATATACAATAGTTAATGAAATAGTATATTCAGATATACTCCCCTTATCATTATACTGTACATAACTCTGATTTTGCATGCTCGGTTCTGTGCTTATGTGCTCTGCTTACTCTGCATACTTTGCTTGGTATACTCCCCCTATATACAATACTCTTAATACTATATCAAAACTGTATCACTAAAAATGTATCACTCTCAAGATTATCATATTACTCCCCCTTTTTGACAAACATCAAAAACTTAATTTCCATCAGGGGGTGGTAACTGGTCAAAAACAGATTTGTACTTTGTCTTGGCATCGGTGAGTGTGACAGAGAATGCATCTTTTACACTTTCCATTAAAGAATTTTGTGCTTGAATATCAGCCAATAGTGATATTAAGCCATCAAAAGTTCTTCCCTCTTGTGTAGTAGATAGGTGTGTGGCTTGGTTAATCTATTCTTGAACTGATGAAAGATGAGGAAGGAATAATGTCTGGAGTGTCATTATATCCATCCTAATCTTATGTTCTTCATTTCTTAGTTCCAATTGTTGAGCCATGAGCTGTTGAAGCTTGGTATAAAAATTCTGAGCTGAATTGGGCTTTGGAGTCAACTTATTTGAGAGATCAGTGATCTCTTTCTCAATTACATCAGTTTTATTGTTGATATCTTTAATGAATATAGAAAATGTACAAAGTTTCTGAAATAAATAAAGAATATGCTTGAGTTGAGGGAACAACTTAGCAATGTATTTGACAAGTTTGACTTTGCCTATAGTGAGAACTTTCTATACCTCTTCTATCATTTTTGCAGTAAGCTCCTTGTCTTTTAGCTTGCTCAAATACTCAGACGCATCAACTCTGGATGTTTCAATTTGATTAAGGAGTTCATCCAGTTGAATGTGGATGGCTGCATTGGTTGACACTGTAGCTGTAGGTAGAATATCTGATAGCAATGTCTTCACCTTCTAAAGTACTTTATTCTTCTTTTGTATGGCCATCTGTTTTTCTTGTTCGGCCTTTGCTTTACATAGTTCACCGAAATCAATGAGTGCTTGCCCCTTTAATTTTGATATGTCCACATTGCGCAACACTATTGGTTTAGATAAATCAACTTTGAAACTATGCTTTTTCACCTTCTTCTCTTTACCTTTGGTCGGTTGGACCAAGATGATAGCTTGAGAGGGTTGCTGACCCTTGGTAGGTTGCTCGATAGAGGAAACACTTTGGTCGGTTCCTTTAGCTGTTGTGGTGTCTTTTGGTGCCTCGGTACTGGGTGTCTTAGCTGCTACATTTTCGGTGCTCGAAGGTGCTTGAGAGGTTTGTTCTAGATTAGTATCTTCTCCTATTGTAGACTTGTGACCTTTTGTGCTTTGTGCTATATCCTAAGGAGCTTCGGTAGAGATAGGTGGATTGATCGATGGATAAGGCTGAACTTGTTCTAAAATGGATTCACTACATACAAGTTTTTCATATGTAGTACCTTCTATCATTTCCTGCTCTGGTTCCTCTGTATCCATGACATCTTCATCTATTTGAATAGTGTCAGCCGGGTCTTGTTCGATAACATCAGGACCTTGCTCGGTGACATCAATGATTTCAATTGTAGATTGTTCACCGGCAGCTTTAGTTTTGAAGATTTCCTGCCATTTTGCTTTTGTCTCATTTTCTACGTCAATATATAGCCCATTCATCAGTTTTAAGGCTCTTTGTTTGACAAGAAATTTTGAATTGTAGGTTGTCAAATGTTCCTTTATTTCTGCTATAGACATATCAGGAAATAGATGGACTAGACTTCTTTCTCTAATTTGTTTCTCTTAGTCCATTGCATACTTCCACCTATTATCAATATGTAAGTAAAGTTCATTTGGAAGTGACTTTACTAGTTCCAATGGAGCTAACCAGAACTTAAGAAGTGTGCAGATGACAGCTTCTTCAATCTGTCTCTTCTCATCATTATTTTTAGTTTCATACTTGACATATCTAAATGAACTAAATCCACCATATTCTTTTAGATTGGCACAATAGTTATCAACACTATGTATATTTACCTTCTTTCTCTTGAAAATCTGGAATTTGTTGGCATCCTCAGATTCTATATCACTAGACTCTTTTGCCAAAATGAGTCTTCAAGTAGATTTCTTTTATGTCTTGGTTACCTTGGGAACAGTAACACTCTTTTGTTTCTTACTCAATGATGCAGTTGTTGCTCTTGTATTAGGTCTCTTTGTTGGAGGAGTCAGTAGGGCCTTTGAAGTGTCCAGTTTCTTTCTTTTCAACACTTTACCCTTAGGCAATTCGGTGCTCAGTGTTATAGTTGCCTCTTGAGCTTCTGATTCCTCTTCGGTGATGGCAAGAGTCCCTTTGACGGGTGTGGAGGAAGAATCTTCTCTGAATTTCTCCGTTAAAACCTTTATCATCTTTGTTTCTTTTCTTGTAGCTTTGGGTACTACAATGCTCATTTTTACTTTTCCCTTCACCTCTTCATAGGTTCCATACCTCAGCTCGGTAGCATGCCTTGGCAATGTAAGATATGCATCAATTTTTTGTTGTGTGATATCAAAGTCAATCTCATAACCCATAGGTGGCAAAGATTGAGTTCTTGGTTCCACAACATTCACATAATAGTAATCGGTGTCTACCTCAAAGCATATGTCATCTTTATATTTCTCCACTAGCTGGGGTGGAATCCGATACCTATTGTGCATTTTCTCCTGAAATTTACTAAAATAATCATCCATTATATCATTGAAATTATCACCTAGATTCTTGATAAAGTCATTAATCTGATGGGTGATTGGTCGGTGTAGCTCCCAAACTACTTTACTGACTGATGGAAAGAATTTTTCAAAGTAGAAAAATATGCATACAAGAAGTGAACCAAAATTTAGTGTGTTTACCGAGTTGTTCTTCTTTGGCTTCCTTATTGTGTTCAGATTCTCAACCAGGTTCTTTAGTAACACTTCACATAAGTCAGCTTTCATTCCCTTTTTCATAATTTTATAAGCTAAGTCAATTGCTGCACAGGGTACACTGTTTTCCCTTGCTGATTGGAAGAAACAGTAACCAATTACTCTAATGGCAAACTTAAGTTCTGCATCAGTGACATTGTTCAATTTTAGTCCTCTGTAATCAGATTCTACTCCGGTTAAGCTGATTAATTCCTTTTGTGATATCATCTTTTGAGCTCGTGCATGATCATAGATAGGATAACCAGTGATCACATGAATGATTTCCTTGGTGATTTTAAATGGTTTCTCTTCTAGCCACATGAAATCATCATGAACTCTACTCAAAACAAACTTGACCCATTGGGGCTTGAACACACAAGGATAGGTTAGGGCTTCAGTCAATCCTTTGATTTTGATGTGTTCATACTTGTTGTTTGATACACCATTGGTACATAGTTCATCATAGGTGTCTCTTATTTCAACATGACCGAGTTCTTCAACATGGCATTTGGTGAAGAATCTCACATCTTCGACTAACAAGACTCGATCCGGGATGAGAGAAAAGGTGGTTTTGTCATCCGGTTCGGAGGCAACTTTAGGAGTCAAAGAGTATTTCAATGAGGGCTTCTCTACATTCTTTACAATAATGGGATCTTGGATCTTGGGCGCCATTGAAGATTTTAGTTTAAAACTTAGCAAACTATCCTTAGGGTTTGACGGTTTACAAATGACAAACGCTTCACACTCAGCAGATAATAACAATTTGATAAGATCGGTAAGCTAGCTTAACAATGCGATGAGATTTGATGTAAATACCTTGAATTTGCTTTGAATGAGGTTTGATCATCTTGATTCGCTCTGCTCTTCTCTTTTGAAAACTTGGTGAATGAAAATGACCACAAAAATACTTTTAAGTACACAAAATACCTTATCGAGCTTTGTGTGGGTTAGGTCAAAAACATTAAATACGCTCGGTTCACCTTTAACCGATTTACTCTCCTTTTTTTTCATTTTAACCGAGTAACCAAATTTCCTTCATTTACTGACTTGATAGGCTTCCTATATTCACCGACTTGACAGGGTTCCTATAAAGTACTTTTGATAGAATTTAAAACTTACTAATGCATCTTGACTATGCAGATTTTGAATTTAGTACAGAATAGAATAGGAACTATTATGATTTTAACCTTTAGAGAATGCAATCCCTTAATACCTTTTCTAATTAATTTGGAATAGGTGCACCTAACTTGGTAGGTAAGGTTCTTTCTTCATTTGACATGATTTCCTTCTTTTTCCAAATCATCTTTAATTTCTCTTTTATTTCTTCACTATCTCCTCTAGGTTGATCTCAGCAATCTCTAGCTAAATGTCCAACTTTGTGACAATGAAAACATGCCATACCAGGATTTCTCCATGATCTTCGGTTGTTCATTCCAAACCTTATAAAATAGTTGGCACTAATATGTCCATATCTTCCACAACATTTGCACCATATCCTTGTATTGTAATCCCATGGTACTGCTGCATATTGTCAATAAGGATCTGTGTAAGTTTGGTAACCTCTAGTGTTTGCTCGGTGTGCAGACCACATATAGTTCTTTTTCTTAAGCCATCACTTCTCAGTACTATGTCCATATCTATTACAGTTTCTACAAAACCCTTTTTATTTTGCCTTCTGATAGTTGTTAACAGACTTTGTCCTACATTGGTTAAATGTGTGACCATATTTATTGCAATTGTAACAATAACCATTGGACTTAGTGATATTCAGTTGCTTACCTTTTCTGATTTGGCACATGTTGGCAGTGTGACCTTGATTTCCATAGTAGTAGCAAATAGGCTTCTTTCTTTTGATGCTATTCCTTTTTCTAGCTTTCTTTGATGATTCTCCTCTCTTGATAGTGTCTTTTCCTTTGTAACCGAGTCCTGCATCTCTATTGGGTCTTCTTGTATTCAGTTGTTCATCCAACATCTTTGATGCTTCATAACTCTTCTTCAATGTTTCTTTGGATTTCTTCTCTATTTCAAGTTCATTGGCTTTGAGTTTCAATGCTTGATTTTCATCATTCTTCAAAATTGCTTCATGATGTGCATAACCTAGTTGATTTGTCATATTTTGTTGAATCCCAGTCAACCTTATGATTTCATCATTCTTATCAGATACTAAGACTTCAAGTTGTTGTTTCTCATTTTCTAGATCTCATTTTCTAGATCTCTTATTTTATCCTCAATTGTCCTTAATGCATCTAGATTTTCAGTCATCTGTGTGCTGAAATGTTCATGTTCTCTTTTCATTGCTTTTAGTTGATCAGCCAATGCTTTGTTCTTTTATTTCAATACCCCAATCATTTCTTCAGTCTCTTTAGATATATTGTTCTCAGATGATGTCTCAATTTGTTCCACTAACTCTTGAAAATCCTGCAAGTCATTAGATAATCTTCTTCTTACTTTCAGAGATTTTTGCATTTGCCTTTACAATTTCTGCAATCACTTGATTAGCATGATCTAGGTCTTCTTCCAGATACACAATCCTCTGAGATTATTTGTAGCCTTCCATTGATAAGATCTTTCTCTTTAGGTAGTTAAACCCTTTTCCAAGATTCGAGCTCTGATACCAATTGTTAGGCCCAATATGGAAAGCTAATGTACTAAGAGGGGAGCAGTGAATCAGTACTCCAAAACTTTTCTTGAATAATAACTTTACTGTTATGCATAAACAGACTAGTGCAGTAACATAAAATAAAGTTAAAACAAATAGATAATAATCATACATGATTCACTCCATAACACATATAATTTGGTTAAGCAGAAACTCTTGGTTAGAGAGAAAAACTGTGGTGGGGATGGCACCCACAACTTCACTACTGCAATAATAAAGAGTGCTCGGTTAGAGCTACATATTAGCTATTTCTGATAGCTTACCCTATTAGGAGTAACAAGATCTGTTCGATCTACCTTGCTAAAGGATTTTACAACATTTATTCTGAATGATGCACCTGGTTAGAGGCTTTACAATTTATAGACTTGATTAGAGTCTTTTACCCTGTTAAAGGTTTCTCTTTCAACTTCACAATATTACAATAAAATCATTACAAATATCTGCAACTTTACATCTGAAATGTTATAGCAGATTCTATGTGCTCAGAATAGATTACCTTGCTTATATCATACCTTGGTAACCCATATAGTAACTCGGTAAACCCTTTTGTTTACTCTGTTCTTTGACCGTTCTCTGAAAACCTTCTCGGTGACCTTTGTGTCTCTGTAACAGTCTTCTTACACTCATGCACACACCTTTAACTCTTAACTCATGCTGTATAAATAGATCTCTTAAGACGGTGATCTACTTCATTGCTTCGATCTTACAAACAAGATTCCTCAAATGAATAACTATACAAAATATTTCATTGGTTAGATTGATCTCAAAATCATACACAATCTTCTAGTGCAATTTCCAATGTGATAACGGTTAGATGTGCCTCGATCTTGTAACACATTTTCATATGCATGTCCAGGTTCAATGTATTTGGTAACATGTTTCACTCAGTGTATATCAACTCGATGTGTCATCTTTGTTGATCGGAAGACATAAAAAGATACTCGGTAGATAGCTTGGTGTATACTGCGTTCTATGACTACTTTCTTCTGTAACTGACTAGACTGTGCATACCGACTTCTCTGTGTATACCGACTGCATGATTCGGTAGTGTTAACTGACTAGAGTATATAGTATGACTTTGAATATAAAAACTAATGGCAACTTGATAAGTAGTAACAATATGCACATATTATATTATTGAATAAATCATGTCATAAGCCTAAATGAGGAAAAATTTCTCAAAAATAAGCCTCTTTAGGTCAAATATATTCAAGACATCACATGATAACCAAACATATATAACCCATTTATTTAAAAGAATAAGATTCATGACATTCAAATGTCCTAATTTCCACCATGCTTCCATTGCACTACTCTCGATACTAACATTAGATGCAATCTTCATCCAATCAAATCATTCAAAGGCATCCTTAATCCATTATTTATACATGATATGTACACAAAAGATTTTGAAGGCAAGAAATCAACAATCGGTTTTTATTTAACTATTCTATAAATTACAGACTTCACAAAACTAAAGCACTTCTATTTACTATAAAATTAAGAAAGTTACCAACATATTTCATCTTATTAACACCTTTCATTTACTCAGCTAACATCAACATTATCTAATTATTTTCTTAATCTAGTGCACTTCTTTGCGGTGTCCTCCCTTGCACACACTATCAAAGATTGAAAATGAACATGATAGAAACAACACTTGACTCAAGATAAGGGCCCACAATACATCGACACTTAGAATGACCACCAAAGACAACAAAAGATGAATTCAAAGTAAATATCCTCAAATCAATTGATTAAATTATGAGAAGAAAATTTGTCAGCCAAATCAATCAAGAAATTTAAGTGTGACAAGTGCCACCACAAGAGAAAAATAAAAGAAAGGATAACTTAGTGGTCATACCAAGAGTAAAGGAAATTTGTAAAACATATTAATTTCAACGACACATCACACAAATCACAAATTAACTCAAGGAAAAATAAATGACTCATCCGACCCACATCACGAGGTGACCAACATTAGTCACACCAAAGGGAGTAACCATTGCACAAAATCCAAGGGTGCAATGCCTTGAATGTGTTAGAGAGTGCACACCATATATTTAAGACCTTTATTTTATTCATATATTCATATCCCTTACATCATCTTTAATGCAATGCAATCTTTGATGAAAGTCTAGTCATTTATTCTTTATGGAAGACAACATATGCTAGGAAGCAATAAAGCAACTAATGTACTCATACACGCATAAGGAATATACGCATACTATGACTAGTGTTCAAGATATCTTATCTATACCATGATCATATTAACCAAGTTATAATAGAAACATAGGTTAGAACTTTGATTAATCACTTGATAATAAACTGTAACATACATCATTTCTCATTATACACAACTAATAGCATATAGAAGATTAGAATGTCCTTCATAAAGTCATTAAGAAATTTAGTCAATCATATATTTAAACAAGAAAATAAGTCTCATTACTTAAACAAAAGTTTTGATATCAATTTCCACTCACATCCACACCTCTTACCAATAGCAATCTCCTAATATACTCCTAGTTATCTATATTAAGGATATCACAACCCTACTTGCAAAATCTTAATTTTCTCTTTCATCTAATGTCACACAAATTCCACAAATATATGCATCATTCTATTCAAACACACTTCCTATCATTACTTGATTATTATCATTCATAGACTATGTATTTTCAGCATTTCAAGGAAAATTGACATTTAGAAACCCAATACAAGTTCATACAACTACTTATCATTTTATCTCACTAGAATTGTGAAGGAAGCACTTTCTTAAAATTCAAATAAGGTAAGGAGGTAACATCCTTTCATAATCTATCTATCTAATCAATCAAAACATTTCTTCAAAGCCACACATCCCCTACTCAAAGCTAAAACTTTTATCTTACCAAACCAAATAAAGACACTATGGTATCATTTCAACTTTTACATATGCAATGCACCAATTCTCACTTCAATACACATATTTATATCATTTAGCCTTTATTCCATTAGTTTTGTGAAAAATTTCTAATTTTTTTTTAAATGATGAAATATTCTATTTAATCAATTCTTCCCTTTTAAAAGAGTAGAGATCATGAATGCAATACTTAAATTTCAATCTTCATTGCAAATTTATTTCATCCAAACTTCTCTTTTATATATGCAAGGTCATTCCACCAATGATGGTTTCGATCTTTTATTTAATATCAACAAACTCCTAAGTATTTGAATCTTTTACCCAAAAAAGGGAATAGGAAGGAAGGATATTACCACACACACAAATTTATGCATAATCAGTTTGAATTTCCTAGTCATGTCAAATACAGCTACTTACCCTTCTTTTTTATATATATATATGCAAATTCAACTTTCCATATGGTCTCCTAATTATTACTATAAATCCAAAATCCTTTTCAAAAGATATGATTTTCTCAACAATATTTTATTACATGCAGAATCACACATATACAAACAACCGACACTCCTATTGGGTACTCATACATCACTAGCTAACTTCTTTGCATTTCACATAGGAGATTAAAATAGGGGAAAGACATTATTAAGCTACTATTTTATATATACAGATGCATCACATACAAGTTCTTCAATTTCAAATGTCATGATCTATACTAAATTATTTCTAAATCCATAATACAAACACTTCATCTTACTATTCGTAGGAAGATCAACATAACGGGCTAATTTTATGAACATACCATTAGTTAAGAGGATACATACAATCTTTTCTCATTCTACAACATAATTATTTATATATAAGGAGAGAAACCTTTATCCTTCAAGTAAGCACTATAAATTTATAAAGCAAGCAAGATCGGATAGGATCATATAAACATTTATCTTATTCTGGAGACCTACATATGAAATAAATACACACTCTACTTAAAATTATGATTCCTATAAGGGATTAGAGAGAAACACAAAGCATAGTCATATAAGATTCCCAAAATTCCAATGACACTTCTTCCAACACAAATCTCAAAGAGTAACTTGATTCAAAGTAACATCAACCACATTCAAAAGACTAATAGCAACATCCTTAACTAGAGATCACAGCATTTGCAACATGGGCTTTGATACCAAATGTAATGCCTACCAAAATACCCTAGACAAACTAAACATCTAATATGATAATGGAGATTAAATTTTTTTATTAACATCTAATAACAACTAATCTAACACATAACATCTCCATCTAACTACATTCATTAAACATTTACCCATTATAACCATACATCATTATGTTAGACACAATGCACCACAGAGAGGGGTGTGAATCAGTGATTCTCAAACTTTGTTCCTTTAACTAACTTATGTGAGTATACCAGTTATGGGATCTAACACAATGCAGACTTACTGGTTAGTGGGGAGACTAATAAAAAATACATTCTGTAAAGCGGAAAAATCGAACCCTAGTCGTTCTCCCCTCCCCAACTCCAAGGAGAGAGAAGGGGGAGTCACTAGGGTTGATGGTTTTCACTTAGGGGAGACTTTACATTAAAAAAAGGGGTTGAAACCCACAAGATCCAATCCCACACAATGTAAGATTGGATTCTAAATGAGTTTCAAGGGTTGTGATAGCAAGGATACCCTCTTTTGTAAAGAATGTAGATAGAAAGATTGAACTAGGAATGCATGTAAAGTAGGAAAGATTTGCTTATAAACAGAGATAGGGATATGGGATGGAGTTGTGGACCTGGAATTAGTAGTAAAATGTCAAGACGGTGCTGTTCTGCAAATTTGAGCAAAAGTTGACAGGACGATGGTGCCCGACGTGCACACAGTCCTCCGAAAAATCCACGAAATGAAGGGGGACCTGTTAATCTCTGCACAAGGATTCCAGATCTTCAATTATAGCCGCATACCTGCAACCTACACACAGAAAAGAGAGGACGATTGGGGGGTTAGGGATGAGGGGTTTGCCTTTAGGTCAAACCCCGGTTTTGGAATTAACCAAGAAATGAGAATGTTGTAAATGTAAATGTTTGTAATGTAAACAAGTACTGATACCTTGTTGTAAGAATGTTTGTATTCTTACATGCGAAGGTGTAATGTATGTTGTATGTTGTATGTGATCTCCTCTTCAATGGTTGAATCCTTGTCTTGAATGCAACACCTAGCCTTGAATGGAGACTTAGAATGCTCAATTGCTTGAAGGAATGCTTGAATGCTTGAATGTTTGAATATCGCTTCCGCATCTTGCTCACATATGTTTTTCTCCCTCCTCTTCTAGGAGAGGAAAAGTAGTTTATATACTTGTCAATTAGGGCTGATAGACTGATTTTCCCGACCTTAGACTGACCAGGAAACATTATTTCCCGAATTGCAAACTTAAAGACCCAATGCCAAAAAGAGACCGGGCCCAAAATAGGGCCAGGGACTAGGGCGCTGGGCACCCTAGTCCTGAAGGACCAGGGCGCTGGGCGCCATGGTCCCACCTCCCAGGACAACAGGGTGCAAGGAGGGATCAAGCCTGGGTGCAGAAAAATGCATTTTTTGGTGTCGTAAATAGGTTTCAGGGTCTCCATTCAGGTTCGACATTGTGCCGCCATCGTGAAGACCCAAATGCAGTTGAAATTGCAAGTGTCGCAATTTTAGGACGCTACACATTCAAACAAAGAGACATCTCATAACACCAGTATGTACGAGGAAAACCCAAGATGGGAAAAACCTCAGTGAACAATGTTGTTGGAGTCTACTGCTCCAATCTAGCCTCACAATCAATCTATGTTACAATGTTTAGGGCTACAACCAAAGGAGCTACAACCCTCGATTTAGGGCACCAACCCAAGGAGCACCAACCCCTGCACTGAGCTACAACTCAGTGATCTCAATGATATCTTCAAATAAAAAATTAGTAATACTGTTACAAGTGAATCTTGTAACCATTTCATATACCTCACTTTGCCAATAAGAAACTTTCTTTACTGCACCTGCTCACTCTTTTGTTGCTCTTATCTATTGGTGTATTGCCAGTAAACTCTACCGGCTCACCTCTACTCTTCTTCTGCTCTACCAGATCTCCTCCTTACTTCTCTTCTTTTCAATCTTCTCAATTGTCTACCTATTGGTACAAGTTCCTACTAGTTATCTCTTCAGATGCACTCTAGCTACTATACCAGTTAACCCTCGTTAAACCCTAATACCAGTTTAACCTTCACTCCCTTAGTCACTCCTATCCTCAGCTATTTTCCCTCTGATTGATCTAACTCTCTCATGTAGCACTCACACACTTCACAACAACTCTATCTTCTTCTTTTTATTAGCACTATCAATTTCTTTGGCTTGCATATTTATAGCCTGGTTTTCCAGCCAAAAGCTAATTCAAATCTCAGTCAGTTAGGGTTTCCTCATCAACCTCAAGGCAAACCAAATCCAATCAAATCTTGTCCTATCTGATCTCCCAGACAACAAACTATACATCTCTTCCATTAACACACCTTCCAATACATATCTTCTAATCTTAGCAACCACAACCTCATCTCTCAACCTACCTCTGTCAAAATGCCATTAATGTTTCTGTTATTTCCTTCTCAAGGTCTTCTCATAATCTGATCTTATTTCTTAGATCGAGGAGCCAACAACTCCCTGATTTGTCTCTGTCACTCATTCTTCCTCAAGCCATACTCTTTTGATCTGATCCACAAATCACAGGATCCATATTAAGTGCACACCTATAGAGGCAACTATCTCTACATGGTACTCCACCAACCTCTGCATGCTTTCCACTTCATCTCCATGTGGCTTCCATGTTGGCATCCTCCTCTACTTGAATAACTATGTCAGTATGTATTGGATCAGCAACCAATTCCGTTATTGGTTCATCTAACGGTATACTAACCCTGCCTGTTAAACCTTCAAACCAATATGTCATCAACCTTGCACTCTGCTTCTCTTTCGGTGGACTACTCAATTGGTTAGCACTCTTGCTAACTTGCCCTATACATACCTTCATCAGATGGGCAGTATTTTTCATCTGCACCTTGTCCATATTACCGGTGGACTTACATACCAGTAAACACTCTTGATGACACCATGTCATCAACCTTCAATGGATCCCTATCTAAGGCATATGCAAGCTAGTTCTATTTTCAGTTGCTCCATTTTGCCTTCTTCAACATCAGATTGGACAACATCTCTGCTAGTTTGTCAAAGATGACAAAACCATCACTCTTCATCTGTACCGACATCCCAACATGCCTTCTCTATTAGTCTAGTGCATAACCCTAATTTCATGCACTCAAGGCATTCCTTCAATTCACCAGTAGATCCGGTGTGAGCCTTGAAACACTTGCCTTTGCCTCATCTGCCTTATCTCATAGAGCTATAATGCACATTATGCATAATAGGAGATAAGATCCACTTACTAGTAGAGTGACTCCTTGTCGTCTATATCCTACAATGCACTCATGTGACTTCCCTATTTGTAAAACAGTTCTTCAAACAAACACATGTGATCTGGTGTGGGTACAATCACTGTCAGTCATCTCCTTCACATGGTGACTGCATCTTCATCTAGTGGGAGTCTTGTTGTTCTGCATCTTCACAGCATACCGGTAACCTATTCATCCTTCTCCTCCTACTTTTATGTGATTTAGTTAATCATTCTTCCTCTTCATCACAAACAATAGCTCAAGCACCTTGCCCATATTGCTTGTACACTGGTCATAATCTTTCTAGTTGACAACCACTCACTTGGTTGATTTGTCTTCTCCATGTCAACACATCACTTACCTGTTGACATCCTTTCCTTACCAGTGATACACTATATCGGTAACCTTTCCCTTTCATCCACACAAGTCAAGCACTAACTTGTGTATCGATAACACCAGTGGTCATCCATTTGAATGACATTCTCTTCTTTACCTTACTAGTGTTCTGCAACACAAGGTGATATCAAAGATATCTCAACTTGTACTCCTTCATGACAGTGTTGCACATACATATCTCATATCGGTAGTCATCCCATACTGGTTGACATCAATGACAACACAATACCAATACATTAAATATTCATTAATTAACGCAAACAAAAATAACATTACATCATTAATTTTTCCCTAGGGTACTTCAACATCATTACTTAATTAACTACCATAATGACATCCTACACACATGATAAACATATTCCATCCTGAATTAATGCATCATATTTAATTTCCTAATCATGAGATATGCAACCTACTATATTATCTATCCATCATGATATGCATAACGTTCTATCATTCTACTAGCATATTACTGTAAAGCAGAAAAATCGAACCCTAGTCATTCTCCCCTCCCCAACTCCAAGGAGAGAGAAGGGGGAGTCACTAGGGTTGATGGTTTTCACTTAGGAGAGACTTTACATTCAAAAGAGGGGTTGAAACCCACAAGATCCAATCCCACACAATGCAAGATTAGATTCTATATAAGTTTCAAGGGTTGTGACATCAAGGATACCCTCTTTTGTAAAGCATGTAGATAGAAAGATTGAACTAGGAATGCGTGTAGAAACAAGAAAGATTCACTTATAAATAGAGATAGGGATATGGGATGAAGCTGTGGACTTGGAATTAGCAGTAAAATGTCGAGATGGTGTTGTTCTACAAATTTGAGTGAAAGTTGACGGGACGATGGTGCCCGGCGTGCACACGGTCCTCCAAAAAATCCGCGAAACAAAGGGGGATCTGTTCGTCTCTGCACAAGGATTCCAGATCTTCAATTACAGCCGCGTACCTACAACCTTGTTGTAAGAATGTTTGTATTCTTACATGCGAAGGTGTAATGTATGTAGTATGTTGTATGTTGTAAGTGATCTCCTCTTCAATGGTTGAATCCTTGTCTTGAATGCAACACTTAGCCTTGAATGGAGACTTAGAATGCTCAATTGCTTGACAGAATGCTTGAATGCTTGAATGCTTGAATGTTTGAATATTGTTTCCGCCTTTTTTCCATCTCCCAAAATGGGAGAGGAAATGTAGTTTATATACTTGTCAATTAGGGCTGATAGACTGATTTTCCCGACCTTAGGCCGACTAGGAAATATTATTTTCCAATTTGCAAACTTAAAGACCCGAAGCCTCAAAAGAGACCGGGCCCAAAATAGGGCCAGGGACCAGGGCACTGGGTGCCATGGTCCCACCTCCAGGGATAATAGGGTGCAAGGAGGATCAGGCCAGGGTGCTGAAAAATGTAGTTTTTGGTGTCATAAGCAAGTTTCGGGGTCTCCATTCAGGTTCCGTGTTGCATCGCCATCATGAAGACCCAAATGCAGTTGAAATTGCAAGTGTCACAATTTTAGGACGCTACATTTAGCCCCCACTTTAGCGGGAGTATAAGCGTACGCTCATACTTCCGGTAAAGTACAAGGAAACAACATTGAAAAACTTTCACCACATCAAGGAGGCAAGATACACCGAGCCCCCAGTGGACTAAGGATCTTACGACTTCGATTGACAAAGTAAAAGGGAAGATCACGAGGGAGAACCATGACTTGTTAGTAGTAAGGTTCCCTCACTATGAGTCATGCAAGAAAGATATCAAAAATTTTCAAGGCAAAGCTAAATTTGTCAAGAAATTTTCAAGTATCTTGAAAAGATATGAACGGGATGTATGCCCCCCTACGTTAAAGCGATCGCACATGCCTCACCGGGGGTGATTGCTTTAAGGTAGTGATACATATAAGAAATGAGAAAGGAGCACGTTATCACAAGGATTTAGCCCCCAAGTGTGAGATAAGCCCAAGGATAATAGACACAAAACACAAAGCACAAGGTGAATTCACTTTCCTTGGGGTCAGTATGCTGTATGATAATTCATGTATATCATATGTATGTATGCATAATTGTTCTTCATTCCCCAATCAAGGAAGGTCACCTAGAAGAAGGGAACACATGTGTCTTTTGAGTCAACATGAGAGAGACCAAAAGAGATCTCAATGTTTTGCATCGTCCTCAAGTAGACAACACTAAGGACAACAAATAGAAGAATGAGAATAACACATAGAAGAAGTAACAAAAGAGAGGAGGAGAGAGTCTACTATGCTAATGAAACTAGTCTAGCATGTCATCTACCCCCCGATCTTGCTGATCAATATTTCGGGAAGGTAGGAAACACTCTAGAGGAGGAACATCCAACACAGCAAATGGAGCTATCACAAGATACAAACAAGGGCTATGTTCATACCCCAAGCCACGGTGTTCTTGTCTAGGAGCTAGGATAAGTGCTTTAGAAAATTCGTTAGATAGATGGTTATTAACATCAACATATTCATATTCACTATCAGAATGAACAGGAGTAATATTTTCATCTATATCATCATCAAGATTTATAAAAATAGGATCTTTAACTCACACAGGATCAAGACCATCATGCATCTTATGTTTAGGAGATTTCGGCTTAATCGTCAGCTGAGGAGAAAATGGAATAATATTAGTTGAAGGTGTTTTTGGGGATTGCAAAGTTTGAGAAGCAGCTGCTTGAGCTCTAAGATGACGCTTTCGTCGGCGTTCACGTGCAAAACGATTTCGTCTAGTCTTAGTAGGGAGTTGCGAAGATTGAGGAGGAATGTTCTCATCCTTATCACTTGGGTGTTTAGGTTGTGGTCTCTTAGGTTGAATAATAGGAGAAGAGGAAGGTCTCTTCTCTCCATAAGAGGAAGGAGGAGGAACTGCTCCATATAAGGGAGGAATATTTGGTTTAGGAAGGAGACCAAGTCCATCATGACGAGGAGGGATAGGTCTTCTTTTAGGAAGTTTATTAATCATAGGCATAGTCACATTCATAGAGATAGGTTGGGAATCTTCTTGAGGAAAGACATTAGTTTTATCTTTCAAAGGAAGAACTTCCTTCTCAAGAATGATAGGAATATCAAGTTTGGGTGTTCTAGGTTCACTTCGAGATAGGATCATATCTATTTTCCACTTTTGATAAGATTTGAAAAGATGATCACTTCGCGGAGGAAGAGATTGGAATTGTTTAGGCCAAAAGTAATCAATAGGAACGCTAGAAGTTCTTTCAGCTGGTTTAAAGAGACTATGATTGATAGTAACAACTTCACCATTATGGGGAAATTTCAAACACTTGTGAATAGGAGAAGCAATAGCTTTCATGGAAGATAGCCAAGGATAGCCTAGCTTCACACGAAATTGTTCGGATGATGGAATAATAGAAAAGTCCACATCAAGCGATTTGTTATGGACCTCAATAGGTAATGTAATAGAACCAATTGCATGAGAATAAAATGCATCAAATAGTTTCACAACCACATTTGTTTCATTATAGATCACTTGATTCAATTGCAAAGTAAAAAGAAATTCTTCAGCAATGATATTAATCATACAAGAAGGATCAATAAGCACTCCACGGCAAGGTGTATTCTTGACTTTTGCAACTATATATAAAGGACCATCAGGTGCCCGTTTCACTGGAATCAAATGTGATGGAAATTTCTTTAGGGATTTTCTGCTGCTCTACAAAGTTAATCACATTCGGAGTCATGGACACAAGATCATCAGGTGAGACAGAGGAATTATTAGTATCAATCGCATTAGAGGTATGAGAAGGTAATGGATCAGTAAAAATCTGAAGATTTTGGTTAGGAGGAGCTACAGATGTGTTGCCTTTATCATTCACTCCAGAAACATAAATAGTATTATTATCAATCAAATCTTGAATTTTACCCTTTAAAGCAAAACATTTTTCAGTATCATGCCCAGGATGACGATGAAATTGACAAAAAGATTTGTTATCAAAATAGGGTGAATTAATCTTTGCAGGATCTATTTGCCTTATAGGAGGAAGAGTAAGCACATTTTGTTCCAATAACTTATTCATAATACTATGCAATGATTCATTCAAAGGAGTAAACTTTCTTTCTTTCTTGAAAAACTTAGAAATAAGAGGCACACCTGATGCTGCATTGACATTGTTGTTGATGATTTGTTCATTGAATTTAATGGACTCTCTGTTCGGTTTAAACTTCCCAAATGGTTGTTGACTACTATCACCCTTATCACTCGGAGTCATAGGATTTGCTTGTTCCATTTGACTCACAGTCAGTTGATAATTGTGAAGAGTGGCGCACAACTGTTGGAAAGAAATAAACTTAGAAAATAGGAGTTTTTCTCTAATATCTTTTTGTAAATTAGAAATAAAGATTCTTTGAATGTCATTGTCAGGTACTAGAAAAGAAATTTGAGCGTACAAATGCTTATATCTACCAATGAAATCAGTCACTTTTTCTTTAACACCTTGTTTACAATGCATTAAATCAATCAAAGTAACTTTAGGACTTATATTGTTTTGAAATTGTTGAATAAAAGCATTTGCAAGTTGTTCGAAAGAAGTAATAGAATAAGAAGGCAACGAGCAATACCATTGTAGGGCTTTATCTCTTAATGTTCTAGTAAACAGTTTTGCAAGCAACCTTTGGTCATAAGCAAAATTAGTGCATATTGTTTGAAAGGTCTTAACATGTGTTAAAGGATCACCCTTACAATTATAAAGCTCCAAATGCGGAATTTCAACATGTTTAGTGGGGATAGCTCAAACAATGTCAAGAGAAAGTGGGCTCGCAACATCAAATGTGGGCACACTAAACTTAGATTGATTCATAGAGGCAATTTGTTGTTGTAAAGAAGAGACAGTTTGTGCAAGATTGTTAATAGTCGCTTCAGTCGAAGAGTTCATATTAGACGTGTTAGATTGTAATGGAGGTGTTATGTTATTGAAAGAAGGTAGAGAGTAAGGTGGTGGGACACTATGATAGTTAGTCATAGGAGATGATTGGAAAGGAGGAACACTACAAGGAGGAATGGAAGGGTTAAATGAATTTCCCCCTTGCGTCATGTTCATTTGTGGAGATATAAGAGGAATACTCATTGAAGGAATGAATGAAGAAGTCAGATTGAATGAAGGAAGAGGGTTGACTGAAGAAGAGGGATTGCCCCCATGACTGGTGATCATAGGAGGAATGTCTTGTATTGAAGTATTCATTATGTTTGATGTAAAAGTAGGTATACTAGCAATAGAAGTTGTCAAAGGAATATAATGATTAACTTGAGTAGGAGGTTGTGTATAACCTAAAGTTTTGGCACAACTCTTCATAGGCATCACATTCGAATCCACAATGTGTGCAATACCACGCAAAATATCAATTCCATTCTTACCACTTTGAACCATACGTTTTAGACCCTCAATTAATGAAAGAGCTTGACTATCAGGGTATTCTTGAGACATCCATTGTCAAAAATCATCAAATTGGTTATCCAATTTCAAAAGTTGTTCTACAGAAACCTCATGGAGAGCTTCTTCATCATTAAGAGGATTAGAGGAATTACCCATGTCCTTGTTAAAAAGGCCATTCAAATTAGGTTCCATCTCCTCAGTAATTAAACCTTGAAAGGACTTAATTCTAAGGCTTCATCTAACAGGAATAGTGTAAGTAGGACTTATTGTTGTAAAACTCATGCACTAAAGAAAGAGAGAAGATTTTGAATTTTAGAGGCAACAAATTTCAATAAAACCAGCCAATCTCCTAGATTTAAGCTGTTAAATGCAATCAGGACAATCTCCCAAAATTTCGGAAAAAATGTCCAGGACCGTGGCGAACGGAGTGCACACGGTCCTCGCAACTTTTTTCAAAATTTTCAGGGATGAAAGTTATGATGATTTTAAAGCTAATCTGAAAAAATTGAGTGATTTTATGATCTATAGATAGGCCAAATTAAAGTTGCAATCTCAAAATTGAACCCTACCAAGATTGTTGAAAAATGCAAATTTTGGATTTTTTGAAAAAGAGAGGGAAACTAAAATTTTGGATTTTATGATTTTAGAGGGAATGCTGAAAGCAATGCAGGCTTCGAAATTTAAAAGTTGACTCGATTTCATGCAAAATTCAATTTTGAAAGTGGAAATCAAGGTTGTTGCAATTAAACACTTAATTTCAAAAGTCACAAACTGCAAAAATTTGAATAAAACACTGAAATTTTGAATGAATGCTAACACACTTTTCAGATTTAGGACTGTAAGAAACACAATTTTGATATGAATTTTAATTTCAATGATTTTTGAATGATTAGAAGCCTCAATCCAAGCAATCGCTAGACCAACTTTGACTTTAATTTTGAAAGTGTTAAAATTGATAAAATCAGCCAAAATTCTGGATTTTAGCAGAAAAATACAATAAGATCTAGCTCCCGAAATTTCGAAAAAAATGTCAGGGACGATGGCGCTCGGGGTGCACATGGTCCTTGCAACTTTTTTCCAAATTTTCAGGGATGAAAGATATTGTGATTTTATTGCGGAATCCAAAGTTACAGCCGATTTGGAGGTGTTTTGATTAGTGAAATTATCAGTCAAAGTTTGAATCAAGAAGGTCTTAAAAATTAGGGTTTTGACATTTAACCACTTAATTTTCAGAATTAAAGCACAAATATGAATTAACAATTTGCAATAGAAGGGTAGATCTGAAACAAGCATTAACAATTAAACATTTCACAAGCTCAATTACTAAAAAGAAAATTTTAGGGTTTTTATGCAATTAGCCTCTAAAATTTGCAAAAGATCAAACATGGAAATGTAATTAAGGAAACAAAATTTTCAGATCTAACCATGAATAATCAGAATGAGGATGTTCACGTCGGGTTCACCAAAATGTAAAGCGGAAAAATCGAACCCTAGTCGTTCTCCCCTCCCCAACTCCAAGGAGAGAGAAGGGGGAGTCACAAGGGTTGATGGTTTTCACTTAGGAGAGACTTTACATTCAAAAGAGGGGTTGAAACCCACAAGATCCAATCCCACACAATGCAAGATTGGATTTTATATGAGTTTCAAGGGTTGTGACATCAAGGATACCCTCTTTTGTAAAGCATGTAGATAGAAAGATTGAACTAGGAATGCATGTAGAAACAAGAAAGATTCACTTATAAACAGAGATAGGGATATGGGATGAAGCTGTGGACCTGGAATTAGCAGTAAAATGTCAAGACGGTGCTATTCTGCAAATTTGAGCAAAAGTTGACGGGACGATGGCACCCGGTGTGCACACGATCCTCCGAAAAATCCACGAAACAAAGGGGGATCTATTCGTCTCTGCACAAGGATTCCAGATCTTCAATTACAGCCGCGTACCTACAACCTTGTTGTAAGAATGTTTGTATTCTTACATGCAAAGGTGTAATGTATGTAGTATGTTGTATGTTGTAAGTGATCTCCTCTTCAATGGTTGAATCCTTGTCTTGAATGCAACACTTAGCCTTGAATGGAGACTTAGAATGCTTAATTGCTTGACGGAATGCTTGAATGCTTGAATGCTTGAATGCTTGAATGTTTGAATATCATTTCTGCCTTTTTTCCATCTCCCAAAATGGGAGAGGAAATGTAGTTTATATACTTGTCAATTAGGGCTGATAGACTGATTTTCCTAACCTTAGGCCGACCAGGAAATATTATTTTCCAATTTGCAAACTTAAAGACCCGAAGCCCCAAAAGAGACCGGGCCCAAAATAGGGCCAGGGACAAGGGTGCTAGGCACCATGGTCTTGGGGGACCAGGGCGCCGGGTGCCCTAGTCCTGAAGGACCAGGGCACTGGGCGCCATGGTCCCACCTCCAGGGACAGCAGGGTGCAAGGAGGATCAGGCCAGAGTGTTGAAAAATGCAGTTTTTGGTGTCATAAGCAAGTTTTGGGGTCTCCATTCAGGTTCCGTGTTGCATCGCCATCGTGAAGACCCAAATGCGGTCGAAATTGCAAGTGTCACAATTTTAGGACGCTACAATTACATATCTTCTTTTTAAAATGCAAGCCAATACCCTTAATCCTACATTCATTTTATTCACCAAACCAAATATGTTTTAACCCATCATTCCCTATCTACATGCTCTTTATCCTTTTTCATGACAATGAAAACCTGATGCATAGGTATATTCCATCTTTACTAACCAATTTAAACATACTTCAATTGCATCCAATACTAACATGATCATCTTCTTTATCATTAATTTCCAAATGCATAATGCAATAACCTTAATGCCAATTCTTACATACAATTATTTACATGATTTTCATCTCACTATATTTTATGCTACTTAATATGCAATTCTTTCAATGCAACCCAATCTAATACCTTAGTACATTTATCAACCAGGTCCAATGTTTCCTATATCCCATAACCATTCTCCTAAACTAATATGATTTCATTCCACTTTTCAAGCTTATCTACTCTTAATGTATAACTATAGTTCATTTCCTATCTAGCACAAGAGACATATTTCCTAATTCCTTTACTTAAGAATAAACATGCACATCATCTCAATAACTCCTTCAATTATAGATTCATTTAATAATTTACAAACATTTAACAATATAAATCCATTCCCTTTTCAATGTAAGTACTTGGAATACTTCATATACAAATCATTTACTACCTATCTAACATGATATGCATTCCGTTACTTTACAATCTAATCTTTAATTATTGGCTTCATTCCGGAGCACCAATAACTATTATTTCTAATTCTTCTTTACATTCAAATTCTCACGAGAACATATCAATTTTCTCTATCAGGGTTTACATATTAGCAATATGATCTATTCAAGTTTATAATGCCTTCTTAACGTCATAGCATACACATAGTATCCAAGAAAGTCCATAATTCCAATTTCATGATATAATAAAACACGTCCACAATTATTCTCTTACTAGAGTCAAAGACTTATCCCACATCAACTAAAGCTAGCTAGATTATTTCCTTAAGGTTAACCATCCATCCTATCAATTACCCATTCATGTTCGTAAACAAGAATAGCAACCATCCATCATGAATATTCATTTAATTCCATCATCATAATACATGCATATTAAATATCCATTTATAACAAAACATTACAATACATCTCAATGTCTTCTTTCATGAATCCTAATCAAGTCCTAAGATAACATCTATTAATACGTGAATATTTCCATCCTTCGAAGAGCATAATTATTTACACATAGTTTTATCTACAACTATTACAAGATAATTACATTACATAAACCATGATATCAATTACATCCATCTGCTACAAGGTACATCCATAATCCATCAAGAAGGAGAATCCACATCCATGTAAGAAGAATCCAAGAGAACATCCCAATAGATAAAAGCACCAACCACTCGACCATGTGGAACCAAAGGAACCACCCCCCTGCTAGGAGATGGCACAGGGTCCCCACACACACTATAAACCTAAGTTAGCACCTATAACCAAAGAGGCTACTCACACAAGGACTCTCATGCAAGAACCAACATATTACAACAAGAATAAACTCCTAGAGGTGTACAAATCAACAAGGCATAAATGCATCCAATAAGTCATAATCATGAATCATCAGGGGAGCACATGTAGGAGTGGAGTGTCATCACATTCCATCCTCAAAACATTATAACATAGGGCACTAGCCTGATGGGCATGTGGAGCCATCTCAATCTATGAGAGACTAAGGGAGATTAGCTTATTGTATTCATGGCCTTCTCATGCTTATCCTAAAACATCCTCCCTAGGATCAAGTCATGAGGTTCACACCAATTTTATCTTGATTAATGAATTTTCCCAAACCCTTAATTTTATTATTAATGTTATCACTTGTTTAATAATAAGGAAAAACCTCCATGTGCCCTAGCAGTCTAGACAAAAGACTTATCAACTTAACCACCCATCTCTCATGAATCCGGTCATCACATGAAATCCCACTCCCCCTAACATGGCCCAAACAACAAATCACAAGAGGCTTTAAACCATGAAAATATAATATTCATATGCAGCCAAGAAAATCCACACATACTCTTAGAACATACACAAGGCTACAACAACATCAAATATAAAAAATGAGCATCTTGGCCAACAATAAGCATAGGCTTATCAAGCCATGAAATTTGCTACCAATAATGAAAGTAAAACCAAAGCAAGGCCAACTCACTTGCTGGTCCAAAAATAGTAACACATCCGACTCATCAACCATGGTATATCAACATGGAAGAGGGAATAATTATCTCTACAATAACATAGGAAGGTAAATATGCATAAAACCAACAAAATACATCAAATCAAATCAGATATAAATCTAGAAATCATCAACAAGTCCTCAAAAATACCTCTGGTACAAGGATAGATATGAAAAGTACAATGCAAGCAAGAAAATTGAGCATAAGATATAATAGAGAGGAAGTTCCCAAGCTCTTGTCGCACATACAAAGGACCCATATTTTGCAACAAGAAGTTTTGAAGCTCCTGTCGCAAATACAGAAACTCAGCAAAATGCATGGAAAAGATAGAATTATGATTTCAGATTAAAAATCATAAAAAAATAACTAAAACCCAAAACCAACAAGGCAATAACGCCTAGCAAATACCTTTCAAGAGGTGAAAACAATTCAAAACAATATAATTCAAGGCAAAAGATCTTATCAAAAAACCTTACACAGCCATGGAGTCAAGACTACTCTCAAAAGATCAATACAAGCTCAAGACTTCATTAATTAGACATTAAATAAAAAAATCATGGGGAGGAGAGGTTATGTGAGTCTTCCTTAGGGCAATGCCAGACCATGATGCACACAAGAAGCTCAAACTCACCCAAATCCTAAAACGCACAATGAAACCTCAAACAAAGGGATTCAATCTCCAAAACAATAAGACACAATCCATAAACATTTGCAGATCCACCAAACCAAAAAGAAGGAATGAATATACAGGCCATGAATTCATGACAATGCCCAGAAATATCATCCATATTTCAAAACTAAAACTTTATAATAAAACTATACACCCATAAACTATATCAAAACTCTATGAAATGGGAATAGATTTCATTCACAAGCTTGCCAAAACAATTGCATCCACAGAGCATACAACCATGAAAACCAGAAAACCAAAAATAAACAAGGGAAAAGAAGCTCCAACCTATATCTTGTGTGATGGAACGGAGCTGAAGAAGAGCCCACACACTCCAACAAGCTCCAGCAACAAAATCCCCGAATCCAAAATGCCAAAACCAAATTTTTATAGAGAAGGCCAAAGAGAGCAACCCGTGAATAGTCATAGGCTTGAAAATAAAAAGCTGTGAAAAACCAAAAACCCTAGCCACATTCTTGACCAATCAAAATATTCCATTTTGGAATATAGCTAACCTACCCAACATAGTTTAAAATATTATTTTGAATTCGTATTCCACCAATGGGAATAAAAGGTAGGTAGAAAGAAATATAAACATATTATAATTATATGAGTGGGGGCATATTATTTTTATAAGCTAAAGTATTTAATACACCCCAAATTATTATTAAGCAAGCTATATAAATAATCAAATTATAGGCTATAATAAAATAAACCAAATGGGTAATTAATAAATAACCCAAGACTATAAAATAATTAAATATCCTTACTAAAATATTATTTGATAGTAAAGCTCAAAACAATAATAAATAAATAACAATAAATATAAAATAAATAATAAATAAATAAATAACTATTTAAACATTAAATTCCAAATGAACGATAAATAAATAATAAATTCCAAATAATCAAAATGCCAATAACTCAATAATAAATAAAAGAACATTAAATCACACAGTATTAAATATTCCAATAAAACTATATTAAACCAACCATTGAATTAATCAATCAAGAACCATATAAAATCACACATCAATTAAATAAATAAATCAACAATAACTAGCCTAATCACAAAGCCACAACTCACTAACTGACATGGTGAATTACGCCAAGATGCTAATGACTCAAAATGAACAACTTAGACCTAGAGTATGTGTAGGGAACTCATGTCATCTCCGGACCACATGCCATTGGGATTTAAAGACACGCTCAGACCTGTGTAGCCAGGTGGAGTCGATGTCTGGTACCTGCAAGGTCCTACAACCACAAAATGATAATACAACATATACATATATCATAACAAGTAAGTGATAGAGAGTCGCGACGACACATCCTGCTCACAATGAGTGATGTGGAATCATCTCTATCACAAAGACAGTCAAACACATCTCATAAGCATCTCATCAAATGTAATCATGAAATAGGGTTATTGTAATCATATTCAACATCAAATCCATGATCAATATAATCTTTTGATAATCTATCACATAGTAATCATATAGTATCCATCAAATCACATGATCAATAATGATAGTATTAACATCGTATAAATCATCCAAAATGGCATGTGCCCAATAATGTCTATCGTCACTATGCGTAACTAAAACACATGAATAATCATCATCCAAATCACCATAAATAATTGAGATAATTCTATCACGCATGGAATGAAAGTAAACTCTAATAAAAAAAAGTCAAGGGTGGCCACTACACTCATTTACAAGACATCGTAATATGGTAACATCTCTAATACAAATAAATCAACAACATACGACAACTGCATAATAAAGAGTCATATTTTCCATATGAACCACAACTACTCCCTTAACTTCCATAACTATGTTGGTATTTTGATGATGTTTAGTTGTGATTGTCATTGATGGACACACACTTCTTTTATGTATGAGTTATTCTCAACTGGTAATATGTGTTGTATTGATCACACCGATATTATATGTCATTGAATGTATAGTCTTTGTAAATATAAGACTATCGCTATTTTATAGAAGATGCTTACCATTCAAAGCATGACCAAAGACCTCAAGTGGTATGAAGCCATCAAGCGGTATGAAGACCTCAAGCAGAACGAGGACCCCTAGTGGTAGTTAATCTTTTTGATCAAAACACTATGCTCTAGTTTACCAGTTTTTGTTTATAGGTAATCGGTATACTATGCTAAACCGGTAAACCTATAGAGTGTGATGAGTTATCATCCACTGACACTTTGGCGGTGCTTTTGTGTCGTGTTACCAAATGTGTCTAGATGCTTTGAACCTAGGAAAATGTAATCCAATCTCATTGGACCGACATGAAATCAGCTTCCTATTTAAGGACATCATGTCTAGGGCTTTAAAGTGTGTATGTGCACGTGTATATTGAAGAGAGAAGTTGTTATAGAAGCATCATGTGATGGAAATTGAACATAAAAAAGATAGAAGACTGATGTAATGTTGCAATGCACTAACAAAGAGTAGTCAAGGATCTAATCAAGCATTTTGTGCCACTTTCTAGATCATTCACTTGTTAATTACTAATCTCTTCGACAAGTTTGAAACCCTTAACCAGGTAGGCCTAGTCAAGCCTTTTGTAAATCCTCTAACAAGGTAGTTCATAGTTGTGGATCTAAAATCCTTTAACAAGGTAGTCTTTAACGAGACTTATCTCCTAATAGAGATCTATATTCCTAACAGGATCTGTTCTGGTGAAGAACATTGTAAGGCCTTAACCGGTCTAACCTTAATCGGCCTGGTTACTATTTTGTAGATAATTGACTTGTGAGTTTTACTCACCGTGGTTTCTCCCATTTGGGTTTCCACGTCAAAATGTCTTGTGTTATGGTGATTGTGCTTTTGTGGGTGAATTCTTTATTTTCTATTTGGCTTATTAGTGTTTTAACCGATTTGTTGTTTAAACTATTATACTGGTCTATAGTAAAATTGCTTAAGAATTTGGTTGTTTTTGGGCATACTAATTCACCCCCCTCTTTGAGTATTCATCAATTGGTATCAGAGAAAACCTTTCTCTAAGTCTAACCACTTGAAAGGAGATATGGGGGAATACAGCATGAGGGAACTCACTCACCGTTTGGCTAAATCTGAGAGAGCCTATGATGATCTTAAGGTCAAGTATAAAGCCTCTTTAGCCAAAAGAAGAGAGCTTGTTGAGAAAATGATGGAAATTACTCAGAACAGCTCTTCTGATCAAGCAGACATGGATGCCCTAGTCCAAGAAGTGGAGAAACTAAATAGTCCAAAACTAACCTAAGGAGGGAGCTGGAAGGACAAACTATCAAGATGAGTCAAGAGCTAAAAAATAGAAGGTAAGCTAAAGATCTAGTGAAGGAAACCTTAATGCAACCATTTCTCATAATGAAACCTTGATGAAAACCAATGATGATCTTTCCAAGGAACTTGTTGAGACAAAGGAGATACTTGCAAAGTTCAATCGAAGTGCTGTGAAGTTGGACCAAAAGTTGGAAACAATGAAGCCATCAAAGGATACCTTTGGACTTGGCTTCTCTGCATATGAGGAAGGTGAAACCTCTCGAATCAAGACTGATGCACCAAAGGAGCAATTGGCACCTAAGATCAACCAAAGCAAAGGTAAGCCAAAGTTCAAACCTATATGCTTTAACTGCCATAAGGAAGGACATACTGCCAATGTGTGTAAGAGCAAGGCTTATAATAATTTTCCTCACATGCAAAACAATGTGTACAACCACAATGCTAGAACCAGTAGACTCAATGGTCATTGTTATGCATGCAACAAGTTTGGGCATAGATCTTTTGAGTGCAAATCAGTTATTGTTTACGGTGAAAATGGATAACAATAGTATTGAAAAACTAAATGAATTCAACCACAAAACCTAGCCTAACAACAACAAAGATCCACCATAACATATGAAGATTACTTAAGATAATACAAATCAAATGAAATCACAAAGATTATACCATCACATGTCCAATAGGGTTTGAATCTCCATTCTTCCCATCTCCATTGATCTTGCTTGATATAGTTTATCTCAGATTTTGTGTGCACAAGAGCTCAACAAAGAATGGAAATGTGGTTGCAAGTAGGATCACATATGAAAGATAGAATGCTAGGATGCTTGATTAGAATGTATATGTCCAGGGGGTTGATAATGAAGGAAGTGTCTCCTTATATAGAAGACACTATAAGAAATGGAGGGATAAAATTGAGAGGTGTAAAAGATAAATGGTTGGCTATGATTAGAGGGTAGGTAGAGAAAATAAGAAAATAATAAGAGGGTAGGTAGTGTATGAATTAAGAGATGAATGAAATGTGTCATAGGTAGAAAAGGTTAATGAATTAATTAAATAAATAAAGATTAATTTAATTAATAGAAGAAGTGGGATAATTAAATAAATAAAAGTATTTATTTAATTTAGGAAAAGGGGAATTTAAATAAATAAATGTATTTATTTAAATGAGAAATAAAGCTAGAAGAGGATAAATGAATTAATTAATTAAATAAAGATTCATTTAATTAATAGAAGAATTAGGATAAAATATTTAAATAAATAAAAATATTTATTTAATTAGACATGACAATTTTAGGTGTCTACATTTTGCCCCTCTTCGAGACAATGCAGCTTGTCGCGTTGTTTCAAAGAAGATAATATGAACTGATACAAAGTTGCCCCAAGATGGGAATGATACACCCCCTCGAGAGATTGGATGAAAATGTCTAAAAAGATCATAGACAATCTCTCAATAATAAAGAAAGGCTCGAAAAGACTGACCGGATAGGATAGAGTGACAGAGTCACAGGATAAAGAAGACTGACATGAGAGACTAGGGCTAGGGTAGTCTATAAGATAGACTGCAAGGGGAAAACATCCTCATTGTCATCCACACATCCAAGACATCAGAGTGTAGAGAGAGAATAGAGCAACAACAGTCAGCAGCGATGGAATTGGTTCACACATTCGATCGCATTCACCGATTTCAGAGGCCAGCAGATGCAGGAGAGCCTGTAAGTACCACAAAACCTCCTTGTACTTTGTCACAATAAATATTGTCATTAATGCATGTTAGGTAGCGCATTTAATACATTTTAGAATATGTCAAACAAGGTCAAAAAATTTTGAGGCGCGTTTGTTGGCATTATGTGAACCGGTATGAGGACATAATGATATTGTATGTTGTCATTGATGTCAATATGTGATATGAAGAGAGAACCGGCTTATGTGAGAACCAGTATATATGCCAAAGTAAAGCGGTATATTTGTTCAAGGTGAACCAGCATGTAGTCATGGGAACCAACACATGGAAGCATTATATGACTACTGATTGGTAGGTAGTTTCCACTTCAGGATTTCTGCTTGGAGTATCTCAAGCTTGTGTGACTCAATCAGTGATCTTTATGTGATGAAGTTAGCATGATAATGAAGAACAGATAGTGTTGCCATGTAAGCCTTGTGCGCATGAAGGATCTTGCATAAAGAAGAGTGTTCCTATCTACCTCGGGAATGTGCAAAGTTTGTAAACGGTGATAATGTGTGATGGGTTATCAGCTGCCATGAAATCGGTGGAAAACAAACAATGGAGAATGTCTTGAGATTGGATCAAGACTATTGCATTCAATAAAGTATGATCAATGGTCAAGATTGAACCATTTGAATTCCTTAACCTAACAGGTCTAGGGTTTAGGGTTTATGCTACTGACCTGTCTGTTGTCCTATAAGGTCGATGTTGTGATTCTTTTAGAGGTTGTTGGCAAAAGTTGTGTGTGTGTATCTAAGAGAAGAGATACATGATTCTTGCCAAACCAGAGGAGAGAAGTCATATCTATAGAGTGTAAGTGTAGAAGGTGAAGAGGAGCTTAAGCAGATTTGCATTGGCATTGAGTGCTATTATTAGGTCATTGATATACCTGTTGATCTTTAAATACTTCAACAATTGCGAAATCCCCTAACAAGGTAGCCTTAATCAGCTTGTTGAAAATCCTCTAACAGGGTAACTCGAAGCTACTGAGTCATTGATATCCTTTAGCTATTGAGTTCTTGAAATCCTCTAACAAGGTACCCTTAACAAGGTTTAACCCTTAATCAAGTATTGTAGCCATCCCTTAACCGAGTGATTCCTAACAGGATCAGTTCCTAACAGAACCTATTGTATCTGTCTTTAACTGGACAAGGCTCCTAACAAAGCAGACTTCCAAAGAGTTCAAAAACAATCTTGTGGGTATTCATCCCCACTGTGGTTTTTCCTAGTTGGGTTTCCACGTGAAAAATGTGTGTCATATGTGATGTTTTCTTCATGTGATGTTATGATTATTTTCTGATTAAGTGGTGATGCATGTTGATCTTGTTGTAATATGTACATCTTTGATGTTAGATTGTATGTTCATGCATTAGAGTGAAATGGGAATGAAGAGTTAGATTATATGAGAAGATAAGTGTCAACTGGTCTTTGCTCGTCTTAGTTACACTGGGTTTTGCTAGTTGAACTCTATTGAAGGACCGGTGCTGCTGTTTGTCTATCAGTGCATAAGTGTTAGTTGACAAACCAGTTAAAGGTTGAGTTTTTGCCTGTACTGATTCACCCCCTCTCTCAGTACTGGTTTGGTACTATTTGTTCATCATTAAGTTATCAATTGGTATCAGAGCATCCTCCAGGTCCTCTGTGTTGTAAGCTTAACTGCTTGAGGGAAAGATCATGTTGTAATGATGAAGAGGGAAGGTCCAAAGTTTAAGAAAGAAAATTTTAGTATATGGAATGACAGAATGAAGATATACATCAAAAGCATGGGTGCTCAACACTGGAGCTATGTTGAGAATCCCTATGTTTCCCCTATCGGTACTCTCACTGGTGATCAAAAGAGAGAGATATAGGAGAATGGGCAAGTCATGGAAGCCCTAATCAGTAGTTTATCTAATATTGAGTTCATTGATGTCCAAGATAAGGTAAATCCCAAAGAGGTATGGGATGCTCTTGAAAATATCTAGGGAGGTGATGAGCATGTAAAACAAGATAAGGAAGAAAGTCTTAGAGGAAACTTTGAAGGCATGTGAATGGTTGAAGGTGAAACCATTCAACAGCATGGTATTATAATCAAAACTGTTGTCAGAGATATCAAGAGTGCAAGTGGTAAAATGGAAGAATCCACTGTGGTAAGCAAAGTCCTGAGATCCCTATTGCTGGTCTATGCAATAAGGGTTGCTACTATTCAAGAGCTGAGATCAATAGACAAGACTAAGGTATCCTTGGACTCCATCATAGAAAAGTTGGCAGCCTATGAGCTAAATAGTTTTGATGGCAGTGTTCAAAAGACTGAATCATCTTTTAGAGCTTCTATTGTACCATCTAGGAAAGGAAAAGAAGCGAGCACTAGTGGTGAACTAAGATAGAGCAGAGTAATGGATGATGAGGAGTTTCTGATGGAATTTGAAGCTCTTCTTGCCAGGAAATTTCCAAAAGGAACTGGTAAATACAGAGGTAAGCTCCCTTTGAAATTTTTTTTGTGTAACCAGATAGGACATATTGCTATGAACTATCCTAATAGTGACAACAAGGATAAACCAAAAAGATTCAGGAAATTCAAAGGAGGAAACTGGAGAAACTATTTTGTTGCAGTTGATGAAGGTGTCACAGATGAGGAATCAGAAGATGAAGAGAATGAAGACATTGTGTTTGTTGTTGTAAAGGAAGATGTGTCAGACGAGAAGTCTCTTGTCTCCCACTTTGATAATTCCAATGAGTGGATTATTGACAGTGGTTGCTCACACCATATGACTAGTGACCAGAGCAAGTTTCTATCCTTGGAAGAGTATGATGTTGGTGTGGTTCGTTTTGGCAATGATGCACCATGTATGGTTAAAGGAAAAGGGTCCATCTCTCTGAATGGAAAGAGTAGTGATAACAATGTGTATTGGATTGATGGTCTCAGACACAACCTTCTGAGTGTTGCCTAGTTGAATTATAGTGGCCTCACTTTGGAATTCAAGAATGGAATTTGCAGAATCAAAGGAAAAGATGGTGAATTGGTAGCCACTAGCATGCAGACCAAAGGTAACCTATTTCATCTGAATGCAAATATAAGTACATGTCTTATGGCTAAGTTTGATGATAGCTAGATATGGCATAGGATACTCTTCCATATAAACTTTGATAACATTGTGAAGGCTAGTAAGATCAAGGCAATTAGAGGGTTGTTGGTGCTAAGCAAACTGGATAATACCTTGTGCAGAGAGTGTCAATTGGGGAAAATGTCTTCCTCAACCTTTAAAGATAAATCTTTCACTACTGACAACTTGCTTGATCTTGTGCATACTGATTTGTGTGGTCCTATGAAAACTAGAAGTGTGTAGGGTGATAGGTACTTCATGATTCTCACAGAATGATGTGGGTCACATTCTTGAAAGACAAGTCTAAAGCCTTTGTGAAGTTCAAAGCTTTCAAAGCATTAGTGGAGAAGGAAAGCGGTAAAAGGATCAAGTGTCTCAGAACTGATCAAGGAGGGGAATTCACTTCTGGTGAATTCAACAAGTATTGTGAAGAATTTGGCATCAAGAGGTAACTGTCTGCCCCCCAGACTCCATAGCAGAATGACCTAGAAGAGAGGAATAACCAAACTATGGTTGAAGCAGCTAGAACCATGTTGATTCAAGCAAAAGTAGCTCACACCTTTTGGAGAGAATCAGTAAGCACTGTAGTCTACACAATGAACCGGGTACTCATCAAGAAAGGTAAGGATAAAACTCCATATGAGTATTGGACTGGTAAGACACCTATGATTAGCTACTTTAGGGTATTTGGTAGCAAATGTTACATCAAGAGGAGTGAACATCAGGGCAAGTTTGAAGCTAAATGTGATGAGGGAATATTCCTAGGATATTCCAACAAGAGTAAAGCTCTCAAGTGTTTCAACAATAGGACTCAGAGAATTATGGAAAGTATCAATGTGAGAGTTGATGAAACCTCTGAGAAACTGGAGGAAACAGGCAGTGAGCAAGCTGTAAATGAACCAGTTGTAGCCTTCTGGGAACCGGTTGTCAGTCAACCAAGTATCAGTAACAGTGTTCCTGAACCGGTGAATGTTGATATTGATGAAGATGAGGATAAGAACCAGTTAAGACTATTCCTCGGTATGTCAAGCTGAATCATGATCCTAAGTAGATCATAGGAGATAAGGATGCAGGAATCCTTACAAGAAGAAAGATTAGAGAAAACTCATATTTGATCTCTGAATTTGAGCCTAAGTCATTCAAAGAGGCTCATAAAGATGAAGACTGGATCAAGGCAATGGAAGAGGAACTTGACCAAATAGAGAAAAATGGTACATGGTCCTTGGTACCCAGACTGGAACATAAAAATGTCATTGGCACCAAATGGGTGTTCAGAAACAAGTTGAATGAGGATGGCACAGTGATCAGGAACAAAGCCAAATTGGTGTGCAAAGGATATGCTCAAGAAGAAGGAGAAGACTATGGAGAAACCTTTTCTCCTGTAGCCAGATTGGAAAGAGTTTGTATGCTTCTTGCATATGCAGCTTTTAAAGGATTCAAGGTATATCAAATGGATATAAAATATGCATTCCTAAATGGTGTACTTGAAGAGGAGGTGTATATAGAGCAACCAGATGGGTTTTCCCTATCTGAAGATAGTGATATGGTGTGCAGGCTACATAAAGCCTTATATGGTATAAAGCAGGCACCTAGAGCATGGTATGAATGTCTACATTCCCATCTTGTGAAGATTGGATTTGAGAGAACAAGTGAAGATAGCAATATCTACTTGAAATTTGAAGGAGATCAGATCCTGATCTGTGAAGTTTTTGTTGATGACATTATCTTTGGTGGAGATGACAAGATGAGTCATGAGTTTGCTGATGAGATGAAGGAAGAGTTTGAGATGTCACTCATAGGGGAGATTAAGTTCTTCATTGGACTGCAGATCCAGTAGATGAAAGATGGAATCTTTATCACTCAGTCCAAATATGTCAAAGAGGTGTTGAAGACCTTTGGCATGGAAGATAGAAACCGGTTGGTACACCGATGGTGACTGGTTGCAAATTATCAAAAGAGGATGATTCCGCATTGGTTGATGAGAAGGGATACCAATCAATGATTAGTAAGTTACATTATGTAGTGCATAGTAGACTAGATATTGCAAATGTAGTTGGCATTATTGCAAGGTTCCAAAAAAGTCCAAGAGAATCCCACTTGGTTGCAGTCAAGCGGATTCTTAGGTATCTGAAGGGAATAGGTGACTATGGATTATGGTACTGATGGGATGGGGTTTGGGATAGACTAGCCTAATCTATGCTCTTGGATCCTTTCCTTGGATCACCTAGTGTTCTCCTCACACCTTAGGGTTTCTAGGACTCCTTTTGCTTGAGGAATCCCCTAAACTTTCCCAATCCACCCACCAATGAGTTGCTATGCTGCTGCTAAGGTCTCACCTACTCATGAGACTCAAAACCCCTTACTATGGCTAATAAGGGCTAAGGCTTGTTCCACACTTTCCAAGGTCTTTGCAAGGTTAAATCAGGTCTAAAACCATGTTTTACATCCATCCATGTGCTCCCAATAAGTTGCTACCTTCATCCTTTCTACGAATTTCACTATTTTGTGTTTTTGCTTACAAAACAAGGCTACAAGGATTAGGACCAATTAGGCCTCCTAACCGGTCTTCTAGGGCTCCCTCTCACAAATGATGCAAAAACAAGCCTAACTCCCAAAATGGACTACCATTAAATTGGCAAGGGCTCAAGGATTGTCTAGCTTTTGGGCCTCCAAGTGGTTGTACAGTGCCTAGGGAGAATTTTGGGGTTTTTAAGGGTTTTGTGAGGGTTTTGTGGTATGCTTGGCTCATAGTGAAGGTTTTGTGTGTTAGCCACCTTGTTTGGATTGGTTGAAGCTCCTCCTTCACACCAATGATGCTTCTAATACTCCTCTACACTTCCTCCAAAGGATGTACTCTCCTCTGTCCAACTTTGCTCTCCAAGAACTCTGCAATCTAACCTCTCCTAACCGGGCACTATCCAGTCTCACCTAGAAGTAGGTCTTTTCTTGGCCTTCCTACATTTTGAAGGGCCCTACTTGCTTGGGACTATAGTATAGAGTCTTCACATCCATTCCCCATGGTTTCATGGTGGTTCCACAATGGGGAATGGAGTTAAGACTTCATTTACTCAATCCTGTCCAAAACTGGACAATAAGAAGACAGTTTACAAACTCACTCAATCTACAAGTAAAAACCTAAACTAATTGCTTGAAATGAAAGTATTTACAACATGAAAAACATTCCACATAGATTTGGATGTTTCTCAATCCATTAACTTTCTTGTTTTCTTCATTCAAACTGATTGGTAACAGTTTTACAATCTCAGTCTGATATCTTTGCTAGGGCCGTACAATCTCTAACATCCAACCCATGAATTTAGGGTTTGCAAGTACTTATACTACCTTTTCCTTTGTCTGTGTTCCCAAAATAGATTTTTCCATGCTAACTAAAGAACTTAACATCAAGGTGGAAAAGTTGCTTGACAACTTTTAAAAGTTGTCATGCAACTTTTGAGCAACTTTCCCAATGTTGCTCTTCATGACTCCTAGACCCACAATGGGCCAACCTAAGGACACCACCATGATGTGAAGGACCCCTAAACACCTCTAGGACACACATACCCACCATTGTCAAGAAAATCACAATCTTGACTTATGACCCCTAAGATCACCACTAGGACCCTACCTAGGACCTATGAGCACATGGCTCATTATTTTATGTACAATGGCTTCATAAGAAGCATAACACCAACAAAACAAGAAAGAGAAAGAGTTTGTAAGGGTCCTCCTACACCAGGTACCCATACAACAATGATTTCAACCTAAAAGTATTCACAGATGCTGATTGGGTAGGTAATGTGGATGATTGGAAAAACACAACCGATGGTGCATTCTTTCTTGGTGGTAGACTAGTCTCATGGATGAGTAAGAAGCAGAGTTGCATCTCTCAGTCTACAGTGAAAGTGGAGTATGTTGCAACTTTCATGAACTGCACTCAGACAATCTGGATGAAGCATGTATTAGATGGCTTCAAAATCCCTGTATCTGAACCGGTAAGTATATTTTGTGATAACACAAGTGCTATCAATATTTCAAAGAATCTAGTTTTACATTCTAGAACCAAGCATTTTGAGCTTAAGTATCATTTCATGAGGGAAAAGGTTCAGAATAAAGAGATTGCACTGGAACATGTTTCTAGTAAGGAGCAGTTAGCAGACATATTCACCAAGCCTCTCCCAAAGACTACATTTGTGTATTTGAGAGGTGAATTGGGGGTACTGCCCCTTCAGGAGGTAAATTAAAAGTATTTGTTCCACATTAGTCAGGTATTGCATAGTCAAATTTTTTTTTGATTGACGTGTTGAAGGATGCTACTCCTCAGGGGGAGCAGTATAATGGAACAAGGATGTTTTTGCCTCCATTTTGGCATTGTTGTCAAAGGGGGAGAAGAAGTGTAGCGGAGAAGATATCTACAGAAATTGGGGAGAAAATGAGTTTGCAGAAAGATATCTTTGTATATTGCCATCAATGCCAAAGGGGGAGATTGTTGGCATTATGTGAACCAGTATGAGGACATAATGATATTGTATGTTGTCATTGATGTCAATATGTGATATGAAGAGAGAACCGATATATATGCCAAAGTAAAGTATTATATTTGTTCAAGGTGAACCGGCATGTCAAGGTGAACCAGCATGTAGTCATGGGAACCAACACATGGAAGCATTGTATGACTACCAGTTGGTACGTAGTTTCTACTTCAAGATTTCTAGTTGGAGTATCTCAAGCCTATGTGACTCAATCGGTGATCTTTATGTGATGAAGTTAGCATGATAACAAAGAACAAATAGTGTTGCCATGTAAGCCTTGTGCGCGTGAAGGATCTTGCATAAAGAAGAGTGTTCCTATCTACCTCGGGAATGTGCGAAGTCTGTAAATGGTGATAACATGTGATGGGTTATCAGCCACCATGAAATCGATGGAAAATGAACAATGGAGAATGTCTTGAGATTGGATCAAGACTGTTGCATTCAATACAGTATGATCAATGGTCAGGATTGAACCATTTGAATTCCTTAACCTAACAGGTCTAGGGTTTAGGGTTTATGCTACCGACCTGTCTGTTGTCCTATAAGGTTGATGTTGTGATTCTTTCAGAGGTTTTTGGCAAAAGTTGTGTGTGTGTATCTAAGAGAAGAGATACATGATTCTTGCCAGACCAGAGGAGAGAAGTCATATCTGCAGAGTGTAAGTGCAGAAGGTGAAGAGGAGCTTAAGCGGATCTGAATTGGCATTGAGTGCTATTATCAAGTCATTGATATACCTATTGATCTTTAACTACTTCAATAGTTGTGAAATCCCCTAACAAGGTAACCTTAACTAGCTTGTTGAAAATCCTCTAACAGGGTAACTCGAAGCTACTGATTCATTGATATCCTTTAGCTATTGAGTTCTTGAAATCCTCTAACAAGGTACCCTTAACAGGGTTTAACCCTTAACCAAGTATTATAGCCATCCCTTAACTGGGTGATCCCTAATAGGATCAGTTCCTAATAGAACCTATTGTATCTGTCTTTAACCGGACAAGGCTCCTAACAGAGTGGACTTCCAAAGAGTTTAAAAACAAGCTTGTGGGTATTCATCCCCACCGTGGTTTTTCTTAGTTGGGTTTCCACATGAAAAATATGTGTGTCATGTGTGATGTTTTCTTCATGTGATGTTATGATTGTTTCCTGATTAAGTGGTGATGCATGTTGATCTTGCTATAATATGTACATCTTTGATGGTAGATTGCATGTTCATGCATTAGAGTGAAATTGGAATGAAGAGTTGGATTATATGAGAAGATAAGTGTCAACCGATCTTTGCTCATCTTAGTTACACTGGGTTTTGCCGGTTGAACTCTGTTGAAGGATCGGTGCTATTGTTTGTCTATCAGTGCATAAGTGTTAGTTGACAAACCAATTTAAGGTTAATTTTTTTCCTGTACTGATTCACCCCCCCTCTCAGTACCAGTTTGGTACTATTCATTCATCATTAAGTTATTAGCGTTTGTGTTGCTGCCAGGTGCGTCTGGGTTGGCTAGGTGCGTGTGTATTTGTGCAAGGCGAATCTATGAAGGAAAAGGCATTTATGTCAAATGCGAACATGTGTATGTTGTGCGGGTGAATCTATGCTATGTGGGCACATCTGTGCAGAGCAGGTGCATCTGTGCAAAGCATAGGCATATCTGTGTATTTCAGGCACGTTTGTGCAAAGTAGATGCATTTGTGTCTTTTAGGTCAAATCGACAGTTATGTGATGAACATACACTGTCGATTAGATAAGCTGCTGAGAGGATACACTCAAGAAGATCCTCTAGGGAAGACTAGGATAGAAAATAGGGCTAAGATTGATAATTCTATGATAGAACATACATTGCCAATTAGGAAACTACTCAAGAGGATACACTCAAGTAGAGGCCCTAGGATAGGATAGATTGAGGCACTTTATGATGAATAGGGAGTACCAAGACATTGTACTTTGTGATGAATAGGGAGTACTAAAAAGAGAAGCACTTTGTGATGAACAGTGAGTGCAAATATGAGCAACACTTTGTGATGAACAGGGAGTACCACTAGGATAAACAACAACACTTTGTGATGAACAATGAGTGTCACTAGGATAGACCACCATATGATAGATATAAGCACTAGGATAATAAGTAGCATTTTGTGATGAATAGTGAATGCCACTTTGATTGACAGAGCTGATTTGCTTGACTGCAAGAGTATCTACCTATGTTGGAGTCACGGGAGATATTCCCATCAACTCAGAGCTTACGACCAGAGCTGACATTTGAGGATAGAGAAGCTATTGAGGTTATGGTCTTGCGATTCATTCTATATGTGCCTAAGTTTTGGGTGAACATGGGGTTGCTGACTGCAATAGCAGAGAGATGGCACTCAAAGACTTGCACTTTTCATTTGTCGATGGGTGAGATGATAGTCACCTTAGAGGATGTGTATAGGATATTGTGGATACCAATCGATGGAGAGTTAGTACCCTATGATCGAGATGGAGACATGGATGCACTAAGATGAGTGTTCTAGGATCCAGGACTAGAGATGAGGGTTGGACATGTCACTTGGCATACCATGACACAGACATGATTAGCGCTACCAGCAGTACTGGTAGGAGTGATTAGTGGGTTCCTATCTCCAGATAGGGTGACATGAGGGTTGGCTATGGGCTGGGGGAGTACATTGGAAATACTGGTGACACAGCATACCAGATATGCCTAGGCACTGTGCATGCTAGTACATTTATACTATGAGCTTCATCAGTTTGTATACCATGAATCCGTAGGATTGGGTTGTGGAGTGACATTATTGTAGGTATGGGCTTATAAGCATTTGCCGGTTACCCAACTAATTTATTTCAGGGGCATGGGCCATGGGTGCAATTTTGTGCATTTATATGATATGATTACATCTCAACCGCGGATCAGGAGATAGGAGTATTAGCACCAAGTCATCGATGAGATTGACACTGTGGTATGGAGACCATACCGAGAGTGTGAGGAGTGGGAGGATGACATCGTTGAGTTGCCATACACATTCAAGAGCAGGTATCTGATTGGGTGGATGCCCTATGTACTAGAGAGGCAGTTGGTTGATAGGGTTTGCAGGCAGTTCGACAAGATTCAACGGATGCCATGGGGTTCTAAGATGTATGCTTGGATAGTGAGGGATCAGGCACACTTTGGGCCCATTATTTTCATATGATCAGGCAGTGATGCAGCTGGTAGAGATAATTCCCTTGCCATGGGATATGTTGCTAGAGATAGAAGATGTAGGGATGGATGTTGAGTATACTACATATCAGGCTAAGCAACCATTTTCATGACTAACAGACCCAAGGGAGCAGATAGATGGAGATGGCGGGGGTGATGAGGATGATGATAGAGATGGTAGAGGTAGAGGCCGATGGAGGAGGCAAGGGGTGATAGGAGAGAGGAGAGTGGCTCCATGGAGAGAGGGTGGAGAGGAGAGATAGGCTCACATGGTGAGAGGCAGAGGTGGATTGCCTTTACGGGTGCCAGCAGCATAGGGTCCCAGATAAGTACACGGATAGGGACAAGGATGAGGACAGGGGCAGGGGTAGCCACAGGAGCAACCATAGGTATAGGGGCATGAGAAGCCACAGGTACAGAGGGGAGATGAGGAGGATGAGCTATTGGAGTTGAGGGAGATATGTCAGGGACAGGCATATGAGATCCTAGATCTCGAGCGAGAGAGGGATAGGCTCAGGAGACAGCTGAGGAACATAGAGTGGGAGAGGGATTAGACTATTTAGCACTATATAGATGCTGAGATGACACTCAAGGAAAGGAGGTAGGTGGCAGAGGACACAAGAGCTGGTTATGCTTATGTTCTATGAGCCAAGGAGGAGATAGGCTACTAGAGAGACCTATACTATGGGGTTGTGCCACCAAAGTAGCGGGCTAGGAGCTCCCATAGACCATCATGGATAGCGACGACCACTGGAGGGAGGGACAAGAGATAGGCATTGAGCGGTGGGGTCATGAGTCCTCCACCACCAAATAGAGGGGATAGGAGAGATGATCCTAGATTGGGTCCTTCCAGAGCTCAGACTCCATCGAGGCCAGGCGGCTCCGAGGGAGGGAGTCCATCATAGCCTAGAGGGCTCCCTATGTATCAATTTTGTACCATTTTGTATGATGAAACCTTTGGGTGATTGTAGCCATATGATTTTTGACATCATTGTATCATAACACTTATGATCATTGTATATGGTGAAAATGGATAACAACAATATTGAAAGACTAAATAGATTCAACCACAAAACCCTAGCCTAACAACAACAAAGATCCACCATAACATATAAAGATTACCTAAGACAATGCATATCAAATGAAATCACAAAGATTATACCATCACATGTCCAATAGGGCTTGGATCTCCATTCTTCCTATCTCCATTGATCTTGCTTGATATATTTGCTCTCAGATTTTATGTGCACAAGAGCTCAACAAAGAATGAAAATATCATTGCAAGTAGGATCACATATGAAAAATTGAATGCATAGTGTAGTCAATTGATCCGTTAGTTGGGGTTTGATAATGAAGAAAGCATCTCCTTATATACAAGACACCCTAAGAAATGGAGGGATAAGATTAAGAGGTGTAAAAGATAAATGGTCGGCTATTATTAGAGGGTAGGTAGAGGAAATAAGAAAATAATGAGAGGGTAGGTAGTGTATGAATTAAGAGATGAATGACATATGTCATGGGTAGAAAAGGCTAATGAATTAATTAAATAAATAAAGATTCATTTAATTAATAGAGGAAATGGGATCAATTAAATAAATAAAAATATTTATTTAAATGAGAAATAAGGCTAGAAGAGGATAAATGAACTAATTAAATAAATAAAGATATTTATTTAATTAGACTGGACAATTTTAGGTGTCTACATTTTGCCCCTCTTTGAGACAATGCAGCTTGTCACGTTGTTTCAAAGAAGATAATATGAACTAATAAAAAGTTGCCCAAGATGGGAATGATATGCCCCCTCGAGAGATTGGATGAAAATATCTGGAAAGATCGTAGACAATCTCTCGATAAGAAAGAAAGGCTAGAATGGACTGATCGGAGAGGTTAGAGTGACAGAGTCACGGGATAATGAAGACTGACTCGAGACACTATGGCTAGGACTAGGGCTAGGGTAGTCTATAAAATAGACCACGAGGGGAATACATCCTCATTGTCATCCACACATCCAAGAGATCAGAGTGCAGAGAGTGAATAGAGCAACAGCAGTCAGCAGTGATGGCATTGGTGCATAGATTCGATCGTGTTTGTCGATTTCAGAGGCCAGCAGATGCAGGAGAACCGATAAGTATTGCAAAACCTCCTTGTACTTTGTCATAATAAATTTTGTCATTAATGCATGCTAGGTAGAGAAATAAATGTGCATTTAGGTATGTCAAAAAAGGTCAAAAAATGTCGAGGCATGTTCGTGTTGGTGCCAGGGGCATCTAGGTTAGCTAGGCGTGTCTATGTTTGTGCCAGGCGCATCTGTGCAGGAAAAGGCATCTATGCAGGAAAAGGCATCTATGTCAAATGCAAGTGTGTCTGCATTGTGTAGGTGTGTTTGTGCTATGTGGGCATGTCTATGAAAAGCAAGTGCATCTGTGCAAAGCATAGGCACATCTGTTTATTTCAGGTGTGTCTGTGCAGAGCAGGCGTGCTTGTGTAATATGTAAGCGCATTTATGTCTTCAAGGCCAAATCAACAATTTTGTGATGAACATTCACTGTCGATTGGATAAGTTGCTGAGAGGATACACTTAAGCAGGTCCTCCAGGGAAGACTAGGATAGCAGATAGGGCTAGGATTGACAATTCTGTGATAGAACATACGTTGCCAGTTAGGAAACTACTCAAGAGGATACACTCAAGCAGAGGCCCTAGGATAGGATAGATCGAGGCACTTTGTGATGAATAGTGAGTACCAAGGCATAGTACTTTGTGATGAACAAGAAGTACTAATATGAGCAGCACTTTGTGATGAACAGGGAGTGCAAAACATGTAGTACTTTGTGATGAATAGGGAATACCACTAGGATAGAGTATCATAAGCACTTAGTATAATAAGCAGCATTTTGTGATGAACAGAGAATGCCACTTTAACTAACATAGCTGATTTATTTGACTACAGAAGTACCTACCTATGCTAGAGTCACGGGAGAGATTCTCATCGACTCAGAGTTTACGACCGGAGCTGACATTTGAGGACAGAGCAGCCATTGAGGTTATGGGTTTGTGATTCATTCTGTATGTGCCTGAGTTTCAAGTGAACATGGGGTTACTGACTGCACTTGCTGAGAGATGGCACTCTAAGACATGCACATTCCATTTGTTAATGGGTGAGATGATAGTCACCTTAGAGGATGTATACATGATACTGAGGATACCGATCGATGGGGAGTTGATGCCCTATGATCGAGATGGAAACAGGGATTCCTTGAGATGAGTGTTTCAGGATACCAAACTAGATATGAGGGCAAGACACATGGCATGGGATACCATGACATGAACAAGATTGGCATTACCATCAGTACTAGTAGGAGCGATCAGTGGGTTCCTGTGTCCAAATAGGGAGACACAAGGGTTGGCTATGGGTTGGGGGAGCACATTGGAGACACTGGTGATATAGCATACCAGATATGCCTCGGGACCGTGCATGCTGGTGCATTTGTATTATGAGCTCCATCAGTTTGTATACCATGGATCTATAGGATTGGGCTATGGAGTACCATTATTATAGGTGTACGTTAGGAAATAGGGAATCATCACAAACAATATAAACATACTAGTCATTAGCTCAATCACAAAAGCTCATTGCAATGATCTAATCCTAAACACACTCAATAGAGACATGAAAATTGAAACATTCAAAAAGATTATGCAAACCAAATGTAAATCCAAATGCTTCCTTCATGCGGCTCCATTGTTCTTCTTTCCTCCTCAAATAGTTTGGTTGTGGATCTCACCTACAAGTGCACATACATGATTGAAAGCAAGTAGGTAAGAATATTGCTCAAAAGTACTCGAAGTGTGATTGATTAGAAATTCGATAGTCTGATTATTCTCATTCTCATTATTAGCCAAGATTGAAGAAATTCATCCAATTTATAGAAAAAATTAGAGAGAAGACAAGATTAGCATGATTCAATTCAAATGGAAATTGCAAATCAATTATGTCAATTATGATAAATTATGACAAATTATGCACTTTCTATGCAAAATTTGTTGATTGATAATTTATGACAAATTATGGCAAATTTCTATGTCAAAAATTGATTGACTGTCAATTATGACAAATTATGACAAATTTCTATGTCAAAAATTGATTGATTGTCAATTATGACAAATTATGACAAATTGAAATGTCATTCCCATGGAATTAGGAGATGAAATAGGAGGGAATAGAAATTAGATGAATTTAGAAATTAGAAAATTAGAAAAAGAGGAAAATTAGGAATTAAGAATTAGGTAAATTAATTAATAATTTGTCATTTATTAATTAATTCACAAAAAGAGGAATAACTAGCCAATTAAATAAACATTTAATTGCGATGAGAAGACTTAGGATAAATAAATAATTTATTAATCCTAGAGGAAGAAATGACACACAAGGCTAAATGATTAAATCATGAAACCCTAGAAGATGAATTAGCAATGCGAGAATGACAATTAGGTCTTGATTGAAGATAATTGATATCGATCATGATTTTGAATTGATAAATGATTTGATTGATAAAGGTGCCAATTGATGAGGAACAATGACTAATTGATCCAAATTGACATAATTGAGACAGACAATAGTTGATGGCAAATTGATCGCAAAATGACAAAATTGAAAATGACTATGATCGATGACAAAATAGATTGCAAGATGACAAGATTGATAAGAGGACAAAACCCTAATTAGGATCGACGATGTCCAAAATGATGACAAATGAGCACGCACATTGATGTGATAGGATAAAATCAATCAAAATCATGACTGGATAGTGTTGTCAACAAGACCAAATTTGAGAGCGAGATGATTGAAGAATGTAGAAGAACGACTCGATGCTTGCAAATGATAAAGACCAAGTGCAAATCATAGGAGAAATGTTAATGTGATGCAAAAACCTAAAATGAGGCAATGCGCAAATGTTAAAGTATGACTCCACAAGCGTTGACCATTTTTAGGTGTCTACAATAGGTATGGGCTTATGAGCATCTGTCGGTTACCTGACCGATTCATTTCAGAGGTAGGGGCCATGGGCATAGTTTTGTTCACTTATATGACATGACTACCTTGTAGTTGCAGATCAAGAGACTAGAGCACTGGCACAGGGTCATCGATGAGGTTGACACTATGGTATTAAGGCCATACCGAGAGTGCGAGGAGTGGGAGGATGATGCAGTGGAGCTGCCATACACCTTCAAGAGTAGGTATCTGATTGGGTAGACACCCTATGTATTGGAGAGGTAGTTGGCTGATAGGGTTTGTAGGCAGTTCAATAGGATTCAGCAGATGCCACGGGGTTCTGGGATGTATGCTTGGATAGTGAGGGATCAGACACACTTTGGGCCATTATTGTCATATGATCAAGTAGCGATGCAGCTGGTAGAGATGACTCCCTTGCCTTGGGATATGTGGCCAGAGATAGAGGATGCAGGGATGGATGCAGAGTATACTACATATTGGGCTGGGCATCCATTTCCTTGACTAACAGATCCAAGTGAGCAGATAGATGGAGATGGTGAGGGGGATGAAGATGATGATGGATATGGTAGAGGTAGAGGCTGGCGGAGGAGGTGGGGGGTGATAGGAGAGAGGAGAGTGGCTCCGTGGAGAGAGGGTGGAGAGGAGAGACAGGCTCACATGGTGAGAGGCAAAGGTGGATTTCCTTTACAAGGGCCAGTAGCACAGGGTCCCATACAGGTATAGGGACAGGGATAGGGACAGGGACGAGGACAGGGGTAGGGGTAGCCACAGGAGCAGCCATAGGTATAGGGGCATGAGAAGCCATAGGTATAGGGGGGAGAGGAGGAGGATGAGCTATTGGAGTTGAGGGAGATCTACCAAGGACAGGCAGATGAGATCCAAGATCTGGAGAGGGAGATAGCTAGACTTAGGTGACAGCTGAGGGACATAAAGCGAGAGTAGGATCAGGCCATTCAATGCTATACAGAGGTTAAGACAACATTGAGGGTAGGGAGGCAGGTGGTAGAGGATATAGGAGCTGGTTATGCTTATGTTTTGTGAGTTGGGGAGGAGATAGGCTACTAGAGAGACCTATACTATGGGGTTGTGCCACCAGAGCAGCAAGCGAGGAGCCTCCATAGACCATCGTGAATAGCGATGACTACTAGAGGGAGGGACATGAGACAGGCATCCAGCGGTGGGGTTATGGGTCCTCCACCACCACTAGATAGAAGGGGTAGGAGAGATGATCCTGGGGTGGGTCCTTCCAAGGCTTAGACTCCATTGAGGCCAGGAGGCTCCGAGGGAGGGAGTTCATCATAGCCTTAGAGGGCTCCCTATGTATCAGTATTGTACTATTCTGTATTATGATGTACACACCTTCGATTGATTGTAGCCATATGATGTAAAAAGTTATTTGCATCATCATATTCATCTGCATTTCATACATTCACATTTGCATATGCATAACATATTAAAACATAAAAGAAAAAAAATTATTACATTTCATCATGTACATATTTGCATCCATATCATAAGCATCACATACAGATATACATCATGAAACATCTCATCACATAGGTATACATACATATAGCTGTCACAAAGATGAATCTCATATATATAATCATAAGTGTCATGATAAAATGGTGTCAAAATACATATGGCTACATAGCCAACCCTCATGTCATCCTATCCGGACATAGGAACCCACTGATCACTCCAGACAATACTGATGGTAGTGCCAATCCTGTCCATGTCATGGTATCCCATGCCACAGGTCCTGCCCTCATCTCCAGTTTGGGATCCTGAAACACTCATCTTAGAGCATCCCTGTCTCTATCTCAATCATAGGGAATCAACTCCCCATCAATTGGTATCCTCATTATCCTGTATACATCCTCTAAGGTGACTGTCATCTCACCCATCGACAAATGGAATGTGCATGTCTCAGAGTGCCATCTCTCAGCAAGTGCAATCAGCAACCCCATGTTTTCTTGAAACTCAGGGACATATAGAATGAATCACAAACCCATAACCTCAATGGCTGCTCTATCCTCAAATGTCAGCTCTAGTCATAAACTCTAAGTCAATGGGAATCTCTCCCATGACTCCAGCATAGGTAGGTACTCTTGCAGTCAAACAAATCAGCTGTGTTAGTTATGGTGGCATTCCCTATTCATCACAAAATGTTGTTTATTATCCTAAGTGCTTATGATACTCTATCCTAGTGGTACTCCATGTTCATCATAAAGTACTACGTGTTTTGCACTTCTTATTCATCACAAAGTGCTACTCATATTAGTACTCCCTATTCATCACAAAGTACTATGTCTTGGTACTCACTCTTCATCACAAAGTGCATCGATCTATCCTATCCTAGGGCCTCTACTTGAGTGTATCCTCTTGAGTAGTTTCCTAACTGGCAACGTATGTTCTATCACAGAATTGTCAATCCTAGCCCTATCTACTATCCTAGCCTTCCCTAGAGGACCTGGTTGAGTGTATCTTCTCAGCAACTTATCCAATCGACAGTGTATATTCATCATAGAACTGTCGATTTGGCCTTGAAGACATAAACACACTTACATATTGCATAAATGAGCCTACTCTACACAGACGTGCCTAAAATACGTAGATGTGCCTATGCTTTGCATAGATGCACTTGCTCTGCACAAATGTGCCCACATAGCACAAACATGCCTGCACAACGTAGACACGCTCACATTTGACATAGATGCCTTTTCCTGCATAGATGCACTTGGCACAAACACAGATGTGCCTAGCTTACCCAAATATGCCTGGCACCAGCACAGACGCACCTTAGCATTTTTTGACCTTGTTTGACATACCTAAAGCATATTTATTACCCTACCTAGCATGCATTTATGACAACAATCAATGCAACAAAGTATAAGGAGGTTTCGTGGTACTTACCAACTCTCCTGCATCTGCTGGCCTCTGAAATTGGCAAACATGATCGAATCTGTGAACCAATGCCATCGCTGCTGATTGTTGCTGCTCTATTCTCTCTCTACACTTTGATCCCTTGGATGTGTGGATGATAATGCAGATGTTTTCCCCTCATGGTCTATTTTATAGACTGCCCTAGCCCTAGCCCTAACCCTAGTGTCCTAAGTAAATCTTCATTATCCTGTGACTCTATCACTCTAAAGAGCTATGTGTAAAACCTGCGAAGGTGCATGCTGTTGATAGGATCCTCCAAAGGTTCACCCTCTATGGTTGAGAGCTGATATGCACTAGATCCATATGCTACTATGATAATGTAAGGACCAAGCTAGTTTGGTTTGAACTTGCCCTTCTTCTCTCTGTCTTGCTGATTTTTAGGATTTTCTCTAAGAACTAAGTCCCCTACCTCAAATGTGTGAGGCTTGACTTTATGATTGTAGCTACAACTCATTCGTTGTTGATAAGCCTTAAGATGATTAAAAGTAGTTTGTCTTCATTCATCCAATAGTTCAAGTTCCTGTAAGCAAGAGACCCTGTAGTCTTCATCACTGATAATGTTTTGCAAAGAGACTTGTAAAGAGGGTAACTCAATCTCAATAGGAAAGATAGCTTTAGCGCCATAGAAAAGTGAATAGGGTGTAGCTCCTATAGGTGTACGGATGCTTGTGCGGTAGGCCCAAAGTGTGGGATTAAGTTAGATATGCCAATTGCGACCAGCATCATCGACTGTCTTTTTTAGGATTTTAAGGATTGTTTTATTAGACGCCACAACTTGACTATTACCTTAGGAGTAATAAGGTGTGGAAAAATGATGGGTAATATGGAAGTGGACATAGAGTTCATGAACATCCTAATTTTTTAAGGGACGCCCATTATTAGTGATGATGGAAACAGGAATGCCATATCGACAAATGATATAGTTGAGAATGAATGTAGCAATTTCTTTTCCAGTGACTTGTGTAAGAGGCATCGATTTGATCCATTTTGTGAAATACTCTGTGGTAGTGATGATGAATTTATGACCATTGGAGGAAGGAGGGTGAATCTTGCCTATGAGATTGAGTCCCCATTGACAAAAGGGCCAAGGAGTCGCAATTGGTTGAAGTTCTTGCGCTGGCATATGAATGAGGTCTCCATGAATTTGACATTGCTTACATTTCTTGACAAACTGATATGAGTTTTTTTCCATATTGGGCTAGTAATATCCAGTCTTGATGAGTTTCTTGGCTAAGGTAGGACCACTAGAATGTGGACCACATATCCCTTCATGAACTTCACGTAATGCAATATGAGCTTCGTCCCTTTCTAAACATCTAAGAAGAGTGTCATCTAAACCTCGATGATATAGGATATTGGCTAAAATGACGTATTGAGATTATTGGCGAATGAAAGTGCAATGTTGGTTATTGGATAGGTCAGGAGGAAGGGTATTATCATTAAGGTATGTGAAAATGGAACCATATAACTGGGACTAAGGACCGATGACACATATCATCTCAGTAGGAGTGATCTCATACGAGGGAACCAAAAGGTTATCTACCAAGAACTCATAGCGGGTCTTGTTCTGTGGTAGATCAATTAGTGAAGCAATTGTAGCCATGGCATCCACGACTTGATTCTGCACTCTTGGTATTTGCTCAAAGTCTAACTTCATGAAATGTTATTTCAGGTTATCCACCATTCTTTTGTAAGGCATTAATTTCTCATCCTTTGTTTGGTAGTCATTAGTTGCTTGATGAATTACAAGTTGAGCGTCCCCAAAAATATGAAGTTCCTGGATCTTCCACTGAACTGCAATCCATAATCCAGTTGTTAATGCCTCATATTCTGCTATGTTATTAGTGCAGGGAAATGATAATCAATATGATTTTGGTATGGAATCCCCTTGAGGAGTTATGAAGAGGATGCCAGCTCCTGCCCCATGCTGTGTGTATGAGCCATCAAAGTATAGCTACCAAGGCTTTGTGTGTGACACTGTCAAGATGGATTCATCTAGAAGTTTTGAAGTTAGAGGAACATCATCTATCATGGGAGCATCTACTAATTGATCTATTATAGCTTGTCCTTTTATTGCCTTTCTGTCCACATACTCAATGTCGAATTCACTTAGGAGCATCACCCATTTGGCTAGTCACCCAGTAAGCATTGCTTTATTGAGAAGGTATTTCAATGGATCAATCCTTGCAACCAACTTAGTTTTATGAGTTAGCATGTAATGTCATAATTTATGTGAATCAAAGACCACACCAAGACACGCATGCTCAATTGGTGTGTAGTTTAGCTCATATCCCACCAATGTGTGACTGATGTAGTAGACTGCCTTTTTCTTTGCACTCAGCATCTTGTTGTGCTAAGAGTGCCCCCAGTGCTATTGAAGTAGTTGATATGTATAGTAATGGAGGCTGATTTGGAACTGGTGGCATCAAGACTGGTGGATTCAGAAGATAATCTTTGAGTATCTGGAAAGCCTGTTGGCAGTTATCATCCCATTTGAATTTGATGTTTTTGTGTAACAAATGCTGAAAAGGATTACATTTATCTGCAAGTTGTGCTATGAATCTTCATATGGACTGGAGTCTCCCTTGCAAAGATCGAAGTTGACTAATATTTCTTGGTGGTTGCATCTCTAGGATGGCCTTGACTTTTGTTGGATTGGCTTCGATTCCTCTTTTTCAGACAATGAATCCCAGGAGCTTCTTGGAGGTTACTCCAAAGACACATTTCTTGGGGTTTAATCTTACTTTGTATTTTTCCAACTGATCAAAAATGACTGAAAGTATGTCCAAATGTGTATCTCTATCTATTGATTTTCTCAAGAGGTTGTCAACATAATCTTCCACAGTAATGTGCATGAGATCATGAAAGATAGTAGTCATGGCTCTTTGATATGTAGAGCCTGCATTTTTTAGCCCAAAGGGCATGACATTCCAATAGAAAGCTCCCCAAGGACAAGTGAATGTTGTTTTGTGTTGATCCTCAGATCCAATTTTTATTTGATTATAACTAGAGAATCCATCCATCAAAGATAACATCGCATGACCAGCTGTGAGATCTACAATCAAAGCTATGTTTGGTAATGGGAAGTCATCCTTAGGACAAGCTTTGTTGATGTCTCTAAAGTCTGTACATATTCTGATGCTATGATCTAGTTTACTGATAGACACCAAGTTGGAGATCCATTTAGGATAATCAATTGGGTGTATGAATCCGACATCCAATAATTTTTCAAGCTCTGCTTTGACTAATAATGCCACTTGTGGATGCATCTTTCTTAATTTCTGTTTCACTAGTTTTGCCCTCGGTTTAACTATCAAATGATGCATTACCAAATCCGGATCCAATCTAGGCATATTAGCATATGACCATGCAAGATTAATTTATCGCTCCATGAAGAAACTTATGAACTTTGATTTTTCTGTCTTTGTCAGGGATTGAGCCAGGAATATGTTATGTGGAATTTCTTATGTACCAATGTTTGTTTTGATGGTCTCCTCTACCACCATAGATGATTTTTCTTCATATGATGCTAGGAGAATGTCAATTCTTCCATCCTTGGGTGCCTCAAAGAGGTTTTTGCCCTCAGATACTTCCTTTCTTTTTACTTTTTTGGGGTTAGACAACACCACAACATGGTTTTCACCATAAGACCCTTGATTTGTTTTTATTTTTATGCTTTTGTGACTGGAAGGCCCAACACCCTCACCAAAATATGCCACACTATTAAGATCTATAGTGTATCCTACCTTATGGTCCCCAGGGGGAAGATCACCTCGTATGCCTAGATAATCAATAAAGGCTTCATCATTTTGGAATGTGTCGAACTGTGCAAGTCCTTCATGGTCCTAGTCAATAAGTTGGTGGTGAATGAGGGGAAGGCCTTTGATGTCCTTGAAGTTAGTGGGGCTAAGGGTGAAGATGCAGTTATATTCAGGTATGTCGAGGTAGTTATCGAGGTCATCGTTGGCACTCTCCTCATCTATCTCAATCGTGAACGAATCCAAATTATCATCACTAGTAGCGCATTCCAAGACAGGTGTCCTCATTCTATGTGATTTCGACCTAGAACCTAGAGGTAAGGACTGTGTGGGTTCCTCAAGGATTGTTTCTTGACCAACTTTGAATTTTCTATAAAATTCCTCTTCTTCTGTGGGTTCACCTAGTTCTCTGAATGTCTCGATGAGTTCATAGTCACTGGAGGATTTGTTTGAATCTCATTCCCATTCATTGGAGTCTGTGGAATAGCGATTCTCTTGTTGAATTTTGGTAGCTTTGATTTGTAATGCTTCTCCTATGTTTTGAGTGTTTACCTTGGAAGTCATGAAACCAAGTCCTTTCGAGCATTCCTTTTTGAATGTCAATTCAGGTTGTAAAGGTTCAATGATGCCTTCCTTCCTTAAGCCAAGAGGATTTTTGCCATGATACCCAAATTTTTGTAGGATCTTCAGCCCTTTGCCATATTTTTCACATGGTAGGCTGATGTGATCTTGTGTATCATTTTTCAGGTCTTTGTAAAGAATTTTGTATAAGTCTTCTTCTTCCAGTTCACCCCATCTTTCAAAGATAGTAGGTTCCCATTTGAGTATAATGATAGATACCTGCTTATTAGGATGTGGTCTTCCATATTCTTTTGGTGAACTCATAACTTGTTGTAAACACATGGTTTGATTCAAAGTGTATTCACCCATGCCCTTATCCTAGAATTTCCTTTTAAGCTCACCTTGTTTTGATGTTGAAGGTTTTAATGATTCAGGATCAATGTATGCAAAATAAGGGACAACATCCCTATTACTTGGAATGATCATCTCAGTTTTTGGTCTCAAGTTATTGCAGTATATAAATGGATTAGGATCACCATTAACTATTATTTCAACTCTATTGTGAGGAAACTTCATGCATTGGTGATATGTAGATGGGACTGCCCTCATTTCATGAATCCAAGGACATCCTAGTAATATATTATATGTGAGATCCAGGTCTAGGACTTGACAAACCACATCCTTTTTAAACAGCCCAACTCTGAGAGGTAAGGTGACTGTGCCCTTGGATGAACGCTCTTCATCATCATATGCTTTGATGGTAATTTTGTTTGTAGCATTCAAAGCTTTGTCTAAATATCCCAATTGTTTAATAGTGTTCAATGTAAAAATGTTCAGACCTACTCTTCCATCTATCAGGACTTGTTTTATTCAATGTTTGTGTAGGAAGGCTTCAATGTGTAAAGGTGCATTATGTGGTTGGCTAACAGAGGCATCGTCAACTTTTGTGAATGTAAGGGAGTATGGAATGGAAAGGTATCCCACCATGGCTTGAAACTGGTCCATGTTCAGATCAGTGGGGATAGAAGTGTCTCTCAAAGTTTTGTCAAGAATGGCCTTATGTGTAGGGGATATGTGTAAGAGCTTGAGGATGGAGATAAGTGTGGGTGTCTTCCCTAACGGTTCTACAAGGTCATACTGAGGTTTAGTTGATGAGGAAGCAATGTTTTTAGCTAGAGCACCTTGCAAGGTGAACTTACCTCGATGAGTTGTAAAATTACATTCAAAGGTAGGTTTGGAAGAAGATCCAATTCCTTTTAGGACAATCTTAGGTCTATGGGTATAATTCTCAAGCGTTTTGTCCTTGATGATAACGGTAGAGACATAATTGTCCATTGAAATGTGATTGATAGTTGAATCATAGTTATAGGATGCTCTAGTATAGTTTGTTTGGTCATCTATGACTTTATCTTTTGCCTTGTCATGTTTTGGGGATGGTTCCTTAAACATCTCATGTTCTTGATTGGATGAGTGTCCTTCAATCTCAATGTCACCTCTATAAATAAGATCTTGTATGATGTTCTTTATTCGATGGAAATTTCCTATCTTATGACCCTTGCTTTTATGAAATTCACAATACTCATCATCATTCCACCAATTTGATTTAACCTTTGGCTCATATGGAGGCAAATCTGGAATTGTTATTATCTTGTTTTCCACTAGCTTCTTGAAAATGGACTCAAGTGGTTCTCCCAATGGGGTGTACTTCCTTCGTGATTTTTAAGTTGTTTGAGTATTCACTTGATTGTTTATAGAGCTTGATCAAGAAAAAATGATTTTGGGTTGCACTGTATTGGCATCCACAACACCATCATTCACTGTGTTCTTGTTTTTATACCAAAATATTGGCTTGTCTTTTCCTTTAAAGTCCTCTTTGTTTTCTTTGAATATTTTAATTACTGCTTCTTCAATTAGGACCTTTTCTACCACTAAGACTTTTTAAATGACGTCCTTGAAGGTGGACAAACAAGCTTTTCTTAGGCCATAACCAATGCTTTGTTAACATTCTGAGTGAACATCTCTACCATTTGTTTTTGTGGAATTTCACAAGAGCATCTGTTGGCTAGATTCCTCCATCTTTGTAAAAATGATGAAAAAGATTCTCCATCTTTTTGCTTGGTGTTGCACAAGGTAGTCACTGATATGTCTGTCTCTATGTTGTATGAGAAATGTTGAATAAATGCCTCTGCTAAGTCACCCCATGACTTAATTCTAGGTGGAAGTTGAGAGAACCATTCCATAGCTTGATCACCTAAGCTTTGTGGGAATAATCTCATCAAACATGTCTCTTCTGTTGCTACCTCAATGCAAGGTGTGAAAAATTGTCTTATGTGTGCCTTAGGATCCCCTTTTCCTCTATACTTATCAAACTTAGGCATCACAAAGTGTGTAGGAAATGGAGGCATTGGAATACTTTTGTCAAATGGATAGGGATATATGTCTCTCATTGTGTAAGTTGGCTTCAGCGTTTTTATGTCCTCCATTTTCTTTTGTAAATCCTTGATTTGCTATTCCAAATTGTTCTTAGGTGGAGACCGACTTCTTGGACCATACCCCATGCCTAAACCACCAGGTGGAGGAGGAGCATGTTTCATACATGGATGATATTGATCATACACATGTTCATATGGATGAGGTCTATAGTGATGTTGTGTATATGGACCACTTGGTATAGAGTCATGATGAGGAATAGAATATTTGCTTTGTCCTTGTATACCATACTCTATAGGAATGTCATGAGTTTGTTCTAGTGTGTTGCCCCTAAATTTGATGCAGGGTTTCCTTGTGTCCAAATTTTAAACATGCCTTTGGATATCCAATTGCTTTGGTGGTTGATCCTTAGCATTGGTATGTGATTGAGTATATTTTTCTGCATAAGACTTCCATAATGGTCTGCGAAGGTGAATATCATATGCTTGACCATGTGTGTATGGGACCTCTGGTTTTTGGAACAAAGATGATGGTGATTTGGGCACAAGATGTGGTCCTCTATTGCCTCCACTATTAGGCCTCCTTTGATACATGTTGAGGTGAGGTTGTTGCAAAGGTCGATTTTCCATTATTTGAGACATGTCAAAATCATGAGGGATGTTGGCTCCACTTTGTGCCATCACTTGTAAGAAGTATTGTCTATCTCTCCTCACTATTTCCTCAACCAATCTATTGAAATGGGGATCCATAATGGAGTCTTCCACTTCTGCTGAATGTACTGAAATGTTGTCCATATTGTGATTGTGTGTATCATTGTTGTTTGTAGTGTCTGTAGATGTCTAAAATGGTCAATGCTTGCAGAGTCATACTTTAACATTTGCGCATTGCCTTATTTTAGGGTTTTTGCATCGCATTAACATTTCTTCTATGTCACGCACTTGGTCTTTATCATTTGCGAGCATTGAGTCCTTCTGCATTCTTCATTTGTCTTGCTTTCGAATTTGGTCTTGTCGATAACAATCTTCAGTCATGATTTTGGTCAATCTTATCCTATCGCATCAATGTGCATGCTCATTTGTCATCATTTTGGACATCGTCAATCCTAATTAGGGTTTTGTCCTCTTATCAATCTTGTCATTTTGCAATCGATTTGTCATCGATCATTGTCCTCTTATCAATCTTGTCTTTTTGCGATCGATTTGTCATCGATCGATGTCCTCTTTTCAATCTTGTCATCTTGCGATCAATTTGTCATCAATCGTCGTCTTTTTCAATCATGTCAATTTGGATCAATTTGTCATTGTTCCTCGTCAATTGGCGCATTTATCAATCAAATCATTTATCAATTCAAAATCATGATCGAATCAACATCAAATCAATCTTACATCGAGACCTAATTTTCATCCTTGCATTTCTAATTTATCTTCTAGGGTTTCATGATTTATTCATTTAACCTTGTTTGTCATTTTCTCTCTATTTTCTGTTTAGGATAAATGATTTATTTATTTATCCTAAGTCCTCTTGTCACAATTAAATATTTATTTAATTGGCTAATTAATTCCTCCTATTTTTGTAAATTAATTAATGAATGAAAAAATTATTAATTAATTTACCTAATTTGTATCAATTTCCTAATTTCCAAGTCATCATTCCTAATTTCCTCATTTTCTAATTTTCCTAATTCCTAATTTCCTCATTTTCTAATTTTCCTAATTCCTAATTTCCTCATTTTCTAATTTTCCTAATTCCTAATTTCCTCATTTTCTAATTTCCTAATTTCAATTTCCACCTAATTAATTTTTCTCTAGTTCTCCCTATTTTTGTGCTTCGGTGGAAGCATGAATTTCTCATGCGTCATACTTTTGGCATAGCAAGATGTCATAAGCTTCTAGTCCTCTAACCTTTGCATTGGTAATATGTCATAATTCATGACATAGAAGGTGTCATAACCTTCTTCTTTCCACTCAATTGTGCCATTTTTGAAATCAATTGCCTCCAATGTCAATTTAATGCTAATCTAATCTTTTCTCCAATTTGTCTATAATTTGGATGAATTTCTTCAATCGAGGTCCCTGATCCCTGATCCTTGGTTGAATAAATCACACTTATAGTATTCTTGCGCTATCATCTTGTCTACTTGCTTTCATCTCATGCATATGCACTTGAAGGTGAGATCCACAAAACAAAGCCATTTGAAGGAGAAAGAAGGACAATGGAGCCACATGAAGGAGACATCCAAGTTTGCAATGGTTTGCGTTTGAATTGATGTCTTGTTTTCATGTCTTTATTGAGTGTTTTTAGGATGTTATCACTGCATTTGAGTTTTCATGATTGAGCTAGGCTAATATTGATTTGTTTTGATGATTTCCATATTCCTATCTACATTAATTGGTGAACCCAATGTGAACTAACCCCCTAACCATGCTTTTGAGTGCTTTTGAGATGATTTGCAGGTGAAAAACCCAAGAAACAGGGTAATGCAGGCCTTTCTGGGCACTTCTGCACCTGTGTAAGAGCAATATGTGCCTGTGTCAAGCATTATGTGCCTGTGTCAAAGACTTTTGTGCCTGTGTCAAAGGGATCTGCACCTATGTTGCATCATTCTGCGCCTGTGTTGCATCATTCTGCGCCTGTGTCAAGACTTTTGTGCCTGTGTAATGCCAGAAACAGAGGTAAAAAAAGCAGTGTTTTTACTTGCAAATTGATTTGTTTTTCATTTTGTTTATAATTTTTGGTTTTATGGTACTAATTCTTTGTGCAGCACCTTGGCATTATGCATGGCAAAGACAAAGATGAAACTACTAATGAATTTTATGCAGATTCGATAGTCAAAGATCACACATATCAAACCTCTAACTTGGTGGTTTTGCAGGTTGCCTTGGATTACAACCAAACTTTGTGTTTGTAATTCATATTTAGGCACCTAGTATGATTTCTAAATAGGATGGAATGAATGTATGTTTGCTTTGATTGTTGAGTTTGACATTGGAGTAGGAGAGTATGCTCTCATCCTTCTTAGGGTGATCAGAAATCCAAATCTTCGATATCATTCTCATGTTTTGATTGTGTGTTACCTTTAGAGGGCCCACCTTCCCGACCATTTGCTTTCTTTTGCAAGCAAGTGACAATCATGAGAGGGGAACAACCCAAAGTGAGCACAGCTAGAGTACCTTGGCATTCTAACTCACTATAAATAAATACCTGAGGAGCGAAAGCTTTGAAGGAAGGGTTACGTGGGAATTGTAGTTACTTGGGAAGTGATGACCCTTGAACTCTTTCTCATATCAACATCTAAGTAGGGCCTCATGGTCTAAATCATGCTTGTGCGACTACATTTTTTTGGTATCTTGGTGGGCTTAATGTCTCAATCATGCTTGCGTGACACCAAGGAGTAGCGCTTAACATAAATCCTTACTAAACACCTTGTATTTAGAGGCCAAAAATCCTTCTAGTTGCTTGAGAAGGACAAGTTTGGATACTTGGAAGAGATACTAAGTTCACCATGGGGAGATTTCCATGGGGACTGATGCTTGGCTGCCCTGAGAAGTGAGTGTCATGGAGGGGAGCCCATGGGGTCAAGCATCTATGTATCCTCCTTGAATCTCATAATGAGTCTACCTCTCAAGTACCTACTATCCTTGCCTACCATAAGAAATGTGTGAATGAGCATGATTGTCTTGATTCTAAGTTGAAATATCTTGTCTTCTTTGCTTGTCAAAAGTTGAATTGTGTCTCATATCAAAAACAAGATAAATTGATTCAAAACAAGGTTAAACCCAAGAGTATTTCATTCAACAAAGTTCAAAACACCTTCAAACATGGTTGTCAAACATTGTTCAAAATCTTGTCTCAACATTCATGTCACTTAGATTTAGTTTCATCCTAGGTTTGCATTTTGCAAATTCATTGTCAACTACCAAGGTTAAGTTTCACCTAGGTCATACTCCTTTGCATATCAATAAGGGTCATCCATTTGCATGTGTCCTCTTGCATTAGAGTAACACCATTTCATAATTCAACCTTAGGTTTTGTCTTAGGTTGACATTGTCATACATTTGCATTTGCATCTTTGTCCTCATAACATTAGGTCACATTTGCATACCCTAGGTTTCTCAATTAAGCTTAGGTCATTATCATATCATATTAGGGTCACTTGCATAGTAATTGTCCCTTAGCATATAGTGTCAAAACTAGGTTTTGTCATACTTGAGTAATCCAAATCTTTGATAAACCCTAAGTCATTGTTAAGAAGTCTAGACCTTATCAAACCTTTTCTCTTTTTGTCATCAATGTCATTTGGTCAAACCTAGCTTAGTATCCAAGCATATAGGGGAGACATTGTCATTTTGTACTTTTGTCACTTGGTCCTTTTGTCCTTTGAGGTCTAGACATCATTTCAATTTCCTAAGGGTCTCATTTTTAGAATTGCATTCATAAGTTTGTCAAAATCTTGAAAAAAGAACAAAAACATAGGTTGCATTCTTGCCATAGATTGCATTTCCATTTGTTTAGTTTGCATTTAGTTGCATATCATACATCATCCTTAAAAAATTCCAAAAATATTGCATTTGCATAGTGACATGTTTGTTGAAATGAGGTCTCAACCTTCTTACGAAGCCATGTCATCACAATTGAGAAATCAATCATGTCAATTCAATCTCTACATGTCTCAAAACTTGGATCAAACTTATCATGATGATGTAAATGTCCAAATACAAAAACTAGAGGAGAAACTAGCTCAAGAAGAGGAGATTTTGGAACAAAGAGTGAAAAACATTGAGAAGAATAGATCACAAATGTCCAAAATGTTTCAAAAATTTCTAGGTCGAAATCCAAAGATTGAGCCAATTGATGTAAGATCTCTTATCGAACGATCAGACATACTAGCTCTCCTCTCACAAATAGAGATGATGAAACAATTTCAAGAAAGGAGACAACAACAATTTCAACATTATGTGCCTCCACAACAAGAACAAGAAGGTGTTTACTATCAATCAGATTTTCAACCATCACAACCAATGGTTCAACTAGTTGTTCAACATTTCCAATAGACACAACCAATGGTCCAACATATTCAACCAACACAACCAATGGTCCAATTTCAACAATATGTCCAACCAACTATACAATGTCAACAAATAGTTCAACCAATGGTGGAATATCAACAAGTTCAATCAACATATCAATGTCAACAACCACAACCAAAAATTCAAAAATAAAACTTGCAACATGCACCAAGCCAAATTTTGAACATGTCAAACCAATCTGATCAACATCTAGTTCGAAATCAAAAAATGACATCAAACCAACTCCTTTCCAAACAAGTTCAAATTCCAGATACAACTATGTCAAAACCTTGAAAGAAAGGTGGCTTTATTGCAATGATCTTAAGGAACCTACCAAGTGAGTTCTTTGAGGAAGATCAAAATAATACAATTATGTCTAGCAATGCCTCATCACCCCACAAACAAATTGACTCTCCAGTGGCATCTATCCCTACACCTTTAGAAGTGTCACAAGAACCTTCCATATTGTCCTCATCAAACAATACACCCAAGGATGCAATTACCCAAGGGCTATCCATAATTGATTTCCAAGATAATCCAATTCATGATGCACATCCTTGTCATGTTTCAGAAATACAAGACCCAATGCCACCATGCACTTTATTGCCATTACCTATTTTAGAGGACCCCATTTGAAGTCCCTCTTCCTCATGTTCAAGCATTGATTCCTTGCCAGAATCCATCACAAATGTTCAAAGTGCATTTCCTTCATGCCAAAGCATTAATCCCTTGTCAGAATCCCCCATGCATATCCAAAGTCCAACCCCATGTCAAGAGGATAATTTAGAGCATAAAGAAATGCGTGTTGAAATAGATCAAGATCAAGATCCCGAAACCTGATCATCCCATCCAATTGTTGACCAGGATCTCATCTTCCTAGAAACTCATGATGATTTCCCTATTCTTGTCCATCCTATCCAAAGTCCTATTGACACTCCATTTCCCAAGCAAGATCAAGATATCCAAGTTCATCCAATCCCAAATGATCCCCTTCCATTTCATGAACACAATGTCCTTTCAAATCCCATTGACATTCCACTTCCTGAGAAAGATCAAGATATCCTTTCCATCCTTTATGATGATCCCATTGAAAGTCAAGAGCAAAGCACCTTTAAAGAGGATTCCAATGATCTTCCTCCTTGTCAAGATCAAATTATTCCTTCAGATCCTCCACAAGATCCACTTGTTCCTCCATATCCTTGTCCTAATGCTCCATATACGCTCCAAGATCGCATTTCTTTTCATGATCCCATTATTTCTCCCATTCCATCTCTTGAAGATCCTGTCATTGAACCATGTCCACAACACAATCCTAGTCCCCCTCACGATCCTAATCCCACTCATGATTCTAACATGTCAGTGCAAGATGTTCATGAATCCTCGACATGCATAATGGGTTCTTCCACTTTGGTGCAATCCGATCCACTTCAAGATCTCATTATTTCTCTCATCTCATATCCACCTCATAATGGACTCGCGTCTTCTTCCCAAAGAAAAGAGTATCCTACAAGTCAAGATATTCATAAAGGCAAAGGAGTAGATCTCCATAAGAAAGAATCCCTTCATGTCAAAGAAGATCTTAAGGGTCATGTCTACACAACTCACTCTCAATACGTTGGTATCCCTCCATCAAAATCAAAACATACACCTTCCCCATCATGCTTTCCATCCATCTTAGGTCCTTATATCCCTTCATCCTCTATGCAAGGTCAGCAAAGGCACACATCTTTGAGTAAATTTCATCAATCCAAAAGAACTCCATTTCATTCATATCCATCCGTGCACTCCTTTCCCCCTCCAAGCAATTTGGATGCCAAGTATAAAAGTCATAAGTCTAGAAATCCACATGTATTCAAGGATCAACATGTCCAATTTAATCAACATATCAAAGCAATGAAAAATATGAGCCAAAAAGAAAAGGAAAAATCCAAAAGGTCGCAAAGGCCCATTGCTAAAAAACAAAAGTCAAAATCTATATGGGTTCCTAAATCCCTTGTGCAAGCAATGCACTCCAAGGAACCACAAAAGCATGAAAAATCAAAAACCATGTGGATCCCTAAGCGGCTCCTTGAAGCACAAAAGCCTAAAGAAACATCCAACTTGGCATCCAAAATTGCTATTCCTCCATCCAAACCTCTCAAATCTATTCCTCCATCACCTTCTTCATCCATTTTGGGCCCTTATGTCCCAAAATCCATAGCCCTTCCTTCCTCAAAATCTCAATATCCAAAATACATTTTTTCTCCATCAGTCCATCACCCCTCAAGGTGTGTGCCAATGTTGATCTTGCCTTCATTTCCATCCACTGAAGCCCAATTCTTCCAATACCCTATCCATTATCCAATGCATATTTTTCATCCTTCGATCCCTTTGATCCAATCCTTGCCTTAGTTTCATCTCATTTTCCATGTCCTCATCCTACCAACATCTTTGAGCATACTTTCTAAGGTTATGGTCCATTTATTTCAAGGTTACTATCCAAACAATAATATGCTTGAGTCCTTCTTCCATCCCCTATCATGTGTCCATCTTCTATTGAAAAAGTCAAAAAAATAAAATAAAGTAAAGTAAAAATAATTCGCCCTCTAGTGAAAACCTAGTAAACAGGCACCTTGGGCAAGTACCGTGATGAAAACCTGGCAAACAGGTGTCATGCGTAATCTATGAACTTCTTGCACACCACACTTGGGGGCAGGTTTCCTCCTTCATATCCTATTGCCCTTCATTATCCTATCGAACCCCTGTCATTACCCTTCATATCTTATTGTCCCTCATGTCCATTTCCTCTTTCCACCTTTGATCTTGACAAGGCTAAGGATCATCATGAGCATCATGCATCTTGTTTGCAGCTTTTAGTCTATCATAGCTTTTGGTCATTTATCCATATTCCCTGTCTTATTGCAACTTTCTGCCACTATCCCATATCCTATCCCTACCTTTAGTCCATGTCCCTTATCTATTCTTGGTCTTGCTTATCCTATCCATATCTTATCACTATCCATACAATCTTTTTCATTCCTTGATCTTGATTTGACATAAGGATGCAAAATTTAAACATGGTTTCAAAAATCTCTTGACATATCCCTCATGCCACTGCTTTACATTGTCATATCCAGTCTCTTGTCCCATCATGCAATAGCCCTTGGAAATTGCATCCGTATTGTCTCCATGATAAAAGGCCTTTGTCTTTCCTCTATCCACCAACATTTCAGAAAGCCCATTTATTCACCTGTCATATTCCTTGCCTTGCTAGACATTGGGGGCAAAGTCATTAAAAATCATTAAAAAATTGAAAAATGTCCTGAAATAATCCAAAAAAATTGAAAAATGTCCTTAAAAAAATCCCTAAAAATCATATAATGTCCTGAAAAAAAAAATCATATAATGTCCTGAAAAAAATAATCATAAAAATCGAAAAATGTCTTGAAATAATCTAAGAAAAAAATTGAAAAATGTCTTGAAAAAACTCCAAAAACATCAAATAATGTCTTGAAAAAAAAATCCCTAAAAAGTCAAATAAAGTCTTGAAAAAATGAACACAAAAAAAAAATTCCAAACATTAAAATCCAAAAATAAGCATTTTGCAATAAATGATCCCTTTGTGCATAGACAGATCGCTGAGCATACATCCAATGACAATTAATCAAAAACTGCACTTTACTGCAAATCACACATTCACAGATGAACTTTTTCAATCAAACTAGACATTCAAACTGATCACAATTGTCTTCTCAATTGAACATCAATATCATTCATCCTTGGCACATTATCATGGGTCTTATACAGGGTGTGGTATACTCGAAACTAGACTAGGTCCTATCTTAGACGGGGTACCGCATTCCCTGAAACTAGACAGCATGATCATCCTATCAACACTTTTAACTTTTGACAATGAAGATCAAGATGTTTGTTTGACTTGTTGGAATTAGCAAGTCTTATCATTTATTGATTTATCTTCGATCATGTTCCTATGTTGCTCGATGATGTCACTGAGTGATTTAGAGTGACCGGGATGGTTCATGGTCCCCTTTCTTTTTTTGTTGTGATTGTTGTTTGTCTGCGATGTGTCTGTCTGTCTTTTGCAAAAAGGGTTGCATTTCAGCTCTGGCCTTCAATGCCATGATGCTACGCATCCATTTTGCTACATTAAATAAAGGTTCTCACCTACAAAGTGCATTACTAAAAGCAAGTTTTTCTTCGTCTCTAACTGTCCTCTGTCTCATTTTCTTCTTACTAACATTTCTTCCATCAATTCGGATAGTCAGTTCGGTCTAGTGCTCCGATTTCCCCAAACACATATGCTACATCCTTCATTCATTGGTTAGTACATTTGCATTATATCAAACATTACATCAAGCATCATATCAAGCATTTTATCCATTTCATATTGTAAATGCATCAAAAACACATAAAAAATAATATCCATACATGTTCCACAATAATACATAAACAGTGCATACACCATCCATACATGGAAAATAAACATAAGTCATAACATATTGCATCCCATCATATCGATGCATATCATATCATATATCCAAATAATATCGAAGTACCAAATTGGACTATCTGTCCTAAGTATAACCCGCAGGCTGACTACATAATGTCAAACTACATTTGTCTCTATCTTAAGGAGCATGTGCCTCTGTCACTGGGTGCTCCCTCTGTCTTCCTCATCCCTGCCATGTCTCATGAATGATGTCCCTCCTGGTCCTAGCTATGGTGGTCTCATAGGTCCACTCACCCCCATGCTGCTCACTGACCTCTGAGAGTGTGCCCTGCTCTCTGTCCTTGATCGTGCCCGATATGAAGCTGCTCTCTACTCTGGTGGAACTGCACTCTCATATAGTGTCCTCTAATGGCGTATCTCCTCTTCGATCTCTACCAACATCTATGCCATCTCCCATGCACTGGCATCCCGAATCAACCCAATATACTCAGTGACTCTCTGTTCTTCTCACTGTGCCTGGGCTATCGCTGTATCTCAAGCCGCTGTAAGTCTGGCTATCTACGCTCTGAACTGATCCTGCTCTGTCCTCAAGATGACATTCTTTCTCTCTAATGTCACAATGTGATCATGCTGACTTGCTATGGTAGGCTTGCACATCTCCATCTCCTCTATCCTAGTTGTCTCCGGTTCTATGGGTATATCCTGCAATGACTCCTGATCAGCTGAGTCTGGCTCATAATCATCATCCCTCTCATCATCTCCATCCTTGTCGTCCCCCTCATCCTCATCCCTGCCCTCATCCTCCTCATCCTCATCATCTCTCCTCCTCCTCTCCAGTGAGTGGGAAGTCCTCCTGTCTCCTCAGTACCAGAATATCAGGATCTGTCAATGGCACTGGTCGTCGTCATGCAAACCATCACTCATACTCCTCTATCGTCTTGACATCCACCACATCTAATCTCCAATCCCACTATCTCTATTGTAGCTGTGTGAAGTCATCATATGCTATGTGTGGCTGAATCATCCTCCCCCACTGACTCGTCTCTCTATGAGATCGGGCAAAGTGTACAGTCCCTCTAGGTACATCCTACCTCTCTCCAAACTATCGTCTGACTCTCTCTAGCAGATACATCTCAATCACTCTCTGGCAGTTCACTGGTCGCCCAATCAAGTACCTCTCCTATCTGCAATATGATAGCTCATCACTATCATCTGACCATCCAGGGAAATCAAGATATGGCCTCCATATAAACTCTCTCAATCTGTCTAGCTCATGTCGCCAGTACAATATGTATCCAAAAAGGACCCTGTCTCAGTGCTCCCCCATAGTAGTACACGTATGGTCTGTTTGGTAATACTTGTCTCTCTACAATTAGTTGACATATGGCTATGTGCTCAAATGCCCATACTTGTAGTAGTGTGACTCCATAGCTCAGAGTCTGCACTCCCTGACATGCTATCTGATGCAGCTAAAAATATAGCATAGCAAGTACACATGGTCCCCATGCGTACACCGTCCCCTCTGTCGCCATCCACTCTAGCACTCTTCCCCATCCAATAGGGAATCCATGTCCTTATCTGTCCCCTGCTAGAAGGCATGCTATAACCACTACCATCACCACATATTGCCGATCATACTCTGATGCCATGGTCTCCAGCCAATCTCCCTCTCTACGATATCTAGATCATCTACGTCGTACTCAAATAATCTGCACAAAGCGTCTCTCCCTGTCACTGGGTCATACTCTATCATCTCCTCATGAATTAGAATGTGGAGGATACGCCATACATCCTCTAGTGTCACAGTCGCCTCTCCAGTCGCCAGATGGAATGAGGAGGTCTCCAAATGCCATCGCTCTGCCAATGCAGTGAGTAGTCCTGTGTTTGCCCTAATCTCGGGCATGAATGTGATAAAGTATATTCCAAGTCCTGCTAATGTATCTCTATCTATGCTTCTAAGTCTATCTCGTAACATGAAGCAGTCAGGTTGATTCTCCCGTGTGATCAATGGATACTGTCGACTTTGCATCACAATTAGGGCACATTGTGTTAGTTTTAGGGTTTGCTCCTATGGGCTGCATTTCCTTGTTTCATGTCCAAATCAGGGTGTTTCTAATCTATTTTGACCTATCCTACCCTTATCCCCCCTTTTCAGATCATTTGTGTAGACACTCAAAATTGTCATGTCTAATTAAATAAATATTTTATTTATTTAATTATCTAAGCCTAATTCTTCTATTAATTAAATAAATTTTTATTTATTTAATTAATTCATTTATCCTCTTCTAAGCCTTATTTCTCATTTAAATAAATACATTTATTTATTTAAATTACCCTTTCCTAAATTAAATAAATATTTTATTTATTTAATTATCATACTTCTTCTATTAATTAAATAAATCTTTATTTATTTAATTAATTCATTATCTTTTTCTACCTATGACACATGTCATTCATCTCTTAATTCCTACACTACCTACTTCTTTCATTATTTTACTATTTTCTCTACCTACCCTCTAATCCTAGCCGACCTCCTTTTACACCTCTCAATCTTAACCCTCCATTTCTTATTGTGTCTTCTATTTAAGGAGATGCTTTCTTCATTGTCTAACCCTAATGACACATGCTAATGATCTTTCATGCAACTTGGCTACACTAAGATCCTACTTGCAACCACATTCCATTCTTTGTTGAGCTCTTGTGCATATAAAAATCTGAGAGCAAATATATCAAGCAAGATCAATGGAGATAGGAAGAATGGAGATCAAAAACCCTATTGGACATGTGATGGTATAATCTTTGTGATTTTGAGTTATTTGCATTGTCTTAGGTAATCTTCATATGTTATGGTGGATCTTTGTTCATTGTTAGGCTAGGGTTTAGTGGTTGGATTCATTTTAGCCTTTCAATATTGTTATTATTGTTATCCATTTTCACCATATACATTTTGGCACGCCCGGTGGGACTCTTGTCCCTTTGCATTTAACAATTTTGTTGCAGATTTCACATTTTTGAAGTTGCAGATCGGACAATTTTCGACGATATTTTAGGTTTTTCCATGTCTGCGAGCGTTCGGATCGCGTTTTTGTGTTTCAGGAGCGTCTGCAATATCTTGAATCGCGTCTGTGTTTTTGCCAGATTTTATATTTTTTTGCAGGTTTCTAGAACCGCGTCTGTGAATTAAAACCGCGTCTGTGATTGATCTTATCGTGTCTGTGTTCGGGAATAGCGTCTGTGGTATCCAAGCGCGTCTGTGCATTACAGAACCGTGTCTGTGTCACAAAAACGCGTCTATGTCTGGTATAACTGCGTCTGTGTTTTCTGTTTTGCGAATTTGTCAATTTTCTTTGATTCGGGTTTTCGGATTTTGTACTTAGGATTTCAGATCTGGTTTATTTTCGGCTAACCCTTGGAGATCTAGCTAACCTGGTTTGTGCAGCTTGCTTTGGAGGCAAAAACGTTTTTGTTGAAGGCCCCTTTTCACAAAGTCTTTTGGGTTTTCTAAAAATTTACCTAACTTGTGTGCTTGCAGGAAGGGGTTATCATTTGAAACAACCCAAACTACTAATAAATTTTTGTTGCAGGGCCTTGGCTAGGGTTTTGTAATTTTGTTGTGTGCCTTGTTTTTCATAGCTTAGCAAACACTTCAATTGGTGCACTAAAATTGAATCATTGTCTTTTGTGTCTTGAGCAATAGGCTCTTTTTGTTTAATCTTTAGAGGGCCTGTCTTCCCGTGTGGTCATTAGGACTACTAGTGAGAAGAGAACGACCCAAGTGGTAGCGAGAAAACCCCACCTCATCCAAACCACTATAATCAAATGTATTCATGGTGAAAACTATGAATAACGTGTGCTGATTAGTTCATACCGACACTATGTCTCCCCATAAACCCGTTTGATCAAATTTATTTGATCATTTGTAGGGCGTAACCCCTACCGGCTGGGAGCCTTCTGTATTTACAAAGCTGAAAGTGCCGCATGTATGGCCACACGAGTGGATGCCCTTACTAGCACCTCTTTGTTTTAGATGCCCAAATCCTTCTAGTTGTTGAGGCAGGAGGTCGGACCTCTGGTAGCGGCCCACACACATACGGTTCTTAGTAGAGATACAAAGTTCGCCATGGGGAGTTTTCATGGGGACTGATGCTTGGCTAACCCGAGAAGTGAGTGCCGAGGGTGGAGCCAGTGAGGTCAAGCATCTAAGTATCCGCTCTGAATAGCGTAGCCTCGGGGGTAAAACCCCATGTGGGATCAACAACTATTGTCTTGGCCAGCCCTAAGATTTGTGCTTGTCTTATGCTAAACACTCAAACATTCAAGACAAAACAGCAAAACATTGTGTCTTTTGTGTCTTCAAGTGTATGCAAAAACTTTTTACATCAAACAACACACTTTTGGAGTCTAAACAGTTTGCAAACATTGAGTCATCAACATTGTGTCCTCTTGTCACGAAAAACAGTCGAAAAATCAGATTTGGTCACAACAAAACAACTTCACAGATAGGAAAAATTGCACTAAGGTTACAGAAACGCATCTGTGTCTATTTGAACCATGTCTGCGTCGGATAAGCGCGTCTGTGAAGTATAGAATAGCGTCTGTGTTTTTATTAGCGTCTGTGTCAAACAGAGAAGCGTCTGTGTCTAGGAAACGCGTCTGTGAAGTATACAGAGGCGTCTGTGTCAGGATTTGAAAACTTTAATAGTCAAGCAAACAAAGAAAATCAGTTTTGGCATACTTGAGCTTCTTAGGTTGTCTCTTCAGGTTTCATCTAGCATTCAGCCTGTTCTAAGGTTTCACATAGTCCATCATTGCTTCACATCTCATTTTACATTCACAATTGTCTAAACTTGAGTCAAAAGGTCACTTGCTTGTCCTCATCATACTTTGTCAACACACTACATACAACTACACTTTGCTAAGTGGTCCCTCATCAAGGTTTCTTACCTTTGGGTCTCATTTGGTCTTACTTAGGGTCAAGGTCAGCTTACCTCATCAAGAGAAACTATCCTCTCTTTGGAAGTCACACCTACTCTACTACTTACATACTTGGTCTTACACTTTGGACATTGCAAGTACACCTCAAGATTCATTTACACTCCATACAACTCTTGGTCTTCCATACTCTCGTCATTTTTCATCTAGTCTCTCACATCTTGGTCTAACACCTAGTTCATGGTTGAAACCCGCCTTCAAAAATCTAGGAGAATAGCTAAAGAAGCTCAAGAATCCGTAAACATGAGTTCTTATGAGTATGACAATGATCTATTCTACAATCCTGAGCACACTACATTACCAGACATGAATGTTTATAGACACAATCCAAATGTGGAAAGCGCAAACACTATAAACAACAATGCTACACACAATGACACAGTGGATAACTCTTCAATACTATCAGCAGACATACAAGAATCCATAATGGATCCTCAATTCAATAGATTGGTTGAAGAGATAATGAGGAGAGATCGTCAATACTTTTTAAACATGATGGCACAAAGTGGAGCTAAAATACCGCATGATTTTGACTTATCTCGACTTATGGAAAGTCGACCCTCACAACAAACTCAACCTAACATGGATCAAAGGAGACCAAATAGTGGAGGAAATAGAGGACCGAATAATATGATGCCTGAGTCACCATCAACTTTGCTTCAAAAGCCAGCAATCCCACATACACAAGCTCAAACATATGATACTTACACTCAAGGACCATCATGGAGGCCTTATGCTCAATCACATGCTCAAGGTATGAATCAATCAAAACAAGTGGATACTCAAGGACATCCTCAAAATTTTGACACAAGGAGACCTCATGTCAAAATTGGGGGCAACACAATGGAAAATGAAAGGCCTATTGAATATGGTATATATGCACAAAATAGATATGGGGTCCCTCAACAAGAAGTTATGCCAAGTGCTCCATATATGTCGCAACAATATAGACCTCCATATGGACATGTCTACGATCAGTATCATCCATACATGCAACAAGCTCCTCCTCAAATGGGCATTTCAAACATGGGGTATGCTACAAGAAATCCATCTCCTCCCAAGAATAATTTGGAGCAACAAATTAGAGATCTACAAAAGAAAATGGAGGACATGAGTACACCAAAACCTACATACACTATGAGAGATATATGTCCTTATCCCTTCGATAAGAGCATTCCAATGCCTCCATTTCCTCCACACTTTGTAACGCCAAAATTTGACAAATATAGAGGGAGAGGAGAGCCCAAGGCACACATAAGACAATTCTTCACAGCTTGCATTGAGGTAGTGGCAGAAGAAACATACTTAATGAGGTTATTCCCACAGAGCTTAGGAGATCAAGCTATGGAATGGTTTTCTCAATTACCTCCTGGTATTAAGTCATGGAGCGACTTGGCAGAGGCATTCATTCAGCATTTCTCTTACAACATTGAAACAGATGTCTCAGTTACTACCTTGTGCAATACGAAACAAAAGGAAGGAGAATCTTTCGCAACATTTTTACAGAGATGGAGAAACTTAGCTAGCAGATGCTCTTGTGAAATCCCACAGAAACAAATGGTAGAAATGTTCACTCAAAATGTTAACAAGGCTATTGGATATGATCTCAGGAAAGCTTGTTTGTCTACATTCAAGGATGTCATTGAAAAGGGCCTAGCAACAGAAAAGGTCTTAATTGAACAAGGAGTTATCAAACTATTCAAAGAAAACAAAGAGGACTTCAAAGGAAAGGACAAACCAAAATTTTGGAATAAGAACAAGAACACAGTTAATGATGGTGTTGTTGATGCCAACACAGTGAGACCCAAGTTCATCTTTTCTGGATCAAGTTCTACCAACAATCAGGTGAACACTCAAACAACTTCTAGACCACGAAGGAAGTACACTCCATTGGGGGAACCACTTGAATTAGTATTCAAAAAGCTTGTAGCAAACAAAGTAATTACAGTTCCAGATTTTCCTCCTTATGAACCAAAGGTAAAACCAAATTGGTGGAATGATGATGAGTATTGTGAGTTTCATAAGAGCAAGGGTCACAAGACAGGTAATTGCCATTGATTGAAAAACATTGTGCAAGATCTCATTGACAGAGGAGATATAGAGATTGAGGGACATTCATCTAATCAAGACCATGAGATGTTTAAGGAACCATTCCCAAAACATGACAAAGGAAAAGCCAAAGTCACAGATGATCAAGCCAATTATACTAGAGCACCTTACAATTATGATTCTACTATCAATCACATCTCAATGGACAATCATATCTCTACCATTACTATCAAAAACAAAAATCCTGAGAATCCTTCTCAGAGACCCAAAATTGTCCTAAAAGGTGTGGGATCTTTGTCCGAATCTACCTCTGAATGTCATGTTACAACCCGTCGAGGTAAGATTACATTGTTAGGTGCCTCCACTAAGAATACCAATCTTTCATCAACCAAGCCTAAGTACGACCTTCTAGAACAACTAGGGAAGAAACCTGCACTCATCTCTATTCTTGAGCTCTTACGTATATCTCCTGCACATAAAGCTATCCTTGACAAAATCTTGAGAGATACTGCCGTCCCTACTGATCTGAACGTGGACCAGTTTCAAGCCATGGTGGGATACATATCCGTTCCACACTCCCTCACATTTACAGAAGCCGATGATGCCTCCATAAGTCAGCCACATAATGCACCTCTACATGTTGAAGCCTTCATACATAAACATAGAATAAAGCAAGTCCTGATAGATGGAGGAGCAGGTCTTAATATTTGTACCTTGAGTACCATAAGACAATTGGGATATTCTGACAAGGCTGTGAATGCTACAAACCAAATCACCATCAAGGCTTATGATGATGAAGAGCGCTCGTCCAAGGGCACAGTCACCTTACCGCTAAGAATAGGGCCAGTTACAAAGGATGTGGTTTGTCAAGTCCTAGATCTAGATCTCACATACAACATATTGCTAGGACGTCCTTGGATTCATGAAATGAGGGCAGTCCCATCAACATACCATCAACGCATAAAGTTCCCTCACAATGGAGTCGAGGTAACGGTCAATGGTGATCCAAATCCATTCATATATTGTAATAACTTGAGATCACATACTGAGACTATCATTCCCAGCAATCATGAGGCTACTCCTTCGTCAGCATATATTGATCCTGAGTCATTAAAGCCCTCGACATCCAAACAAGGTGAACTTAGAGGCAAGTTTCAAGAAAAAGGCATGGGAGAATACACTCTGAATCAGACAATGTTTTTACGACAAGTCATGACCTCTCCCAAGGAATATGGGAGGCCACATCCTAACAAGAAAATCTCCATCATGATGCTCAAATGGGATCCTACCATCTTTCAAAAATGGGGTGAACTAGAAGAAGAAAATTTATATAAAATGCTCTATAAGGACGTTGAAGAGGACACACATGATCAGATTATTATACCCTGTGAGAACTATGGCAAAGGCTTCAAAATTTTGCAAAGATTCGGGTATGATGGAAAAAGCCCTCTTGGGTTACGCAAAGAAGGTGTCATGGAGCCCTTACAACCTGAGCTAACTACAAGAAGGGAACACTCCAAGGGGCTTGGTTTTCTGAATCCCAGACTACATAATAAAAGAACAAAAGAGGTATGGCGAATTAAAGTTGCCGAAGTTCAACAAGAGGATTACTATTCCACAGACTCCAATGAGTGGGAATGGGGTTCAGACAAATCCTCCAGTGACTATGAGCTCACTAAAACATTCAGAGAGCCAGATGAACCCACAAAGGAGGAGGAATTTTACAAAAAGTTTAGAGTTGGTCAAGAACCAACCCATAAGGATCCCGCACAAGCTTCGTTTCAAGGTCCTAGGTCAAAATCACATAGGATGAGGACACCTGTCCCAGAAGGCTCTACTAGTGATGACAATTTGGATTCACTCACGATCGAAACTGATGAGGAGAGTGCCATCGATGACCTCGACGATTACCTTGACATACTTGAATATAACCACATCTTCACTCTTCGTCCAGCAAATTCAGAAAGCACTAAAGACCTTCCCCTTGTTCATCCTCAACTCATTGAATGGGATCATGAAGGACCAGCACAATTTGATACATTTCAAAATGACGAAGCTATTATCGACTACCTTGGCATTCGAGATGATCTTCCCCCTGGAGACCACAAAACAGGATATGCCATAGAGCTCAACAACATAGCATACTTTGGTGAAGGTGTCGGGCCTTCTAGTCGCAAAAATGTGAAAATAAAAACAAAACAAGGGTCTTATGGCGAAAACCACACTGTGGCGCTGTCTGACTCCAAAAAAGTAAAAAGAAAGGACGTATCTGAGGGTGAAAACCTCTTTGAGGTGCCCGAAGATGGAAGGCTCGACATTCTCCCAGCATCATATGAGGAAAAATCATCCATGTTAGTAGAGGAGACTATAAAGACAAACATTGGTACAGCAGAGGTTCCACACAACATATTTTTGGCTCAATCATTGACAGAGGCCGAGAGAGAAAAATTCATAAGCTTCTTTAAGGGACGACAAATCAACTTTGCATGGTCTTACGCTGATATGCCTGGACTGGATCCGGATTTGGTTATGCATCATTTAACAGTCAAACCGGGGGCAAAACCAGTAAAGCGGAAATTAAGGAAAATGCATCCACAAGTGGCATTGCTAGTCAAGGCAGAGCTGGAGAAATTACTGGATGTCGGATTCATATGCCCAATTGATTATCCTGAATGGATTTCCAATTTAGTACCTGTCAGCAAACCGGATCGCAGCATCCGAATATGCACAGATTTCAGAGACATCAACAAAGCTTGTCCAAAGGATGACTTCTCATTACCAAACATTGACTTGATCGTTGATCTCACAGCAGGTCATGAAATGTTATCTTTAATGGATGGATTTTTTGGATATAATCAGATCAGGATTGCACCTGAAGATCAACATAAAACATCATTCACTTGTCCATGGGGAACCTTCTGTTGGAATGTCATGCCCTTTGGGCTGAAAAATGCAGGTGCCACATATCAAAGAGCTATGACTACTATCTTTCATGATCTAATGCACATAACCGTGGAAGATTATGTTGACGATCTTTTGGGAAAATCAATAGACAGAGATACACACTTGAACATCCTTTCAGTTGTCTTTGATAGGCTGGAAAAATATAAGGTAAGACTAAATCCAAAGAAATGTGTCTTTGGAGTAACCTCCGGGAAGCTCCTAGGATTCATTGTGTCTAAAAGAGGAATTGAAGCTGATCCAGTGAAGGTCAAGGCTATCTTGGACATGCCGCCACCCAAGAATATTAGTCAACTTCGATCTTTACAAGGGAGACTCCAGTCCATACGAAGATTCATAGCACAACTTGCAGATAAGTGTAATCCTTTCCAGCACCTGCTACACAAAAATATCAAGTTCAAATGGGATGAGAAATGTCAACAGGCTTTTCAGACGCTCAAAGACTATCTTTTGAACCCACCAGTCTTGATGCCACCAATTCCCGATCAACCATTGCTACTCTACATATCAGCTACTCCGACAGCACTAGGGGCACTCCTAGCACAGCAAATACCTGACGCCAAGGAAAAAGCAGTCTATTATATCAGTCGCACATTGGTGGGATATGAGCTAAACTACACACCAATCAAGCGTAAATGTCTCGCTGTGGTCTTTGCTTCACAGAAATTACGACATTATATGCTCACTCACAAGACTAAGTTGATTGCCAGAATTGATCCACTAAAATATCTTCTCAACAAAGCTACACTTACTGGGTGGTTGGCCAAGTGGGTAATGATTTTGAGTGAATTCAACATTGAATACGTGGACAGAAAAGCTATAAAAGGACAAGCAATTGCAGATCAACTGGCAGATGCTCCCATGATAGATGATGCTCCTCTACAGTCAGAATTTCCAGATGAGTCCATTCTAACGATATCACCTGCAAAGCCATGGCAATTATACTTTGACGGCTCTTACACACAGCATGGGGCAGGAGTGGGTATACTCTTTATAACTCCTCAAGGCGATTCTATACCAAAATCATACCGCTTGTCATTTCCTTGCACCAACAACATAGCGGAATACGAGGCATTAACAACTGGGTTAAGAATTGCAGTTCAATGGAAGATCCAAGAACTTCGTGTTTTTGGGGATTCTCAACTTGTCATCCGTCAAGCAACTGATGATTATCAAACAAAAGATGAAAAGCTAATGCCTTACAAACAACTGGTAGATGATCTGAAACAGCACTTTGCAAAGATAGAGTTTGAGCAGATACCAAGAGAACAGAATCGCGCTGCAGATGCCATGGCTACAATTGCTTCCCTCATTGATCTACCGCAAAATGAGACCTGCTATGAGTTCCTGGTAGACAACCCGCTGATTCCGTCATATGAGATCACCCCTACGGAAATGATATGTGTTGTTGGTCCTGAATCCCAGTTATATGATCCCATATTCACATACCTTCGCGACAATATCTTACCTCCCGATCTATCGAACAATCAATGCCGTACTTTCATTCGCCAATCCTCTCGATACGTCATTTTAGCAGATATCCTATACTGACGAGGTCTAGATGGCACCCTTCTTAGATGTTTAGAGAGTGACGAAGCTCAGATTGCATTACGAGAAGTGCATGAAGGGATATGTGGCCCGCATACTAGTGGTCCTACCTTGGCCAAGAAACTCATCAGGATTGGATACTACTGGCCTACTATGGAAAAAGATGCATATCAATTTGTCAAGAAGTGTAAGCAGTGTCAAATTCATGGAGACCTCATACATGCACCAGCACAAGAACTACAACCACTTGCATCTCCTTGGCCCTTTTGTCAATGGGGACTCGATCTCATAGGCAAGATTCACCCTCTTTCTTCCAATGGACATAAATTCATTATCACAGCCACAGAGTATTTTACAAAGTGGATTGAAGCCGTGCCTCTCACACAAGTTACTGGGAAACAAATCGCTACCTTCATCTTGAACTACATCATTTGCCGATACGGGATTCCTACTTCCATTATTACTGATAACGGGCGTCCTTTCAAAAATCAGGATGTTCGTGAACTCTGTGACCGCTTCCATATCTCCCATCGTTTCTCCACACCATATTAACCCCAAGGTAATGGCCAAGCTGAGGCGTCTAATAAAACAATTCTCAAAATCCTTAAAAAGACAGTCGACGACGCTGGCCGTAACTGGCATATCCAACTCAAACCTGCACTTTGGGCCTATCGCACAAGTGTCCGCACACCTACAGGAGCTACACCCTACTCACTTGTCTATGTCTCTGAAGCCATCTTGCCTATTGAGGTCGAGTTACCTTCTCTACGGGTCTCCTTGAGAAACATAATCAACGATGAAGACTACAGGGTCTCTCGCTTACAAGAACTAGAACTGCTGGAGGAACGAAGGCACATTGCTTTTAACCATCTCAAGGCTTACCAACAACGAATGAGTCGCAGTTACAATCACAAAGTTAAGCCTCGCACATTTGAGGTAGGTGACTTAGTACTCAGAGAGAACCCCAAGAATCAGCAAGACAGAGATAAGAAGGGCAAGTTCGAACCAAACTGGCTTGGTCCTTACATCATTACAGCGGTATATGGATCTGGGGCATATCAGCTTTCAACTACAGAAGGTGAACCCTTAGAGGATCCTATCAATAGCATGCACCTTCGCAGGTTCTACACATAAGCTCTTCGGAACATCCTAATTCAAAAATACAAAAAAATCAAAAAAAATTCAAAAAAAAAAAATTATAAAACAAAAAATCGTTACTTGGTGAAAACCTAGCAAATAGGCGCCTTGTGACACAAAAAAATTGAAAAAATCAAAAAATTAAAGAGAAATAATTTCATCCAATGGTGAAAACCACTTCGGTGGCGCCCTGGGCAAGTACCATGGTGAAAACTGGGTCACCAGCGCCATGCGTAGAGACTTTGCTCCTCCCTCCTTCAGGATTCTCTTTCATCCTTTCACTTTGCACATCCTCACAACCTATTCATCCATAACAAACTTACCCATTCCCATCATGGCTTGTTATTGATCTACCTAAGATTGGTTAGCCATCCATAACCATCCCTTTTCACTCCCTTTCCATCCATAATAAATCGGATCCTCTCTGTGACTACGCCCAATCCTACGTCTAGTAATGGGTGAGGAACTGAGAACATCACATGTTTTGAGGAGTATAGTTTCTTCCAGCTTTCTTCAGTCTATTCGCGCACAGTCCACAATAAAGCAACATTTGCATCGCCAGTCCACAATAAAGTTCCATCTTCTCCACAATAAAGTATCAGTTTCATGGATTCAGTCAGTTTCAAATGAGACATAGCAGCAACAATGAGCTTCAACAAAATCAAATCTTTCAACAGACTCAGACAACATATGGTTCAGTGCTATCTATCCTTTTTGTGAAAGTAAACATTGTGACCACAATCGAATAAGACTTAAACAAGTGACAAGAGACACTAAACTTGAGGACTACAGTGGATGTTGGTGTCGAGTCTTGGTTTTCTTTTGATTTCATCTTTTTTTTGGTGACATGTCTTTTAGCTTTTCCAAGATGTCTTTGACTAGAGATTCTATCTCCAGGATGTCTTTGACTAGAAAGGCGAGGATGGGGTATCATCACCTATTTTGTTTGCTGTCTGTGGATTGTCTTTTAGTAATGCTATGACTTGTCCAAGGATATGAGAACACTGTGAGTCTAGTATGAACTGGGGCATTCCTTGTTTGTGACTGTCTTATCTCCATGCAAACAGGTACAATGACTTTCTGGGTCAAACATATGCCTCGATTGTCATAACCTATTTTGCCATAATAAAGCTCAATGATGATAACGCACAAGAAGCTCTTTCACGTTCATATCTTCTATCTTCCATCCCCCTTTCTTGATTGACTTCCATTATCCTTCTCGAGTCCGTGTAGCCTGCTATCACATGACTGAGTATAATGACACACCAAAAACATTTGCATTTCATATAGTTACATCTGCATCACCACATATAAGCATTTCATACATACATATAGATATCACAATTGCATCACATCCTGCACACAACACCTGTTAGCACAATTTACATTTGCATTATCATATTCATTTGCATTACATAAATTCACATTTGCATCATGCATCACATATACAACATAAAAGAACAAAAATATATTGCATTGCATCATATAAGCATCCATATCAGAAAACATGCATCACATAAGAACATCTCATCACATAAGGTACACATGCATATAGCTGCCGCAAAAATGGATCATCTCTCATATATATAATCAAAAGTGTCATGATACAATGATGTCAAAAGAATCATATGGCTACAAAATCACCCGCAGGTGTCTACAATACAAAAATGGTACATATACTGATACAAAGGGGAGCCCTCTATGGCTATGATGAACTCCCTCCCTCGGAGCCGCCTGGCCTCGACGGAGTCTGAGCTCTAGATGGTCCCGCTCCAGGATCCCCCTGCCTGTCTGGTGGTGGTGGAGGACCCATGACCCCACCGCTAGATGCCTGCCTCCGACGACTCCCTCCCGTAGCCGTCACTGTGCATGACGATCTATGGAAGCTCCTCGCCCGCTGATCCGCTGGCATGGCACCATAGTACAGATCCCTCCAGTAGGCGATCTCCTCTCCGGCTCGTAGCACATATGCGTAGCCTGCCCCTGCATCCTCTGCTGCCCGCCTCCCTACCCTCAGAGCTGTCTCGGCCTTAGTATATCTCTGGATGGCCTGGTCTCTCTCCCGCTCTGTGTCCCTGAGCCTGATCCTGAGGCGATCCCTCTCCCGCTCCAAATCTGCAATCTCGTCTGCCTGGCCCTGACAGATCTCTCTCAGCCCTAGCAGCTCATCCTCCTCAGGATCACCACCCTCAGCCTCTGCCTGTGGCTCCTCCTCTGTAGGTGCCTGCACCTGTGCCTCCCCCTCTACCTGTCTGGGTGCCTGAATAGGTACCTGTCTCTGCACCTGTCCCTGTCCCTGCACCTGTCTCGGTCCTTGTGCTCTAGGACCCTGTACTGCTGGTACATGTAGGGGCAATCCACCTCGACCCCTCACCACCTGAGCTGCTTTCCCCTGTCCTCCCTCCCTCCGAGGTGCTACTCGCCTCTCCCCCACTACTCCCCTCCGCCTCCGTCGGCCCCTGCCTCCATCTCCTCCACCATCATTATCATCATCATCCCCTCCCACTTCTCCCTCCAGCAGCTCTCCCGGATCTGTCAATCTCGGAAAGGGATGCTCTGCCCAATACGCAGAGTACTCTGCGTCCATCCCTACATCCTCTACCTCTGGCCACATGTCCCATGGTAATGGCATCATCTCGGCTAGCTGTGTCATGGCCTGATCATATGATAACAGCGGTCTGAACTATACCTGATCTCTGACTGTACGGGCATACATGCCCGAGCCTCACGGTATCCTCTGGATCCTGCCGAACTGTCTACATACCCTGTCAACAAGCTACCTCTCCAGAATATAGGGCGTCCGCCCAATCAGATACTTGCTCTTGAATGCATAGGGTAGCTCCACTGCGTCGTCATCCCACTCCTCGCACCCCAGGTATGGCCTCCAGATAACCATATCAATATCATCTATGACGCGTCTCCAATGCTCCAATCGACCAATCCGAGGCTGTGATGTAATCATATCATACAAATGCACAAAGCTCCGTCCCTGCCCTCTGCCTCTGAAGTAGATAGGCCATGTGATCGGAAGGTGCTCATAAGCCCATACCTGTAACAGTGTCACTCCGTAGCCCAGTCCTACTGATCCGTGATACACAAACTGATGCAGCTCATAGTACAAATGGGCCAGGACACATGGCCCCCATGCATATCTGGTGTGCTCAGTCACCAGTGTCTCCAATGCCCCTCCCCAGCCAACTGCCAATCCTCATGTAGCTCTGTCCGGACACAAGTACCCACTGATGACTCCTCCAATGACAGCCGGCAATGCTAGCCTTGTCATGGTCATGGTATCCCATGCCACGTGACCTGCTCTCATCTGCAACCCGGGATCCTGAAATACCCGTCTCAGTGCCTCCCTGTCATCATCTCGATCATATGGAATCAACTCTCCATCGATCGGAATGTGCAGAATCCTGTAGACGTCCTCAAGCGTCACTGTCATCTCGCCCATAGGCAAGTGAAACGTGCAAGTCTCGGAGTGCCATCTCTCCGCCAGTGCAGTCAGCAAACCCATGTTTGTCTGAAACTCGGGCACATATAGCACATGTGTGAGACCCATCTCCTCAATAGAAATCATGTCCTGAATTGACAACTATGGTTGCAACCTCTGAGTAGAGGGGAATCTCTCCCGTGACTCAGCATAGGCAGATACTCCTGCAGTCAACCAATCAATCATGTCAGTTATCGTGGCATTCACTGTTTATCACAAAATGCTACTTGCTACCTAAATGCATACGCTTACCTATCCTAGTGACACTCACTGTTCATCACAAAGTGTTGCTATCTATCCTAGTAGTGCTCCCTATTCATCACAAAGTACTACGTGTGTGACACTCCCTGTTCATCACAAAGTGTTACTCACATTTACACTCCCTGTTCATCACAAAGTGTTGCTCATATTTTAGCACTCCCTGTTCATCACAAAGTGCTGCCTATCTTGGTGCTCCCTGTTCGTCACAAAGTGCCTTGATCTATCCTAGTCTTCCTAGAGGACCTGCTTGAGTGTATCCTCTCAGCAGCTTATCCAATCGATAGCGTATGTTCATCATAGAACTACCAATTTGACCTAAAAAGACTCAACCTATGCATTTTGCAACACAAACGTGCTTTAAACTCACAAACGCGCTTATAGACTGCACAAACGCGCTTTTGCAACACAGACGCGCTTCCTGAACACATACGTGCCTATACCATGCACAAACGCGACCAGGGAACACAGACGCCCCTACATTTCACAAACGCGTCCGTATTCAGCACAAACGCGGTTCCAGGCACAGACGCGCCTGGACCCGACACAGACGTGCCTGTCTGACACAGACGCGCCTGGCACAGACACAGACGCAGTTGTGCATTTTTGCATTTTTTAACTACCCTATTCCTAGCGCATTTATTGCTACTTAGCATGCATTAATGACAAAACTTGAAATGCGTGAAAGTACAAGGAGGTTTTCGAGTACTTACCGACTCTCCTGCATCTGCTGGTCGCTGAAATCGGCGAACACGGTCAAATCTATGAATGAAAGCCATCGCTGCTGATTGCTACTGCTCTTTTCTCACTCTGCACTGTGATCTCATAAGGGTGTGGATGACAATGAGGATGTCTTTTGCCCGTGGTCTATCTTATAGACTACCCCTAGCCCTCGCTTTCGTTTCCTGAGTCAGTCTTCTTTATCCCGTGACTTTGTCACTTTATCCGGTCAGCCCATTCTAGCCTTTCTTTCTTATCGAGAGATTGTCTGCAATCTTTTCAGACATTTTCATCCAATCTCTCGAGGGGGCATATCATTCCCATTCTGGGGCAACTTTGTATCAGTTCATCTTATCTTCTTTGAAACAACGCGACAAGCCGCATTGTCTCAAAGAGGGGCAAAATGTAGACACTCAAAATTGTCATGTCTAATTAAATAAATATTTTATTTATTTAATTATCTAAGCCTAATTCTTCTATTAATTAAATAAATTTTTATTTATTTAATTAATTCATTTATCCTCTTCTAAGCCTTATTTCTCATTTAAATAAATACATTTATTTATTTAAATTACCCTTTCCTAAATTAAATAAATATTTTATTTATTTAATTATCATACTTCTTCTATTAATTAAATAAATCTTTATTTATTTAATTAATTCATTATCTTTTTCTACCTATGACACATGTCATTCATCTCTTAATTCCTACACTACCTACTTCTTTCATTATTTTACTATTTTCTCTACCTACCCTCTAATCCTAGCCGACCTCCTTTTACACCTCTCAATCTTAACCCTCCATTTCTTATTGTGTCTTCTATTTAAGGAGATGCTTTCTTCATTGTCTAACCCTAATGACACATGCTAATGATCTTTCATGCAACTTGGCTACACTAAGATCCTACTTGCAACCACATTCCATTCTTTGTTGAGCTCTTGTGCATATAAAAATCTGAGAGCAAATATATCAAGCAAGATCAATGGAGATAGGAAGAATGGAGATCAAAAACCCTATTGGACATGTGATGGTATAATCTTTGTGATTTTGAGTTATTTGCATTGTCTTAGGTAATCTTCATATGTTATGGTGGATCTTTGTTCATTGTTAGGCTAGGGTTTAGTGGTTGGATTCATTTTAGCCTTTCAATATTGTTATTATTGTTATCCATTTTCACCATATACAATTTGCATGCTATTTTTTACCAAAATTGAGTTCCCAGGGCACAACTGCACCTGTGTTCTGTATCCTGCACCTGTGTTGCATTGAACTACGCCTGTGTACCCTACACAAGCGTAGGATATGCTCACATAGGCACAGAAGTCAGTTTCTGGGCTCCATAATGTCCCACAAGTGATCAAAATTCATAAAATTGACAATATGGGTTTTTGAGATACATACCGCTGCTCCCGTGTCGTCTAATCACCTGTAGGTGTGTACACATTCTCTAAGGTGATCTGTCATTGGAATGTTCACTATCTCTCTGCAAGTGTCCTTTTCCAGAGCAACAAATCCTCCTCTTTGGCTAGTGCAAATGAGCACTTTTCACTCTCTTTGTCTAATTTATAGATTGTTGTCAGTGCATAGATGGACATGCACTCTCTCCATCTCATGTCAGTCATAGTCTTTTGCACCTTCAATTGCTTGTCATTCGTATATCCGATCTCCGATTTTCAGTCTGTTTGCTCCTATCATGTTCTATCATTCTTATCGATCAATTGGCCTCTTTTCTAGATGTTTCTGGCCAATTCCTCGAGGGGGCATGCATATGTCATTGTCAGTGTCTGGGGCATTTTCATTATTGTTCTTTGAAACAACGCTTGAAATTGCATTATCTCAAAGAGGGGCAAAATGTAGACGTCTAAAAATGGTCAACGCTTGCAGAGTCATACTTTAACATTTGTGCATTACCTTATTTTTGGGTTTTTGCATCTCATTAACATTTCTTCTATGTCACGCTCTTGGTCTTTGTCATTTGTGAGCATCGAGTCCTTCTTTTGCATTCTTCATTTGTCTCGCTTTCGAATTTGGTCTTGTCGATAACAATCTTCAGTCATGATTTTGGTCAATCTTATCCTATCGCATCAATGTGCATGCTCATTTGTCATCATTTTGGACATCGTCAATCCTAAGTAGGGTTTTGTTCTCTTATCAATCTTGTCGTTTTGCGATCGAATTTTCATCGATCATTGTCCTCTTATCAATCTTGTCATTTTGCAATCGATTTGTCATCGATCGATGTCCTCTTTTCAATCTTGTCGTCTTGCGATCAATTTGTCATCAATCGTCATCTTTTTCAATCATGTCAATTTGGATCAATTTGTCATTGTTCCTCGTCAATTGGCGCATTTATCAATCAAATCATTTATCAATTCAAAATTATGATCGAATCAACATCAAATCAATCTTACATCGAGACCTAATTGTCGTCCTTGCATTTCTAATTTATCTTCTAGGGTTTCATGATTTATTCATTTAACCTTGTTTGTCATTTTCTCTCTATTTTCTCTTTAGGATAAATGATTTATTTATTTATCCTAAGTCTTCTTGTCACAATTAAATGTTTATTTAATTGGCTAATTAATTCCTCCTATTTTTGTAAACTAATTAATGAATGAAAAAATTATTAATTAATTTACCTAATTTGTATCAATTTCCTAATTTCCAAGTCATCATTCCTAATTTCCTCATTTTCTAATTTTCCTAATTCCTAATTTCCTCATTTTCTAATTTTCTTAATTCCTAATTTCCTCATTTTCTAATTTTCCTAATTCCTAATTTCCTCATTTTCTAATTTCCTAATTTCAATTTCCACCTAATTAATTTTTCTCTAGTTCTCCCTATTTTTGTGCTTCGATGGAAGCATGAATTTCTCATGCATCATACTTTTGGCATAGCAAGATGGCATAAGCTTCTAGTCCTCTAACCTTTGCATTGGCAATATGTCATAATTCATGACATAGAAGGTGTCATAATCTTCTTCTTTCCACTCAATTGTGCCATTTTTTAAATCAATTGCCTCTAATGTCAATTTAATGCTAATCTGATCTTTTCTCCAATTTGTCTATAAATTGGATGAATTTCTTCAATCAAGGTCCCTGATCCCTGGTCGAATCAATCACACTTCTAGTATTCTTGCGCTATCATCTTGTCTACTTGCTTTCATCTCATGCGTATGCACTTGAAGGTGAGATCCACAAAACAAAGCCATTTGAAGGAGAAAGAAGGACAATGGAGCCACATGAAGGAGACATCCAAGTTTGCAATGGTTTGCATTTGAATTGATGTCTTGTTTTCATGTCTTTATTGAGTGTTTTTAGGATGTTATCACTGCATTTGAGTTTTCATGATTGAGCTAGGCTAATATTGATTTGATTTGATGATTTCTAGATTCCTATCTACAATGTCCATGTTCTCAACATTTGGAATGTTTCTATAAGCATCCATGTCAGGTAATGTGGTATGATCAGAATTGAAAAAGATAGCATTGTCAAACTCATAGGAACTCATGCTTGTGGACTCTTGAGCCTCTTTAGTTTCTCTCCTAGATTTTTGGGAATGGGTTTCAACCATGTACTAGGCATCGACCAAGATGTATGAGACTTGTAGGTTAGGAAATAGGAAATCATCACAAAACAAGATAAACGTAATAGCTCAATCACAAAAGCATTCATTGCAATGATCTATCCTAAACAACAGTCAATAGAGGCATGAAATAAAAGCATTCAAGACTAGAAATTAAGCAAACCAAAGATGTGATTTGAATGCTCCTTCATGCGGCTCCATTGTTCTTCTTTCTTCTTCAAATAGTTTGGTTGTGGATCTCACCTACAAGTGCACACACAAAATTGAAAGCAAGTAGACGAGATTTTTGATCAAGAGTACTAGAAGCATAAATTTGATAGTCTGATTACAAATTAGCTTTGATTGATGAAGATCATCCAATTTATAGAAGAATTGGAGAGATGACAAGATTAGCATGATTCAATTCAAATGGAAATTGCAAATCAATTATGTCAATTATGACAAATTATACACTTTCTATGCAAAATTTGTTGATTGATAATTTATGACAAATTATGACAACTTCTATGTCAAAATTGATTGATTGTCAATTATGAAAAATTTATGACAAATTGACATGTCATTTCCATGAATTTAGGAGAGAAATAGGAGGAAATTGAAATTAGGAATTAGAAAATTAGAAATTAGAGAATTAAGAAATTAGGAATTAGGTAAATTAATTAATAATTTGTCATTTATTAATTAATTCACAAAGAGGAATAATTAGCCAATTGAATGAACATTTAATTGCAATGAGAAGACTTAGGATAAATAAATAATTTATTAATCCTAAAGGAAGAAAATGACACACAAGGTTAAATGATTAAATCATAAAACCCTAGAAGATGAATTAGGTCTTGATGAAAGATAATTGACTCGATTCGATTTGATTTTGGATTGATAAATGACCAATGTGATAAATGATTTGATTGAGAAAATGCGCCAATTGACGAGGAACAATGACAAATTGATCCAAATTGACATATTTGAGACAGACAACGATCGATGACAAATCGATCGCCAAATGACAAGATTGACAAGAGGACAAGAATCGATGACAAAATAGATTGCAAAATGACAATATTGAAAATGACCACGATTGATGACAAATCGATCGCAAAATGACAAAATCGAACATGACAACGACCGATGACAAATCGATCGTTAAATGACAAGATTGAAAATGATAAGGATTGATGATAAATTGATCACCAGAGGACAAGATTGACAAGAGGACAATGATCGATGACAAATCGATCGCAAGATTGACAGGAGGACAAAACCCTAATTAGGATTGACAATGTCCAAAATGATGACAAATAAGCATGCACATTGATGCAATAGGATAAGATTGATTAAAATCACAACTGGAGATTGTTGTCGACAAGACCAAATTTGAGAGTGAGATAAAGGAAGAATGTAGAAGAATGACTTGATGTTCACAAATGATAAAGACCAAGTACGAATCATAGGAGAAATGTTAATGCGACGCAAAAAAGCCTAAAATGAGGCAATGCGTAAATGTTAAAGTATGACTCCGCAAACGTTGACCATTTTTAGGTGTCTACATTTTGCCCCTCTTTGAGACAATGTGATTCTAAGAATTGTTTCAAAGAACTATAATGAAAATGCCCCAGACCATGATAATGACATATGCATGCCCCCTCGAGGAATTGGCCGGAAACATGAAGAAAATAGGCCAATTGATCGATAAAAATGATAGGATCGAACGGACTGACAATCGGATACTGGATGCATGAAGGACAAGCAATTGAAGATGCAAAGGACTGTGACCAACATAAGATGGAGAGGGTGCACGTCCATCTATGCACTGACAAAGATCTATAAATGAGACCAAGAGAGGGAAAATTGCTCATTTGAACTAGACAAAGAGGAGGATTTGTTGCTTTGGACAAGGACACTTGCAGATAGATGGTGAACATTCCAATGGCGGATCACCTCGGGGAATGTGTATGCACATTCAGACGACCGGACGAAGCAGGAGCAACGGTATGGATCTCAAATACCCATGTTTTCAATTTCATGAATTTTGATTGCTTGCGGGACATTGCGGGGCCCATAGGGAATGCCGAAAAGGACTCCTGCGCTTGTGTAGGGCAAATCCTGCACTTGTGTAGGGTCTTCTATGCTTGTGTAGGGGGACACAGGTGCAGGTTACCTGACACAGGCACAGGTTACCTTACACAGGCGCAATTAAGCAATGCAAACCCTAATTTTGGTCAAAATGACATGCAAATGATCCAGAAAAAGGGGACAAGGGTAGGATAGGTCAGATTAGATGAAAAACACCCTAATTAGACATGAAAAAGAGGAAATGCAACCTGTAGGAGCAAACCCTAAAACTGACAAAATTGTGCCCCAATTGTGATGCAGAGTCGACAGTATCCGTTGATCACACGAGAGAACTGACCTGACTGCTTCATGCTACGACAGACTCAGGAGCACAGAGAGAGATACCTTAGCAGGACTTGGGATATACTATGTCACATTCATGCCCGAGATTAGGGCAAACACAGGACTACTTACCGCATTGGCAGAGTGATGGCATTCACAGACTTCCTCATTCCATTTGGCGATTGGAGAGGCGACGGTGACATTGGAGGATGTATGGCGTATCCTCCGCATTCCGATTCATGGAGAGATGATAGAGTATGATCCAGTGATAGGGAGAGATGCATTATACAGATTGTTTGAGTGTGATGCAGATGATCTAGATATCGTCGAGAGGGAGATTGGCTGGGAGACTATGGCATCAGATTATGATCGACGATATGTGGTGATAGCCGTGGTGATAGCATGTCTACTAGCAGGAGACAGACGAGGACATGGATTCCCTATTAGATGGGGAAGAGTGCTGGAGCGGATGGCGACAAAGGGGACAGTGTACGCATGGGGATCATGTGTACTAGCTATGCTCTATTTTTAGCTGCATCAGATAGCATATCAAGGAGTTCAAACTTTGAGTTGTGGAGTTACATTGCTACAGGTATGGGCATTTGAGCACATAGCTATATGTCGACCGATCACAGATAGACAGGTAGTACCACACCGACCATATGTGTATTGCTATGGGGGAGCACTGAGATAGGGTCCTTTTAGATATATATTGTACTGGCGACATGAGCTAGACCGACTAAGAGAGTTCATATGGAGGCCATATCGTGATTGCCCGGGATGGTTAGATGATAGAGAGGAGTTACCATATTGTAGACAGGAGAGGTACTTGATTGGGCGACTAGTGAATCACCAGAGATTGATTGAGTTGTACCTGCCAGAGAGAGTCAGACGACAGTTTGGAGAGAGGCAGGATGTACCTAGGAGGACTGCACACTTTGCCTGATCGCACAGAGAGATAAGTCAGTGGGGGAGTATGATTCAGCCACACATAGCATATGCAGACTTCTCACAACTACAGCAGAGACAGTGGGATTAGAGATTAGATGTGGCAGACTCTGGGATGACAGATGAGTATGAGAGATGGTTTGCACGACGATGGCCAGTGCCATTGACAGATCCGGATATTCCAGTACCTAGGCGACAGGAGGACTTCCCACTCACAGGAGAGGAGGAGGGAGATGATGAGGACAAGGAGGATGAGGATGGTGAGGATGAGGATGATGGGGATGATGAGGACAGAGACGAGGATGGTGGGGATGATGAGGATGAGCCAGATTCAGGTGAGCATGAGGCACTACAGGACACACCCATAGAGCCAGAGACCGCTAGGATAGAGGAGATGGAGATATTCAGGGCTACCATAGCGAGTCAGCAAGATCATATTGCGACTTTAGAGAGACAGCAGGATCAGTTCAGAGCAGAGATAGCTAGACTCACAGCAGCTCGAGATGTAGCGATTGCTCAGGCACAGCGAGAGGAACAAAGAGTCATTGAGTATATTGGGTCGATTTGGGATGCCAGTGTACGGGAGCTAGGACAAATGCTGGTAGAGACCGGAGAGGAGATACACCATTGGAGGACACTATATGAGAGTGCAGTTCCACCAGAGCAGAGAGCACCTTCATATCGGGCACGATCGAGGACAGAGAGCAGGGCACGCTCTCGAAGGTCATTGAGCAGCATGGGGGTGAGTGGACCGAGGAGACCACCACAGCCAGGACCAGGAGGGACATCATCCGCAAGACCTTGCAAGGATGAGGAGGACCGAGGGAGCACCCAGTGACAGAGGCACGTGCTCCTTAGACAAACAGTAGACATTATGTAGTTTGACATTTTGTAGTCAGCCTGCGGGCCATACTTAGGACAGACAGTCTGATTTTGTACTCTGATATTATGATGATATACGATATGATATGCATCGATATGATGGGATGCAACATGTTATGACTTATGTGATTTTCCATGTATGGATGGCTTATGTACTGTTTATGTACCATTGTGGAATATGTATGGATATGTTTTTTGTTTATGTGTTTTTGATGCATTTATAATATGAAATGGATAAAATACTTGATATGGTACTTAATGTAATGCAAATGTACTAACCAAATAGATGCAAGATACAGTATATGTGTGCAGGGAAATTAGAGCACTAAACCGAACTGACTATCTGAACTAACGGAAGAAATGTTAGTAAGAAGAAAATGAGACAGAAGACAGTTAGAGACGAAGACAAACTTGCTTTCAGTAATGCACTTTGTAGGTGAGAACCTTTATTTTTATATAGAAAAATGGATGTGTAGCATCATGGCATTTAAGGCCAGAGCTGAAATGCAACCCTTTGTGCAAAAGATAGACACATTGCAGACAAACAACAATCGCAACAAAAATGAAAGGAACATGAACCATCCCGGTCACTCTAAATCACTCAGTGACATCATTGAGCAACATAGGAACATGATCGAAGCCAAAGATAAATCAATAAAAAGATAAGATGCACAAATTCCAACAAATCAAACAAACATCTTGATCTTCATTGTCAAAAGTTGAAAGTGCTGATAGGATGATCATGTTGTCTGGTTTCAGGGAATGCGGTACCCCGTCTAAGACAGGACACAGTTTGGTTTCGAGTATACCACACCCTGTATAAGACCCATGATAATGTGCCAAGGACGAATTGATTGGTAGGTTGATTGATATGACAATTCGGATCAGTTTGAATGTTTGGTTTTGAGTAAAACGTTCATCTATTAATGTGTGATTTCATTAAAGCACAGTGTTGATTGTGAGTTTGTTGGATGTATGCTTAGTGATCTGTTTATTCACAAAGGGATGATTTATTGCCAAAATGCTTGTTTTTGGATTTTAATGTTTTTTGGTCATTTTTTCAGGACTTTTTATGATTTTTAGGGATTTTCATATTTTCAGGACTTTATTCGATTTTTTTTTTTGAAGATTTTTTCAGGACATTTTAAAAAAATTTTATGATCTTTTTTTCAGGACATTTTTCGATTTTTTTTTTGAAGATTTTTTCAGGACATTTTTAAATTTTTTATGATTTTGCCCCCAGTGTCTAGCAAGGCAAGGAATATGATAGGTGAATAAATAGGCTTGCTGAAATGATGGTGGATAGAGGGAAGACAAAGGCCTTTTATTATGGAGACAATGCGGATGCAATTTTCAAGGGCTATTGCGTGATGGGACAAGAGACTGGATATGACAATGTAAAGCAGGAACATGGCATGAGGGACATGTCAAGAGATGTTTGAAACCATGTTTAAATTTTGCGTCCTTATGTCAGATCAAGATCAAGGAATGAAATGGAGTGTATGGATAGTGATAAGATATGGATAGGATAAGCAAGACCAAGAATGGATAAGGGACATGGACTGAAGGTCAGGATAGGATACGAGATAGTGGCAGAAAGTTGCAATAAGATAGGGAATATGGATGAAAAGTTATAATAAGCAAATGGATAAATGACCAAAAGCTATGATAAACTGAAAGCTACAAACAAGATGCATAATGCTCATGAAAATCCTTAGCCTTGTCAAGATCAAAGGTGGAAAGGGAAAATGGACATGAGGGACAATAGGATAATGGAGGGTAATGACAGGGGTTCGATAGGATAATGAAGGGCAATAGGATGTGAAGGAGGAAACCTGCCCCCAAGTGTGGTGTGCAAGAAGTTCATAAATTACGCATGACGCCTGTTTTCCAGGTTTTCATCACGGTACTTGCCCAAGGCGCCTGTTTGCCAGGTTTTCACTAGTGGACGAATTATTTTTGCTTTACTTTTTTTTTTTTTCTCACTTTTTTTTTTCACTTTTTTTTTGTATTTTGACTTTTTCAATAGAAGATGGACACATGATAGGGCATGGAAGAAGGACTCAAACATCTTTTTTTTTGGATATTAGCCTTAAAAAAAAAAAAATGGACCATGACTTTTAAAAGTATGCTCAAAGACGTTGGTAGGATAAGGACATGGAAAAAGAGATGAAACTAAGGCGAGGATTTATGCAAAGGATTGGACCAGAGGGATCGAAGGATGGAAAATATGAATTGGATAATGGATAGGGTATTGGAAGAACTGGGCTTCAATGGATGAAAATGATGGCAAGATCGACATTGGCACACACCTTGAGGGGTGATGGACTAATGGAGGACAAATGTATTTTGGATATTGAGATTTTGATGGAGGAAAGGCTATGGATTTTGGGACATAAGGGCCCAAAACGGATGAAGAAGGTGGTGGAGAAATAGACTTGGAAGGTTTGGATGGAGGAATAGAAATTTTGGATGCCAAGTTGGATGTTTCTTTAGGATTTTGTGCTTCAAGGAGTTGCTTAGGGATCCACATGGTTTTTGATTTTTCATGCTTTTGTGGTTCCTTGGAGTGCATTGCTTGCACAAGGGATTTAGGAACCCATATATATTTTGACTTTGCTTTATTTTGCTCAGTGGGCCTTTGTGGCCTTTTGGATATTTCTTTTTCTTTATAGATCAATTTGTTCTTTGTTTTGACATGGCGATTATATTGGACATGTTGATCCTTGAATACATGTGGATTTCTAGACTTATGAATTTTATACTTGGCGTCCAAATTGCTTGGAGGGGGAAAGGAATGCATGGATGGATATGAATGAAATGGAGTTCTTTTGGATGGATGAAATTTACTCAAGGATATGTGCCTTTACTGACCTTGCATAGAGGACAAAGGGATATAAGGACCTAATATGGATGGAAGGTATGATGGGGAAGGGATATGTTTGGATTTTGAAGGGATGTTGGAATTAGTAGGGGTACCCACGACTTCAGGAATTTCACTGAGGCCATGACCCTTAATATTTTCTTTAACATGAAGGGATGCTTGCTTATGGTGATGTACCCCTTTGCCTTTATGAATATCTTGACTTGTAGGATACTCTTTTCTTTGGGAAGAAGATGCGAGTCCATTATGAGGTGGATATGAGGTGAGAGAAATAATGGGATCTTGAAGTGGATCAGATTGCACCAAAGTGGAAGAACCCATTATGCATGTTGAGGGTTCATGAACATCTTGCACTGACATGTTAGAATCATGAGTGGGATTAGGATCATGAGGGGGACTAGGATTGTGTGGTGGACATGGTTCAATGACAGGCTCTTCAAGAGGTGGAATGGGAGAAATAATGGGATCATCACAAGAAATGAGATCTTGGAGTGTATATGGAGCATTAGGATGTGGAGATGGAGGAAAAAGTGGATCTTGTGGAGGATCTGAAGGAATGATAGGGTCTTGTGTTGAAAATGAATTTGGAAGGATACTTTGATCTTGACAAGGAGGAAGATCATTGGAATCCTCTTTAAAGGTGCTTTGCTCTTGACTTTTAATGGAATCATCAGAAAGGATGGAAGGAATATCTTGATTTTTCTCAGGAAGTGGAATGTCAATGGGATTTTGGATAGGATGGACAAGAATAGGGGAATCATCATGAGTTTCTGGGAAGATGAGATCTTGGTCAACAATTGGATGGGATGATAAGTGATGCCCTCCTAAATGGCACAATGTTAGCTTAAGATCAAACAACACAAAACACACAAGATGTTAAAGTTAGTCAATCAAAAACTAAAACAAATGAAGGCATTCCAAAAGAGATACTAAAAGAGACATGCTAAATATATCTAATAAATAGAACAAATGATCATGAGACATCTCCAACTGCCTCTTAGCATGGCCTTAGCTTCTTCTCCCTTGTTCCTCTCCTCTCCAAGTTCCAAAATAGTGTAGCTCTCAGCAGCTTTTTGCACTATGGATGCTTATGGAGGATTGAGATTTATGGAATAGCTCTAAATGTGAAATAAAAAGCTATTTTAATGCTAAAATGAAGTATTTTACCAAAAAGACAAGATTTAGATTGTTTATGCTAAAATGCTCTCTAAAATGTCTATAGTCTAAATGCATACAAGTTTTCAGGATCTGGATTATGAAGGAATGGGCTCTATTTATAGGAAAAATGGAGCAATGGATGGCCAGGATTGAAGGGTTTAATCAAGGGTCAAGCTTGAAAGTTGGGGATCCATGTGCACAATTTGCACCAATGAAATGGTGACAAGTGTCAACACAGGATTGGGTTGAGAGAAGAGGTTGGAGGCATTAAAGGCCTGAGAAGACCTCATGGTTATCTAAAGGCTAAGAGTCAAGCCTAAATTAGGATTACCCACTAGATTAAGAGTTAATCCAAGGATAAACCTTTGTGCAAATGATTAAGAGATAATCATGGTCAAAGCATTGAAGGCTTGATGAGACCCTTGGGTTGGGTAGAGGTTGAGTCAAAACAAATGTTTTAACCATGTGGGAGAGTTGAATTAACCATTAATGGTTATTGGAGACTTTGTGGATTAAGTGGTTGAAAGTTGGAAGCCTTTAATGGTTTTCAAAGACTTTGGGGTTTTTGGTGGTTGAAGGTTGAAAACCTTCAATGGTTATCCAAGACTTTGGGCCATTTGAGAAGTGACTCCATTTTGCTTAGGAATGTGACAATAATTAGGGGATGGATCAGACTAATTAGGAAGGGGTTAGAAGAATCTAGAAGGGGATTAGATTTTGCAAGTGGATTTGGTGGGTGAGGGAAAATAGGATTTTATTTGAAATAAAAATTCATTTATTTCAATAAATGTGTGCAAGTTGCATTTGTAGGAAAATGCAAGTGGGGGGGGATAATGATTTAAATAAATGTTAATTTATTTAAAAGAGGAAAAGGGGGATTTAATTAAATAAATTGATTTTATTTATTTAATTGATTGTGAATTTGGTTTAATGAATTAATTAAAATAAATTGAATAATTTATTTAATTAATAGAAGAATGTTTGAGGATGAATTAATTAAATATTAATTTAATTAATTGATGGCTAGTGGATTTTTAATCAAATAAATATGAAATATTCATTTAATTAAAATGGACAGATTTATGTGACTACATTTGCCCCTCTTTGAGACGGTGCAGTTTATCGCATCGTTTCAAAGAAAGAAAAATAGGTGTGAAGAAATGCCCCATAAAATGTTAATTTAATGGGTGGTATGCCCCCTCGAGAGATGGGTCGAAATTTTTTGAAAAATCGGGCGATCTCTCAAAAAAGAACGAAAATTGGCAGGGTGGTAGAAGAGAAGAAGTTAGGCATACGGGTGAAAAATAGAAGAAATCGGAGATAAAATGGAGAAACATCAAGCCAGTGAGTACCCTTAGGTCATGCAGGAAATACAGTGAAAATGTGGTGGTTGTTCTTTTGAGTGATGCTATACAATTGATCAAAATTGGTTGAACAATCTGGTGCAATCGGTTGAATTGCCCCGATCAAGTCAAAGCATGACAGTTGATGTCAGTTGTTTGCTTGGACAAGATAAAGTCTGAGTAAGTGAATCAAAGTGACCTGATGAGACTTAGGCAATTGATGCAATTGCCCGATGAAGTCAAGGTATATGAAGCAAAAATACTCGTTGAGACTTAGACAATTGATGTAATTGTCCGTTGGATTGTGTTTGATTGGTTGATCAATTGATAGTGTGTGCGTGTGATGGATGGTTGTGGGGAATCATGGCAACCCCGTTGAGACTAGGTCATTGTGATAAATGCCTGATGTAGTCTAGGATTACCATGATCGATTACCTGTTGAGACCCGAAGATACTTGATCAGAGTATCTGTTGATAGTCTAGGTGTGTGGGAGTCGATGTATCTGTGCAAATAGAGTAACTTTCTTGACTTATCGGATGAATGAGGATGGGAAACACAATCCCTCCTATTAGAGATGGATGGTGATGAACGTGGCTTGATTGGGTTGATGGGAAACGATGAAGGATATGTGATGCTGATTATCGAGATGGGGAGGGTGGGGGGGTTCAATGTTAAATAGAAGAAATGGAGGACCTATTACATTCCTATGGAAGAAGAGGAAAATAGAGTATCCATTGTCATTACTATGTATGAATGATATGCAGCTATTTATGAATGTATGGATGGATGGAATGCAACGAAATGCAATATATACAGATGAGATGAAATGACGATCCATGGTGCTTTATTTTTCATCATTGAGCTTTAAAATGTTGTAAGAAAATACAAGCAACTTGACATAAAGATTCAAGATGACGAGAGTATTTCTTACATGGATTTTGATATAGCAAGTTAATACAAGCAACTTGATATAATGGATCAAGTTGACCTGAGTATTGCTTGCGGGACAGACAAGGATTATCTTCGTTCCTGCATGACTTGGATCGTCCTCCTTGATCTTATGCTGATCAGATCCTGAGACAAGTTCATACCGTACTAAGAAATAAAACCTTTATCCAATTTTGGAGGAAGAGGAACAAAAGGATGAGCATTGTACCTACAAACAAACAGTATATTTACATAAAGAATAAAGAATATGGATCCTTGGTAATGGTTCATGCCCATATGGTCGAGGTATACGCTGTAGTCAGCAAGCCGTAGTGATCTATGACTGCATTTTGCATAAGATCATGTAGCTTGGTGAACTTCCCACGTAGACACCATTAGTACATGCCCCAGTACTTCATCGGAAATAATGCACAAACGATACAAAACAATGCTAAAAGATTCCGATACAGATAAACAAACAATTGAACTCACAAATCAACCAAGTATTTGATAGCTTAATAGAATTTTCTTGTCAAAGAAAACGTCATCTTGTCTTTGTTTTGGTAAGGAAGGATGCATCCTTGTTTAAAGACAGGTTTGGATTTGTTGATGTCGATTGTGTTGGTTTGATTGGTAAATGGTCAGTGTGTGAGTAGTTGTCAATGTTTATTTTGTATCTGATCGGATAAATATTTACAAGGTGTTGCCATGTTTTTGTGTAATTTTTGATGGGTTTTTCAATGTTTTTTGGATTTTGTGAAACAATTTTGAATGTTTTTGGTATTTTGAGAGTCATTTTTGAATGTTTTTGATATTTTCTGAAGATTGCCTAAATGAAGAGCATAATGATATATAAGACAATGTAGAATCCACTTCCATCACGAGGGTAAGGGTATTGCCCCCAGTTTGTAGACCTGACTATGAAAAGGTGGGATGCTAGACGCATGGAGTACTTTCTTAATTGCAGATCAAATAACAAGCCATGGTTGGGATAGATGGATGTATGTGTGCATGAATGTGATCGCAACGAGCCTGAAAGATACTAGAGCCATTGCCTTTACGAGTGGCACCTGTTTGCCAGGTTTTCACCATCGCACTTACCCAAGGTGCCACCGGAGTGGTTGTTCACCGTTTGGATGCATGATTTTTCTTTACTTTTTTTAAATGTTTTTGTATTTTCTTCAAGAATTTTCTGAATGTTTTTGGTATTTTTCTGATATGTAGGGGAGCCTGATGCTCTGTACACCTTAGGTATAAAACCGTTTGAGGTGCATGCTGTTGATTGGATCTGCGAGCGGTTCTCCGTCTGATGTAGCCAACTGATATGCCCCGGACCCAAATACAGCAGTGACAACATATGGGCCCAGCCAGTTTGATTCAAACTTGCCTTGATGTTCTCTGTTTGGTTGGTTGCGAGGATTCTCTCGAAGAACAAGATCACCTACCTCAAATGTACGAGATCTAACTCGGTGATTGTAGCTTCTACTCATGCGCTGCTGATAGGCTTTGAGGTGATTGTATGCAGCTTGTCGCTTCTCATCAAGTAACTCTAAGTCCTGAAGACGTGAGACTCTGTATGCTTCATCATCGATGAGATTATGCAAGGAAACTCATAGTGATGGTATCTCAACCTCAATAGGTAAGATAGCTTCGGCACCATAGACCAATGAATAAGGAGTTGCACCTGTAGGGGACTGAATGCTAGTTCGATATGCCCATAGCGCTGGATTCAATTGAACATGCCAATCACGGCCGGTATCATTGACTGTCTTCTTTAGGATCCTCAGTATGTTTTTATTGGATGCTTCGGCCTGACCATTGCCTTGTGGGTAATAGGGAGTGGAAAAGCGGTGTTGGATATGAAATTTCTCACAAAGCTCACGGACATCCTAATTTTTGAAAGGAAGACCGTTATTTGTGACAATGGACATGGGCACACCATACCGGCAGATGATGTAATTGAGGATGAATGAGGCGATCTGCTTGCCGGTGACTTGGGTAAGTGGAACAGCTTCGATCCACTTGGTGAAATATTCGGTGGCGGTAATAATGAATTTATGGCCATTGGATGAAGATGGATGGATCTTACCCACAAGGTCAAGGCCCCATTGACAAAAAGGCCATGGTGTTGTGATTGGTTGTAGTTCCTGTGCTGGTGCATGTATCAGGTCACCATGAACTTGACATTTCTTGCATTTCCTGACAAAGTAGTAGGAATCCTTTTCCATAGATGGCCAATAGTATCCAGCTCGCATGATCTTCTTGGCTAGTGATGGACCACTTGAATGAGTCCCGCAAATTCCTTCATGTACTTCTTCCAAAGCCTTTGTTATCTCATCTTGTTCCAGACATCGAAGGAGAGTACCATCAAGACTACGTCGGTATAGGGTTTTGGCAATAATGGTATATCGAGCAGTTTGGCGAATGAAGGTTTTTCGTTGGTTATTTGATTGGTTGGGAGGAAGGGTGTGATCGCGGAGATAGGTGTAGAACTCACCATACCATGGGGATTCGGAACCGACAAGGCGACATATTATTTCGGATTCAGGGATATCATAAGCGGGAATCCAAAGCTGTTCTACCAAGAACTCGTAGCGTGTTGAATTCTGTGGAAGATCTAGTAGAGATGCGATGGTAGCCATGGCGTCAGCAGCTCGATTCTGATCTCTTGGTATCTGCTCAAAAGTAATAGTAGTAAATGATGTCTTTAGAGTGTCCACCATTTGCTTGTATGGCATGAGTTTATCATCTTTGGTCTGATACTCATCTATTGCTTGTCGAATGACCAGTTGTGAGTCGCCATATACTTGCAGTTCTTTTAATTTCCATTGTATGGCTAATCTAAGTCCTGTGATCAAGGCCTCATACTCTTCTATGTTGTTTTTGCATGGAAATGTGAGCCTGTAAGACTTCGGGATGCTATCACCTTGAGGTGTGATAAACAGAATGCCTGCCCCCGAGCTGTGCCTAGTGTATGAACCATCAAAATATAGTTTCCATGGCTGTGCTTCTGTGATCATGAATATCTCTTCATCTAGAAAATTGGAAATGAGAGGATGATCGCCTATGAGAGGTGCATCGGCCAATTGATCTGCAATGACCTGACCTTTGATAGCTTTACGGTCCACATACTCGATGTCGAATTCACTTAGAATCATTACCCATTTAGCTAAGCGACCTGTCAATGCTGCTTTGTTAAGTAAATATTTGAGTGGATCAATCTTTGCAATGAGTTGCACCTTGTGTGTTAACAGATAGTGCCTCAGTTTAGTGGCTGCCAAGATTACTGCTAGGCAAGCTCGCTCAATAGGTGTGTAATTGAGTTCATAGCCCACCAGTGTGCGAGAGATGTAGTAAATAGCACACTCTTTACCTTCTGCATTATGTTGTGCCAGTAGTACACCCAATGCTGTACTTGTTGCTGAGATATAGAGCAATAATGGTCTACTGGGATCTGGTGGCATCAACAATGGTGGATTCATGAGATAGTCTTTAAGGGCCTGAAATGCTTGCTGGCATCGGGCATCCCACTGAAAGCGGATGTTCTTGTGTAGCAGGTGTGTGAATGGGTGACACTTATCAGCCAATTGTGCAATGAATCTGCGGATAGATTGAAGCCGTCCTTGTAGTGTTCTTAGCTGACTGATATTCTTTGGAGGTGGCATGTCCATGATTGCCTTAACCTTTGCTGGATCGACCTCAATACCTTTGCTCGAGACAATGTATCCTAGAAGCTTCCCGGAGGTCACTCCGAAGACACATTTCTTTGGGTTGAGTCGAACATGGTATTGTTCTAGTCTATCAAAGATTTGATCTAAGATATGGAGATGTCCTTCTCTTGTGAGTGATTTTGCTAGTAAATCATCCACATAGTCTTCCATCATAGTATGCATCATGTCATGGAAGATGGTGGTCATTGCTCTTTGATAGGTCGCTCCTGCATTCTTTAGACCAAAAGGCATTACATTCCAGCAATATGTGCCCCATGGACATGTGAAGGCTGTCTTATGTTGATCTTCTGGTGCGATCTTTATTTGATTGTATCCTGAAAAGCCATCCATGAGTGAAAGCATGGCATGTCCTGCTGTTAGATCTACTATGATGTCGATATTTGGTAGAGGGAAGTCATCCTTAGGACATGCCTTATTCAGATCTCTGAAGTCTGTACAAATGCAGATGCCCCCTTTTGGTTTGCCAACTGGTACAATGTTGGAGATCCATTCTGCATAATCAATTGGTCTAATGAAACCAACATCCAGGAGTTTCTTGAGTTCTGTTTTGACTAGCACGGCAATCTGAGGATGCATCTTACGAAGCTTCTGCTTGACAGGTTTGGCTCCTTTTGCTACTGTGAGATGATGCATGACTAAATCAGGGTCAAGCCCAGGCATGTCTACATATGACCATGCAAAGTTGATCTGACGCTGTTGGAAGAACTCTATAAATTGAGGTTGTTCCTCTGGAGTGAGAAGAGATGCCAAATGTATGATATGAGGGTTTTCAGGAGTCCCCACATTGTATTCTTTGGTCTCCTCAATGAGGATCGTTGATCGTTCCTGTTGTGTATTAGCAGGGAGAATGTCAAACCCTTCATCCTCAAGTGCCTCTGAGAGGTTTTCACCATTGGATACGCTCTTTCTTTTTACTTTTGTTGGATCAAACAGTGCCACAGTGTGGTTTTCACTGGAAGATCCATGTTTTAATGTTATATTTTTGCAGCTGAAGGGTTTGGCATCTGCCCCGAAGTATGCTGCGCTATTAAGTTCAATGGCGAATCCAGCTTTGTGATCCCCGCTTGGTAGATTATCCCTTAATTCCAAAAAGTCAATGATAGCCTCATCGTTTTGGAAGAGGTCAAGACATGGGGGATTTGGTTGGTTCCATTCAATGAGTTCAGGGTGGACAATGGGCATTACGTCATCGATTAGGTTAAGTGCGGGAGATGTATCAGTGAGGGTTAAGACGGTGTGGTGAAGGTCGTTGATGGTACTCTCCCTGTCAGAATCAGGCGTAGGATGAGACGTAGGGTCTGTGGAAGATGTTTCCAGCTCAGGTACCCAAGTGGTCTTTATCTGTGCTTCTCCGTAAACAGGGATGTCTTTGCGGGGTGGAGGTGGTGATGTGTCTTCCTCATCTGAAGTGTTAAGTTGCACTGAATCGAATTCCCACTCATGTGAGTCGGTCTCTGAATCACTCTCCAGCATCCGATTGCTATACCATACTGGGATGTCTTTGGAGTTAAACACGGCAGGTGTGATTGGTTTATGTATCCTTGTAGTGATCGGTGCTGCAGGAATTGTGATGGGGTTTAATGGATTTGTCACTGGAAGTATCGGTAATGGTGACTCAGTGGCTTCTGCTGGAACTACTGGTGCCATAGATGCTGCTGCGGGTTCCAATATAGTTGCTGCTACAAATGGTGTTGCTGATAGGATTACTGGTTCGTTTGATGGGATGAGTGACATTGGTGATGGTGGAGTTGTGATCCTTGAGGGGGCAGTGGGGATAGTGCTTGATGGTGCTTTGATTATGAAAGGTATCCTCTTTGCAGTAGGTGGGCAAAATGGTTTGCTGGGTTTTCCTTTGAATCTGAGTTTAGGAAGGATCTCTTTTTCAAAGCCAAGGCCTGTATTACCTTTGGGCTTGAATTCTGGTAGTAGAGGTTCGTGTCGTCCTTGTTTGCAGTATCCCAAAGCACTCTGACCATCATATCCTATTCTTTGCATAATGAGGAGGCCTTTGCCATATTGTTCCGTAGGAAGTGTAACTCGCGGTATGTCAGTGGTGATGGGATCCTTATAGATCCAGTCCGCTAGGTCCTCATCTTGTGTTTCTTCCTCTTGACTCTTTCCAAGAATGAAAGGCGTTAAGGCACATGGAGGCGTGATTAGTGGTTGCTGGAGCAACTGCTGTGGTTTACCACGTGTTCTAGGAGAAGTGGGCATTTGTCCCACACAAAAGAGCTGACTCAAGTTGTATTCTCCAGGACCTTCTTCTGCGATTTTCATCTTAAGCTTTTCTTGCTTGGGTATAGGGGTGTTTGAACTAGCAAGAGAGGCGGGATTTACATATGATGTGGAGGAAATGGCTTCCCTATTATTAGGAACAGTAATTTCTGGTTGATGGCTGATATTATGGCAAAATGCAAAGGGATTTGCATCGCCCAGGATTGTGATCTCTGCACCATTATGTGGGAACTTGATACATTGATGGTAGGTAGATGGAACAGCTTGCATGGCATGTATCCAAGGTCTCCCTAATAATAGATTATATGGCAGAGGAAGGTCCAGAACCTGACAGATGATGTGCTTTACCACAGGGCCTACTCGGATTGGTAGTACCACAGCTCCTTTGGATGAACGCTCTGCATCATCATAGGCCTTGATGGTGATCTTCTTGCGAGGATCCACTGATTCTACTGCATAGCCCAATGCTGTGACCAACTGTAGTGTGCAAATGTTTAGGCCTGCTCCATTATCAATCAAGACTCGCTTGATCCTGTGTTGGTTGACAAAGCCTTCAATGTGGAGTGAGGCGTTATGAGGTTGCTGGAAGGAAGAGTTATCACTTTCGGAAAAAGTGAGACAAGGTGATGACTTTAGACTTCCAACCATGGCTTGAAATTGGTCCGTGTTCAGGTTTGCAGGGACTGACGCCTCTTGGAGTGCTTGATCCAAGATTGTTTTATGAGAGGGTGACAGACGCAAAAGCTCCAAGATGGATATAAGCGCAGGGGTTTTGTCTAATTGTTCCACAAGATTGTACTGCTTTGGGACGGAGGTGGTGCCTTGTGGAGCTGCCTTGATGGTGACCTTGCCACGACGTGTAACAACATTGCAATTTGAGGTGGGATTTTTGAAGGTTATGGTTGCAATTTGTTCACTGGCATCATACAGGTGATTTACAGTGTAATTATACGCAGCTTGCGTATAATCAGTGGTATCAGGACCTCGTCTGGAAGTGGAAGGACCCCTTTGATCTTGTGATGGAAGTGGATTCTTGAACATCTGATGATCATTATTGGTTGTTTTTGGGTCATGCCCTTCAATTTCAATTTCTCCTCGGTCAATAAGATCCTGAATGAGATCTTTCAATCGGTGACAATTACTTGTCTTGTGTCCTCTTCCTTGATGGAACTCACAGTGTTCAGTATCTTTCCACCATGCTGGTTTGACTTGAGGCTCATAGTTTGATAGCTTAGGTAGAGTGACCAAATTTTGAGAGAGGAGTTGTCGCAACACTGTTTCAATGGGTTCCCCTAAGGGAGTGTAAGTGCGTTTTTGTTTTTGTGGACGAGGTCTTGGTTCATCTTGAGATGTGATGCGACCTTGATTAGGAGGACCATGTGTATTATTTTGAGGTGGAGGATTTTGTCCTGCAAACCGAACCATAGGTTGTGCATTTTGGACAGTCCTGGCATCCACAACTCCATCATTGACGATATTCTTATTCTTGTTCCAGAAGTTCGGTTTATCGCTATTGAAGCGCGGGCGAGGAGCATCTTTTGGTTCATTAAAGATTTTGATGAGTCCTTTTTTGATGAGTGCCCTTTCACATTTTATACCCTTGGTGATCATATCGTTAAAGGAGTCTGTGTCTTTGACATCGAGGTGAAATTCCATTTCTTCGTTTAAGTTGGAAATGAAAATTTCCACTAGTTCTCGTTCAGGTAACTGAAGAGAATGTCTGCTAGACATTTGGCGCCATCGTTGCAGGAATACTGAGAATAGTTCACCTGGTTTTTGTTTGGTATTGCACAAATCAGCCATGGTGATGTCGCATTCAATATTATAAGAGTAATGAGATAGGAACTTCTGGATGAGTTCCTCAAATGTTCTTATGCCACCTGGTAGTCAGGAAAACCATGATGTGGTTGTTCCTCCCAAGCTTTGGGGAAAAAGGCGCATTAAGTATGTGTCTTCATATGCGACTTCGAGACAAGCGGAATGAAATTCTCGAACATGATCGCGGGGATCTCCCTTTCCTCTATATTTTTCGAATTTTGGTGTTTCGAACCCGCGTGGAAAGGGTGGCATATAAAGATTCCTATCAAACGGATAGGGACAGATGTCGTTAAGTGAGAATTGATTGGTCCTAACACCACTATGAAGTTGTTGGGCGAGATTCTCGACTTGTTGCCGCAACATCTCCATTTCATTTGGAGGAGGAGGTGGTGGGTTACCTCGAGGGATGTTATATCTGATGTGATTTCTACCTCTTTCCTCCTCATGGCGACTTTGTCTTTCTGATGCTTGTCTTATTTGGGAAAGATCAAAGTCTGAGGGGAGTTTGGCTCCTTCTTGAGCGAGTCTTAAAAAGTGAGCATCCGCATTGCTCCTTAGTATTTCATCAAATAATCTGTTAAAATGAGGATTATGCTGAACCCTTTCGATTGTTGAAGGAGTGGGTGTACCTGGGTTTTCATCATTCCCATTTCCTCCAAGTGCTTCTTGAAATTCATTGAGGTTGTCCTCTTCTTCCTCAATTTCTATTTCTCGCTGCCTTGATCGTGATCGGGTTTGAGCCATTTTGTTTGCAAGTTTGTGTTGAAGTTGATTGAAGATGATGATGAGTTGTTCGATGAAAGATGGATGATTAGTGGATTGTAGATCTCTAGCACTCTAAAGGTAAATGTAACCAGAATTCTTTCTTTGAATTGCTTGTTTGTTTTGATGAGTTTGGATGTGATAAGGTGTAGAGAAATATGAGATGTGTTACAGATTTTGACTACCTAGCAATGAGAGGATTCACTCATGAACTAGTTTTAACCTGCGTAGATGTGTCTCTTAGGATGAGCTTATCCTAGATGTAGAAACAATCTAAAAGTGATGTGATGTGTTTGATTTCAAGCAATATCTAAAAAAGGAATCTTGGGACAAGAACCTCTTAATGTTTTGAGAGGTTTGGGATGAATTGATGATGGAAAAATGATGTATGAATGAGATGATGGATGTTTTGTTTTCAACTTTAATAAAAACTTTGTGTTACAAATGGAACAAACTCTACTTCTTCCCTTTCAGGCATTGGTGGCATTTCTCGAGCTGTGTTGTAGGTGATACAGATGTTTGGGAAGAAGTTGGGATTAATATTTCCTCCTTGATTTTTGTGATAACTCAGAGCTCTATATTGCATAAAAGCTCTGCGGTTCAATGATTCTGAATCAAACTTGTTTGTTTTACCTTGAAGATAGAGACGCATGCGATGTAGAAAGACTTTATGTGAGACAAATATTTGTCTATTGAGATAGAAGAATTTCCTCCTTTTGATCAAAGCCTTTGAGCTTAATGGTCTTCTTTTCAAGGTGATATTCTGATGACCCTTCTTCTTTCGCAAGATGTGAAGAATGGTCATAAAAGTTGTGACTCTGTGTTGTTTGCACTTTGTTTTTGATGTTTTTGGTTGTGTTGATAGATGTTGGATGAATACTTTGTTTTTGGAATTGATTTTCTGATTTTTCTTTGACAAGAAAACAAAGCAAGCACACAAACACAAGATTGTAGCCTGAAAGGCACAAATGAGTATGGGTCTAGATTAACCCAATCCTTGGACTTGTTTCTGACCCTTCCTTTAGATGTATTTTAAGATGTATTTCCAAAGCCTGAAGTCGGCTCAATTTGCACTAGGTCTGTAAAACGAACACACTTCAAACACTCTTTATCCCTAAGGTCAAATGGCCAGTTGTGATAAATTTAGCCCACATCTTGATATTTCTTCGACTTTGGTACTACATACCTTATGAATCCCGCCTTGGCAGGTAAGGATGTGATATACTAAGTCTTGCACGAGCATAACAAATAGATGATCCCTATGATGGGGGAGTCACCACTTTTATCAAGCCACAAGTGACTTTTCAAAAAGCTATGTTTCTACTCAAGGAAATATGTATGGTGAGTATCTTGGGAGCAAAACCATCTATGCTCTTGCACTAAATTATATCTCAAATATCCTCAATCAATAGAACGGGTGGGCTACTACTCAAAGGTTTTTAGTCATGTTCGATGGCTTTGGACATAAGTTCATTCTGCAGTGACTCACTTAAGAGCCTTGTAACTGGTGGTGGGGCCCATTTGTCCTTTCGGCCAGTTACACTGTAGGAACAGCTATACCCAAGGCTACAGCTTTCGCTCTCACCTGATTTCTATAGCGGCTCGAAGGATTTACCGCTCGAGGTCGTTCCCAAGAGTATCGATCCCTTGGCAGGCCTCTCTTAAAAAAATAAAATTTTGAGTGTTACTAACATTTTTCTCTTGCACCTAGGACCACGAGAGCCAAGGGAGAGGATAGTGTGTGTTAGAAGTAGGTCCACTCGACTGACTTTTGTGCACAAGCGTGCCAAACATGAAATTCACTTGTTCTTTTTAATCCAGCATTTGCAATGTGATTTAACTATTTGGAGATGTTGCTCCAACAGCCATGGTGTTCATTTTTAGCTTCAAAGCAATATGTTTTGTAATCTAGAATTGAGAAATCCTGGTCAACTTAATGAAAAACACGTTTTGCTTTGAAGGAAAATTTTTGTTTTTGCCAAAAATAAAGACAAGTGGATTGTTCTTTTTACTGCACCAAAAATTGAAGTGTGGATTGTGATTTTTAAGTCCCAATTGATGCAAGAAAGAAAGTTTGTTTTGTTGATTTTAAGCACCAAAACAAAATGTATCCCTAACTAGAAAACAATGAAAAACTGTTTTTTTTTTTTGTTTTTTTGTTTTTAAGTTCTTTTTAAGCACTAAATGAAATTTTTTTTTTTGTGATTTTTGTTGTGTTGTTAACCTGCACAAAGAAAAGAAACAAGTTAATAAAATCAATGCTTAAAGGGGGGCTTCCACAAGCCTAATTTTCTATTTTTCGGTTACAAATTTTACAAATCCTGATCCTGAAATGCCCTGAAATTTGACTAAGTCTGAAATTTGGAGGATCTTCCAAAAACTAGATTTTGCATTTCAACTCCTAGAGGTCTGAAACCCCTCTCAAACATCCTGAAAGTATATATGGAATATAACTTAAAGTATTCCATATATATTCTACCTCCCACAAGCCTAAAAATTGTGTTTTTGCAGAAGCGCTGATTCATGCAATAGCGCTAGTCTGCATGAGCAGAAGCGCTAATTTAAACGGTAGCGCTGAAAGAAGAGAAAAATCCGAGAAGACAAAAGCGCTAGAAGTTTGTCAATAGCGCTGAAACTGTGACAATAGCGCTAGAATGTTTCCAATAGCGCTGAAACATTTTCAATAGCGCTACTTTATGGTCAATAGCGCTAAAAGAAATTTTTCAATAGCGCTAAAACGCGTTCAATAGCGCTGAAGCGCGACCTGTGTGGCAATTTCAACAAGCAAAATGTTAATTTCAAAAACAATGATCAGAAGGTTGCGTGTTCGATTCACGTCGGGTTCACCAAATGATGCCCTCCTAAATGGCACAATGTTAGCTTAAGATCAAACAACACAAAACACACAAGATGTTAAAGTTAGTCAATCAAAAACTAAAACAAATGAAGGCATTCCAAAAGAGATACTAAAAGAGACATGCTAAATATATCTAATAAATAGAACAAATGATCATGAGACATCTCCAACTGCCTCTTAGCATGGCCTTAGCTTCTTCTCCCTTGTTCCTCTCCTCTCCAAGTTCCAAAATAGTGTAGCTCTCAGCAGCTTTTTGCACTATGGATGCTTATGGAGGATTGAGATTTATGGAATAGCTCTAAATGTGAAATAAAAAGCTATTTTAATGCTAAAATGAAGTATTTTACCAAAAAGACAAGATTTAGATTGTTTATGCTAAAATGCTCTCTAAAATGTCTATAGTCTAAATGCATACAAGTTTTCAGGATCTGGATTATGAAGGAATGGGCTCTATTTATAGGAAAAATGGAGCAATGGATGGCCAGGATTGAAGGGTTTAATCAAGGGTCAAGCTTGAAAGTTGGGGATCCATGTGCACAATTTGCACCAATGAAATGGTGACAAGTGTCAACACAGGATTGGGTTGAGAGAAGAGGTTGGAGGCATTAAAGGCCTGAGAAGACCTCATGGTTATCTAAAGGCTAAGAGTCAAGCCTAAATTAGGATTACCCACTAGATTAAGAGTTAATCCAAGGATAAACCTTTGTGCAAATGATTAAGAGATAATCATGGTCAAAGCATTGAAGGCTTGATGAGACCCTTGGGTTGGGTAGAGGTTGAGTCAAAACAAATGTTTTAACCATGTGGGAGAGTTGAATTAACCATTAATGGTTATTGGAGACTTTGTGGATTAAGTGGTTGAAAGTTGGAAGCCTTTAATGGTTTTCAAAGACTTTGGGGTTTTTGGTGGTTGAAGGTTGAAAACCTTCAATGGTTATCCAAGACTTTGGGCCATTTGAGAAGTGACTCCATTTTGCTTAGGAATGTGACAATAATTAGGGGATGGATCAGACTAATTAGGAAGGGGTTAGAAGAATCTAGAAGGGGATTAGATTTTGCAAGTGGATTTGGTGGGTGAGGGAAAATAGGATTTTATTTGAAATAAAAATTCATTTATTTCAATAAATGTGTGCAAGTTGCATTTGTAGGAAAATGCAAGTGGGGGGGGATAATGATTTAAATAAATGTTAATTTATTTAAAAGAGGAAAAGGGGGATTTAATTAAATAAATTGATTTTATTTATTTAATTGATTGTGAATTTGGTTTAATGAATTAATTAAAATAAATTGAATAATTTATTTAATTAATAGAAGAATGTTTGAGGATGAATTAATTAAATATTAATTTAATTAATTGATGGCTAGTGGATTTTTAATCAAATAAATACGAAATATTCATTTAATTAAAATGGACAGATTTATGTGACTACAATAAGGTTTCAGGATCTTGATCTTGATCTATTTTAACACGCATTTCTTTATGCTCTAAATTATCCTCTTGACATGGGGTTGGACTTTGGATATGCATGGAGGATTCTAACAAGGAATCAATGTTTTGGCATGAAGGAAATGCACTTTGAACATTTGTGATGGATTCTGGCAAGGAATAAATGCTTGAACATGAGGAAGAGGGACTTTGAATGGGGTCCTTTAAAATAGGTAATGGCAATAAAGTGCATGGTGGCATTGGGTCTTGTATTTCAGAAACATGACAAGGATGTGCATCATGAATTGGATTATCTTGGCAATCAATTATGGATAGCTCTTGGATAATTGCATCCTTGGGTGTATTGTTTGACGAGGACAATATAGAAGGTTCTTGTGAAACTTCTAAAGGTGTAGGGATAAATGCCACTGGAGAGTCAATTTGCTTGCGAGGGGATAAGGCATTGCTAGACATAAGTGTATTATCTTGATCTTCCTCAAAGAACTCACTTGGTAATTTCCTTAAGAGCATTGCAATAAAGCCACCTTTCTTTCGAGGTTTTGAAATGATTGGATCTGGAATTTGAACTTGTTTTTGGTTTGATGTCATGTTTTGATATTGGACTTGGTTCAATTGTTCCGACATGTTTGAAACTTGGGTTCGTGTGTGTTGCAACCTTTGTTTTTGAATGTTTGGTTGTTGTTGTTGACATTGATATTCCACCATTGGTTGAACCATTTGTTGACATTGTATAGTTGGTTGGACATATTGTTGAAATTGGACCATTGGTTGTGTCTGTTGGAAATGTTGGAGCTGTTGAACAATTGGTTGTATTGGTTGAAAATCGGATTGATAGTAAACACCTTCTTGTTCTTGTTGTGGAGGCACATAATGTTGAAATTGACGTTGTCTCTTTTCTTGAAATTGTTTCATCATCTCTATTTGGGAGAGGAGAGCTGGTATGTCTGATTGTTCGAGAAGAGATCTTACATCAATTGGCTCAATCTTTGGATTTCGACCTGGAAGTTTTTGAAACATTTTGGACATTTGTGATCTATTCTTCTCAATGTTTTTCACTCTTTGTTCCAATATCTCCTCTTCTTGAGCTAGTTTCTCCTCTAGTTTTTGTATTTGGAGACTTGTTTCATCATAAAAAGTTTGATCAATGTTGCTTTGTTGTTGGGTTGGATAGAATTGTGATTGCATTGTCGGTTGATATGTCAAACTTTGTTGCATCATTGGTGCTTGGAACCTTGTTTCAATAGACATGTCACCATGCAAATGCAATATTTTTGGAAATTTTCAAAGGCAATATATGATATGCAACTAAATGCAAGCTAAATAGACGAAAATGCAATCTATGGCAAGAATGCAATCTATGTTTTTGGTTGTTTTTCAAGATTTTGACAAACTTTTTGAAATGCAAATCTAAAACAGACCCTTAGGAAATTGAAATGATGTCTAGACCTCAAAGGACAAAAGGACCAAGTGACAAAAGGACAAATGACAAAGTCTCCCCTATATGCTTGGATACTAAGCTAGGTTTGACCAAATGACAATAATGACATAAAAAGAAAAGGTTTGATAAGGTCTAGACTTCTTAACAATGACTTAGGGTTTATCAAAGATTTGGATTACTCAAGTATGACAAAACCTATTTTTTAACACTATATGCAAAAGGACAATTAATATGCAAGTGACCCTAATATGATATGATAATGACCTAAGCTTAATGAAGAGACCTAGGGTATGCAAATATGAATGTATGACAATGATATGACTTTAATGCAAGAGGACACATGCCAATGGATAACCCTTGTTGATATGCAAAGGAGTATGACTTATGTGAAAACCTAACCTTGGTACTTGACAATGAACTTTGCAAAATGCAACCTGGGATGAACCTAAATGTAAGTGACATGAATGTTGAGATAAGATTTTGAACAATGTTTGCTAACCATGCTTGAAGATGAGTTTTGAATCTTTGTTGGACCTTTGTTGGATGAATGTCTCTTGTGTTTAATCTTATGTTTTGAATCAATTTGTTTTGCTTTTGAAATGGGATGCAATTCAACTTTTGACAAGTAAAGCATACAAGATATTGCAACTTAGACTCAAGACAATCATGCTCATTTCCACATTTCTTATGGTAGGCAAAGACATTAGGTACTTGAGAGGTGGACTCATTATGAGATTCAAGGAGAATACATAGATGCTTGACCCCATGGGCTCCCCTCCATAGCACTCACTTCTCAGGGTAGCCAAGCATCAGTCCCCATGGAAATCTCCCCATGGTGAACTTAGTATCTCTTCCAAGTATTCGAATTTGTCCTTCTCAAGCAACTAGAAGGGTTTTTGGCCTCTAAAAACAAGGTGTTTATTAAGGATTTTTGTTAAGCATTACTCCTTGATGTCACACAAGTGTGATTGAGACATTAAGCCCATCAAGATACCAAACAAATGTAGTCGTACAAGCACGATTTAGACCAAGAGGCCCTACTTAGATGTTGATATCAGAAAGAGTTCAAGGGTCATCACTTCCCAAGTAACTGCAATTCCCACGTAACACTTCCTTCAAAGCTTTCGCTCATCGGGTATTTTTTTATAGTGAGTTAGAATGCCAAGGAATTCTAGCCGTACTCACTTTGGGTCATTCCCTTCTCACGATTATCACTTGCTTGCAAAAGAAAAGTGGTCGGGAAGGCAGGCCCTCTAAAGGAGACACACAATCAAAGACAAAAGCATGGTATCGAAGATCTGGATTTCTGATCACCCTAAAAGGATGAGAGCATACTCTCCTACTCCAATGTCACAATCAACAATCAAATCAAGCATAGATTCATTCCATCCTATTTAAAAAATCACTAGGTGCCTAAAACATTTAAAGACAAACACCAAGTTTAGTTGTTTCTCCAAGGCAACCTGCAAAACCCAAGTTAGGAGTTTGATTTGTTGTCTTTGACTATCGATTCTGCATAACACATGTTAGTAGTTTGATTTATTGTCTTTGCCATGCGTATGCCAAGATTCTCCACAAATAATTAGTACCAAAATCCAAAGCACAGAAAATAGAATGCAAAAACTAAACAAATTTCAAGTAAAACATTGCATTTTTACCCCTGATCTAGACTTTACACTGGCGCAAAATGCAGGACACAAGTGCAGAATGTCTTCAACACAGGCACAGAATGCTCAACATAGGTGCAAGATGCAGGACACAGGCACAGAAGTCTCCAGAAAACCCTGCACGACCCTGTTTTTGGGTTTTTTGGCCTGCAAATCAACTTGAAAGCACTCAAAACACCATAAAGAGGTTAGAAGGTTAGTTTTCACATTGGGTTCACCAATTAATGTAGGTTAGGAAATAGGAAATCATCACAAAACAAGATAAACATAATAGCTCAATCACAAAAGCATTCATTGCAATGATCTATCCTAAACAACACTCAATAGAGACATGAAATAAAAGCATTCAAGACTAGAAATTAAGCAAACCAAAGATGTGATTTGAATGCTCCTTCATGCGGCTCCATTGTTCTTATTTCTTCTTCAAATAGTTTGGTTGTGGATCTCACCTACAAGTGCACACACAAAATTGAAAGCAAGTAGACGAGATTTTTGATCAAGAGTACTAGAAGCATAAATTCGATAGTCTGATTACAAATTAGCTTTGATTGATGAAGATCATCCAATTTATAGAAGAATTGGAGAGATGACAAGATTAGCATGATTCAATTCAAATGGAAATTGCAAATCAATTATGTCAATTATGACAAATTATGCACTTTCTATGCAAAATTTGTTGATTGATAATTTATGACAAATTATGACAACTTCTATGTCAAAATTGATTGATTGTCAATTATGAAAAATTTATGACAAATTGACATGTCATTTCCATGAATTTAGGAGAGAAATAGGAGGAAATTGAAATTAGGAATTAGAAAATTAGAAATTAGAGAATTAAGAAATTAGGAATTAGGTAAATTAATTAATAATTTGTCATTTATTAATTAATTCACAAAGAGGAATAATTAGCCAATTGAATGAACATTTAATTGCAATGAGAAGACTTAGGATAAATAAATAATTTATTAATCCTGAAGGAAGAAAATGACACACAAGGTTAAATGATTAAATCATAAAACCCTAGAAGATGAATTAGGTCTTGATGAAAGATAATTGACTCGATTCGATTTGATTTTGGATTGATAAATGACCAATGTGATAAATGATTTGATTGAGAAAATGCGCCAATTGACGAGGAACAATGACAAATTGATCCAAATTGACATATTTGAGACAGACAACGATCGATGACAAATCGATCGCCAAATGACAAGATTGACAAGAGGACAAGAATCGATGACAAAATAGATTGCAAAATGACAATATTGAAAATGACCACGATTGATGACAAATCGATCGCAAAATGACAAAATCGAACATGACAACGACCGATGACAAATCGATCATTAAATGACAAGATTGAAAATGATAAGGATTGATGATAAATTGATCGCCAGAGGACAAGATTGACAAGAGGACAACGATCGATGACAAATCGATCGCAAGATTGACAGGAGGACAAAACCCTAATTAGGATTGACGATGTCCAAAATGATGACAAATAAGCACGCACATTGATGCAATAGGATAAGATTGATTAAAATCATGACTGGAGATTGTTGTCGACAAGACCAAATTCGAGAGAGAGATAAAGGAAGAATGTAGAAGAATGACTTGATGTTCGCAAATGATAAAGACCAAGTACGAATCATAGGAGAAATGTTAATGCGATGCAAAAAAACCTAAAATGAGGCAATGCGCAAATGTTAAAGTATGACTCCGCAAACGTTGACCATTTTTAGGTGTCTACAAGACTATATGAAAATGTAAAGAGTATGGAAGACCAAGCATTGGATGGAATGTAAATAAATCTAAGGTGTACTTGCAATGTCCAAAGTGTATGACCAAGTATGTATGTAGTAGAGTAGGTGTGACTTCCAAAGAGATGATAGTTTCTCTTGATGAGGTAAGTTGACCATGACTCTAAGTAAGACCAAATGAGACCCAAAGGTGATAGACCTTGATGAGGGACCACTTAGCAAAATGTTGTTGTATGTAGTGTGTTGACAAAGTATGATGAGGACAAGCAAGTGACCTTTTGACTTAAGTTTACACAAATGTGAATGTAATTCAAGGTGTAAAGCAATGATGGACTTTGTGAGACTCAAAGACAGGTTGAATGCTAGATGAAAACCCAGAGAGATACCTAGGAAGCTCAATAATTCTGAAACTAAGTGTTTCTTGTTTGTTGGATTGTAAAAAATTTTCAATTCTCAACACAGATGTGCTTGTATACTTCACAGACGTGCTTAAATGACACAGACACTATTTTGTCAGACACAGACGCGCTTAAATGACACAGATGCTATTCTGTCAGACATAGATGCGTTTCTGAGATGTTGTAAGTGCAATGTTGCTCAAAAGACACAGGCGTGTTCCTGCCCTTCACAGATGCATTTTTATGACACAGACATGGTTCTGTCAGACACAAACGCGTTTCTGAAAACTTTGTGCAATTTTTCCATTTTGTGAAGTGACTTGTTGTGACCAAATCTAATTTTTTGATTGTTTTTTTTATGACAAGAGGACACAATGTTGATGAGGACCCAATGTTTGCAAGTGTTTAGATTCAAAATGACTCAAAGAAAAGTGTGTTGTTTGATGTAAAAATGTTTTGAATACACTTGAAGACATAAAAGACACAATGTTTTAATGTTTGTTCTTGAATGTTTGATTGTTCAAAATAAGACAAGCACAATTATTATGGTTGGCCAGGACAATAGTTGTTGATTCCCACATGAGGCTACACTATTCAGAGCGGATACTTAGGTGCTTGACCCCACTGGCTCCACCCTCGGCACTCACTTCTTAGGGCAGCCAAGCATCAGTCCCCATGAAAACTCCCCGTGGTGAACTTTGTATCTCTACTAATAACCGTCTGTGTGTGGGCCGCTCCAAAGGTCCGACCTCCTGCCCCAACAACTAGAAGGATTTTGGCTTCTAAAACAAAAAGGTGCTAGTAATGGCATCCGCTTGTGTGGCCATACATGCGACACTTTTAGCTCTATAAATACAGAAGGCTCCCAGCCGGTAGGGGTTACGCCCTACAAATGATCAAATAAATTTGATCAAACGGGTTTATGGGGAGACATAGTCTTGGTATGAACTAATCAGCACACATTATCCATAGTTTTCACCATGAATACAGTTGTTTATAGTGGTTCAGAAGAGGTGGGTTTTCCTTGCTACCACTTGGGTCATTCTCTCATCACTAGTAGTCCTAATGACCACACGGGGAGACAAGCCCTCTAAAGATGAAACAAAAAAAACCTATTGCTCAAGACACAAAAGACACTAGTTCAATTTTAGTGCACCAATTGAAGTGTTTGATAATCTATGAAAACAAGGCAGACAATAAAGATCAAAAACCCTTGCCAAGGTCCTGCAACAAAGATCTATTAGTAGTTTGGATTGTTTCAAATGATCACCCCTTCCTGCAAGCACACAAGTTAGGTAAATTTTAGATCCAAAAGACTTTGTGAAATAGGGGCCTTCAACAAAACGATTTTTGCTTTCAAGACAAGCTGCACCAATTTCGTTAGCTAGATCTGAAGATGTTAGCTCAATATAAACCAGATCTGAAATCCGAATGATGAAAAACAAAATCAAAGAAACCAAAATGCAACAACTGCACACAGATGTGATTATCAGAAACACAAATGCTATATAAATTCATAGACGCGATCAGATCTGACATAGACGCAGTTCCTAAACACAAACGCGGTTCCCGAACACAAACGCATCTGAACACTTCACAGACATGACTAGGGAACATAGATGCACTTCTTGGATTCTGCAAATATAATAAAATACTGTTGAAGGCGCAGACACGATTCCAGATGTCACAGACGCGACAGAAAATCAAAAACACGATCTGAAAGTACGCAAACACAAAAATATCAAAATGTTGTTGGAAATGTCAGATCTACAACTTCAAAAACACAAAATCTGCAACAAAAGATGTTAAATGCAAAAGGGACAAGAGTCCCACCGGGCATGCCAAAATGTATACGATGAAAATGGATAACAACAATATTGAAAGACTAAATAGATTCAACCACAAAACCCTAGCCTAACAACAACAAAGATCCACCATAACATATGAAGATTACCTAAGACAATGCAAATCAAATGAAATCACAAAGATTATACCATCACATGTCCAATAGGGTTTGGATTTCCATTCTTTCTATCTCCATTGATCTTGCTTGATATATTTTCTCTCATATTTTATATGCACAAGAGCTCAACAAAGAACGGAAATGTGGTTGCAAGTAGGATCACATATGAAAGATGGAATGCGTAGTGTAGTCAATTGATTCGTCATTTGGGGTTTGATAATGAAGGAAGCATCTCCTTATATACAGGACACCCTAAGAAATGGAGGGATAAGATTAAGAGGTGTAAAAGATAAATGGTCGGCTATGATTAGAGGGTAGGTAGAGGAAGTAAGAAAATAATGAGAGGGTAGGTAGTGTATGAATTAAGAGATGAATGACATGTGTCATGGGTAGAAAAGGTTAATGAATTAATTAAATAAATAAAGATTTATTTAATTAATAGAGGAAGTGTGATCAATTAAATAGATAAAAGTATTTATTTAAATGAGAAATAAGGCTAGAAGAGGATAAATGAATTAATTAAATAAATAAAGATTTATTTAATTAATAGAAGAATTAGGCTTAAAGTAATTAAATAAATAAAGATATTTATTTAATTAGACTAGACAATTCTAGGTGTCTACAATTATATATATATGAGATTCATCCTTGCGATAACTATATGCATGTGTACCTATGTGATGTATGTTTCTATGTGATGCTTATGATATGGATGTAAATATGTACATGATGAAATGCAATATTTTTGTTCTTTTATGTTTTTAATATGTTATGCCAATGCAAATGTGAATGTATGAAATGTAAATGAATATGATGAGAATATAGAATGTGCTAACATGTGTTGTGTGTAGGATGTGATACAATTGCGATATCTATATGTATGTATGAAATGCAATACGGTAACATGTGATGATGCAGGTGCAAAACTATATGAAATGCAAATGTTTTTGGTGTGTCATTATACTCAGTCATGTGATAGTATGCTACACAGACTTAGGAAGGATGATAGAGGTCAATCAACAAAGGGGGATGGAAGATAGAAGATATGAAAGTGAAAGAGCTTGTGTGTTATCATCATTGAGCTTTATTATGGCAAAATAGGTTATGACAATCCAGGCATATGTTCGACCTAGAAAGTCATTATACCCATTCGCATGGAGATCAAATAGTTGCAAACAAGGAATGCCCCAATTCATACTAGACTCATAGTGTCTACATATCCTTGGACAAGTCATAGCATTACTAAGAGAAAATCCATAGATAACAAAAGAAAAATAGGTGACGATACCCCATCCTCGCCTTTCTAGTCAAAGACATCCTGGAGATAAAATCTCTAGTCAGAGACATCCTAGAAAAGATAAAAGACATGTCACCAAAAGATTAAATCAAAAGAAAACCAAGACTCGACTCCAACATCCACTATAGTCCTCAAGTTTAGTGTGTCATGTCACTTGTATAAGTCTATTTGATTGTGGTCACAATGTTTACTTTCACAAAAGGATAGATAGCACTGAACCATAATGTTGTTTGAGTCTGTTGAAAGATTTGATTTGTTGAAGCTCATTGTTGTTGTTGTGTCTCATCTGAAACTGACTGAATCCATGCAACTAATACTTTATTGTGGATCTGTGATGCAAGTGCTACTTTATTGTGGATTGTGCATGGAGAGACTAAAGAAAAATAGAAGAAATTGTACTCCTCGGAACATGTTATGCTCTTAGTTCCACACCCACTACTAGATGTAGGATTTTCCTTAGCCACAGATAGGAGCAGATTTATTATGGATGGAAAGGGATGAAAAGGAAGGTTTATTATGAATGGCTAACCAATCTTGGGTAGATCAATAACAAGCCATGATGGGAATGGGTAAGTTTTTTATGAATGAATAGGTTGTGAGTGTGTGCAAAGTGAAGGATGAAATGGAATCATGAAGGAGGGAGGAGCAATGTCTCTACGCATGGCATTGGTGACCCAATTTTTCACCATGGTACTTGCCCAAGGTGCCACCGAAGTGGTTTTCACCATTGGATGAAATGATTTTCTTTACTTTTTTTATTTTTCAATTTTTTTTGTGTCACAAGGCGCCTGTTTGCAAGGTTTTCAACAAGTAACGATTTTTTTTGTTTTATGATTTTTTATTTTTTATTTTTGTATTTTGAATTTTTGAATTTTTTTTGTATTTTTGAATTTTTTGGAATTTTTTGTATTTTTGAATTAGGATGCTCTGAAGAGCTATGTGTAAAACTTGTGAAGGTGCATGTTGTTGATAGGATCCTCCAAAGGTTCTCCCTCTATGGTTGAGAGCCGATATGCACCAGATCCATAGGCCATTGTAATGATGTAAGAACCAAGCCAATTTGGTTCAAACTTGCCCTTCTTCTCTCTGTCTTGCTGATTTTTAGGATTTTCTTTGAGAACTAAGTCACCCACCTCAAATGTGTGAGGATTTACCTCATGATTGTAGCTACATTGTTCCTTGACTGAATGATGTGTATCTTGAGTGACTCTCTTCCTTGATAAAGGAACTAAGATAGAATTACTAATGTGTGGACTACATTTGCCCATATGTGTGTCACCTAAAGAAGTTTGGGCATCCCTGATAACAAAGTCCTTAAAGGTCCATGATGTATCTCTAGAAGGCAAAGGATGTGTAGAAAAAGTGGATGAGTTATGAAGGCTTATGATTGTGAAAAGAACTAAAAGTATCATGACATGATAGAGACTTAGGATCAACAAGTATTCTTTTTGACTTGCAATTGTAGAACTTTTGCCCCCAGTTATTTTGATATTAGGGGAGATCATCTCTTGCTCTTTTTTCTTCGTAGGATTTTTATCCTTGACCTTGATTTTTTCAAAGTCCAATAGCTTTTTATTTTGATTTGGACTAAAAGACTTTTCTTTATTTTTGGCTTTTAGATTTTTCTTTTCAAAGCTTGATTCTTGATCCCCAATGAGTAAGGGCTTTTATAATTCTTGTTGATCTAAGTCTAGAAGTGGAGTGGAAATGGAATGAGTGGATGAAATGGTAAAGTTATGTGAGTTCTCAAGAGGGCTGGCAATACACTCAATAGATTCTTTGCTAGAACCACTCTTAGGACTATCGATATCAAGAGATTCTTGCACCACTAGAGGAGATTTATATTCAGACTTAGTAGCCACAACACTAGGTGGTTTACACCCAATTCCTTTCAAATTGTTTATAGATTTTTCACGTTGACTGAATACCTTAGGAGATAGTGGGAGTTGATCAACATGAAATATATACTCACCACATCCCAGGTCTTTAATCTTGAACTTTTCTTTGATCTCTGCTTGTTTTGATGTAGAAGCTTTCAAGGATTCTGGATCAACATATGTTGAAGATGGAACAACTTCTCGATTGACTAGTATTGTTATTTCTGATCTAGGTCATAGATTATTGCAATATATGAGTGGATTTGGATCGCCTTTAACAGTCACTTCAACTCCATTGTGTGGAAACTTGATACATCGATTATATGTTGAAGGAACAACTCTCATTTCATGAATCCATGGGCATCCCAAAAGTATATTGTATGTGAGATCTAGATCAAGGACTTGACAAACCAAATCCTTTGTAACTGGCCCAACTCTGACGGGCAAGGTGACTATGCCTTTGGATGAATGCTCTTCATCATCATATGCCTTAATGGTGATTTTGTTTGTAGCATTCACAGCTTTTTCAGAATATCCCAATTTCTTAAGAGTATTCAATGTACATATATTAAGACCAGCTCCTCCATATCTCAAGACTCATTTTATTTGATGTTTGTGTATGAAGGCTTCAATGTGTAAAGGTGCATTATGTGGCTGACTTATGGAGGCGTCATCAGCTTCTGTGAATGTAAGGGAGTGTGGAATGGAAAGGTATCCCACCATGGCTTGAAAATGGTCCACGTTTAGATCAGTGGGGACAATAGTGTCTCTCAAGATTTTGTCAAGAATAGCTTTATGTGTAGGGGATATGTGTAAGAGCTCAAGGATGGAGATGAGCGCGGGTGTCTTCCCTAACTATTCTACAAGGTCATACTCAGGCTTGGTTGATGAGGAAGCGGTGTTTTTAGCTAGAGCACCTTGCAAAGTGAATTTACCTCGATGAGTTGTAACATTACATTTAGAGGTAGGTTCAGAAGAAGATCCAATTCCTTTCAGGACAATCTTGGGTCTCTGGGTAGAATTCTCAAGCGTTTTGTCCTTGATGATAATGGTAGAGACATAATTGTCCATCGAAATGTGATTGATAGTTGAATCATAGTTATAGGATGCTCTGGTATAGTTGGTTTGGTCATCTGTGGCTTTAGCTTTTCCCTTGTCATGTTTTGGAAATGGTTATTTAAACATTTCATGTTCTTGATTGGATGAGTGTCCTTCAATCTCAATGTCACCTCTATCAATGAGATCTTGTATGATGTTCTTCAGTCGGTGATAATTTCCTATTTTATGTCCCTTGCTTTTATAAAATTCACAATATTCATCATCATTCCACCAATTTGGTTTGACCTTTGGCTCATATGGAGGTAGATCTGGAATTGTGATTATCTTGTTTGCCACTAGCATTTTGAAAACTGACTCTAGTGGTTCTCCCAATGGGGTGTACTTCCTTTGTGATTTTGAAGTTGTTTGAGTATTCACTTGATTGTTTGTAGAGCTTGATCACAAAAAAACAATTTTGGGTCGCACTGTATTGGCATCAACAACACCATCATTGACTGTGTTCTTGTTTTTGTTCCAAAATCTTGGCTTGTCTTTTCCTTTAAAGTCCTCTTTGTTTTCTTTGAATATTGTGATGACTCCTTGTTCAATTAGGACCTTCTTTGTTGCTAATCCTTTTTCAATGATGTCCTTAAAGGTGGACAAACAAGATTTTCTTAGATCATAACCAATGTCTTTGTTAACATTCTGGGTGAACATCTCTACCATTTGTTTTTGTGGAATTTCACAAGAGCATCTACTAGTCAGATTTCTCTATCTTTGTAAAAATGATGAAAAGGATTATCCATCCTTTTGTTTGGTGTTGCACAAAGTAGTGACTGATATGGTTGTCTCTATGTTGTATGAGAAATGTTGGATAAATGCCTCTGCTAAGTCACCCCATGACTTAATTCCAGGTGGGAGTTGGGAAAACCATTCCATAGTTTGATCACCTAAGCTCTGTGGGAATAATCTCATCAAATATGTCTCTTCCACTGCTACCTCAATGCAAGCTATGAAAAACTATCTTATATATGCCTTAGGATCCCCTGTTCCTATGTACTTATCAAACTTAGGTGTCACAAAATATGTAGGAAATAGAGGCATTGGAATGCTTTTTTCAAATGAATAGGGACATATATCTCTCACTGTATAAGCTAGCTTCGGTGTATTTATGCCCTCCATTTTCTTTTGTAAGTCCTTAATTTGTTGTTCCAAATTGTTCTTAGGTGGAGATCAACTTCTTAGACCATATCCCATGCCTGAGGCACTAGGTGGAGGAGGAGAATGTTGCATATATGGATGGCATTGATCATACACATGTTCATATGGAGGAGGCCTATAATGATGTTTCGTATAAGGACCAATTGGTATAGAGTCATGGTGAGGAATGGAATATCTACTTTGTCCATGTATACCATACTCTACAAAAATGTCATGAGTTTGTTCTAGTGTGTTGCCCCCAAATTTGACATGGGGTTTGTTGTTCACCAAAAGTGATAACCCAAGACACCTGCAAATCTATCTATGAGATAGCCAATCTCAATCAATGAAACACCTCAGCGCTTGGACAACATGACAAGGATATGAATCCTTCTACTCTTCAGGCTCTGCAAAACCTAGGCAGGTATACCTTTGATGCATTTAATCAGATCTATTACACACAAGACTACATCAATCAAAAGCAGATGGATCTCAAAAGGTTCAAAAACTAAGAGGTAACTGTAGATGGGCTAGATCCACACTTGCAACTCAACATTTTTCGAATTAGGAGATGGAGGGACATTTCCACATAACATAAAATATAAAAGATATTCTAATTTTGGATTTTTAAATGGTGTTTTGACAACCTTTCAATATTACAAGAGACCAGTGCCTTATCCAGGCCACAGAGTCATCCATAAAATTTGAAGACAAATCTCATATGCAAGTTCTTTTCAACATTAAATTTTTATTTATCAATGCCTTAGATTAATACAATCCTCTACTCTATCACAAAACCTTACTTATATATATATATATAATATGCATTCAGAATCATTAACGTTGGGTTTTTAGGATTTAAATCCTTCCTTGAAGAATGAAGAATACCCAAAAGACAAACATTACACTCTTAGAGGAATCTAAAAGAGACAACTCATATTATCCTTGATAATATGAAATTATATAAATCTAAGTACATTTTGGAGAAAATTTCATGGAAACTCACACATGCCTTGCATATGTGTGAACCTGCAAACTGAAACTAAACCTATAGTAAAGACAACACTGAAAACATAGAAGAACACATTGTCATTTGCATTGATAAAAAGATGCCATCACTGGAGCCTGCAATTTTGGATTTCTCCCTTGGAGAAAAATCTCTCAAAAACTGGAACCCCTACAATTGAGAAGAAATGGGAATAAGAAGGAGAGGGAAAAATATTAGAATCCATCAGAACATGTCATGTGTCCCCTTTCTCCAACTGAAATTCATTACCTTCTTCTTTCCCATGGAAACTGCTTCCAAAATATCCAACATTTGTTCAAACTAACTCCATAACTGAATTCCTCATCTCGAGAGATTTCCGGAAATATATAATACTTTTACATTTGGCCAAAAATTAAACCTTGGGCAAATTAATCTTGAACAACAGGCCATCATTTAAATTTTTCGAATTTCTCTATAGTTTCAACTATATCATTTAATAGATTTTAATTTTGATTTTTGCCTCCCTTTTGGCCCTGACGTTTTGCCACGTGGCAACCTCTAATTGGTTGATGGGGTTGACTGAATGCCACCTGAGATGACACCTCATCACCACCATGTCATCCGCTTTGTCACTGCCACTTGGCTGCCACGTGTACACCACCTCAGTGCCACATCATCGCCACCTAGGCACTACCTTTGTGCCAACTGTGTGCCACGTCACTGCCACCTCGGATGACCTACGAGCTATCTTTCCACCTGGACCCACCACCTAGTTTTCACCATTTCGCGGCCTCTATCTCGCGAGCATCTTTCTTTTGCGAAGCAGCACAAGCTGTTGATCTCCATCTAACATGCACGTTCTTTAACCTGTTGCATTTTCACCATTTTGCATTTCGCTATTTCGCAGGGCTTAACTGGTGTGCATCTTTGGCCCACGAAATTACATGCTTCATCGGATCCTCTGCAACCTGCTCACTGGTTAAGTCGGCCTTTCTCTGCAAAATTCTACTTGTTTGCCTCAGGAAGCATGCCTGCATGGGGTCCACCTGGTTGCTGCTCAATCACCTCCTCCATTGCCTTGAGATTCGTGCCCACGTGTGGGCCCACCTTAAGTACCCATAGGCACCGTCCGTCAAAATCCTTTATGGCTTAGACATATTACATTAGAAAAGTTTTGCATATAAATATCAAAATAGACTATTTCCCAATGATTTTTTTTTTAAAACATTGCCTTCTAATGATCATGCAGGGAGGACTTTACTGGCATTTGTTTGCTATGGCTTTAAAACTATTACTTGCCACTTCCACACAGCAGGGGAATTGCAAATAGTTTTAATTTGCTAAAGGTTTCAATGCCTTGTAATGCCACATTGCTCTGTCAAAGCCTCTACAGTCGATTTCCAACTTCAACGCCATGTCCAGGAAGCACTTTGGCATTTATCTTATAATTTTCATTGCTCTTCATAAAACACACAGAATTTTATGCCTGGCAATGTGCATTCATCAAAGTTTATGAGAACCATTTCCAATGTTTTCTCCAGATAAATCGACGCCCAAGTGCTGTTTGAAACTCCAAATGGTTTGAAATCTCTTTACCCTCCACTGGCTTCCACGCAGGGAGGAAATTGTTGTTGAATGCATTTGGTCTGAATTCCACATTGCATTGCATGCCATGTGAGAAAGGAGGATGGACTGGTCTTTGCATTTAGCATGGTTTCTGAAAACATCAAAACAACCCTCCAATGCACAACATGCAACTTGGAGTCCTTTGCAATCCCTTCTCTAATCCTCACATGGACTACTGGGAGGATGAAATGGCAATGCAAGTTAGGGGGGAGCTATTGCTAGAGAATTGCATTTGACTTTGATTTTTATTTCTCTTTTGTACAAACCACACACAGCAAGGAGAATTGGAGACCAGGCCAATGGAATTTGCATAAAGTTTCAGCCTCTGCCAAAACTACATGAGAGAAGGGGAATGTGAATTGTTTGTATTTAATTGAATGTCTCTGCAGTGTCTTCAGTCACCATTCTATCTTACTTTTAAACACCACATAGGAATTGAGAATTTGATTGGCGTTTCAATTTGCCAAAATCTACATCTTTCTTTAGCATCATCATTTGTCAAAAGGGAGATTGCATACCATGAAAACTAAACAATTCACCACAAAAATTAGTGCACGAGCATGGGCCAGGTTGGGTCCCAAAGTGGGTCCAACTAAAAAACAATTCATTTTCAAGATACTGGCCTCTAGAATATCTTCATGGACCTCAAATATACCTCTGGGAACGATTGTCGTTGTTTTCAAATCATTGAACCGCATTTTGCAACCTTCAGGCAATTATGCCGCATTTTTCGCATTTAATCGCAAAGACATAATTTTCAAACCTGTCAAAACACCTTTCTGGAGCTTGCCATCTGACAGGTGTGTACTCTGATATGTAAGCATGAAATTTACCAAACAGTTTCTCAAGATGTGTCTCGAGCGAAGAGATATTAATGTTAGGGTTTCAAGCAGATCCGAAGCAAATATGAACTAACAATTATATGCAGATTTAAATACAAAAGATAAAGAAATAAAACAGGACACAGATAACACAGAGATTTAACGTGGTTCACCCAGAATGGGTTACGTCCACCATACACAGCCGTCCAATCTTTCTTATTATCCAGCAAAAATAGTACATCAACCTTACAATGCCTTAAGCATCCCAGCCACTTATAACATGCGTTTTTAGGGCAACAAACAAAGTCGGCCTTTTTAGGGTTTTATTACAATGTCGGTTTTCATCAACAAAAACGGCAAAAAAAGATACGTGCTGAGTGTACAGTACTTTGCTGATCAGTCGCCACATTTCAACAATCTCCCACTTGGAGACTGATCAGGCTCCACACCAAACAATCTCCCACTTGGAGACTGATACTACACGACACCACTGTACATGCAACATCCGCTGGATAAAACACTAGGACTTGACTGGTATAAATTCCACAATTATTAATCAAGAAGACCAACAGAAACTGATGAAGAAATCAGCTTCTCTTGTGGAACTGCCTTTGTGAACATATCGGCAGGATTCTCACTTGTGTGAATCTTCTCAAGCCGTAACTGACCTTCCTCCAAAATAGTCCAAATGAAGTGGTACCTGAGCTGAATGTGCTTTGTCCTTGAATGAAAAGCAGAGTTCTTCGCAAGATGAATGGCACTCTGGCTATCAGTATACAATGGGCTATCCTCTTGTGTCTGACCCAATTCCTTCAGAAAACATTGCAACCAAATCATCTCTTTGCTGGCTTCTGTAGCAGCAACATACTCAGCTTCAGTGGTTGAAAGTGCAACAACCTTTTGCAGCCTAGAAACCCAACTGACTGCAGTTCCCCCTATAGTAAAAACATACCCTGTAGTACTCCTCCGTGAATCAATATCACCTGCCAGATTAGAGTCAACAAATCCACTTAGAGCAGCATTAGATCCTTTGAAACATAATGCCTTCGTAGTAGTTCCTTTCAAATACCGAAGAATCCATTTCACAGCATTCCAATGTTCCATACCCGGATTACTCATAAACCTGCTCACAACTCCCACTGCATGTGCAATATCTGGCCTTGTGCATACCATTGCATACATCAGACTGCCAACAGCTGATGAATACGGGATGTTAGACATTTTATTAACCTCTTCCTGTGCCTTTGGACACATCTCCTTAGTCAATTTGAAATGACTAGCCAAAGGTGTACTAACTGCTTTTGCATCCTGCATGTTAAATCTTTTCAACACCTTCTTTATATACTCACTTTGGGACAAATTCAAGGTTCTATTTTTCCTGTCCCGTGTAATCCTCATACCCAGAATTTGCTTAGCTACACCCAAATCCTTCATAGCAAATGACCTGGCTAATTTTTGTTTAAGATCATTTATATGTTGCATGTTAGACCCAGCAACAAGCATGTCATCAACATAAAGCAACAGGATAATATAACTGCCATTATCAAATCTCTTAAAATATACACAATGATCAGAATGACATCTATGATAACCGTGTTCAGCCATGAAACTATCAAATTTTAAATACCATTGTCGGGGTGCTTGCTTTAGGCCATACAGACTTTTCTTCAACCTGCACACCAAGTTCTCCTTACCTTTGACCTCATATCCTTGTGGTTGCAACATGTAAATTTCCTCCTCCAGATCTCCATGGAGAAAAGCTGTTTTGACATCTAATTGTTCAAGATGTAAATCATCTGCAACCACAAGACTAAGTACAGTTCTAATTGAAGTCATTTTTACAACTGGAGAAAATATTTCATCATAATCTATACCCTTTTTCTGTGCAAAACCTTTTACCACAAGTCTGGCCTTATATCTTTTCTGACCTCCTTCCTCCTCCTTCAGCCGATAAACCCATTTGTTAGGCAAGGCTCTTTTTTCTGCAGGTAAAGGGACTAAGTCCCAAGTCTTATTTTTCATCAAGGAGTCCATCTCCTCTTTCATGCCTAGTTGCCACTGTTGTTTGGCATCCACCTGCATTGCTTCTTCATATTCTTCTGGTTCACCAGAATCTGTTAATAAAATAGAATACAAAGAAGGAGAAAATCTTTCAGGGGGTCTACTTGTCCTCGTAGAACGTCTAACACTTGCAGGAGTTTGTGGGACAATCTGTTGTTGCTGAGCATCAGGTACCTGTGGCATTTCATTTTCAGGAATCTCATCCAACACCACATATTCTTGTTTGTCCTGTTCATGCTTCTTTTCCTGCATCTGTTCTTTATACATAACCTTCTCATTGAATATAACATCTCTACTTCTAATTATTTTCTTATTTTCAAAATCCCATAACCGATAGCCATATTCATCTATCCCATATCCAATGAAGGTACATTTATGAGATTTAGCATCAAGCTTGGTTCTGTTTTCTTTATCAACATGGACAAAAACTTCGCAACCAAAAGTTTTTAGAAAAGAATAATTTACCTTTTTACCAGTCCATGCCTCCTCTGGAATACCACCATCCAAAGGGGTTGAAGGTCCTCTATTTATCAAATAGACAGCAGTATGTACAGCATCTGCCCAAAAATGTAAGGGCAATCCAGCATGTAATCTCATGCTCCTCGCACGTTCCATGATGGTCCTATTCATTCTCTCTGACACACCATTTTCCTGTGGAGTTCCTGGAACTGTCTTCTGCTTTCGAATCCCATTTAAGGAACAGTAATCTTCAAATGCTTTGCTGCAATACTCACCTCCATTATCCGATCTGAGACACTTCAACTTTTTTCCTGTCTCATTCTCAACCAGAGCTTTCCATTTCTTAAAAGTTTCAAAAACATCTGATTTTTGTTTTAGGAAATATACCCATGTTTTTCTAGTTGAGTCATCAATAAAAATAACATAATAACAAGAGCCACCAAGAGATGATACCTGAGCCGGTCCCCATACATCTGAATGTACAAGCTCTAACTTCTCATTCTTCTTCTCTTTTCCAACCTTGAGAAATCTGACTCTTTTCTGTTTACCATAAACACAGTTTTCACAGAACTCTAAATCAATCTTCTTTAGTCCTGGCAATAGATTTTTGGAGTGAAGGATTTTCATCCCTTTCTCACTCATGTGCCCAAGCCTATGGTGCCACATTATCGAATCTGTTCTTGCAACATTTATTGTTGTTGTCCCTGTAGTAACTTTATCTGTAGCAGCTAAGGTAGAGTAAGTGTTACCAGTACACAGATATAATGTGCCTACCTTCGAACCTTTAGCTACTACTAACGATCCTTTAGTGACCTTCCACATACTGTCTAAGAAGGTAACTATGCAACCTTCACTACCTAGTTGCCCTACAAAAATTAAATTTCTTCTTAAATTAGGAACATGTCTTACCTCCTGCAGAAACCAGTCATTACCATTCTGCAACTTGATCTTTATCTTTCCTTTTCCAACAATTTGACAGGGCTCATCATCACCCAAATATACCTATCCAAAATCACCTTGAACATAATCTAGAAAATATTTTCTATGGGGTGTAGCATGAAATGAAGCCCCAGAATCTATTACCCAGGAATCATTAACATTATCCAAACATAAGATTAAAGCATCTTGTAGAGTATTACTTGCAATATTAGCTTCCTTACTGTCATTTTCATTTTTGTCTCCTTCTTTGTTTTTCCGAGACCAACAGTCTTTCTTTAGATGACCAGGTTTTCCGCAGTACCAGCAATCTTTCTTTCCTCTAGATTGAGAGCGTCCTTTCTTTGACTTCCCTCGTGACTTCTCATTCCCAGGGCCTTTTCCTCTTTCCTTTGATCTTCCTCTGTTCTCCACATTCAAAACACTACCCGATGATGTTGGAGTCTCACCTGTGCTTTTCCTTCGCATTTCCTCGCTTAGGATAACACCAACAATATCATCAAATACCAAAGTATTTTTACCAGAGACAGAGTTACTTACAGCCATAACCAAGCTATTCCAGCTTTCTGGCAAAGAACATAAAATCAAGAGAGCCCTAACCTCTTCTGCAAAGGTAATTTTTACCGAAGACAATTGACTGGTAATTGTATTAAATTCATTTAAGTGCTCCGCTACAGATCCTCCCTCACTCATTTTCAAATTAAACAAACGCTTCATAAGAAATACCTTATTCGAAGCCGAGGGTTTCTCATACAGCTTAGCCAATGTTGCCATCAAATCTACAGTCGTTTTTGCTTCTGTTATATTGAATGCTACAGACGCTGCAAGGCACAATCGAATGGATCCCAGTGCCTTTCTATCTAAAATGTCCCACTCTTCATCTGATATTGTGGTCGGTTTCTTTGCCTTTCCTTCCAATGGCCGCCACAAATCCTTTTGATACAGGTAATCCTCCATCTGCATTTTCCATAACTGATAATTCTGGCCGTTAAACTTTTCGACCTTGAATTTGGAATCCTCCATTGCTCCCACTCAAATCTGAAAGTCCTGTCAATTTACAGAAAACCTCGCTCTGATACCAATTGTTAGGGTTTCAAGCAGATCCGAAACAAATATGAACTAACAATTATATGCAGATTTAAATACAAAAGATAAAGAAATAAAACAGGACACAGATAACACAGAGATTTAACGTGGTTCACCCAGAATGGGTTACGTCCACCATACACAGCCGTCCAATCTTTCTTATTATCCAGCAAAAATAGTACATCAACCTTACAATGCCTTAAGCATCCCAGCCACTTATAACATGCGTTTTTAGGGCAACAAACAAAGTCGGCCTTTTTAGGGTTTTATTACAATGTCGGTTTTCATCAACAAAAACGGCAAAAAAAAAATTTCTCGGGGGCTGCCGCCCCCGAACCCCTGCCCGGGGCCCGGCCCGGCCCCGGACCCCGGCAAGGATACGTGTTGAGTGTACAGTACTTTGCTGATCAGTCGCCACATTTCAACAATTAATTGGCGAAAATGACAAATTGGCTTTGTCGACAATGCGGACCTGATGAAGTCAATGTTCTAGCAACACATGATGCCTTTCTCAAAAATATCAAATGGCCTCCGTAGACCCCCAAATTTGAAACACGGGTACCTTTAAGTACATATTAAAACTTAGAATTCTCAGTTCGATCACTAGACTGACAGGATGCAAATGAAGCGCTCACAAAAATGGCTACATTAACTGATATATCACTGAAAGTGCAGAAGACTGAAAATGATAGCTAAATGAATCCTTTTGAAAACCGATCAAACGGATTGATAAAGGCTTGAAATTTGAAATGTAGCTCATCATTTATACTGACATCAGCCTAGAACAAACATTTTGGCATGACACCCACTGAGGCAACTTTTACACTTATGCGAAATAGGGCTCCGACTAGCTGTCAAAACAAGGACTAGTCAAAACTCAAACTACAAATGGATTTGGCTATGAAAACTGAGCAAATGGATTCGTCAAGTCTTGAAATTTTGCAAGGTAACTCAGTTTATGCATGGAATTGAATCCACTTTGAAATTATCCATGACGATCAACAAGGCAAAAGATGTAATCACTCAAAGTAGGCTAATCAATAAAATCCATATTTGTGCCTAAAATGCACTTTCAGCTCACTCCTCAAAATGGGTACCTCATAAACTTATCCAAATTGAATTCTGAAAGTTTCACATCACTACATAGGCCAAAGGAAAGGTGTAGGACATGAATCCCGAGCCTTACCCTCTGAAAATCAATTGGCTCCATTTTACCCCCTTGCTAACTAGGCCATTCAAACTGACTTATTTAGGGGCCTTTCTGACATACAGAGCAAAATTTTGAAATGGGCCTATAAAATTTGACTCAAATTTAATGATTCCCAAGAGTGGCTCTAACTAGGGATGGTCGATCGCATGATCAACACAAGAACATAGAATCTATGGTTAAGCAAACCACCCAAAAATGGATCACTTTTCATTTCTCATTTCAAAAATAGGGCATCCTTATTCTACTCAAACAACAGGGCACCTTATTGAAAACCACACAACTGAAGCAAAGCAACTATACAATATATACAAACAAACTCACAACAGATTATAACTGCTCCACTTACAAACATTTACCTTTGTCAAAAATTTGATTCTCATCACCTGATATATTGATCGAAACAAAGGCACCTTCTAGTAACAACTGAGCATGATCATTATAATCAACCTCTGTTGTCTCATCACTGTAATAGCTAGTGTGCTTACCTCTTGTCTAATTCTAAACTTTGTAATCACACACTACTTCAACACAAGTAAAAACATGAGACAATTCACCATAGAGGTTTTCCCACAAGCTGCAATACACTTCACTATCCCAATCAATTCTACCATTTGCAAGGACATCATCATGCTGAACTTCAAAAGTAAAACATTTATTTTCAACATTATAATTCTCATCAGCACATACCTTATTATCATTTAATTCAATAGAATGAGGGATACTACAAACCAACTGATGCATACAAGGAACACGAATATTACAATCCGGATGTGATACTTCACTATGTTGATCACACCTCATACTATCCTTGCTTATCAAACTGAAAACCTCTGCATTCTCAACATCCCATTCATGGAAAAGAATGCATACCTCCAGCTAAAGCAAATCCTCAACTAAGTCTTCCTCATTCACGCATACATCTACCTGAAACACTTCCATTTGTGGTCTGAAAAAGTCATCACATAACCCAAGCCTCTTGTCTTCATCATGAAGTAAATTCTTACAACCCATGCTACTGCTGTTCGGAACTACATCAGCATTACAAATTTGTTCCGCACAAGGGGAAACTTCATCATTCTCATCAATGAAATCAGCACCATGGATATTTGTATCAAAAGCAAAGAACTCCAAATCCGGTTCAAGCATGCTATCAACATTCAAATCCTCATCATGGTACTTGAAATTCTGAAAGCATTCAAATGTGGGTTCATTTAAATCTGAAAATAGAACATTATCAGCACTATCACATACATTATTATCTTCAAAAACACTTTCATTTTTCAGATTCATAACTAAGGTACATAACTTGGTCTTCTATTATATCATCTTCACAAGATGAATAATAAGAATTCTCATAACCACTTTCAGCTGCATAACTGGCATTCATTTGCTGATCAAAAGAAAGTGAAACACTTGTGCCAAGATCGTTCTCATTCTGAAATTGATCTTCATTGTTCATTTGCATACCTTCAAGGTGCTGGGAATAGAACTCATTGTCCTCATAGTCAGCAACACCACTCCATTCTGAAACACATTCATCACTGGGTATACTTGCACTGAACACATTATCAACATCATTCACAATTTCATTTTCAGATTTATCAGACTTAACCAAAATCTGATTTTCATCATATTACACAACTTCACTTACATAATCAACAACATTTGGTGATCCTTCAGTATTTGGTATTTGAACATCAAATACATCAGCAACATTTAAAGATAGATGGTCATCATTACCATAATTTTCATTATTGGTAACCTTAGGAGATACATGATTAACTTGATAATTTGCAGTCACATAGTCAGCATAATCGGCATACAAATCAAATGGTACATATCCCTTGTATATATCAATCTCCGTATCAACATTATCACAACATTGCACACTAATCATCTCATCATCACTGTGAGAGGAGACCGGCATTAACAGCAAAGGATCTTGACTCTCATTCAAAAACTGAAGCATATTTTTCAACAAAACCATTCAGAACTGCAAAGCTTGATGCACCTAGACAAGGAATGATTGGTTGAGCTTCACATGGTATTTCACCATTGAAGGCATTTTGATAAGAAACTAAAACAGACATGGATCTCTTGGCTATCCCAAATTTCAAATTATTTTCAGTGTCTCTAGCTATGTTAAAAGCTTCATACAAAGTCTTAGGTTCTTTGTTTCTCAATAGGAAACCCATCTTCTTACCAAAAGTACTCATATAAATATCCAGACATACCATATCATCAAGCCTATACTTTCTGGAAATTTTAGTCAATGCTTGTGAAAATCTGATGTTGAATGTGGGTACCAATTCATCTTCCCTGATTTGTATATAAGTGAATTCTTTCAACAAGTCATAATCACTCACCTTCTCATCGAATTGATCCATGAAATCTGAAATCAATTCTTCCCATGAGGTAATATAATTCACTGGCAAAAAAGAAAACCAATCTCTTGCATCTTCTTTCAATGACTGAACAAACAATTTCGTGCATATATCTTCCTGACAAATTTCAAATTCTCCTATCAAATCTGAAAATCTTTTCACATGCTGGCATGCTGATTCTGATTTCTTCCCACTGAAAATTGGCAAATACTTTCTAATTTCTATGGGTATGGGATTTGGGTAACCCAGAATATCTCTGAAATTTAGAGCAGCATAATGGTTCATGATGAAACTTTTCCTATTATACGGTTGTGACACTTCACCAGGCACGGCTCTATGTGGAAATACACAAGGTTGAAAAAATTCACTATTCATTTTTTCTTACTCCCACAAATGATTATATAACTTTGGAATAAAAAACCTCAAGCACATATCCTTATTCAAATCTATTCCTTAACATTGCTTGACGTAAAGTTCATTCACATTTGCATACTACGGAAGATAACATACACTGAATATTTTAGCAGCATAGATATGCAAATCAATTTTGAGATCCTCTCTTTCCCTCTAGACTAGTGCTGTTCACTAAATGGGAAAATGACATTACACATTCTAATTTTCAGAACAAACATCTTTGCATTTGAAACCTTTGAAAATATCTAGAGGTTTGCAGCTGTAAGACTTGCAGATCTGGATATTTACTTCACACTTTAGCATTGTCTTTTACATCAGAGTCGCCACCTCTTGCATAGAGGATATTTTGAACAACAAAACGCCACTCAACACTTATTTAATTCTTTGTTTCTCTTTCAATCTTGCTGCAATCAACACTCTTCCAGGCTATTATTGCACTTTTCTTCTCAAGCTTTTATGATGAAAGAACTTATCTGTGAATCTGCTAATTAAACCATCTGCACCTTAATATGATTCACAAGATTATCTTCTAATCTTGTGAAAGTCTTGGAATACAAACTTCCTTCAAGCACCAGTATAGAGACTAGAATTGCCACCCAATAAGGAATTGGGGAAAAATCTGCATACAGCTGCAAGGACTTGCTCACAACTAAGCAATATAACTTTTATTGTTACTCCTTCATACAATATATGACATGTAAAACATATCATGTTACAAATCCAGAACAAGAACTATTCTCTTCATCATAAAATCAATTTACACTCTGTGCATACACAATGGATAGACTGGCTGGATATGAAATTGATAGAACGAAGGATACATTCAACTTCTGACCTCATCAATCAAACAATCAAATCCATTAGTTCCCCAGCAAAGTCGCCATTTTTGTTGTTCACCAAAAGTGATAACCCAAGACACTTGCAAATCTATCTATGAGATAGCCAATCTCAATCAATGAAACACCTCAGGGCTTGGACAACATGACAAGGATATGAATCCTTCTACTCTTCAGGCTCTGCAAAACCTAGGTGGGTATACCTTTGATGCATTTAATCAGATCTATTACACACAAGACTGCATCAATCAAAAGCAGATGGATCTCAAAAGGTTCAAAAACTAAGAGGTAACTGCAGATGGGCTAGATCCACACTTGCAACTCAACATTTTTCAAATCAGGAGATGGAGGGACATTTCAACATAACATAAAATATAAAAGATATTCTGATTTTGGATTTTTAAATGGTGTTTTGACAACCTTTCAATATTACAAGAGACTAGTGCCTTATCCAGGCCACAGAGTCATGCATAAAACTAGAAGAGAAATCTCAGATGCAAGTTCTTTTCAACATTAAATTTTCATGTATCAATGCCTTACATTAATACAATCCTCTGCTCTGTCACAAAACCATATATATATATATATATATATATATATATATATATATATATATATATATATATATATATATATATGCATTTAGAATCATTAATGCTGGGTTTTGAGGATATAAATCCTTCCTTGAAGAATACCCAAAAGACAAACATTACACTCTTAGAGGAATCTAAAAGAGACAACTCATATTATCCTTGATAATATGAAATTATATAAATCTGAGTACATTCTGGAGAAAATTTCATGGAAACTCACACATGCCTTGCATATGTGTGAACCTGCAAATTGAAAATAAACCTACAGTAAAGACAACACTGAAAACATAGAAGAACACATTGTCATTTGCATTGATAAAAAGATGCCATCACTGGAACTTGCAATTTTGGATTTCTCCCTTGGAGAAAAATCTCTCAAAAACTGGAACCCCTACAATTGAGAAGAATTGGGAATAAGAAGGAGAGGGAAAAATATCAGAATCCATCAGAACATGCCATGTGTCCCCTTTCTCCAACTGAAATTCATTACCTTCTTCTTTCCTATGGAAATTGCTTCCAAAATATCCCACATTTGATGAAACTAACTCCATAACTGAATTCCTCATCTCGAAAGCTTTTCGGAAATATATAATACTTCTATATTTGGCCAAAAATTAAACCCTGGGTGAATTAATCTTGAACAACAGGCCATCATTTAAATTTTTCGAATTTCTCTATAGTTTCAACTATATCATTTAACTGATTTTAATTTTGATTTCTACCTCCCTCTTGGCCCTGACACTTTGCCACGTGGTAGCCTCTGATTGGTTGATGGGGTTGACTGGATGCCACTTAGAATGACACATCATCACTGCCATGTCATTTTCTTTGTCACTGCCACTTGGCCGCCACGTGTACACCACCTCAGTGCCACGTCATCACCACCTAGGCACCACCTCTGTGCCAACTGTGTGTCATGTCACTGCCACCTCAAATGACCTGCGAGCTATCTTTCCACCTAGACCCGCCACCTAGCTTTCGCCATTTCGCGGCCTCTATCTCGCGTGCATCTTTCTTTCGCGAAGCAGCGCGAGTCATTGATCTCCATCTTACATGCACGTTCTTTAACCTACTGCATTTTCACCATTTCCCGTTTCGTTGTTTCGCAGGGCTTAATTGGTGTGCATCTTCGGCCCATGAAATCACGCGCTTCATTGGATCCTCTGCAACCTGCTCACTGGTTAAGTCGACCTTTCTCTACAAAATTCTGCCTGTTTTCCTTGAGAAGTGTGCATGCTTGGGGTCCACCTAGTCACCGCTCAGTCACCTCCTCCGTCACCTTGGGATCCACACCCATGCGTGGGCCCACGTTGGGCACCCATAGGTACCGTCCATCAAAAGCCTTTATGGCTTAGACATATTACATTAGTAAAGTTTTCGATATAAATATTAAATAGACTGTTTCCCAGCAAATGTGGGATAAACGGTTTTGCCTAAAACTTCATTTTTGAAGCTTTGCCTGAGCTTTAATGGTGATTTTTTCTATTTGCATGAGTTTCGATGGCCTTTTCAACCACGTACAGGAGGGAGAATGGACCTGAACATCCATGTGAGGAGGGAATGGTTTGGCTGGAGCTGTAGAAACTCATTTACACCTGCCAAATCTGCATTTGAACTTTTTTTTTTTTTTTTAAAACATTGCCTTCTAATGATCACGCAGGGAGGACTTTACTGGCATTTGTTTGCTATGGCTTTAAAACTATTACTTGCCACTTCCACGCAGTAGGGGAATTGCCAATAGTTTTAATTTGTTGAAGGTTTCAATGCCTTGTAATGCCACATTGCTCTGTCAAAGCCTCTGCAGTCGATTTCCAACTTCAATGCCATGTCCAGCAAGCACTCTGGCATTTATCTTATGATTTTCGTTGCTCTTCATAAAACACACAGAATTTTATGCTTGGCAATGTGCATTCATCAAAGTTTATGAGAACCATTTCCAACATTTTCTCCAGATAAATCGATGCCCAAGTGCTGTTTGAAATTCCAAATGGTTTGAAATCTCTTTACCCTCCACTGGCTTCCACGCAGGGAGGAAATTGTTGTTGAATGCATTTGGTCTGAATTCCACATTGCATTGCATGCCATGTGAGAAAGGAGGATGGACTGTTCTTTGCATTTAGCATGGTTTCTGAAAACATCAAAATAGCCCTCCAATGCACTACATGCAACTTGGAGTCTTCTGCAGTCCCTTCTCTAATCCTCACGTGGACTGCTGGGGGGATGAAATGGCAATGCAAGTTAGGGAGGAGCTATTGCTGGAGCATTGCATTTGACTTTGATTTTTATTGCTCTTTTTTACAAACCACACACAGCAAGGAGAATTGGAGACCAGGCCAATGGAATTTGCATAAAGTTTCAACCTCTGCCAAAACTACATGAGAGAAGGGGAATGTGAACTGTTTGTATTTAATTGAATGTCTCTGCAGTGTCTTCAGTCACCATTCCATCTTGCTTTCAAACACCACATAGGAATTGAGAATTTGATTGGCATTTCAATTTGCCAAAATCTGCATCTTTCTTTAGCATCATCATTTGTCAAAAGGGAGATTGCATACCATGAAAACTAAACAATTCGCCACAAAAATTAGTGCACGAGCATGGGCCAGGTCGGGTCCCAAAGTGGGTTCGACTAAAAAAAAATTCATTTTCAAGCTACTGGCCTCTAGAATATCTTCACAGACCTCAAATATAACTCTGGGAACGATCATCATTGTTTTCGGATCATTGAACCGCATTTTGCAACCTTCAAGCAATTACGCCACATTTTCGCATTTAATCGTGAAGACGTAATTTTCAAACCTGTCAAAACACCTTTATGGAGCTCGTCATCTGACAGGCGTGTACTCTGATATGCAAGCATGAAATATACCAAATGGTTTCTCAAGACGTGTCCCGAGCGAAGAGATATTAATTGGCGAAAATGACAAACTGGCTTTGTCGACAATGCGGACCTGATGAAGTCAATGTTCTGGCAACACATGATGCCTTTCTCAAAAATATCAAACGACCTCCGTAGACCCCCAAATTTGAAACACGGGTACCTTTAAGTACATATTAAAACTTAGAATTCTCAGTTTGATCACCAGACTGACAAGATGCAAACGGTGGGCTCACACAAATGGCTACATTAACTGATATATCACTGAGAGTGCAGAAGACTGAAAATGATAGCTAAATGAATCCTTTTGAAAACCGATTAAACGGATTGATAAAGGCTTGAAATTTGAAACGTAGCTCATCATTTATACTGACATTATCCCAGAACAAACATTTTTGCATGACACCCACTGAGGCAACTTTTAAACTTATGCAAAACAGGGCTCGGACTAGCTGTCAAAATAGGGACTAGTCAAAACACACAAATTGCAAACGGATTTGGCTATGAAAATTGAGCAAATGGATTTGTCAAGACTTGAAATTTTACAGGGTAACTCACTTTTATGCATATAATTTAATCCACTTTGAATTTCTCTATGACGATCAATAGGGCAAAAGATGTAATTGCTCAAAGTAGGCTACTCAATAAAATCTGCATTTGTGCCTAAAATGCACTTTCAGCTCACCCCTCAAAACAGGTACCTCATAAACTTATCCAAATTGAATTCTAAAAGTTTCAGATCACTACATAGGCCAAAAAAAAGGTGTAGGACATGAATCCCAAGCCTTACCCTCTGAAAATCAACTAGCTCCATTTTACCCCCTTGCTAACTAGGCCATTCAAACTGACTTATTTAGGTGCCTTTCTCACATACAGAGAAATTTTTTGAAATGGACCTATAAAATTTGACTCAAATTTAATGACTCCAAATAGGGTTTCCTTGTGTCCAAATTTTTAACATTCCTTTGAATATCCACTTTCTTTGGTAGTTGATCCTTAGCATTGGTATGTGATTGAGTATATTTTTCTGCATAAGACTTCTATAATGGTCTACGAAGGTGAGTATCATATGCTTGACCATGTGTGTATGGGACCTCTGGTTTTTAAAACAAAGATGATGGTGATTCAGGCATAATGTGTGGTCCTCTATTGCCTCCACTATTAGGCCTCCTTTTATCCATGTTGAGGTGAGGTTGTTGCAAAGGTCGATTTTTCATTATTTGAGATATGTCAAAATCATGAGGGATCTTGGCTCCACTTTGTGCCATCACTTGTAAGAAATATTGTCTATCTCTCCTCATTATTTCCTCAACCAATCTATTGAAATGAGGATCCATAATGGAGTCTTCCACTTCTGCTGAATGTATTGAAATGTTGTCCATATTGTCATTGTGTGTATCATTGTTTCTTGTAGTGTCCATGTTCTCAACATTTGGAATGTTTCTGTAGGAATCCATGTCAGGTAATGTAGTATGATCAGAATTGAAAAAGATATCATTGTCATACTCATAGGAACTCATGTTTATGGACTCTTGAGCCTCTTTAGCTTCTCTCCTAGATTTTTGGGAACGGGTTTCAACCATGAACTAGGTCTTGACCAAGATGTGTGAGACTAGATAAAGATGGAAAGAGTATGAAAGACCAAGAGTTGGATGGAATGTAAATGAATTTGAGGTGTACTTGCAATGTCCAAAGTGTAAGACCAAGTATGTATGTAGTAGAGTAGGTGTGACTTCCAAAGAGATGATAGATTCTCTTGATGAGGTAAGTTTACCTTGACTCTAAGTAAGACCAAATGAGACCCAAAGGTGATAGACCTTGATGAGGCACCACTTAGCAAAATGTTGTTGTATGTAATGTGTTGACAAAGCATGATGAGGACAAGCAAGTGACCTTTTGACTCAAGTTTAGACAAATGTGAATGTAATGTAAGGTGTAAAGCAATGATGGACTTTGTGAGATCCAAAGACAGGTTGAATGCTAGATGAAAACCCAAAGAGATACCTAGGAAGCTCAATAAGTCTGAAACTTACTATTTCTTGTTTGCTGGATTATGAAAGTTTTCAATTCTGAACACAAACATGCCTGTATACTTCACAGACTCGCTTAAATGACATAGACGTGGTTCTGTCAGACACAAACGCATTTCTAAGATTTTGTAAATGAAATATTGCTCAAAAGGACACAGATGTGTTTCTTCCCTTCATAGACGTAGTTATATGACACAGACGCTATTATGTCAGACACAGATGCATTTCTGAAAACTGAGTGCAATTTTTTTCTATCTGTGAAGTAACTTGTTTTGACCAAATCTGAATGTTTGATTGTTTTTCGTGACAAGAGGACACAGTGTTGATGAGGACTCAATGTTTGCAAGTATTTAGACTCAAAATGACTCAAAGAAAAGTGTGTTGTTTGATGTAAAATTGTTTTGCATACACTTGAAGACACAAAAGACACAATGTTTTGATGTTTGGTCTTGAATGTTTGACTATTCAAAATAAGACAAGCACAATTCTTATGGCTGGCCAGGACAATAGTTGTTGATCCCACATGGGGTTTCCCCCAAGGCTACGTTATTCAGAGCAGATACTTAGATGCTTGACCCCACTAGCTCCACCCTCGGCACTCAATTCTTGAGGCAGCCAAGCATCAGTCCCCACAAAAACTCCTCGGGGTGAACTTTGTATCTCTACTAAGAACTGTATGTGTGTGAGTCACTCTAAAGGTCCGACCTCTTGACCCAACAACTAGAAGGATTTTGGCTTCTAAAACAAAAAGGTGTTGGTAAGGGCATCCGCTCATGTGGCCATACATGCAGCACTTTCAGCTTTGTAAATATAGAAGGTTCCTAGCCAGTAGGGGTTATGCCCTACAACTGATCAAATAAATGTGATCAAATGGGTTTATGGGGAGACATAGTGTCGGTATGAACTAATTAGCACACGTTATCCATGGTTTTCACCATGAATACAGTTGTTTATAGTGGTTCAAAAGAGGTGGGTTTTCCTCGCTACCACTTGGGTCATTCTCTCCTCACTAGTAGTCCTAATGATCACACGGGGGTCAGGCCCTCTAGAGATCAAACAAAAAGAGCCTATTGCTCAAGACACAAAAGACACTGATTTAATTTTAGTGCACCAATTGAAGTATTTTCTAGTCTATGAAAACAAGGCACATAATAAAGATCAAAAACCCTTGCCAAGATCCTGCAACAAAAATTTGTTAGTAGTTTGGATTGTTTCAAATGATCACCCCTTTCTGCAAGCACACAAGTTAGGTCACTAATACATTTGGGGTCAAATTCCGATGGAGGTTTCCAACGGACAAGGAGCATTGTGTGAAAATTTGATTTGTTTAAAAAAAAATGCTCATGTTCGTCAGAATTCTAATGACCTCGAGCATTATATTAAAAAAAAAAACACAACGCATTTTCATTGTGTAAAGCAAACCAAAGCCACTGCCCCCCGTGTCGGAGCGATCTCTGCACTGCAAGCAAGGTAAGGTTTTTGGCGGCATTTAGAAGGACCTTTTCAAGATTTGATTTAATCGGCCATTTAAACCTTCTTTGCAATCCTTAACATGATCGGCCATATTAGGTTCCTTTGCAATTTTTCACTTGGGCAGATTTTGAATGTTTCTTTTGTGCAAGCAATTCCGTGTTTCCTCGTTCTTTTGTGTAAACAAATCTATATTTTGATCTTCTTTGTTTGATGAGTTCACTATTATGAACTTGTTTAAGACAATCGAACCTCCTTGTTTTTTCTTCCTTCACTAATATTGGCATTGATGACAAATGCGTAGCCTCCCTCATCTACTTATCTATTTCTATATCTATATATCTAGATATAACTAGGCAACTTCTTCTTACTCCTAGTTAACTAGGGGGCACCTAGGAACAACTACACTCACAGTCGGCTTCCAAACCATAGTCAGATACATGAATTTACAGTCGGCTTTCAAACCACAGGCAGAGTAGAGCTTGTTCCCTCAGTGTTTGCAATTTCAATTGCATCTGGATTTTGACTTTGTGGTATTCCTCAATTCAATCAATCATTTCCCTTTCATTGGTATCACAAGGTCTTGATGCTTTTTCTTATTCATTTGTATAAACAAATCTGCCCCTCATCATTCATTCGCATTGCATCAAGTCGGTCTTAGGTTCTCCATTTGTATTACCTCATCCTTATGTGAACAAAACCTTCACTCCCAAATCGATGATTAAAGTTCCATTTGCATAAGGTGATTTCGAAGATCAAGTTTTACTTGTCTTCACTTGTACGAACAAATGAACTTGATCAGATTTTGATCACTCATTTGTTTTGCTCTGATCTTTAATCAAGGATACTTTATTTTTGGATACTTGAACAAATTGTCCAACCTTGTAACCTCAATGATTGGGAACATAATTCTAACATAAAACAACAAAATGATGCAAAAAAATAATCCACACAATGGAGCCTCAAGACGTAAGGATTATCTTGGGAAAACCCTCAAAGGGAAAAAAAAAATCCCTTAAGATTCACCTTCTTATATTAGATAACAAAAACTCATAATATTTGCCACTAGAGCTTCATACAAGTTCGGTTGTAGCCGAAGGTTACAATAATATCAAGTAAACTCTATGGCATATCCATAAGGAGGCCTATATCTCAATCCTTCACTTGCTAACTCAATTGCTTCTCTCATCTCCCACACATCATTGCTCTTTCCTGACTTCTGATTCTGCTTTCTTACTTCTAGATCCTCACTCTCTTTTCTCCGTACTTGGCAAAATCACAAGTCGCACATATATATCATCCACAATTCTTCAAAAAAAATTGAGTTGACTAAAAGTATAAACCTTCACCAAACATGTAATAGGCCAAGCCCAAAACCCCACATGTTACTCCAAAGGAAAGAACACAATATGTGTTACCCAATGTAAACACATCTAGTCTGAATGGTCACCCACATACTATCTTTGATGAGAACACGTTACAAACCTCTGGCTACATCAATGTGGAACAAATAGTAGGCAAGTTTGCACAACTCTATCACATCAAACTTTCTGCTCGATGAGGCTCAACTCCAAAACTCTGAAATATGACACGTGTGTAGACATACTCTCCATCCAAACTAAAAAGCATAACTCTCAAGTGCAAAAGAATGCGACACTCCCCATTGACTCCCTAATCAAGTAAAATAACACAATTTTCACCCTATCATCACCAAACATCTTTGTGGTAGCTCAAATCTCTAGAAACTCAAAGAACACTCCCTAATACCACCACTACCTACTATCCAAACAACAAGACCAAATAATGAACTGAGATAGAATGTCATACTCTCTAATAGCCCTTTTTATGACACAATAAGGATTTACAAATCTTCCAAATTCTCCCTGATGCTCCTACATCAAATTCTATAGGTTCATTTTAGTTTTAACTAATGAATTGCCTAACCATCAACTCCACAAGTTCACTGATCTGCTCATAGCTCACTGCACTACCTCAATGATCAATGATCTGCACAAGAGCTCACTGCAAGCTACCTCAAGATGAAAATTCAATTGTACAAATTCAATGATTTTCACATGCTCGTTGCATTGAGACTAAGATTAAGCTCAACAAATTCGGGGATGTTCTCATGCTCACTCCATTGCCTCAATGGTCAACGATCTATATAGGTCCTCACTGTAAGTTGCCTCAAGATGAAAATTCATTATGATACTGCCTCCATGCAATAACCTCAAGAATCTAGCACAAATTCATTTTTCAAACTTAACACAAATGTTTAAAAATGTTAACTTAAACTTTCCTTAAACGATCCATTAGATGTTTGTTTCTTCCTGAAAAAACACAAACCTTGCAATTTCGTCAATTTATTGATCCACACTTCATTCACTATGGAATGATTTCTTATTGGTTCTCCCTTTGCGGTAGGATTCCCTATCTATTAAGGTTTTATCTATCCCCTTGAACACATGTGTACTTATGTCCATACAAAGTCTGGAACCTACATCTAGTATCCTCGACGAATTTGATCCATTAGTCTACCCATAATCTAGCTTGATATAATTTGCATTAGATTTGCCTTTCCAGCAACATACCTTTTTAATTATTTTATAGTCCACATATCCCACAAGGGTGTAGATCCAACACATTTGTCTCCTATGTCCCTTTCTTGGAAATATGACTTACAATAAGGACTAGGACATTTTAATTAATTTGGAGTAGAAAGTAAAACATTTGAGTTAAGAAAACAAATATTCATATTGGAAATATTATTCAAAGAACAAGTACTTTGTATCTATATCAGAAATATATACCAAGAGGACAATTAATGAAGGTGTTAAATTCAGATAGATTGGCATGATTATGCTTTTTTCCATTTGTCTTATATTTTATTTAATTTTGTAAGTCTTTAATTTCCACTAAAAAAATACTTTAGAGGTTATAGGTATAGCTTGTGAAAGATACATTTTAACATTTTTTGTTGAATGATTGTATATCTTTTTATCAATCTACTAAAAATGTGTAGCACTAGTACTTGGGTGGCAAAAGAGCATGGTATATGTAAGTATGTGTTGTCAGCAAATATTTTTTATTAAGTTCAATGCTTTAGGATACAGCTATATGAATTTGAAAAGGGAGTTTTGAAAGGGCCTCACCCTTGTATATAGCATAGAAAGAGACAAGCAAAAAGCCAAAAGGTAATAGAAGTGCTCACATAGAGCCAACAACAAAACAAAACAAAAAAAACTGAATATCACTCTATTACTAGCACTAGAAACAAATATAGGAAAAATTTCCAAAATATCTACAAAACTCACAACTTAAAGTGACTTGAACTTCACCAAGGAACTCTATACCTTGCAAGCATCCATATCCTTAGCTTCAATCAAAATATGATTTTCTTCAATTCTAAGATATGAATCCAAGGGGAGAGGGGGACCCTTAAAGCTCTTCTCATTACATTAGTTACGTATTTTCCTTGTTTGAGTCCATAGATCATTTCCCCCAATGAGTTTCACTAGCCTTATTGAGGCATACTCCTCTAGGCAACAACCACTTACTAAGCTCATTCACAAATTGAAACCAAGAATGACATATTTAGAATGTGTCTAATCTCATCCTCCTTATTTGGATGAAGATGATTTCCAACCCTAAACCCATGAGAGGCATGGCCAACCATGAAATATTAATTTCAAAAACCAAAGAGACCATATATTTGATCTATTACACCCAAACTCCCAACCTACATGATAATGTAATTGGAGAAGGAAGCACCTTCTCCTCATCCACATTAATGTAGAACCTTGCAAATAAAAACAATTTTCTATATTTTTCCACATTGCCAACAACAATGAGTTGGAAAACAAAGCTAACACTTCATGTCCAAATCTCTTTGTCTCAATATTAGAAGGATTAGTTTTTAAACATTTCTCACCATGAAGGATTTTATTCACATCAATGGAGGTTTTGTGGCTAAAAGTATATGGAGAACTTGGGAGGTTGTTAAACCTTCACTTGTCTTGACTGGTTTCAATTTTTGAGATGTCATTTCCTTTAGGTAGTAGAACATTTGGTGTTTCCTCTTTTACAATATCAAGGTCATCCTTTGGCTCACTTGCAATGGGTGAGGGCCATGTAATTTCACAAAAAATATATCCAATTCCCAAAGGATTTATTCTCTAGAAATTTTGAGTCTCATGTCATCAATTGAGACAAAGGCTAAGTTTTCCCTTTCTAATTATGATCATGAGACTTTTGAAATTGTTATAGAGGATATTCTACTTGATATGATTCACAAAACGAGTATTCAATCTTCTAAACCTTGGTGGAAAGATTGGAAGTTGGGGTCCAAACACAAATTTATGTAACTATAAGCCACATCTTGAATATCATTTTCTTTAAAAGATGGCATTTATAGTCATTTATCTCGATTTGGAAATATAAATTTCTCACCATCTACTTTACTTTTCTAGAGCCTAAATTGGTCCACTTTGCCCATTGTAGTCTTGTCTAAGGCTTACCTATGGGGTCGCGTTAATTCATCTGAGCATCCAAGACCCTTGTTGCACATGCTATGTGTAGTTAGAGTCTATGCAACATATGGATAGATAAATAAAACTATAAGTTTTTCATTTCATTTTTTAATAAAATATTTCACTTTTTTCTCAATTAATAATTTGTTCTAATGTTATTATAGATCTAGCTACACACCAACAAAGTTGCCCTAGAAGTGGCTCACCATCCGATATTTTTCAACCATCAATGTAATGCCTCATGTACCATGGATAGAGTTCCTTCATCTTCTTCCTACTCCTAGGGCTGCTCATTAAGAACACTAGACAAGTAGGAGTCTCTCAACTCATAGAAATCAATCTTCTTGGTTGTAGGTATCTTCATCAGTTGGTCAAATGGATCATGGTCACTAGAGCATTGTGACCTATTTGGTTGCACATGGCCTCTCTTTTTCATCCATGTGGAGCTCCTATGTGACCTTCTAGTGGTTCTTCTAGCTAGTTTGACTCCAACAAGTATCCTCGATTAGCAAATAGGCTATGTGGCATGTGCCCTATGCATGTCTTCTTTGTGAGGCACGTTTCTATGTGCAATGTGGCCCTAGGTGTGTCTTCTCTATGAGGTGTATTGCCATGATATGTTAGGATTTGTAGTGTGTAGGCCACAAATGCATGCATGAGGGACTATTATTATAGTCATGTTTTTTGGGCATGTAGCCTAGGCATGTCTTCTCCATTAGGTACATGGCCATGTCGTGTGGGAGTTTTTGTGTTCATGCCACAAATGCACACATGAGGGACTATTATTGGAGTCATGATGAATCTTCACTCTATTTAGCCACAATTTCTAGTCATATAGTTATGTAATGTGCACTTTTAAGGATTGTGAAGTTTCCTTCAATTATTGATGATCTCTCATCTTTGTTGCATTGGCCAACAATTTTATTTTATCTTGTTTGAATTAGTTTAATCACTATTGTGAGTTTTCTCTATTTTGTAGTTATTGTGGCTATGTTTGATTTGCTATTGGAATTGAACACGTTTATTTGACTTATTATTGTTACTATTTCTTCTTTCTTTCAATATTTATGATCTTTGGTAGTTTAGTGAAACTCTTGCTATTTTTAAATGTTGCCTTCTTTGTTGTGATGTGATTCCTCACCAAGATCGACATAGATAACCTTGGATGAGTGTATATAAGGAATCAAACATTGGGAAAATTTGAGAATAGGGGTAAGTGTTTGTTGTATGGGTAGCTACAATCCACTTGTACATTCTTAGTGATTATTGATGGCCATGTCTTGGAGCTGGCTAATCCCATTAAACAAACAAGGGGGAAGTCATACATAATCGTATGGATCCTCCCTAGTTGTGTGTGGATTCAAGACGACCATCATTTCATATGGTTCTTGGTTACTTTGTGAGACCATGGCATCCTCTTAGACCAATATGTGAGCCTTGTATTGTTATCCCTGCAATGTGGATGAATAAGTGTATGTTTAAATAAATTCTTTGCTTAGACTACTCAAAAATGTCTCTCAGAAAGTCTGCAATAGGCAAACTTTTAGTAAGAATTTGTAGACACAATGCTCAGAAATTCACACAATCAGCTACATTAAATATGTTCTCTATTAAGTTCAATGGTTTTGGTTCGATTTGAAATTTTTCTGAAGCTTTTGCACTGAAGTTTCCATAGCCTGATTTTTTTGCCTATGAAGAAAGGCCATGTCAAATAATATCAGTGAAGAACAAAATAAGGAGACAATTGCTAGATTATGGTCTAACTTGAAAAGAAAAGGTGATGGGAAATGTTATTGTCCCTGCAAAATTTGTAAGGGCTTAAAGACTAGAAGACTTCTAATCAAAACAGCTAAGAAACATTGTAGGCAGCATGGTCACATTGAAGGGGGACATGATTATCATCCACTGGTAAGTTGTTCATTATATCGTTTTAACAATTTATATACATAAGAAATCACTTGATAATGAGATCATGATCACAGTTTATTTATGTATATCAATTTTATATAGGTGGAGCACCCTAGAGCACATGGTATGGATCAACAAAACCCTAAGAATATGGTTTTGGAAGTGGAGGAACATGGAGGTGTGAATATTGAAGCTGAAGATAATGATCCCATGGAAGATGATGATCATGCACCAGAAAACATAATTGAAGATGATGGTACAAATACATTGATCCATGACACATTTAGTACTGGCACAGCTGATCATGATGATCAGGATGACCTTGATGTTTATGATTTACCTCTTCTTGAGAAGGCATATGAGCCCCTTTATAAAGGCTCCCAAACAACTCTTCTCTCTGTTGTATTGTTGTTGGTGAACTTGAAGGTTATGAATGGTTTATCCAACATAACAATCTCTCGTATGTTAAGTTATGTCATACATGTCATTACAGTTAATAAATGGTGAATCATGTACCATTAATATTCTTTATATTAACACCTCAAACTTTTTTTTTTGCTATAGATTGATAGGTGAGTTTTTCTTACAACCATCAAATATTCTACCTCGCTCATACTGAGAATTATCTGCCATTATGAAATATATTGGAATGGAGTATCAAACAATAGATGCTTGTCCCAATGATCATATTATATATCATAAACAACATGAATTTGGAACAGAATGCCCTAAATGTCATATCAGTAGATATCGAATAGATCAAATAACAAAAAAGGTGCCTCGCAAGGTTCTTCGTTATATTCCCATTATTCCATGTATGCAACGATTATTCAGGTGCACTAGCTTGGCACACTTTATGGATTACCATGCATGCAATAGAAGTCAAGATGACATTATTCGAATGTCTGCGGATGGTTCAGCATTTATGGACATAGAGGAGAAGTGGCCACACTTTAAAAGAAGAACCTCGTAATCTCGGGCTTTCATTGGCAGCGGACGGTGTCAATCCATTTGGAGAGTTGAGATCTGTTTACTCAGTGTGGCCTATTTTTGTTATCAACAATAATATTCCTCCATGGATGTCAATAAAGAGGGAGCACATAATGTTGGCAATGATTGTTCCAGGTATTTTATCATTTAATAGTCATCTACATTTAATTATAAATATTGCAATAAAATGGTCATAATAATTATGTAATGTTTTTGTTCATTCCACTAGGCAAGTACCAAGTTAAAGATATGAATGTATATATTGAGCCTCTTATCGACAAGTTGTTGGAGTTATGGAATGGTGTGACCATGTATGACATCTCTAGACCAATAGGACAAAAACAATTTCAATTCCATGCATTGCTTGTATGGACAATACATGATGCCCCAGGGCTAACACATTTTTGTGGTACGTTATAGTGTTCAAGTTGCGCATGATAATTATAATTATAAAAATTAACAGATTTAATAGAATTATACATTATCTTGTAGGTCTTCAAACAAAGGGAAAATTTGCATGTCCAGTTTGTGGTCCAAAGATGAAATCCCGTCATTCAAAAAGTTTAGGAAAGCAGGTGTTTGATGAGTATAGGCACTTCCTTCACAAAAATCATAAGTACCAGAATACTGAAAAACATCTTTTCAATGGGAAAGAAGAGACTACATCAAAGCCACAAAGAATGACTCCTCATTTATGGAAGTTGGAATATAATAGAATTAATCGTCAAGGTAATGTCATTCCATCTAATGGTTTATGTTTGGAATTTGAATTTTTCTATCGTGTTTTGTTTACTGATGATATAATTGATGATACTAAAGGTCATCAAGGCATGGATGGCCACCTTCCAAAGAGACTAAAAAGTTATCCCAGATAATTTAGTAGGTTGCCTTAATACGAGCAGCTACAAATTGTGCATTTGTTTGATACAATGCATATTGGAAAGAATATAGCAGAGACATTATGGAAAATATTGGATGGAAGACGTGACAAAGAAAAAATTGTCAAAATTTGTAGTGACATTGTGGAATCCAATCATGCAATGAAAAATGTCATTCAATCAAATAGCAATGGAGATCAAATTAATATAAGTGCCCTTCCTTGGTTATTAATGGAGCAGCAAAGCAATTCTATAAAAGAAGTCATACGAAAAATTCGATTTCCCACAGGATTTGCTGCGAACATAAACAATCTCATATCAAAGAAGAGTGAATTTGGGCCAGGGATGAAAACGCATGATTGACATACCTTCATTAAGGTAATTTGAATTCTTGTGTATTTACTATATATTTGTATACTGCACATGTACTTTTCATTGTATTATGTTAGAAAACAATGAAAAGATCATTTTATAATTGTTGCAGTACGTTCTACCTCTATCTCTCCCAGACCACTTCGACAATAATATCAAGCAAGTCATATATGATCTTGGAAAATACATGAGGTAAGTAGTGATGTTTGTTCAATTTGTTGTATAGATATTATATTTGCCATTTGTTTTACTTGTTATGCAATATATTTGTATATTATTTTGTAAAGTCTCGTTTATATATTTTTCTGTCTTCAATCTCTTTAATTAGGTGGTTGTCATCTAAAGAAATCCACAAGGAAGATATAAAATATTGGAAGAGAAAAATCCCTCATCTAATGTGTGAAATGCAAAAGTGTCTACCTTCAACTTTTTTTAATGCACAAGAACACTACCTCATACACCAAGTTGAGGAGATCGAATTGTGTGGACCTGTACACACTAGGTCAATGTGGATGGTTGAGAGGCACTTGAAATTTTTGAAGGCTTTGGTTTGACAAAGAGCACATCCTGAGGGTTCTATGGTGGAGGGATATATGGTATACCAAACTATGGTGTACATTATTGAATATCTTCCTAAGTTTGCAGCAAAAATCCATGTAGATCACATTTGGGATCCCAACCCCATTAATAAATTTGAAGGGGAGCACTTGATGGGGAAAGGTAGATTGAAGAAAGTGAGAGGTAATTATAAGATGTTATTGTAGTAAATTAATTCTTCATCTTCTAAATAAATCAATTGTAAGTGGTCTATTAATTATTTATATAGTTGGTCGGGAGTGGGATGCGCTACATTTGTATATTGCAAACAATCTTGATTGGATGACGGTGTGGATTGAACGATGTCAACATTTTGGTCGCACATTAACTTGGGATGGTGTCACTTCATTGGTTAAAGAAGCTCATCGTAATGGAGATTCCAATGTTACACAAAGGGAAATTGATTTAGCATATGGTTTAAGAGATCAACAAGTACATATAATTTTATTAATCACCCATATGTTTATCAACTCGTGATGCAATAATTTTAATATGTTAGACATATTGCAGGTCAAACGCCACAAGGCTATGTGTTGCAATGGTCATAAATTTCGCATCAAACAGTTGGATGACACGAAGAAAACTTGTGATTCTGGGATAACTGCAGTCTTTGAGGTGACCAATATTTCATCTAGAAATGACATACATCCTCAAGTGTCTCAAAATCGATACTATGGCATTTTGGATGATATACTTGAGTGTGACTTTAATTCCTTCAAATTAGTTCTATTCGTCGTCAAATGGTATAGGCTACGATTGAATATAAATGATCCTGATAGAACTGTTATCAAACATGATAATGGATTTACAATGGTTAATACAAGGTCGTTTGAACGAGTTGGGGATGAGCCCTATGTTCTTCCAAGTCAATGTGAGCAAGTATTTTACTCTGAGGTTCCACATAAACTGAGTTGGTCATTTGTTGTTAGACATGATCCAAGAGGAAGGTCGATAATCTATAATATGATGGAAGAAGAAGATACCGAAGAAGTAGAAGATGATATAGATGATCATGATCGACAGTTACTCGATGATGTTCCTGACGAAAATGTACATGAAGAAGAAGTTGATGATGATGATGGTGCTGCTGCTAATGATGATGGTGATGGTGATGGTGATGGTGTTGGTGATGGTGATGACGATGATGATGACGAACACAATGACGATGACAACGACGACGATGACGACGACGACGATGATGATGATGATGATGATGATGATGATGATGATGATGATGATGATGATGATGATGATGATGATGATGATGATGATGATGATGATGATGATGATGATGGTGGTGGTGGTCATGATGATGAGTTGGATGAAGAAGAAGATCAATGACATGAATGAAATGTATGAGATGCGATTATTATATTATCTATTTAATATTGATATCTTGATAGAAATTGATTTGACTTATATGGTTATATAAATAATTCATATGTTTTGAATTCTAATGCCATTACTTAATTAATTCATGATGCACCTCTAGCTATGTGATAGATGGTGATTTGAAATACATATGTGATGGATTACATGCTTATGATGATACATGTGACATTTTTTGAACTTTGTGTTTATTTATGGAATGTGGACTACTTATTAGCTATGTGATGGATGGTGATTTATGATACGTATGTGATGGATTACATGTTTATGATGATACATATGTGATTCTTATGATGCTCAATTACATATATGATGATACATATGTGATGCTTATGATGCTTATGATTCTTATGATACTACAGTATTTATTGTTTATCAAATTACAAATGTAATGCTTATGATGCTCAATTGTTGGTGCAAGAACCTGAACCCCTTTGACGAGGATCCTGCACAGTCTCATGGATCGACAGGTATAAATCAATACACCTTATAGAAATAATATATTTTAAAAAAATTACAAGAAAAAAAAACTTCCTCAGTTTTTCAAACATCAACATTAGCAGCAAATCTAATACAGTTATCAACACTTGAGGCCCCAGTTGGACTTACTCAAATTTTAATCTCAACATCAACTTTATGGCCGACTTCTTCATCAATATTACCCTCATTTGCAAAATATCTCTCTCATTACCAACTAACTCTCTCATTTGATGGTGCACAGGTATCACCAAATAGGTATTTGTCAAATGTGTCTTCCTCGAGTGAGGGAAATGCAAGAATAGAACAGGAAAGTGAGACATGTAGTAGATCTCAAATAGGGAGATCAACTAGAGGTCAAAAGATTAGAAGAAAATTCAATAAATGCATGGAATTTTTTCTTGGTCAAGGGGGGTCATGTTCTTATGATGATGAGACCAAAGGCGACATTGAGGTGCCCTTGAGGTACAAACATCTACTGAAACAATGTGTACCCAAGGAACTTCCTCCAATAAACACTGATTTTTGTGTTAATGAGAGGATATATCACATAGCACCTTCATCGTTACATGGTTTGGGCCTATTTTCCATGGACAACATAAAGGTTTGTTACAACAAAGTTGCTGAATTGATGGAGTTTGTTAGACCTTGTTACAATTATAATGATTGGATGCAGATTGTTCGATATAAAAAAAGTATGCGTAGGTATGCACTGTCAGCCAATTATATACAACAAAAAGATAATGATCAAAGTAAATGAGTGGCTGTATACATTGATGGAAGGCCAAAAGCAATAAGGAATATTGTAGGTTTTATAAATAGTACATGACCTGGGTCAACTAATAAGCAACCCAATTGCATATTTGAGGCATGTGAGGGAAATTGTGTGTTTGTATGTGCGATAAAATAAATAAGTGCAGGGGAAGAGCTGCTAATCGATTACAATTTGAATCATATAGATAAAAACAAAGTTACTATCATGGGGATGGTACGTACTATATATATACCATTTAAGCCAACTTCCAATTAATGAATCCAATAAACCATTGTATTATTAAGTTTTTTGGCTAAGTCTATTGGTTTCATTTCGCTAACATTTTTATATTTTTTCTTTTTCATAGGGCCACATGGATCCACCACATAGCACAGATAAGGGTGTAGGTCCCGACACTTCTACGGAGCAGGTAAACCTCATTGTAATTGTACAAATTAGATAGAATCAAACTGTTACATTATGATCTTTTCTTGAGTGTTTTGAAGTAATTTTGATAGTGTTAATTATATTCTTGTCATAGACAGATGTTTAGGATAAGGGAAAGGAACCTACAGTACCTCAGCACCTCCATAGGGATGTGGGGCACTCGACAGTGTTATGCGCTGATGACATCGCACTTACCGCAAACCCTATGCAATTTGTACATAAGAATATTAGAAAAATTAGGCAAGAGATTCTTGATTTGGCAACCATAAGTCCTCAGACTGATGAGATAACAAAGAGGGTGCAACTATTGTTGATGATAATGGAAAACTTGCAAGTAAGTAGTAATGAAAGCTTTAATCATAACAAAAGTTCAATAATGGTTTATATTTTTATCTCTTTTATGTCATTAACTAAAATATGTATGTGTTGTTTTTACAGAAATTTATAGGGCCTCATCATCCTGGTGGCGATGATCAGGGTATTGCGAGTAGTTCAGGTGATGACCATGTTCTATATATTAAAACCACTCCTTTGGACTTGTGAACTTGTTTTTTTAATGTTTTACATATTTAATGTACTACTCTTCAGGTGCTGACATGGATCCAAGGTCAAGCCCAACTGTATTGCCGACTGCAATGTCAGCAACATGTAGCATGCAGACATCGTCTATTGCACCGGCTCGTGTTGACCCACCCACTGGTGGTAGATCCCTCTTTTTCTCTCTCTTTCATTATGTGTTTATTACCCTTGAAGTGTTCTTTCTTGGAGGCATTTCATAGTGGATTCATTTACTATGGCAGGAGATGCACATGAGGATGCGCCAAAGGCGAGTATTGTTGATAACATACCATCATTTCTTGGATCTTCCCGTATTGCTAGTACGAGAACGTTACAAGCCACATTGGTGGTGAGTGACGAAGAATTGATTCCCTTGAAGATACAAAAGGTTCCAGGTACTTTAAAAATATTATTATATATAGTCTAATTGTAATTTACTTACTGATCACTCATTTTGGACTAATGATCCCATGTTTTTTTTGCAAGAAATGATATTTTTTATAAAAATCTTAATGACATTTCATTGCAGATATTTGGGCCCACCATACATAAAAGGCGGAACATCATACGTGAACTAACCCTTATCCACTATTTTGATTTCATATCATTGCTAGAATAGTTTTCCTTTTATCCATTTCTTGAACTATATCAAAGGTAGCTTCAGTTTCTTTCTAAATCTAACATGTTTGTTTTTCCTTTAAAGGTGGAATGACCAAGAAAAAAAGTTAAAAGATGAACTCACAAACCGTATGGTAGGGTTGTTTGGAAATGACACATTCGACAAGACTAAGCTCCTGGAAAAAGCTAGCACATATCTAAAGTATGTGAGGGACCAATACAGGACACATTTAGAGAAGAACGTAAAGTATGAGTGTCCCCCCATGATTCTAGAGAGGGAGTGGAAGGACCTGATTTTGGATGCAAAGGAGAGAATTGAAAGGAAAAAAGGAAATACACCACCAGACGCTAGAAGAAGGTATGTGATACTATTAAGAATGTGAATATGTACTAATTATTCATTATATTTATATAATCTAACATATTTCAAACTTTTCATAGATTGAGTGACACGTCAAAGGCAACCAAGGCAAGACAAGAAAAGCATGGGCAACACAAACTCGGCTCTGGTGGTTATATGAAACTTGCCGCATGAATTGTAAGAATCAGTAAATTAAGTATCACATCAAAATATTTATAAATTGTAAACAATTTTTTTTTAATCAAACAATACAAGCAAAATTCACAATACTAAGCAAAAATGTAGGGCTCTGAATTCAATAGAGTGCCCATGGAAGATGACAAGAGAATTGGCTACCAGAAAGGCTATATAGTGGTGGCTGAACGGCTACGAGAATTGAGTGGGCAAACATGAGATTCTGATGCATTTGTCACAACGGTAATTAAGCTAAATGAAAATTATTTCAAATTGAATACTTAACCAATAATCTATTTGATGTTAAGTTTCAACATAAAGTGACTATATTTTTTTTAAATAAGCAAGCAATGATAACACTGCGTGTGACATTGCAATGCAGCATGATATTCGTGGAACAGAACCTGTACATGAAGGTTCGGATGTGCATCCTAGTAGTGGAGGTATTCATTTTCTATTCAAATTTTTTTATGTAATTATTAATACAATTAAACATCTTAAATTGAAAATTAGTGTAGTAATTAATGTAACCTTTATTGTTAATATTTTAGAGCATGTAGTCGGTGGTGACCAAGTGGAGCATGATCCAGGTAGACAACATCAGGAATGAGATGTTCCCCAATCAGGTAAAGAGGACCACTGTTATTCCTTTAAACAAATTTAATTGCAATTGGTGTATTGATTAATGTAACGTTTCGTATTTCAACTCCAGAGGATCTAGAGGGTGCTCAGCATGTCGAGGTTGAGGTTAGACAAAATGATGTGGAAGATGATGTGGCCCCATCAGGTAAAGAGTGTAACGGTTGTGTTCTTTAAATTAATGAAATACTTGTAACAATAATAAAAAATGTTTTGAATTTAACCCAATTCTTTGTTATTGCAGAGGACCCCCCTTTGGTTCAACATCCTCATCCTTTGTATAGGACTAGGCATACATCAAGAGCATGAGAAGAGGGCATAACATCTGCAAATGGGGGAAATGATGAAGAAACAAATGTTCCACTTAGTCTTTTCATAGCTTCAAAAAAAAAATAAAGAAATAAATGATTATAATCTACCTTATTTGATAATGACTGATTTTTATGTGTAATGAATGTAATTATGTGCTAATGAATGTTCACGAATGATATGTGTTGATGATTATTGATGAATGTTGCGTTTTAATGAAAGTTAATGAATTTTATGTGTTAATGAACGTTATGTGATAATGAATGAATGTTATATTTTAACAATGGATGAAAGAATGAATGAATGTTAGATGTTAACGGGGAATTTAGAGTGATGTTGGGGGAGGGGAGGGGCCAAATGAGCTTCCACCTTCATGTGGTTAGCCCTTTTAAGTAGAGAATATTAAACTATTCTTGAAATAAAGTGAAGCTCAATTATAAGATGTGAAATGTTTGAAAGGTGAGAGTCCACAAATAGATGTGAAATGTTTAAGTAGGCCTCCCAATGAAGTGGATCTCATAGACACAAAGAATCCTATATAGAGAATCATTGAGAGCCCTTGAAGAAGAAAATTTGAACTTCGATGAAGTAATACATGATGGAGGAATATCTTGCAAGAGGAAATGAAAGTCATTATGGTGTCATCTAGATCTGAAATGTGGTCTACTTTTCAAAAAAGTAAAGATGCTTGATATGAATGTGTCATTGATTTGACAATTTCTAATGTCTGGTAGATGACTTTGATGCTCTCAAATTGTTCTTGAAGCTTATATGGCTTGGTTCTAATCCTTATAAGCTTTTAGACTAATTTAGGCACTATGATCTCACTGCAAATTTATCATTTATTGGTTGTTCTTTTGTTTATAGTGACATTTATCACTACTTTCATCTAAGGCAATCACTTCTTGACAGTCAAAAGGTTGCCCAAGGTCAAGTTATATCATGGAAAAATGAACACGGAGAAGAACTTCTATTTTTAAGTAACAAGGTATAGATCTACATTCTGCATGACACTTTTGCAAATCCATGCATATACTGCTGTTATATATAATTTACTTTGTTAAAGAAATGCTTGTTATTATTATTCCAAAGAGGTTTACCTCGGCTGGGCATGATTTGAAGGAAAATCTCTCCCTGCATAGGTAAGGAAAGAAAGCATCTAGATCCTACATGTAAAACTTATATCCTTTCATAATCATGCAAGCATAACTTTCACAATCAAAGCCAAGTCTTGTCCAAAAAGCTGCAACTTCCCCATCAAATGGGGAGGTAACTCCCCCCAAAAAAGCTTGGCATCATGCCCTCTGAGGGAACTTCATTGCTGCAAACTAAATTGTATGCCTTCCATGACCATTCAAGAATCCCTTAATAGTGGCCCACACTAAGAGTGGCAATATATAACTATCTAGGTACTCTAATATTCCTTCCTCCCATCCCAGTGCAACATACCATTGCACAAATGACCATAGATTTGTGGATATAGACAGTCCACATTCAAGTCATCTCACTATAGCCAATTGATGTAGGGGCATCTTCAAATTCAAATCATGGGATTCTTGAAGAATCAAACTCCTCTTGATTGGTTTTCAGGTTTTGAAACACTTAAGGATAGTTTTGGTTTATTTTCATGTTGATGTAATAAGTCACCCCACCTTGTAAGCCTATGCCCTAGGTAGGTGTGTTATAAACCACCTTGGGTAAATGGAAATTGGGTTTATTCATGCCTTGAAGGAATTTTTAGTGAATTTGAAGAGTTTTAAGTGTCTTAGGGGTCAATTAGTGTCTAGGTGTGTTTAGGAGGACAAAATGTCAAAAGTTGTCAAAAGTTGTCAAGCAACTATGACAACTTTTAACCCAAATTGCAACTTCCTCCAAACCACCATGTTGGTTTCCAAAATCAGTTGATAACTATTGGAAGGGTCATTAAAGGTTTAATTCCAACCTTTGGCAAGGTTATTGAAGGAAAATGAAAGTTTTGTGAACAAAGAAACCAATAAAAATATGTCTTTTTCCTGCATTTTGCTGCTATTTCCCATATTTTGTATAGTACGGATTTCTCTAGGGCATAAAAACTCTTGAATATGAAATTAATGTGTCTTACCTTTCCAATTCAACAAGTTTGAGCCTCTAACTCTTCTGGAGCCGTGAGAAAAGTGGTTTTTTGTGAAGGTACCCCGGATTTGACAGTCTACCTAGGGTTTGACAGCAAATATGAGTTTTTCTTGCTGATACCTCAAGGGATTTGTATGGCCTTTGGGTTGAAGCAAGTGGTGAAAATTTACTTTAATATTTCCAAGACCTTTTGTAGGGAAGTGACAGGTAAAGGCAAGGGTTGTAAGTTTTAGAGGTGGGCATCTCTATGTGACCACCTTGGCTGGGTATGCATCCGACCCCACAAATGATGATAGCGGTGGAAACAAAGGCTATAACCTGGTAATTTATGTTGTATCCATTTCCTTGACATGTATCAGGTCTTACTTTTCCTAGGCAATAGGTTTTGAGTATACTTCCTTTGTTAAGGTGGCCTAATTAGGGCTATTAGGCCTAGGAGTGAAGTTGGGTTTATAACCCTTAGAAATTGGATCTGCCAAAAACCTTTTGGAATCCTTTGTAACTAACTTGAATGAAACAAAATCCACTCTCAGTTGTAGAGGTCTTTTGAGAAATTAACAAGAAACCTTAAGTTTTTCAGACTGGCAGGGCTACTAGGCTTGATAGGCCTAATTGTAGCAGCAGTACTAATTTTTCTCAATACATCATGTTTGATGATTGGAACAGGTCTATTAACCCTATAGGATAGTAAATCAAGGTATTGGAGGTCCCCATTTCCTTAGGAAGTGTGTGTCCACCTTTGGTTGGGTGTAGTGGCCTTTGAGTCCTGAGAGACTTTTGTGAGACACTGTGGGATTGGCATTGTCCAGATGGCTTAGTATGGGGAGAGGTATGAAAACAATCAAATTGAAACCAATCCAACCCTTTATGTCTTTGTAGAAGTTGTAGGGTCCTTGTTTGGGGTTCTTGAGTGAAGGATCCTATCTCAGCAACAAGGGCTCTGCATCACCAATGGGTGGATTAAATCCATACAACTGTGTAACTTGTAGATCTAAAACAATGACGCATGTAAAACTCATCATCACATCAATAACTTGCAAACTGAGATACAAAGAAATACCATATGGATCTCAAGACAAAGACACCAAATCAACTCCAAATCCGATTTGCCAAACAATTCCACTAGTCAAGGAATCCATCAAGAAAATATTGTAGAGATGATGAGGGACTAATGATTGCATACCAACATCTCCTCAATGAGAAAGTTGCAAACAACCTCCTTGAGTCATGCACTAAACATGCATACAAACCCACAACTATCTTTCATCTAGAACCACCTATTGATGTTTTTTTATGCACCGCGAACGCAATAAAATACCAAGGTATTCTATCATCTCTTGAATAAAGAAACTTTGAATGCTAAACAAAGTGATCAATCAAAGCAACTCCAAGGTTTACAATATGAACTATGCAACTTAATTGCATGGGATAGACTTAGTGAATATGGTGTGATTTTGCTGGAATCACAAGGGGGCATACATTTTTCTTGAACTCTACCGGAACTTGGACTCTACACTAACTTGCTTGGAAAATAAAAGACAAAAGAGATAAAGGGTTTAGAGATCTAATTTAATCCTAAGAACAGTGACAATAAAGGATGATGATTTGATAGACGAATTCCATAATCAAGCTTTGCTTTGCCATGCAGAAACAAGTACACAAAACTAATGCAATCTTCTAAGGAATAATGAAGGGTTTTCATATCATGAACATTCATTCGAATACCCAAAACTAGCGCAATTTAAGTGAACATTCACAATTGAACTTATGCTTAATGAATTTCAGACTAACCGTACATTGCAACTTACAATCAGCAAATTACAAATAGTATGAACAGGAATTCCATCAAGAAATCATCACATTTCTCCATTACAATATATGAAATTTATCTAAACTTGAGAAGTAACAAGAAGCCATGCAACATGTAGAAATTACACGTAGAAATCCACCATGCTTTAATGAAGATCATGTATTAAAATCAACAGGTCTTGGCAACAATTCCTTCTTTCCTCCTACTCTACTATACTTGCTATCTAACTGCTATCTATGAACTATTAATTGTTGACTAGCAACTATTAACCTTTACAAATGAAAAGGCTAGGCCTTTTATAGACCCCCATTATAATGAATGACCCAGATTGACTATCAAATCAACAATCGAGATAATATAGTGAAACCCTAATTAGGGCTTGTTATAACAAACTCCATTCTAGCCAATTAAATAATTACATTGAATAGGACACATGTCCACCTTGAATTCTAACCAATGAGGAAATAGGTTAGGTATGCTTGAACAAAATTTGATGCATTGTAATGTGTCACTAGCTTATTCATTAGATGAATCAAGTACAATGAACTTGGACATGTCAATGTGGCTTCACTTGATTAGGTTGATGATGATTGGATGCCAACTCAACTTGCCAAGTCGATCATCACAAAGCTTATGTGATTGAGCAATATCTCTTGATACTCAATGTTATCTAGTTTTCTCAATATGATGAAGGTGGTGGGACATATTCCCAAATTGTATCATCTAGATGATCAAGTCCTTAGCTTTTGATTAATTATTTTGAAACTATCTACTTGATCATGTTTGTGTCCTTCCATCTTCCTGATAGTTCTTGATCCTTTTATGTAACCGTGTGCTTAATGAAGTATATGTTTGATGATGCTTGGTCCTCCTTTTGTTGCATCTCCATACCGATGATGCTTGCTTCAACTTCATGGTGCATATACTTGACTTGAATGGATTGCTTTGATGAAATCCTCTTTGAGATTCAAAAATATACCTCTTTGTGGGGTAATTCACCTTGGTGAATATGTTTGATATAGACTTTGTAATGCCTAGGCTTGATGTAGAACCCACTTATTCTTGATCTATCCAACCTTGATCACCTTTGTAACTCTGACTTGAATACCTTGATCATTAGTGATTGATGTCTTACATATGGCCTATTGTGTTTTAGATCCCTTCATTTTAAAGCAATCCTTATTGATTTCTCCTTATTCTACTAATTGCTATTCTTGGATTTTCGAAGGGAATGCAAGATAGTCTTTTGTTTCTTCCTTGTTGAATCCTCATAATATCTTGATCATCATTTGACATTGTCCTTGCACCTTGAGATGCTCCTTCCTTTGTATTGCATTATTGAAAGCTTTGAATAGGTTTAGATCCTCATGTTGCCATCCTAAACTCGTGAATCTTGGTGTTGATATTGATGTGAAAACCCTCCATGATGCCAATGTCTTCTTTCATGCCTTGAAGCCTCCTTTCATCAAGTGTCTTCATCCTTGCATTGAAGCATGATTTTGGCATGCTCTATGTGCTGGGTAAGGTGTTATTTTCCTTGTAATGAAGTCCTCATGACATCCTGAAAGCAAGAAAGAACATATTGTGAATGAAATGAAAAACAAATAATGCATCACAAATAAACTTAATCTGATTTTGTACCCTAATTCACAGACCTGCTCCCTAATTCTTCTCCTCTTAATTGGTTGCAAATTGAATTTGATGAGCATTTGATCTTTGTTTTATATGCTTCCTTTTTACCTTTGCCTTCATTTCACCTCCATAGGTTGGCCAGCCCAATAATTGTTTATTAAATTCATGAATTTACCTTCCTTCTAGCTGACTTAAGGTGCTCTTCTCTTGTTGAGTGGGTTTGGACTCCTCTCATGCACAGATTTAGGTGCAAATAACAAGAAGGTTTGCACAGATTGGGGTCGACAATGTAGAAAATTACTGATTTTACCCTTTAAACATTTGCATTTTTCCTCAAAATAAGGCCAACTTAGGGCTATTTTACCCCCGAGTGGGTTTGAAAGGCTCATATGCACAGACTAGAGGTGAGAGAGAGAGAGGATGAGAGGAAGAGATAATGACCTGGAGAGGGTAGAGAAAGAGAAGTAGAGAGGGAGAGAAGAATAGAGGGATGGAGAAAGAGACCTGGAGAGGGGAGAGAGAAGAGCGATAGTAGAGAGGGATAGAGAAGAGAGATAGAATAGAGATACCAATGCCAATCTTTTTCTATAAAAAAAAATTTCTGAAAGATAGGCCTACCATTGGAATTCTGACATCAAAGCATAATAATTCCGACAAAGGAGTGCCATTGGATGCACAGCATCCTTGTCGGAGCTCTCCTGGAGGTTGTCGTAATTCTGACGCAAAAGGGTTAAAATTACGACAGCCTCCAGGAGAGTTCCGACGAGGATTCTGTGCATCCGATGACACTCCTCTATCAGAATTTTTATGCTTTGATGTCAGAATTCTGAAGGTAGCCCGAGATTGAGACGGTATTCTTTCTGGGTATGAGTATCAATGGCGGTCGTCGGAAAGGATGGGGCTGATGTCAGAATTGCGACGACCACAAGGATAGTCGGAACTTCCGACAAAAAGTTTTCGATGGCTTTTTTTGTCAGTAGTGCGACAAAAATGCATTGGACTTTCGACAATTTACTATCGAAATTTTGACTCGAATGTACTAGTGGGTAAATTTTAGATCCAAAAGACTTTTTGAAATAGGGGCCTTCAACAAAATGATTTTGCTTTCAAGACAAGCTACACCAATTTTGTTAGCTAGATCTAAAGATGTTAGCTCAATCTAAACTAGATCTGAAATCCAAATGATGAAAAACACAAACGTAGATGCAATTAGAGATGTCACAAATGTGGCAAAAAATAAAAAATGTGACTGAAGGTACAAAGACACGAAAATGTCAAAATATTGTCAGAAATGTCAAATCTGCAACTTCAAAAACACAAAATCTACACAAAAGATGTTAAATGCAAAAAGGGACAAGCATCCCACCGGGTGTGCCAAAATGTTTATGGTGAAAATGGATAACAACAATATTGAGAGACTAAATGAATTCAACCATGAAACCCTAGCCTAACAACAACAAAGATCCACCATAACATATGAATATTACCTAAGACAATGCAAATCAAATGAAATCACAAATATTATACCATCACAATAGGGTTTGAATCTCCATTCTTCCTATCTCCATTGATCTTGCTTGATATTTTTGCTCTCCGATTTTGTGTTCACAAGAGCTCAACAAAGAATGGAAATGTGGTTGCAAGTAGGATCACATATGAAAGATCGAATGGTAGGATGCTTGATTAGAATGTATATGTCCAGGGGGTTGATAATGAAGGAAGCATCTCCTTATATAGAAGACACTATAAAAAATGGATGGATAAGATTGAGAGGTGTAAAAGATAAATGGTCGGCTATGATTAGAGGGTAGGTAGAGAAAATAAGAAAATAATAAGAGGGTAGGTAGTGTATGAATTAAGAAATGAATGACATGTGTCATAGGTAGAAAAGGTTAATGAATTAATTAAATAAATAAAGATTCAGTTAATTCATAGAAGAAGTGGGATAATTAAATAAATAAAAGTATTTATTTAATTTAGGAAAAGGGAAATTTAAATAAATAAATGTATTTATTTAAATGAGAAATAAAGCTAGAAGAGGATAAATGAATTAATTAAATAAATAAAGATTCATTTAATTAATAGAAGAATTAGGATAAAATAATTAAATAAATAAAGATATTTATTTAATTAGACATGACAATTTTAGGTGTCTACAGTTATGAACAGCCCTGGAAGTTATGCACCAAGATCTAAAGGAGTCATCCTAGAACCTCCTATGAATCGGAACCCAAACCATTACAAAACCTATGACAATTGGTCAAATGGTTATGGAGCGGCAAACAGTTGGAGAGAAACCTATTTAATTTGTCGTGGTAGTGGTCACACTGCTATAACATGCAGGAGGAAGAATGGAAATGTGAACACCAAACCATGGAGAGCACCTGGTATGGTATGCTATCATTGTCACCAACCAGGACATATTGCCAGAACCTATAGACTAAAAAAGAATCCATTGGGAGAGATATCGATCGACCCAGAAGGAAAGGTCGATGTTGAAACCGTTTAGGGTGATATGCATAAAATTTGGAAGAAGAAATCTGAAGAAAAGCCACAACCCCTGAATCGGCAAATTAAGCTCCGAAAAGCTTAAGGGGGAACATATCGGTAACAATGTTTCAGACGCCCAATGTATATCGGTAAAGTGTTTTTATCAGTATTGGTTACCTGTCAACCAACTAGAGAAATGAAGTGGTAAAGTTAGGGTTTGTATCCTATTGGTGATACATTTATTGTGGTAGGTAGGAGCATGTTTAAAAGTGACTTTTGCCATCATTTTTACTTACCTATTTTTAGAGAAGAATCTTTCTAGCTTGAGCAATGAAACAAGAGTGATCAATCTTGCATTCGAAAGAATCCCGAAAGAAATCTTGCACAAAGCTTTTGCAGCCATTTCAAGTTATCTAGAGTGAAAGTCAGAGTGGTAAAACAAGCTTTTGGAGAAGTATGTTGTGCTCAACATCGACGAACCCTAGTTCAAATTTTACATCGGCAAACCCTAGTTTGGAGTGAAAAGGTTTTTTTTTTTCAATTTCTCTCATCATTTAGAATTATTTAGACATGGCCTCTACATCCAAAATTCTTTCTAGTTCTACTGAACCTGAGGAGTCATCCAAGTTTCTTAGGAAGAAGGTGAAATATAATGCCCTATCTCAAATTCCTGCTAGAACTATTATCACAGGAGATGTTTTAGGATACATTGATTGCAAATTGGAAGACCTAGGGTCTCTAGTGATTCACTCCCAGTTGAGTTTGTTCTGTGGAGGTGATAATTAGATTAAACTAGAGTACAACATGATCAAGAAGAAGAAATTCCACAACGCAGTATATTTTCTCGAATAATTCATAGAAGATCATATAAGGATCATTCTAAGTAGGGTTCATGGTGATAAGATGTATCTTGAGCGAACCCATGATACCACACCGTAGGCAATCCATGCCGTGACTAGTTTCTGGAATGTTGGAGAAATCTTTGTTCTTCGCAAGATCACAAAAGTCAAAGTGATAGAGCTCATTGGCTATGTGAGTGACAAACGGGAAATGACTGTAAACACCATAAGAGATGACTTGGTGAAGTATGCGTTCATGGTAAGCAAGTATAGAGTATTCTATGCTAGTAGAATGAATTATGTTCCTATAGTTGCGGTGCATGCTGCTTATAGGATGATCAAGGAAGATGCAGAATATGACTTATGTACCTACATGCAAAAACAACTCATGGAGAATCTGAAGTCCATCAAAGAGGACAAGACACTAAGGTTTAAGTTCGGTCAACTGCTTGTCAATTTGTTTTTCTATTTTCAAGGGTATTTTCTAGGAGTTGGTGATGTTCAATGGTCGAGTGACCTATTGGTTTCAAGACAAATAAAGGAGAGTCTATAAGCATTGGGATCTGCTTATCTAGAGACTTTGAACATGTATTTTGATGAGTTCAGACTGAAGATGAACTAGAGAATGAGAATATCAGGTGATCTGGTTAAAAAATATGAAGATGATATCTATTTCACAATCAAAGTAGATCACTGCATAATGGAAGCAGTTGAGCCTATGGGCTATGAAGTGGTAAATGATATACTCACAAGGTATGCCTCTACCCTACTTTCTTCACCACTGGATCCAAAGAAGAAGAGGACCGATACTTACTCATAGAGGATCAAACCTATTGAAGTACCGAAGCAGAAGAAGAGGAAATTTGTGCCATTGGCATCGACACCCATTGCATCTGCTCCTAGTCCTAAAGTGACCAAGACATCACCGGTCAAAAAGAAACCGAAGGCCATTCCGCCAAAGGTATTTGAAAGGAAGAGAAAAACCAAGAATAACATAGCAGATTCAGAAGACACTGAACCAGAGGTAGAAATGAAGAAGACAAGGCAACCAAGTAAGAAGATGAAGACAATCGGTAATGTACTTGCAACCTATGCACCAGTACATATACATGTTTCTTTTTACTAGCCTATGACACATTTTCAAAGGATTATGAATAATGTTAGAAGGAAAGTTCTTGACGATCTAAAAGATTATTTTGATGATCTTAGCGATAGTGAAAAGGAATAGGTAGAACTAGAGGTCATTAAATATTTGCGTGATAATGATCGGTCTCCTATTGACATTAAACATGTTGTTCCTAATTCTTTGTATAATTATTTGGATAATAAATGGCACATTGTCATTGAAAAGGAGCAAGAAATTAGGGAAGAAGTTTTTAACCAATATTTTTCTGATGCTTCTAATTAAGAATTGTTTGAGATTCTTAATCAGTACAAAGGCATCTTTTTCATGCAAAAAAGAAGACTTTGGCTACTCAGAGGAAAAACCTCTGAAGTGGAAAAAGACACCCATCTGTAGGTTAAAGCAACTGTCAAAATGTAGAAGGTATCTGAAGCAAATTGGCAAGCTAAGCAAGAGCCTGGCCTATCTACATTCAAACTAGATGAAGTTTTCAATAGTCAGGGTGAAATAATAGCATAACAAAATGACCCCATTGATATTGATGCACTAGATGTTGAGGACACCACTCTAGAGAAGGAGAAAGTTGAAGGAGAGAGAGTGGAGAAAGAAAAAGATGAGAAAGAGAAATAGGAAAAAGAGAAACAAGAGAAAGAGAAACAAGAGAAAGAGAAATAGGAGAAAGAAAGAGTTGAGAAAGAAAAAGAAGACAAAGAGAGAGTGGAATAGGAAAAAGAAGAGAAGAAGAGAGCACAGGAGAAGGAAGAAGAGAAGAAGAAGGAAGAAGGAAGAAGAGAGGCAAAAAGAAGAAGAGAAGAAGAAAGTGGAGAAGGAGAGAGAGGAGAAAGAAAAGGCCGACAAGGAGGCAAAGGAAAAAGAAGAGCGGGAGAAGAGGAAACAAGAGGAGAACAAATCAAAGGAAGGAGCACATACTCCTAAGGCAACCGGCGATCAAACCAAATAGGTTGATCCCACCGATCACAATGGTTTGACTCTTGCCCGTATTACTCAATCGGTAGATGAAAATGAGCTACTAAGGAGTATTCAACTAGCTCAGGAAAGATTGGAAGAACTAAGGAGGAAGAAAGAACAGGATGTCATTCAATCTGTTGTTGACACTCTTTCCAACTTAGTTCATCATACTAGTCTCCTCGGTAACAATTCCTCTCTGGCCCAATTAAAACTTCTTTGAACAATCATGGATGATCAAGTACAATGTTTGGAAGATGTTGCTTAGGCCACTGCAAAGAAAAACCATGAAAAGGCACTCAAAGTTGCACTAGTGAAGCAATTTAATGAAGACAAAGATAAGCTAATCCACTAGAGGGATGATATCAGTCTGGCAATGGCTAAAGGACATAAAGTGTTGTGCAAGATCTGCCAGCCTGATCTATTATGTCATAATGCTTTGAAGAAAAAGAGTCAACTCCAATCGAAGTTAAAGCAGCATATAGGTAACTTCAAATTGCCATATGATTCCTTCACAGCGTATGGGCAGACTGTTCACACTCACCGATATTAGATTACAAATATTGAATTGGAGATCTGAAAGTGGACTCAAGATCTATAGGAGCTCCAGTTGCTTTTATTACCAACGTTGCAAGTTCTTCAGAAGTGTTTTCTGAACATGGAGGCTATTATTGTTACACATTAATTGAGCACAATCGATGTCATGGAGGAGTTAGCTTTCCAGATGAAGACTCAGAGTGAAATTGTTGCCTCACTCCTAGATACCTGGTCAATAGACATGAAAGATTTCCTGAAAAACTTTAAATCTATTTTTAAAAAGTTTTACTCTTTATTTTCATAAACATATACTCTGTTTTTATGCAATATGATCAGGAAAGTGGTAAACTCACTATGTTTTGTATTACTTTGTCATTGTTGGCCAAGGGAGAGTAGTATTCATGAAAGTTTTATGGGGTCTAGCATTGAATTTGCACATGCTTATAATTTTGGGAAAGGGAGTAGTGTATATGCTTAGGGGGAGTAATTTTTATTATGGCATCATTTTTGTTTTTATAAGCACTTAGATGTCAAATTTTCCTAAGTGTTTCCATCAATGCCAAAGGGGAAGATTGTTGGTATTTTGATGATGTTTAGCTGTGATTGTCATTGATGGACACACACTTCTTTTATGTATGATTTATTCTCAACCAGTAATATGTGTTGTATTGATCACACTGATATTATATGTCATTGAATGTATAGTCTTTGTTTATAGAAGACTATCGGTGTTTTGCAGAAGATTCTTAACAATCAAAGCATGACTAAAGACCTAAAGCAGTATGAAGACATCAAGTGGTATGAAGACCTCAAGCGGAACGAGGACCCCTAGAGACAGTTAATATTTTTTATTGGAACACTATGTTCCAATTTACTAGTCTTTGTTTATCGGTAATCAGTATACTGTGTTAAACTGGTAAACTTGTAGAGTGTGATGAGTTATCATCCACCAACACTTTGGCAGTGCTTCTATGCCATGTTACCAAATGTGTCTAGATGCTTTGAACCTAGGAAATTGTAATCCAATCTCATTAAACTGACATGAAATCAGCTTCCTATTTAAGGACATCATGTCTAGGGTTTTAAAGTATGTATGTGCATGGGTATATTGAAGAGAGAAGTTGTTATAGAAGCATCATGCGATAGAGATTGAACATGAAAAGGATAGAAGACTAAAGTAATGCTACAATGCATTAATAGAGAGCATTCAAGGATCTAATCAAGCATTATGTGCCACTTTCTAGATCATTCACTTGTTCATTACTAATCTCTTTGACAAGTCTAAAACCTTTTACCGGGTAGGCCCAGTCAAGCCTTTTGTAAATCCTCTAACAAGGTGGTTCACAGTTCTGGATCTGAACTCCTTTAATAGGGTAGTCTTTAACAGGACTTATATCCTAACATAGATTTGGATTCCTATCAAGATTTGTTCTGGTGAAGAACATTGTAAGGCCTTAACCGGTCTGACCTTAACTAGTCTGGTTACTATTCTACAGATAGTTGACTTATGAGTTTTACTCACCGTGGTTTTTCCCATTTGGGTTTCTACATCAAAATATCTTGTGTTATGGTGATTGTGCTTCTGTGGGTGAATGCTTTATTTTCTATTTGGCCTATCAGTGTTTTAACTGGTTAGTTGTTTAAACTATTATACCGGTCTGCAGTAAAATTGCTTAAGAATTTAGTTAAGTTTTTGGGCATACTAATTCACCCCCCCCCCTCTTAGTATTCATCCCCCCCCCACCCTCTTAGTATTCATCAAAATCAAGATATCTAACATTAGAGATTAGCATCATTCAAATCAAGGAATATATGATAATTAACATAATCACTACTATCCACAAAATATACTCAAGACATATCATACATATCTTTATATTATTTAATTCCTTTCTAATCAAGAACAACATCTACAATAGAATATCCATTTACAACAATCTTATTCAATACATTTCATTCAGAAGTCATCCTACAACATGTTCTCAATACACTGATTGCATAGGCTTCTTTACATTTCCATCTTTCATAACATATGATATCAATTCTTATTTCATAAATATGCTCCAAGAATCCAAGCTCATAATGAGATACTATAGATCCAAATCCACGCACGCTAACATCCAAGAAGGATATCCCAATAGTAGAAGGCATTTGTTGAGCTTTTTAATTGCAATAGAGTTTGGAATACTATTTCATAACTTAGGTATTGTTAGCCACACTAAGCAACCCTTCATGAACTAGAAGCTACATTTAATTATCAACCCAGGGAAATGAACTTGAAATGAGATAGCACTGTATATGCACTATGGAAGCCTTCTAAGTTGTTATTTCAGTTGTGTATAGAAAATAAACTCAGAATAATAAACTGAATTGAAAACATGACAATGCTGGAAATAAAACTAACTTCACAGTAGTGGTTGCAGAAAGACTAGTTATTTGTAGTAGTAGTGGCTGCAAGCTAACTGTTCTAAAACTAGTGAAATAGAATATGCTGAAAACAAAACCTATCATAACCAACTAACTAATAAAAGTAAAGCATAATGAATAAAAATCTAAACTATTGAAACTCTAAACTATATTGGAGTCACATTTCCTCAAGTGGCCCTTGCTTGAGTTCCTTCAATCTGTCATTAGCATTCCATCTTCAATAGATAAGCTTCAATGCTCAAATAATATTCTTATTGCAAATCAAATATTATATGGACATGTATTAGAATTTCTGTTTGAAATTGGACATCATTAACAAGACTCAACACTAACTGTATACTATCTACACTATTCTCAACACTACTTACTCACAACTCAACAAAATCTCAGATTTATGCTTGAGGCTTGAGAGTTGAAGTAATTACAAACTCAACAAATTATTATAAATTTCATTTCTCATATGACAGCAAGGAGATGATTTATTCTATTTATGATTGATAATAAAGATTAAACTAACAAGAGTTGAGAGAGTTCTAATCCTCTTCGAACTCTACAACTATAAAGTACAGTCATGACTGAACATGTGTACAAAACATGTTATAATTATTTATGAATAATTAAATATTGTTTCCATAAGATTATCCAATTTTCTTTGACTTCAATAAATCCAAATACACTAACTCATGAAGAGGTAGAAGACCACAAGTTGAATTAGAACTCAATCTTTAACTGTTGCCTGGAAATCTGTCATTTTGTCTCAGTCAACTTCTGGTGATTACTTCTCATTAACTATTGTGAATCAGCTCAAATGGTTTAAACGCTTTTTAGATATTATTTTAATATTTCTAGATCATTTTGAAAATCTGAATTTATTTAAGAAACGAGTGAGATATTCTCATTTTACTGAAACAGGTCTTTTGACTTTTTCTGCATTTTCAGTCAACTGCTACATCTGTCAATTGCCAACTTTTTCCTCCTTTCTTCTAGTTGTATGAACAAATCAAACCACTCAAAAACAAAATTTTAATAATTCCAAAATACTTTACATTCAATAATAACCATTTATTATAATATTCTATCATCATTTAGCATCAACTAGCTAGACACACATATGCATATCAAACACCATTAATCCTAGTTAATGCTTCACAAAACCAGGGTAAAGTTTGGAAATGACTTGGAAGGACATTATAAACATGAGGTAAAGTATCATAAACCATAAAACAATATGGTCAATCTATAGGCGCATCATCATCAAACCACCCGACAATGTGAAACCAAATAGGAACCACCCCCCATGCCAGGAGATGACATAAAGTTCCAACTCATACTCAAGACCTAAGCTGACACCTAACAACCATAGGATACAACATGACACTACAAGTCCCCAACATAAGAATATAACATCAAAATAAATCACATGGCTAAATCAAAGCAATCAACCTCCAGAGGCACAATCATCAACATGGTATATGGATAATGGACACGTGTGGGGTAGAGTGTGATCACATGCTAACCTCATGTGGTATCTGTCTCCACCTTTGAGTCACTCAAGGGAGGTCAGGTATACCACTCCAACAGTATTCCCAATATAGGATCCCAAAAACCACCTTTGTGGGTCCGTCCAATTGGGGCATACATCAACATAATCTTTATCTTGATTAGGTGAATTCCTAATTACCCAACCCACTAATTAATTATTAATAATGTTATCACTTGCAAATTAAACCATAAACTCTTCATGTGGTTCCATCAAGTCTAGACCCCCTCCTAGAGGCCTAATGCTCAAGACCCTGGTCAATATATGCAAGAGCCCACTCTCCCAACCATGGACCATAACCATAGGGTAAAACACAACAAAAGACAACACAATAACAACATGAAGCTCAACATGGAAAGCATCCAAAAGTCATTATAAAACTAATACAACTGAATCACAAAGATAACCATCAACATACAACCAAGAGCCACTTAACAAGGATCAAGCCAAAAACTCATAATGCCAAAATGCAATAATAAAGAGAGCCTCAAGAATGTCAAATACACATAAATAGGGGCAATACATGAATCCAATGCCATAGAATGATCCTCCATAATAAGGCACAACATAACCTCTCACTGGAGCTACAATTAACCATCCTCAACAGTAAGGAATCACTCAACTTGCTAGAGCAACATATCAAAACCTCAACGGACAAGCACAAAACTACTTGTCAGAGCCAAAATGGATTCACACATCACAAATGAATGGCACAGTGCCCCAAAACCATCAAACATAACAAAACAAGCCTCTGGAATGAAGACCAAGTAGAGAAATCAACTAAGGGAATCAAAAACCAACCTAAAAATATACTAGCACTACTTTGTCTCTATTAAAGCCTAGGGTAGCGTTGTTGTAATAGGGGACCAACTCACAGAAAATATGATACAGATATACTCAAATTTGCCAAGATTCGGGCATAGACCTTACAATGGCATAAATGCAACTTAGAAGTCACTAAAAGCCAATAAAAAACCAAAACAAAGCCTTGTTACGACTAATAATACAACACATCCAAGAATTCCAACTTATACTAACAATAACTTGCACATAAATGATTACAGACATAGCCACTCCATATCAAACCAAATGGACACAAGAGAGTGTATGCAACAACAAATAAACCTCACAAAACCAACCATTACCATAATACATTCATAGACAACTTAGAATCAGATTATCAACATACACAAATGCCTTTTCCATCAATACAACACACAGATTCATAAAATCATATATAAATATTTTCCTAAAATATTACTCCTAATTACTGATAATAGAATAATCATTCGTTCCCAAATCTTCGCAAACAATCTTTTAGCAGTCATGAAGAAAACAACTCTTTTAAAAAATTAAAATACAAGAATAGAAAAAGATCTCCAACTTGGAAGTAGAGTGATGGTAATGCAATCGTAGAAGAGCAAAAATCCAAACCAACAAGCTTTCCAAAATTCAACCCAACCAAACAATCCTCTCTCGAAGCAATTCTAAAATCTAAAAGTCGCAGAAAGATATCCAAAAGCACACCCACAAAAATGCTCACAAAGCCAATAAATAGAATCTTGTTCAAAACTATAGAAGAATATTCGCCAATCAAAATAATTCCAATAAAATATATTCTATACTAGCCCCCCTACCAAAAATCAAGGTAAGAATATAAAATAATATTATTTACTTACCCTCAAATCTCAACCAATAAAATAACAAGGTAGGTATAAACATAATATTTAATTACTCAATTAGTAACAAGAGAATATAATAATAATAATAATATAATAAACAATAATAATAAATTAAATCCCAATAAAATAAATGAAAGGTAATATAAATAAATGCTCCAATTAAATTTCTTCAGACATGTAGTGTCACGGTTAAAACACTTTGTTGGTGAAGCGGCCACCAAGGTTAAAACCCTTGTTGGGCCATTATGCTTGCAGGCCTTGTGTTTTTGTTGGGTAGTTGTGCTTATGGGTTTGAACAAGTGAAGTGTGGGGATGAGGTCCCCTAATTATGGCCTCACCGGTTCACAGCTCTGGGTCAAAAGCGTTTCACGTGGAGCCGGAGGGCATGTCATGCTAGCGTCATCAGTCACGTTAAAAAGTTTACCAGGCATTATTTTTAAAAAAATAAAAAATGCTCCAATTAAATATAAAACCACAATTAATATAAATAGATAAATAAACAATTAAATAATATTATTCTTACAATCACAACTCCCAAGAGGGCCAATAATAACAAGGGGTAGGTACATGAATAATAGAAAATAAATAAAACAACAATGCAAATAAATAAATAAATAATCAAAACAATAAATAATCCAACAATAAATAAATAAATAATCAATAAAGAAGATAAATAAATAAATGTACGGACATACATAAATACCCATCCAGTAATTAAACAATAAATAAATAATAATCCAATGAGTCAAAAGCTCAAATAATAAATCAAAACCAATATAAATAAATAATAAATAACCAATAAATAGATAAGCCAAAAACAAATAAATAGATAAACAATAAACAAATAATTGAATGTACAGATACATATAAATGCTCTAGCCAATATAAGTTAAACTTAATACAATTGAAAAAGAAATTAAACAATTTCCTAGATGCGGGAGCAAGTTTCATGGATTGGATGCATGCAAGATGTTTGTGAGGAAGGCCAGGAATGTCCTCAGGAAGCCAACCCAGTTTTGGAGTTGGAAGTCGGGGAACTCGTTAAAAATGGTTACGGATCAAGAAGGGAAGAGATCCGGTGATGTTGGTCAGACACATAACCAAGAGATGAACCCTTCGACTTCTTTGAAATTAGCCTCTTGCAATTCAAAGGAAACAAGAAAGGAAGATTTGATCATGGTCCTAGGTGATAATGGCGAATGTTCAATATTGAATATTAATGCAGGGAGGGAGAATGATGCGGTCCCAAATACCCTGAGAATCACCCCTTCGTGCAAAGGACTTTCAGACACCGAATTTGAATTTGAAAAGGGTATGGATGATGATTTGTTTCAAGAAGATGAATTGGAAAACATTGATCCCAGGTATATCAGTCAGCCATCTAATGCATTGTTGGGGAAGGCCAAAGGTTTTAGAGGTAGAAGGAGCAATTGTCAGAAAAGAGAGGAGAGAGCAAGGGAAAAAGGCATCATTAGTGTATTGGATTTTATGAAGAAAGCCAAGGGAGAAGGGCTCTCCCTTGGTAAGAGATGAAAATCACATCCTGGAATGTCAGGGGTCTATTGGCCCCTAACAAGAAACGCTTGGTCAAGTGTTTTTTGAGTATTCACAATCCTGATGTGTTACTTTTACAAGAGACCAAGCTTGGTGGAGATAAAACTGGGCAGTTCATTAATTCTTGTTCTAAATGGGATGGTTTATTTCAAGATGCAATTGGAGCTACTGGTGGCCTAGGTGTGGTATGGAATCCAGTAAATGTCTAGGTGGTACCCATTGCCTCCCATGAGAATTGGATGGCATGTGAGATCAAAGGCATTGGTACAAATTTTCATTTTCCAATTTTTAATGTATATGGCCCGATGAAGATCGAAGACAAATTGAAGGTCTGGAGAGATATTACAATGCAAGCATCTCTAGTTGAGAAGGATAAAGCTATCATAGCAGGGGATTTCAATGCTCTGTTGGATGTGGATGAGAAAGAAGGAGGTCTCAGAAAATGCTCAGAAGTGATGGAGGACTTTAGAGATTTCATTGAACATAATAAGCTTATCGATATTATCCCAAAAAATGGTAAATTTACCTGGACTAATAGAAGGCTGAATTTCTCTAAAAATTCGGAAAGACTGGATAGGTTTTTTGCTGGAGATTGGTGGTTGTCAGGGGACTTGTTATTGGTCACCTGCATTATTCCCTAGTGTGGCTCTGATCATTTACCAATTTCTTTATCAATTGGGAAGGAGACTCACAAACAGAGGAGCTACTTCAAATTCCTCAATATGTGGTGGTGTGACCCGGGTTTTAAATAAAAACTCAAGGTGTGGTGGCTAGAAGGAGATGCTTTTGTGGGCACCCCTAGTTTTAGATTTGTTAAAAGGCTTCAATCTTTAAAATATAAGATTAAGGCCTGGAATAAATCGAGCTTCAAAAACATTTTTTCAGAAAAATTGAAAATAGAGGAATAACTTGAAGCGTTAAACCAAAAAGTGATGTTGCTCGGGACGAAAAAGGAGGAATTTCTGCTTGAAAAATAATTTGGAGTATAATGAAGTTTTGAAAAGAGAAGAAGTTTTTTGGAGGGATAAGTCTAGGGAGCTATGGATTTTAGAGGGTGACCGTAACACCAAATTCTTTCATGCATCTTCAAAAGCCAGAAGAATCCATAATAAGATCAATGCCATCAAGGATGAGAATGGTGCCCTTAATCATTTTCAAAGAGTTTTGGGGAATGTTGACTTGGGAGGAATTGATTTTGAGCACCTTGTCGACGCGAATATTACCAATAATCTAATTTCTAGTTCGGATGCAAAATTGCTAGTAGCTCCCAACACCATGGAAGAAGTTAAGGCTGCAATGTTTGGACTACACCCAAACTAAGCCCCTGGTCTGGATGGGATGACTGTATATTTGTTTCAAAACTGTTGGGAGTTCATGGGAAGAGACATTTGGATGATTGTTGAAGACTTCAAGAAAAAACATAAATTTGTTAGAGAATTGAACCACTCCATGATTGTGTTGATTCCCAAGAAAGAATATTGTGTAACCATGGTGGATTTTAGGCCTATCTCATTGTGCAACATGATATACAAAATCATTTTGAAATCTATGGCCAATAGACTCAAGAAAATCATGCCTAATTTAATTTATGAAAACCAAATTGGCTTCACACCTGGTAGAGAGCTAGCGGACAACATCATTTTCATAGCAGAGGTGCTGCATTCCATGCAGAAAGGCAAAGAAAAAGGTATGACCATTAAACTTGATGTTGCAAAATCTTACAACAGGGTGGTTTGGGACTTTCTTGTCTGTGTTCTTGATAAATTTGGCTTTCCTAAAGATTAGATTGATTGCATTAAATTTTGTATTTCTTTGGTGAGTTTTTCTATGATTGTAAATGGAATGGTCTGTGGGTTCTTTGAGGCCACAAATGGGCTACACCAAGGGGATCCTCTTTCCCCTTCTCTATTTGTCCTAATGGCAGAGGTGTTCACCAATTTCATCAAAAGGAGAAATAGTGAAGGTTTTTGGAAAGGCATCAGGGTGCATGAAAATTTCGAGGCCATCACGCATTCACAATTCACGGATGACACAATTTTATTTAGTGAAGCTTCCATGAAAGAAGTGAAGGAAATCAAGAATGTCTTGGACATTTACACTCAAGCTTTGAGATAGGTGATGAATGGGACAAATCACAGGTCTTCTTCAAAACCAGCAAACCTCTTCAAGCCAAAATTGCAAACTTCTTGGAGTTTAAAATTGGGGTGTTCCCCATCAAATACTTAGGGGTTCGGATCAGCTCTAGTTGTAGGTAGAGTCATATCTAGGAAGATGTGATTCATTCATGCCAATCAAAGTTTGACTATGATTAGAGTATGTCTTGCTTCAAGATGTCGCATGTGGCTAAGAGGAAGTTGGATGGTTTGCTCAAGATATTTGTGTGGGAAGGTGCCAAAGATTAGAGGAAGATTCCCCTAATCAACTGGGATACCATGTGCCTTCTCAAGGAAGAAGGTGGAGCAGGGCTAAGGAAGATGGATCTTCAGAACCTTGTGTTGGGGGTGAAATTGACTTGAAAAATGTATGATCACCTGAACAAGTTATGGTGTAGACTCTTTAGGAGGAAATATTTGGATTTGGAGAATCCGAATAGGATCCTTACCATAGCCGATGCTGCTAGAGGTTCTTCGACTTGGAATTTCTTGTGGGACTGTAGGAACATCATTACCAATCATATTTCTTGGTGCATTGGCAATGGCCATATGGCTATGTTCTGGCGCAACTCATGGGAAGGTGAACAGGTGCTTGCTGACTTATTTGCAGAACAGGAATGGGTCAAAGAGGTCAAAAGCAAGGTTGGCCTTTTTGTTAAAGATTATGTTGATGATAGCTTGAGTAATGGTGGGGTGTTAAGGTGGAAATCTATTGATATTGGAGAGAAAATGTTATGTTTGAAGTTGGCAGATCTTTTGAAAAATAGATGGGTCTTGCAGTCAGAATAGGACACCATATTTTGGTGTGCATCCAAATCGAGTAAGTATAGTGTGAAATTGGGTTACGAGCTTCAACGTCACAGATTGAGAGAAAGCAAGTGGCCTTATTATCTTTGTTGGAATAGCATTGGACTTCCCAAAGTTGGAACCTTTATGTGGATTTCACTATATGGCAAAATTCTGACTGGTGATAGATTGAAGCATATTGGGATTTCAGGACCGAGTTGGTGTGTTATGTACAAAGGGAGTGAAGAGACAACTAATCATTTACTCTTTCACTATCCCTTCGTGGATGCATGTTGGGATTGGCTCGTGTATAAATTGCAATTCTTTTCGGTTAAAAATGAGCTTCTTAAAGATTTCCTTCTTGCGTGGCCTAAAGCAAGTCATTTGAACTAGAGTGGATTATGGCTGATTACCCCTACTTTGTTAGTTTGGCACATCTGGAAGGAGAGGAATAGGAAGATATTTAGAGAATCTTGTCTTTCATCAGAGGAGATGATTTTCAAAATCAAGGTGGCAATTGAAGAAGTGATTAATGGCAAGCCCCCAAAAGTTAAATCATTCAGGTATTGCAGTTGGGATAGGGATATGGAATGCAATTGGTCACTCAAGGATTGGGGTTTGTTCCCATAACCAATATAAAGCTAGTTAGATGGATTCCTCTGCAATGTGATTGGGTGAATCTGAATTTTGATGGAGCAAGTAGAGGGAATCCTAGGATTTTAGGTATTGGTGTGGTCATTAGAGATTCCTTGGGACAATTGATGGGAGACTTGTTTGGGATTTTGGGCTTTGCCATAAATAATGAAGCAGAGATAAGGGTATTGACGGCTGGATTAGACTTATGTGTTTGTAAAGGATATGACAAAGTCATTATTAAAGGAGACTCACAGATTATCATTAATGTGTTAGGATTCCCACAGATACTAAGAGGGGGGGTGAATAAGTATCTAACTAGTTATAAGATTTTCTTAACTTAAAACATGTAAAGCATGTCAATACTATATACCGGTAAACAAGAAATAATGCAATAAATAGAGATAACAACAACCACATGAAAAACACACCATAACACAGTAGTTTAATGAGGAAACATGGTGTGGGAAAAAACTCGATGGGATTTGTGACCCACAATATTCGCTTACTAGCCAATAAGAGAATATTATTGCTACAAGAGGGGCTTGCACATGCAGAAAGGCCAAGTGCCTAGAGTTCACTGCTCAATTACAAAATGGGAAGTCTCACTGACTTACAAAATGGATTATATAAATCCAATGTCTTGTACTACTTCAAAATAGCATCTACTATGTCAGATCCACTATAGGTTTATAGCTCTGCTTCATACATAAACCCTTAACCTATAATTCGCATAATAGGTTTACCTTATTTTGCCTATATATTTTCTTCCATCTATTACAAAATGTTCTATAATGATCTCTTATATATATGAGTCATTTTTGCAACTTACCAAGTCGGCTTACAATTCTTTTACAATAATTAACAAAATATATTACAAACAAAATTCATGTCGGCTTCTATGCCAGTATGCTTCCTTTCACTGTCGATGTCAGTGGTCTATGTGTCGGTGTAGAGTCTGACCTTGCTAGTGCTAGTAAATTACCTTGTCGATGTCATAGGATTGTAAGGTTTCCATCAATGACAAAACCTTCAATCACCTACAATATCTCATTGGAGTGTGCATTTTCCAACAATCTCCCCCTTTGGCATTGATGGCAACACTCATGAGAAATCCAAAAATTGTTATCCAAAAAAAATCTGCTGGAATTGTCTTACCAAAAAATTGTGTACCAAAAGAATATGTGCTCCCCCTGAGTTGATGAGTCATTTGCTGGTTATTTTTCTCATTCCACTACTCCCCCTTTGGCATCAATGACAAAGGTTGTCAAAGTGTCAATTGAGTGTGGTTTCCAATTTCACCCTTGTAACCGGTTGGTTACAATCTGAAAAAGATCTGCCAAAACCAGATTTAGGCTCTCAATGAACTTTTTGTTGTCTTTTATTGTGGCCTCAGTCCTCTGAACTGTACTGGTGAGGTGTTGCATTTTCTTTGTCGGTGTTTTTTGTCCTTGAATCAAAGCATCAAATTGTTGGCAATATAGCATTATAATAGACAATGAAAGATTGTTGGCATTTCAATAAGGATATTGAGAAGGTTGTTGATGATTATGGATATAACTGATTAAGGATGTTTACTATCTTGATATTATTATTTTGTCATTGATGTCAAGAAATTGATTTTCTAATTCAGTATGATGCTGCCATATCTTGAGAAGTATGATTTAAAGAATATAAAGATGTTGGTAAAAGACACAGAAAGATTATGATGAATAAGGGGATGAATAAGGTATTCAATGGGCAACTATTACAGAGTCAGACAATGATGAGATCATGATGTTTAGATTGTTTTCACATCATACATATGTTGTAAGTTGTAAGTTGTAAGGTTAATACTATACTATGTTACCAAGCAAAGAACCTAGTTGGTAAACCCTAAGGAACCTAGTCGGTAAACCCTAAGGTTATCGCTATTGGTTAATGAAGGCGGAATGTCTACCGAGTGAAGTTTAGTATTTACCGAGTTATAACCAAGTTGTAACCGAGCTATAACAGAATACATTAAATGGTTACATGCATTATTTAATGAAGGAAGCTAATGAGCTAGAGCTGATTAAATGATTGGTATGTCGTGCATGAAGTTTGTTAAGAATATAAGGCAATGAAAAGTCGGCATGAAGATCTACAGCGCAGATTGAACCGCAATACCCTGGCACAAGTTCCAAGAAATGTATGCAAGTTCCAAGGAGGGGTAAAATGTTTTTAGATCAAAAGATGCATTGAACCTGGACAAGATTGAACATCTGATCGCTATGATTGATCATGGGAAATGTGATCAAGGAGATTAAGCGGTTACCTAATTGTTTATAAATAGGAAACTGTTGATACATAATGTATGCAGGCAAGTGTATGCACAGGGATGCTACATAGTGATTACCAAGTACAGAAGCTTAAAGACCTGTTTCAATTACAGAGTATAGAAGCCCAGCAGATGGACAAGATTAGTTCTATGTCTAGATTGTATTGAACAAATATGAATCTGCTTTAGCATTTTAGATGTGAAGTTGCAAAAAATCTCTTAACTGAGTGGACTTAAAAGTCTTATTTGTAAAACCCTCTAGCAAGGTGACATTCCGATTGGGTGTTTGAAATCCTTTAACAAGGTCACTTCTAACAAGGTGAAGAACCTAATAGATCTGAGGGAAATCCCTTAATCGGGTCACATCTAGCAACGTGTTTGTAATCTTTAACAGGATTTGCTTTTAACCGAGCATACTCTAGAAGAGTATATTTCTTAGTGGGTCCAAAATCCCATAGTGGTTTTTCCCTATTTGGGTTTCCATGTTAAATCTGGTGTTATGAGGTTTATAATGTTTTCTATGCTTTTGAGTTTGCATGTTTGACAGTTTTTGTTATATTACTATAGTTTATGTTACCGAGGTTGAATCTGATGTTTTTATGGAAGATAAAGTTTGTATGATTCACCCCCCCACCCTCTCATCTTGTTGGTTATTAGATCTGTACTTACATTAAGTATTAGAACTATCACAGATATGTCTTTTCTTAAAGAGGCGAGGTAATCTAATTTTGGACTAAGTCTCCATTGTAGATCTTTAGCCTTTCCTTTTATTCTTTCCTTCTCTCTTTCCAACTTTAGTAGTTCTTCCTCAAAACTTGTTATTTTCTGCTCAAAAACTGATAATGAATGAGATGAATTAATGAAATTATCAGCTAGTTGATTTATTCCTCCTGTATCTTGCTGATTTTCTTATCTATATCTACTATCAAAAAGTTAGTTTTACATGTATCCCTGTACAGAGTTTTAAATTCCTTCAGTGTACTACACAGTTCCAGTAAAAGAGTGTCAAATTGCCTTGTACACTTCTTTATTTCCTCCTCAAAGAATTTATGTTTTTCTTTCTCTAGTCTCTCCTTGAATGCTTCCTCTTTTATTTGTTCAACTATCACAGTGTTGTCAGTAATATACTTAAACAAAGTGTCAAGTTGACTCAAGGAATCTTTATTATCTACATTACATTTAGGTGCTATCATTTTCAGAATTGGAATGGTATCATCTATTTCCTTCTATACTTGTGAGCTACAATTTGTTATCTTCTTAATGGAATCCAAAAGAACTTTTGTTACATTAGTTGATTTGAATTCTTCATTTGAAGAGCTAACACACTATATCCCACTAGTGGGAGCAATTTCCTTGCTTGTGGTGACCTCTGGTAGGTTAGTTTGTGTTTCCATTTCTTTAAGCAAAGGTTTGGATTGCTCAACTGATGTCGGTGGCATTGTCTCTGTATGAACATGTTGTTGTGATGGAGCCTATTTCTCTGTGTTGTCATCTATCAGTTTACCTTCTGTACCATTTGTTACTGGTGGCTCATTAGCCATATCTGTTTTCCCAGTTGTATCCTTATCTACCACAATATTGACTTTTTGTGTGTCAATGTCCACTGTATATAACACCTTAGAATTGGGATTGGTGTCCTCTTGTGGTATGTCCATACTCTCACTAGCCAGTTGATTGTCAGTGGTAACTACCGATGGAGTATCTAGAGGCGGTGGGGATAAGTTATCTTTTATTTTTATGCTAGGTGGTCCACCAACCTTGCCTTTTCCCTTATCCTTATCCTTCTAATATACTTTAATGGGTTTAGGGTTTCTATATTCTTCCTAATTTTCTTTCTCTACAAGGAATATGTCCCATGCATTAACAGTTTCCTTTGTTACCTCATTCACTCTACCAACCATAAGTGCTACATGCCGGTGTGCAGTTGAAAATACTGACAGGTTAGCCTCAGAGATCAGATCATCTATCTCTTTTGGTGAGTTGATAGGATAAAAAGCAAGTATTTTTTCAATTTTTATTTTCTTATCAAGCTCTACAACAGCTTGCCTTCTAGCTTCAAGTCTTTTAAACAGTTGTGTCGGTAATTCATCTACAACTTGCATTAGAAATTTCTTGTAAATGTCCAAGTGTAGAATTACATTGTTTTCAACTTTCTCCTTATCATCAACTGATAATGAATCATATAATTTATTGATGTTTTTTAGCTTTCCATCATCTATAATTTCATTTAGAAGTTTGTTAATTGGAGCAATGGTTTGTTGAGTCTTCTTCTTGAGTGTTAACTTCTTCTTTGGATTTACTTTTCTAGCTAGGGGCCTTACTGCCTGTTGTTTCTGTCTAGTTCTTCTAGGAGAAGGTGTAGATACCAGTGAAGGTTCCCTTTTTCTCACAACTCTTTTAAATTTAGCTGGCATATCACTTTTCAAAGAGGTTGCAACCGGTGAAAGGTGAGTTTCTGGCTAAAGTGTTTCTAACTCATCTTCAGTAATACCGGTTTGTTTGAGTACATCTTCTTTGATAGATTTAGCTTGTCTAGATCCTCTTCTAACTTTTTCTTCCACCTTCTTTACCCTTTTCTTTGACTGGATTTGATTTTCAATAGTCTCAACACTACCAAATACCTCTTCTTTAGGTTCCTTAGGTGCTTCCAGGAGGGCTTTTGCATATGTTTCAATTATGTGATCATCGGTTTCATACCCCATTTCAGTAACCCAAATGGTTCTTGGGATAATTTCCTCCATCCAAATCTAATCCTTCTTAATAATAAAGCATATTTCATCCTTATACTTATTTACATTTGCTTGTCATAATCTGACTCTGGTATTCATCTGGGCCTTCATGCCTGAAAATACTCATCTATGTTCTTTTCTCTATTTTCACCCATGTTATTTAGTAAGTCAAACAATTGTTTGCCTACCGGTATATCAAAACCAAGATTTTTTTTACTGATATTGGGCACCTATTTTGTTATGTGTAGCATTAAACAGACAAGTAGGTTTCCAAATCTAAATGTCCCCTTTTTGTCTTTCTTTATCTTTCCAAGATTGTCAATAAATTCATCTTTCAACCATTCACACACATCTATTTTTGCATTATCTTTAATCATATCATAGGCACTCTTTATGCATAGACTAGAGACTGAATTTAACCTGTTTGCATGTGTGGTTTTGTAGCCTAAAATCATGCTAATGAATCTGACATTGATGTTGGTTACATCATTTACTCTTAAGGATCTCTTATCAGATGTTGCACCTGTTAGGTTAATCACTAGGTCATTTGAGACCTTCTTTGTTTTATCAGTCCTGTTACCAATGGAAGGTAACCCTGTCACAGCTTTTACTGCCTCTTTTGTAATTTTGTGAATTGGGTCTAACCAAAAGAATTCACCATGTACCCTACTTAATACTATCCTTATAACATCCTTAGGAAAATCTGGAATACTGAGAATTTTAGTGAATCCTAGGGTTTCAACTATTTTGTGTTCAAGTTTCACATTATCATAATCATCACAAATTACAGACTTATACATGCTCTTGATTTCCTCATCACCTAATTCTTCTATGAGACAATGAATATACATTCTAGGGTCTTTAGCAAAAACTACTCCTTTGGGGATTTGAGAAAATGCACCAACATTATCATCTTTCTTGGCAATCTCGGGAACTAACTGAAATACGGGTCTATGGTGTTTAATCACTTCGACTACAATAGGGTTTGCTATGAATTCAGGAATAGATGAAGAAGACATGGATATAAATACCTATATCTACCTTAAGGATGAATGCTTCATGAATTTATTCTCTTCTTTGCTTGGAATGCCTTCGCTCAGGAATTTTCACGCTCTCGAAGATTTGAATGCTCAGTGAAATGAAATTGGAGCCAAAACACTTGATTTATAATGTTAATTTTGCCAACCACCATATTTAATGCTTGTCGGTTAAGTAATGACTTAACTTATATGTCGGTATAGAAGTAATTTCAACTTCTTACCATCAACCAAGGGAATAATAGCATGTTTCACATTTGATTGCTAAACCCTCAAGGGAATTTTCTTCAGTTAGATGAAGAGTCTCCTGCCAGTGGAGTGTTACTCTGTTCTGCCAGTGGAGGAGTGTTCCTATCACCATTTAGATTTGATTTCCTGATCCATTGTTTTGAGAGTTCCTGCTTTACTTCGTCAACCTTTTCTTTACCTTTCAAACTAGGACCTTTGTTATTTACCGGTGAGGAATTGCTTCTACAATATTTTGCAATATGTCCAATCTTATTGCAGGCATAACAAGTCACAATATTTTTCTGAATAGCTTTCCCATATCATATGCCGGTTTGCGTTCTGCATTGATTAGATAAATGTCCAAATCTTCCACAAACATAACATCTTACATTCATTCTGCAATTCTCTGAATTGTGACCAACTTTGTTGCATTTTGAACATTGACCGGTGGGTGTATTGGTATTCTGATAATTTCTAGATCTACATTGATTTGCTTAATGACCATACTTGTTATAGTTAAAGCATTTGCCATTAAATTTATAAGCAGTAGGTTGTCTTACCGGTTTGCCTTGATCCTGTGTGTTTGCAGTACTGGAGCTTTCACCAACTTCAAAGCCAAGACCATTAGTGTAACCATTAGGTTTTTGATTCTTCAACAAGTCACCAAGTTCTTCTGAGCTTTTCTTGAATTTTCTTTATGCTGATTTGTAGTATCATGTTCTCTTTCCAAGATACCTTTTTGTCTCATGAGTTCATTTGAGTTATTTTGTGCATGCATTAGATCTATCTTCAACATATCATTTTCATAACTAAGTCTTGTGTTTACATTTGCAACATCATTCAGTCTTCCAGTCAAGTCTTCTTCATTCTTCTTTCTATCTTCAATTTCTTTACAAAATCTCATAGTCATATCCTGCATCTCATTCTTTGTTGTCATGTTTTCTTGTTTCAGCTTATTCATCAAATCACTAAGAGTTTCCTTTTCATCATTCTCTTTTTGCATCTTTTCACAAAGTTCTCTTCTCTTATTGCTTGCAATGGTAAGATTTTCTTGAAGTGCTTGAATAATATCCTATGCAGCTTTTAGGTCATCTTCAAGTTTGATATTTTTCAACTTTTCTACATCATAGTCTGAGAGAGCTGCTTCTAATTGCTTCATCAAGTTTTCCATCTCTACCGGTGTCAAGATCTTCCTCAAGTTGTTAGGCTTCTGAAAATAGAGGACCAAGCTCTAATACCAATTATTAGGATTCCCACAGATACTGAGAGCGGGGGTGAATTAGTATCTAACCAGTTATAAGATTTTCTTAACTTAAAACATGTAAAGCATATCAATACTGTATACCGATAAACAAGAAATAATGCAATAAATAGAGATAACAACAACCACATGAAAAACACACCATAACACAGTAGTTTAACAAGGAAACCCAGTGTGGGAAAAACCTCGGTGGGATTTGTGACCCACAATATTTGATTTCTAAAAAATAAGAGAATATTACTGCTACAAAAGGGGCCTACACATGTAGGAAGGCCAAGTGCCTAGAGCTCACTACTCAATTACAAAATGGGAAGTCTAACTGACTTACAAAATGGATTATATAAATCCAATGTCTTGTACTACTTCAAAATAGCATCTACTATGCCAGATCCAATACCAGTTTATAACTCTGCTTCATACATAAACCCTTAACCTATAATTCGCATAATAGGTCTACCTTATTTTGCCTATATATTTTCTTCCATCTATTACAAAATGTTCTATAATGATCTCTTATATATATAAGTCATTTTACAACTTGCCAAGTCGACTTACAATGCTTTTACAATAATTAACAAAATATACTACAAACAAAATTCATGTCGGCTTCTGTGTCAGTATGCTTCCTTTCACTACTGGTGCTAGTGGTCTATGTGCTGGTGTAGAGTCTGACCTTGCTAGTCCTGGTAAATTACCTTTCTAGTGTCATAGGATTTTAAGGTTGCCATCAATGACAAAACCTTCAATCACCTACAATATCTCATTGGACTGTGCATTTGCCAACATTATGGTATCTCAAAATATAGCTTTCAAAATTGGAAACTAGGTAAGTGGATACCTTATATTAATAATCTTTTGGGATCTATTAACTCTTTTGAACTCAAAAATACTTTTAGGGAAGGAAATAAGGTGGTAGATCTTTTGGCCAATGTTGGGATTGATAAGGATCTTAGTACAATCATATTTGACAACAAGGATGCAGACACAGTAGTTTTGGAAGTCATTCTAACTGAGATCCCAAATTTAACTCGTATGGGAGTTGGTTAGACATTGATTGTTGTTAATGCCTCTCATGAACCAGACCATAGGTGGTATAGTTGTATGATAAAAGGGAAATTAGAACTATGTTTCAGCTCCTCGTGATTCCCAGTCTACAAAAAGTGGCGATGATAGGTACAAGTGAGTCACACCTCTGGCAAGTCACAGTATGTGTTGGCAGGTAAGAGTGTAGTGCGCGGATCCCATAAGATTTCTTTGGAATGGGAGTTTTGATGTTTCTAGTAGTCTGCATTCTATTTAAGGAGGAACGAGATAGAGACAGATGTATTATGATTGGATAGCCAAAATGTCGCATTTTGTGGGTCTGAGCTGGGTTAACTGTGGAAACTCTCTAGAGCGACAATGCCTCAACTTGTTCGTGCTGGAGGAAGAAATTTGTGGGGCAATTATCTCCCTGGTGGATTGTTCCTTGAGCTTAGAGAATCATTGGTTTGATGGGCTTGTCTATGGAATGGTAATCACTCCCATAGTGGATATCTTGGAGTCACAGGTGGAAGGTGTCGGTTTGATGCAAGGATTTGTTAACCCGGTGAACATCCATGTCATGGCGGATGCAATTTTTGAGCAGCGAGAAGGGGTCAAGGAGAGTATCCTAAAGTTGTATTTTGAGCCTACAAATAACATTTCTTCCTCATCTGATACGGAGGATTCATCGGGAAATGGGCAAGAGGAGTCTGATGGTGATGGAGTCAAGGAAATCGATGCAGAAGGAGAGAAAGAGGAGGAATCATTTGAGGGAGAGGAGCTGGAAGAGGGAATGGAAGAGGTGATAGACTTGGACAATGGAGAGGAAGAGGAGGCTGATGGAGAGGCGGCTTGCAGAGCAGAGCAGAGAAGAAATGCCTTGTTCGCGAGAGAGGTTTGGTGTACTTTCAAGGCAGGTGTGTTGAGTGGCAACCTCAACAATTTCAGGAGGATCCTAGATTCAGATGATTGGTGGCTTTCGGAGGGATCAACTGACAATCTCCTCAGCATAGGGGATGCAGTGGTGGATATTATTTGCTTTATTAGACAGAATTAGGGAATAGGATACTGGTGTTCGAGCTGGTTAGGGTGTATCTGCCAAGGTTTTTTGTAGTCGGATTCTAATTGTAGCTATGTTCTCCTTAGTTGAAGAGATTTTTGGATATGTGATAACATAACTATGTATTTATTTTCTTTTATTAATATAGGATGCTATCCCCACAACTGATAGCACTTACCTTTAAAAAAAAAAAGAGTTAAACTCAATACTATAAATATCTCCCACATACATATAAAATAATCAAATAAATAATAAATAAATAAATGGATGTACTGATAAGCATAAATACTCAACTAATATAATTCCACCAATTAATTATTAATTAATTATAAACTCCCAATAAATAAATATATATAAATATATTGTATTCGTACTAACCATTATTTAATAATTTACGCCAATGCCTATATGTAGTAATTGATTAATTAATTTTCACAATTCCAATAACCAATAAAATATAAATCCATAAAATAAACATTAATGAGTAATAATTCTCCAATAATAATAATAATCGCACATTAATATTAAATATTATTGTCATCTATTGATTTAATTTAATATTTATAGACTATATAAACCGATTAATAATTAACTAATAAATAATCACAAACTCACAAGGCAACCCAACATAAGATTGAACAACATACCACATGACGCAAACCAATGACTCAAGCCAAGACACTAATTGACAAGGGTATCAACTTAAGCCTAGAGTATGGGAGGGAAACACATGTCATCTCCAACAACTTGCCATTGGGATAAAGACACGCTCGGACCTATCAAACCAAGTGGAGTCAATGTTTGGTACTTGAAATCCTGCATCCACCACTAAATGCAATACAACATATATACAACACATATATATCATAAATGATCAGGCAAGTAATAGAGAATCGCAACGTCGTATCGTGCTCACATTGAGTGGTATGACATCATCTCTAATCATGAAGACACTAGAAGACAATCACGAACATCGTAGCATCAACTCAGTCATCATAATCAGAGTAGGGTTAGTGGAATCATAATGTCATCAAAATCCCATAAGCAATATGATCCATCATGAATAATGATCAATTATAGATCCATTATCACATCCAATACAATCGTGAAATAGGGTTACTATATAACATGATACCATCAAATCATCATAAAGTAGACTAAGCTAGATCAGTATATTCATTTGATGTACAAAAAGACAAGATGAATCAGGGAGGGGCACTACATGCCATTTCTAGCAATCCACTTTCCACTAACTCTTCTGTAATTGGATGTTGGTTAGGGCTCTTTATTTGATCCCAAAATTCCTTCAAATCAATGTGCCCTAATATGACATGTCAACTTTTGGTACTACGCTCTCCAATCCATTCAAGTGTTCATACCCTAAGTACTTGTAATTCATCTTGGATTATTCTTTAAATTCCCAAAACAATTTGGTAGAGTTTACCCTTAATCTAGAGGCATTCGATGATGAAACTAAAAACCTAATAGTATAAACAATAAGTTCTTCATTGAAAATTCAAGCTACTAACCTCTTATGTGACAATGATTTCAAGAAGTCTTTTGGTTATGAGTTTTGTGTCACTTTCATCGTAAACTATACCTCCCCATTCAACTAATATTTTGAATTATGCCTTTGAAAATGATAGTTTGGTCTAAATAACTTTCCTTTTAGCTGCATTATTTCCTCGCCTACTTCAACCTTCTACAATTATGGCATAGTACCTTGGGCATGGCATCAACACTTTAGCTCTAGGTTGGTTAAAGTAGGATTGTTGGAGTCCAACAAGAGTTTTAAAACAATGCTATTCCTCCACTAAAATTTCAAACTATGGCACACACTTTACTTTCTTCTCACTTCATTTTTCATTGTAGTTTGATATGAGGTGTTAGAGTTTGACAAGGTTCTATAGCCTCTTCATGAGCCAAATTTTGACTTAAAATTAATTGTTATTTCTCTATTTTGAAGAGCATGCTTTGTAAAGAGTTTTTCTATATAAATCCCAACTATTTTTGCCTTTATAAACTTATTTAATGATCCAAGTGGTCAGGCTTGGACTTGGTTAGGAAACTGCATCAGAGTTCAAAATTGTCATAGAAGTTGGAAACATTATTGAAAAAGGCTTAAGAGTTAATAAAGTTGGACTCATTAAAGACCAAGAGGTGAGTTTGGGGCCAATTTTCTTGCTCCAATAATTCTTTTGGAACTAAGGGACTTACAAACTTATAGACAAAATCAACTATGAAAAGCTTTAAAATTAAGTATGAGTAGAAATATCAAAGTCCATTAGAGTTTTTGGAACTAGTGATTAAGGTCGAAAAACATTTGTAAGTCTTTAAAAGGAAGACCATGAAGGTTTAAACAAATATGGAAAGGCTTGTCAATGTCCAACAAAAGTTTCTAACAAAGACTAAAACCTGATGCGCTCATAAAAATGACTAAGTATGAAAAATTTAATGATAGAATATGAGCCCAGTTAGACATCTAAAATATGAATGTTAGTCTAGACTCTAAAATAGAATTTAAAACTTAAAATTTTATTATAGGAAAAATTCAAGGCAACAATATGATATTGGGAGACGGAAGGTTACATAGCTATCATCCTTATGGAAAGAGGATGCAATATTCTCAAAATATGCTCAAAGAACATGATTCCTTTTTTATTCTTAATACATTTTGATATCAAGAAGATCCAATCGTATGCTTTCTAATGACATATATCATACTTGGATAGTATCTTTTCCAATCTCCTTTGTTTGACCCAAAAATATCTCCCTCCTTTCTACTTATTCTCGTTGAGCCCAAGTTGCTCTACTTTTTCATGGCAATGTTAATGGTCCTTGCAGTGCCTCCTCTCTTCATAATGATGGTTTCCTCCAGGAGATAAGTAAGTCATAACTTGTATCAAGGATGCATTCTAAAAAATTTGAAATACTAAGGAGAAAAAAAAAAGTGTCCCTACCCTCCAAAATGTCTCCAAAGTTTGACCATGGACAAAAATAAAAATGATCCCCTCTTCTTTCTACTACAAAATATAATAATGCGAAAATCTATGAGACCCAGCTCATATAATTCTCCTCATGTGTTGAAAGAGAAATAAATGAATAAATTTAAAACTAACTCCCACTTCTAATTTTAGGAGCAAATAATGGCATCTAGAAGATATCGACATGTGTCAGTTTTATTAATTTAATTTATACTACTAGTTAAATTGAAACAATTAGGTTGTTAATAAAATATTTTTCTTATTTAATAATTAAAATGTGAGGGTTGGACAATTTATACATGTAATAACAAATTAAATATTTTAATAGATCTATTTTATACCAAATATTGCATTTACATTTATTTAATTATATAAAATCATTTAAATTATTATATAATAAAAATAGGGATATTAAGGGTTGTGACACGAATTAATTAATTAATTAGGTGGTTAATGATGAATACTAAGAGGGGGGGCTGAATTAGTATACCAAAAAATAATGTAATCAAACTCTTAAATAGTTTAGTAGATAACTAGTGCAACAGTTTCACTAATAAACCGGTTAGGATACATGCAAACCAAATAGCAAACAAAGCATTCACCCACAAGAGCACAATCACCATAACACAAGATATTTGATGTGGAAACCCAAATGGGAAAAACCATGGTGAGCAGAAACTCACAAGTAACTATCTGCAGAATAGAAACCAAACCGGTTAAGGTCAGACCAGTTAAGGTCATACAATTTTCTTCACCAGAACAGATCCTGTTAGGAATCTAGATCTTTGTTAGGAGATAAGTCCTATTAAAGACTACCTTTTTAAAGGATTTCAGATCCACAATTGTGAACCACCTTGTTAGAGGATTTACAAAGTCTTTGTTGAGCCTACCCGCTTAAGGGTTTCAAACTTGTCAAAGACGTGAGTAATCAACAAGTGAATGATCTAGACAATAGCACAGTATGCTTAATTAGATCCTTGTCAGCTTATTGTTAATGCATTTCAGCATTACTTTAGTCTTCAATATCTCTACACTCTATCTCTTCACATAGACCTAATTTTCTCTTCAATGATCGCACAATGTCTCATACTATGTCTCTTACACATCTCACATGTAAACCCTAGACATGATGTCCTTATAAAGGAATCTAATTTCATGTCGGTCCAATAGGATTAGACTACAAGTTCCTAGGTTCGATGCATCTAGACACATTTGGTAACATGACACAAAAACACCACCAAAGTGTCAGTGGATGATAACTCACCACACATTACAATAATACCGGTTGGTAACTCATCACAGAGTAATACCGGTTAATACAATATACCGATTACCGGTTATCAAAAATGAAGAGTGGTAGATCATAGTGTTCTGATCAAAAGTTAACTAACACTTGGTTCCTTCCTCCCCCTAAGCATATACACTACTCCCTTTGCAAAAATTACAAGTGCATAAAATGGTAACATTCACCAAAATTTTAATGTACACTACTCCCCCTTTGCCAACAATGACAAAGTAATGCAAAGTAACCCCTGTTTCCTTATACAATAAAAATAGAGTAAATGTTCATGACAATAAGGAATGAAATTTCTCAAAAAAAGATTTAAAGTCCTACATAAAAGTTTTCATGGCCAATGTCCATGACTCAAGTAATGAGGTAGCAACCTCACTTTCAATCTTCATCTGGAATGTCAGTTATTCCATTGCATCAATGGTACTCATCTCTTGAGTTACCGTGATAGCTTCTAGGTTGAGAAAACATTTATGAAGAATCTACACTCTTGGCAATAGGAGCAGTTGAAGCTCCTGCAAATCTTTAGTCTGATTTCTGATCTCTGAGTCCATCTTGGCAATCTGATGATGAAAATGATGAATGGTTTGTCCATAGGTAGTGAATGAATCATATTGCATTTTAAAAGTGTTGATATATCCCTATAACTCTGGTTGAAGTTGAGCTTTCTATTTAAGCACATCATCACAAAAGAGATGGGGTTGGCAGATTTTACTTTGAAGTAATTTACCTTCACCCATAGCAACACTGATATTATTCTATTGTTTCAGTAGTAGTGTCTAGAGCTCATTCATTTGCTTGACTAAGGTAGTATTGAGCGCCTTTCCATGGTTCTTCTTTGCAGTTGCTTCAGCAACATCTTCCAAGCATTGTACATGGTCCTCCACTATGGTACAAAGAAGTTTAAGCTTGCATAGAGAGGAATCAGTACTGGGGAGGTTGGTACTGAGAATTAGACTGGTAAGGGTGTTAACTGCAGTTTGTATGACATCCTGTTCTTTCTTCCTTTGCAATTCTTCCATTCTCTCCTGTGCAAGTTTGATGCTTCGTAGTAGCTCAGACTCATCTGTTGATTGAGTCAGACTTGCAAGAGTTAGATCAATGGGTTCGGTGGTATCAACTTGTTTGGTTTGATCACTGGTTGCCTTAGGAGTCTCTGCTTGTTTTCTCTCCTCTGCTTCCTTCTCCTCTTCCACTCTTTTCTTTTCTTCTTCTTTCTTCTTCTCTAACTCTTTCTTTTTCTCCTCTTCTTGTTTCTTCTCCATTTCTTCCTTCTTCTTGTCTTCTTCCTGCTTTTTCTTCTCTTCCTCCTTCTTCCTTTTCTCTCTTCTTTCCTCTTCTCCTCTTCTTTCCTCTTCTCCTCTTCTTTCCTCTTCTCCTCTTCTTTCTTCTTCTCTTCCTCTTTTTTCTTGTTTTCTTACTACCTTGTTTTCTCTTCTTGCTCTTTCTTCATTTGTTCTTTGTCAGGAGTGAAATCCTGAATATCTAATGCATCCACATCAATAGGATCAATTTTCTCTATCACAAATACCTCATCCGGTTTGCTTGAGGATAGTTAGATTCTTGTTCAGCCTTCTTATTGGCTTCAGATACTTGGTGTATTCTGATAGTAGCTTTGACATGTATATGTGTATCCTATTCCACTTTAGAAGCTTTACCTTCTGGTAGCTTGAGTCTTCTTCTTTTCATGAAGAAGATGCGCTTGTTCTTATCCATTATTTCAAATAATTCAGAATTTGAAGCATCAGGAAAGTATTGTGCAAAAATTTTCTCCCTGATCTCTTGTTCTTTCTTAATGGCAATGTGCCATTTATTATCCAAAGAATTGTACCAAGAATTTGGAGTAATAGATTTAATCTTTGATGGTGACCCATCATTAACACATAAATATTTAGTGACCTCCCATTCTACCTCCTCTTTCTATTGGTATTTTGGTATGGTTTTGTCATTGATGTCAACACCTACTAAACCTTATCAACTCTGGCACTTTTGTGAATCAACAACATTCACCGACAAGCAAATGACTCATGCACAGTCACTGGTATCTGGCACACCGACAGGATATAATGATCACTGACACTTGGAATGGCATGGAAAACACTTGGTTATGTTGAAGATATCGTTTGGACACTTTGTCTTTAAGATTTGTTTATTGGCATATTCATATTAGCATAGTTGTTGTTACCGGCAAATAGGTCCAGGTTATACACCGGCAGGTTTATCTTTTCCAAATCAGCATGGCACACTATGGAGATGATTTATTATTGTTGTAAATGCATTAAGTCGACATTGTGAATCGGTTATTGCATCGGGCATTAATTTATTTGTAAATTTATTTTATTGTAATATCCTTTAGAGCCGACCTACTAAAATTGGTCCTAGGTTATGATATAAATGTAAGATCTTATTTGTAAGATCGAATGTGGAAAGCGAAAAAAGGATTGTGTGAAGGTCTATGCGAGAATAAGAAGAGCTATACACGCAAACATCATTTGAAGGTGAAGCAAGGTTTTTGTGAAAACATATCAAAACTACACCAGTACTGAATCCAGCATATGAAGATGCTAGTTTGAGCAGTACATCCTTATTGGATTTAACCATCCAATTGTAGTCAGTGTGACTCCTATTTTGTGTTTGAGCAGTGAGCTCTAAGCACTTGGCCTTTCTACATGTGTAGACCCCATTTGTATACATATACTATCTGTAGTAGTATCATCTGATTGTGGGTAAGGTTTCCCACCATGGTTTTTCCTTCCACGTACAAATATTGGTGTTATGTGTTGTGGATGTTATTATCTTTCTATTTCATGTATTAATCTTTACCGGTACTGCAATTAACTGATAAACTATCTACCGGTATAAAAGACTAGTTTACCAGTATTAAGCATTAAGTTGGTTAAGTTGTTTTTGGTTTGAATTTATTAAGACAACTGATTCACCCCCCCCCCCCCTCTCAGTTGCCTCCAGGACCTAACAATTGGTATCAAAGCTTAGTCCTCTTTTTGTGGAAGTTTAAAAGCTTGACGAGATCCAATGTCTACTAACTATTTCAGGAAGGATAGTCCTAAACTTGATGGAACCAACTATGGCATATGGAAGATTAGAATGGAGACACATTTAAATTGCATTGGAAAGGACATCTGGGAAGTTACAAAGAATTTTTATACTACTCCTACTCCCGGTCACCCTAATCCACCTACCTTGGGAAAAGATGAAGAAAATGATTGCAAAGCAAGAGAAGCACTTTTGAGCGCATTAATAGATCAACAAATCATGGGATTATCAGATAGATCAACTACAAAAGCTATTTGGGATCATTTGGAAACACTAAATGAAGGAGATTCCCTAGTCAAAATTGCAAAACTTGAAAGCTTTTGGGTCAGGTATGAAAATCTAAAAAATGGAAGAAGATGAAAGGATTTCTTCTTTTATGGAAAGAGTTAATGAAATTGTTTTGGGTATTAAATGTTGTGGAGGAACCTTAAGTGAAGATGAAATTGTTTCAAAAGTTTTAAGAGGATTGCCACTGGCATATAAAATAAAGGTTACTACTATAAATGAGTTAAGAACAATGCCTAATACATCAATAACTAGGGATACATTGATTGGAAAACTCTTAGCTTTTGAAATTGAGGAATTTGGTCTTGTTGCTACTATAAAGATAGATTTAGCTTTTAAGACATCAACATCATCTACACCATCATTTGAAAAATCTAATTAGAAAGCCTTTTATGCAAGAGAACTTGAGGAAAGCAGAAGAGAAAATGAAGAACTTGAAGAACTATTTGCAATAAAAATGCCTAAAGGTCCAGTAGGAAGTAAGTATGAAGGTAAAACACCCTTTAATTGCTTTAACTGTAATAAGATTGGTCATATGGCTTCTAGATGCCTTGATAGACATACTAGACTAAGAGAAGAAGCTAGAAGAATATACAAGCCTAACCCTGAATATCAGAGATACAGATTTAAGAAGAATAAAGACAAATCTTGTTATCTTGTTGAGGAAGGAGTCACTGATGATTCTGATGAGGATCCGACAGACAATGGATGGGTTTTTGTTGCTATAAGAAAAGATCATCCGGCACCTACTATTCAACCAGTAGAGCAGGCCCTGGCAGCTAAAGTTGAAGTAAAGGATGAATGGATCATTGATTCAGGATCCTCACATCATATAATTGGAGATAAAAGTAAATTCTTGTTCAAGAATATAATGAAGGCTTAGTGAGATTTGGAGATGATAAAGCTTGTTTGATCAAAGTTAAAGGTATAATATCTCTTGATGGTAAGCATAATACTGACAATATTTACTATGTTGAAGGTTTAAAGCATAATCTTTTGAGTGTTGGTCAATTAGTTGAAAAAGGATTTCAGTTACAATTCAAAAATGGAAAATGGAAAATCATGAATAGAACTGGTTTGGAAATTGCAACCAGTAATCAAACTAGAGATAATATCTTTCATTTCAATAACAGTGAAAAGACATACTTGATTACACATATTGATGAAAGTTGGCTATAGCATAAGAGACTCTATCATATAAATTTTGATTGCATGGTAAAAATCAGTACTACTAAGGCAGTTAGGGATTTACCTAAAATTGTCAAACCTCAAATTACAGTATGTAAGGAATGTCAATTTGGAAAACAAGTTAGAGCTACTTTTAAAAGTATTCCAGAAAAATCAAATAATGCTCTTGACTTAATCCATACTGATTTATGTGGTCTAGCTAGAACTAAAAGTTTGCAAGTGATAGATATTTCATGCTAATCCTTGATGACTACTCTAGAATGTGTTGGGTTACTTTTCTCAGAGAAAAATCAGAAGCACTTGGAAAGTTCAAACTATTCAAAGCAATGGTAGAGAATGAAACCAGTAAGAAAATCAAATGTCTGAGATCAAATCAAGGAGGAGAATTTACATCTAAGGAATTTAATACATTTTGTGAAGTAAATGGAATCAGAAGACAACTATCAGCACCCCGGACACCACAGCAAAATGGAGTTGTTGAAAGGAAAAACATAACTATCTTGGATGTAGCAAGAAGTATGTTATCAGAAGAAAATCTACCACATGTGTATTGGAGAGAGGAAGTAAGTACAATGGTCTATACATTCAACAAAGTTCACATCAAAGGTGAAACTAGTATGAACTATGGTTTGGTATTACTCCTACTCTTAAATATTTCAGAATATTTGGAAGTAAATACTATATTAGAAGGGATGAATATATTGGCAAATTTGATCCTAGAAGTGATGAAGGAATATTTCTTGGTTATTCATCTAAGGGCAAGGCATATAGATGTTTTAACAAAAGATTGCAGAAAATTGTTGAGAGTACAAATGTGAAGATTGATGAACAATTCAGAGGAACATCAAGGTATATAGACTCTGAACTGACAACAAAATTTCTAACAAATGAACCTACATTGAACCCACTGGTACAGAATGAAGATCCAGTTACACTGGTATCATCTGAAAATTCCACAGTAACTGAGGAATAATAGCAAACGAAGACACCCCACTATGTAAGACTGAATCACTCTGAAGATCATATAATTGGAAATAATTATAAAGGAGTTATGTCAAGAGGAAGATTGGAAAATGAAGAGGTATGTCTTATTTCTCAAATTGAACCATCATTAATTAATGAGGCATGTGAAGATAGACACTGGATTAAAGTTATGGAAGAAGAATTTAAACAAATTGAGAAAAATAACACATGGGCATTAGTTCCCCGGCCTAAAGACAAAAAAGTGACTGGAACAAAGTGGGTATTCAGAAATAAACTTAATGAAGATGGTAAGGTTGTCAGAAATAAAGCAGGACTACCATGTAAGGGATATTCTCATAAAGAAGGAATTGATTATATTGAAACCTTTCCACTGGTAGCTAGAATTGAGGCAGTTAGATTATTCTTAGCTTTTGCAGCACACAAGAACTACAAAGTATATCAAATGGATATTAAATGTGCATTTCTGAATGGAGATCTTGAAGAAGAAGTTTGCATTGAACAACCTGATGGATTTTCTTTGACAGATAACAAAGATATGGTTTGCAAGTTAAGGAAAGCTTTGTATGGGTTGAAGCAAGCTCCAAGAGCTTGGTATGCAAGATTGGATAAGTATATTTTGAAGATTGATTTTTATAAAGGTAATGCTGACAACAACCTATATTATAAAGTGACAAATGATGACATCTTGGTTATAGAAGTTTTTTTTTATGATATAATCTTTGGAGGAGAAGATGGATTATGTAAAGAATTTTCTATTGAAATGCAGCAAGAATTTGAAATGTCTATGATTGGAGAAATAATTTTCTTTTTAGGATTGCAGATTTCACAGACTGATAAAGGTATATTCTTGAGTCAATCCAAGTACTTGAAGGAGTTATTAAAGAAATTTGGGATGGAGAACTCTAAACCGGTAAGCACACCTCTGACTACAAATGACAAATTATTACAAAGGGATGAATCTACACCTGTTAATCCGACTAGATACAAATCTATGATAGGAGGTTTACTGTATTTGACACAAACAAGACCTGATATCATGAATTCAGTATGTATTATTTCAATATTTCAGAGTAATCCTAGAGAAAATCATGAATCAGCAGTAAAAAGGATTTTTTGGTACTTGCAAGGCACTACAAATCTTGGATTATGGTATCCTAGAGATGAAATCTTTGAATTATGTGCATACACAGATGCAAATTGGGTAGGAGATATGGATGATAGAAAAAGAACCACCGACGGAGCATTTTTTCTTGGAAGCAAATTAATTTCTTGGTTCAGTAAGAAACAAAATTGTACATCTTTATCAACAGCTGAATCAGAATATGTTGCAGCAACAACTAACTGTACACAAGCATTATGGCTTAAGCAAATGTTGAAAGAATAAGGGTAAAATGCAAAGAACCTATTACTATCTATTGTGATAACATTACAGCAATTGATATATCTAAGAATCCAGTATTACATTCTAAAACCAAACATGTTTCTATCAAACTGAATTTTATAAGGGAAAATGTTGAAGCAAAAGAAATTAAAATGGTTTATGTGAATACTAAAGAGAAGATTGCAGATATTTTCACTAAACCTCTGCCTAAGGAGACTTTTGAATATCTCAAAGATCAACTTGCGGTAATACCTCCACTGGTAGAGACTTAGGAAGTTGATGTTTGTCATCAACTAGCAGAATTAACAGAGAAATCTTTTACTCTGGCTTTTGATGAGTAAGCTACTCTCAGGGGGAGTAGTCGGTATACTGAATTGGTTGGTATTTTGTATCTAAAAAATGGTTTTTTATTTTTTTTCTTTGGCATTTTATGTCAAAGGGGGAGAGATTGATATCAAAAAACACCTTATCTTTTGAGGAGAGATTATTCATCAAGGGAGAGATTGTTACTCTCTGTATCTGTATTTTGATTTCTGGTTATGATCTCTTTTGGGAGATTGTTGGCTTTTGTTGGCTTTTGGTATTTGGCATTTTTGTTTTGGCACTTTGATGGTTTTTCCATCTTGTGTTGCCATCAATGCCAAAGGGAGAGATTGTTGGTATTTTGGTATGGTTTTGTCATTGATGTCAACACCTACTAAAACTTATCAACTTTGGCACTTTTGTGAATCAGCAACATTCACCGGCAAGCAAATTACTCATGCACAGTCACCGGCATCTGGCACACCAGCAGGATATAATGATCACTAGCACTTAGAATGGCATGTAAAATACTTGGTTATGTCGAAGACATCGTTGGACACTTTGTCTTTAAGATTTGTTTATTGGTATATTTGTATTAGCATATTTGTTGTTACCGGCAAATAGGTCTAGGTTATACACCGGCAGGTTTATCTTTTCTAGATCAGCATGTTATGCTATGGAGATGATTTATTATTGTTGTAAATGCATTAAGATGACATGTTGAATTGGTTATTGCATTGGGCATTAATTTATTTGTAAATTGATTTTATTGTAATATCCTTTAGAGCCTACCTACTAAAAGTGGTCCTAAGTTATGATATAAATGTAAGATCAAACGTGGAAAGTGAAAAAAGATTGTGTGAAGGTATATGCGAGAATAAGTAGAGCTATACACATAGACATCATTTGAAGGTGAAGCAAGGTTTTTGTGAAAGCATATCAGAACTACACCAGTATTGAATCCAACATATGAAGATGCTATTTTGAGCAGTACATCCTTATTGGATTTAACCATCCAATTGTAGTCAGTGTGACTCTTATTTTGTGTTTGAGCAGTGAGCTCTAGGCGCTTGGCCTTTCTGCATGTGCAAACCCCATTTGTATACATATACTATCTGCAGTAGTATCATCTAATTGTGGGTAAGGTTTCCCACTATGGTTTTTCCCCTTATTGGGTTTCCACGTACAAATATCGGTGTTATGTGTTGTGGATGTTATTATCTTTCTATTTCATGTATTAATCTTTACCGGTATTGCAATTAACTGATAAACTGTCTACCGGTATAAAAGATTGGTTTACCGGTATTAAGCATTAAGTTGGTTAAGTTATTTTTGGTTTGAATTTATTAAGACAACTAATTCACCGCCCCCTCTTAGTTACCTCCGGGACCTAACACTTTCTCACTATCACTAAAGTCATCAAAATATTCCTTTAAATCATCAAGAACTTTCCTCCTAATATTCTTTATTCTCCTCTGACAATGTGTCATTGGTTTATAAGAGGAAATATTTATGCTTACCGGTGCAGAAGTTGCTGGTTCATTACCAGTAGACTTTGGCTTTTTGCTTGATTGCCTTGTCTTCTTTGTTTAAACATCTGGTTCAATGTCTTCTTCCTCCATCAAGGGATTCCTAGATTTCTTCTTCCTCTTGAATACTTTTGCTGGAATAATCCCAAGTTTCTTCTTGGTTGGTGACAGCTTGGTCACTTTCGGACTGGTAGAGGCAACCGGTGTAGATACCAATGGCACTGCTTTGCCCTTTTTCTATTTTGGTTCTTCAATTAGTGTGACCCTCTCCAAGTAGGTACCGGTTCTCTTTTTCTTTGCACCTAGTGGTGAGGCAAGTAGGGTAGAGGCATACCCAATCAACATGTCATTTACCACTTCATACCCCATAGGTTCAACTACTTCCTTTCTGGGTTCCACCGCTTCCATTATGCATTCATCTATCCTTATTGTGAAGCAGATGTCATCTTCATACTTCTTCACAATATCATCAGATATCCTCATTCTCTGGCTCATTTTTCACTTGAATTCATCAAAATACTTATTTAGAACCTTAGGGTATCTAGTTCCCACTACTTGTAGACTCTCCTTAATTTGTCTGGAAACCGATAGGTCAACATACCATTGAACATCACCTACTCTAGGGAAATAACCTTGAAAGTAGAAGAATAAACCTACCAGAAGTTGGCCAAACCTGAACCTTAGAGAATTGTCCTGTTTGATGGACTTCAGATTCAACAACAATTTCTTCTGTAGACAGGTACATAGGTCAAATGTAGTGTCTTCCTTGATCATCCTATAAGTAGCATTCACTGCAACAGCAAGGACAAAATTCATTCTGTTGGCATAAAATATCTTGTAACCAATCACCATGCAAACATATTTTACCAGATCATCAAAGATGGTGTTGAAAATCATCGCCCATTGCTCACTCACAAAAGCGATGAGCTTTGTCATTTTAGTTTTGGTGACCTTTCATAGAGTTGGTACCTCTCCAATATTGCAGAAAGAGGTGACGGCATGAATTGCTTGTGGTGTGATGTCATGTGTCCACTCGAGATACATCTTATCACCATGTACTCTGCAAAGGATGATGCGGATATGTTCTTCTGTGAACTCTTCCAGAAAGTACACTTCATTCTACAGTTTCATCTTCTCAAGGACACTATACTCAATTTTGATCTTCTTTTCATCCCCACAGAATAGACTTAGCTGAGAATGAATCATTAGGGATCCTAGGTCTCCAAATTTATAGTCTATATATCCTAAAATATCTCCTACAATAACTCGGGTGGGTATTTGAGATACGGCATTGTATTTCACTTTCTTTTGGAGAAATTCAGTTGAATCTACAAGTGCCCTAGAACTAGAATGTGATGCAGAAGCCATGATAAGAAAGAAATTTGATAAATACCTTCACAATCCAAAATTTAGGGTTTGCCAATGTCGCCCACAATACACCACTTTGGTTGCTAGATCACCACATAGTGTTCTACATTGATAGATTGAAAAAGATCATTGGATTCCTCTACAAGATTTTTGAATTTACTCTGAATCGCTAGACAAATTGCTCTTTGTCACTCTGCTCTTTAAAATTCTTCTTTTGAAAATAGATAAGTGATAATGATGATGAAAAACCCTTTTAAACAACTCTCACCGACCTTAATAAATGCATCACCGCTAGGGTTCAAACCCTAATTTTGCCTTTTACCACTTCAGATCTTCTACCATATGGTAGGTAACATATATCGAAAAAGGTCTTTACCAATATAAACTGAGGGTTTGAAATATTTCACTGATATGTTCCCCCTAAGCTTTTCAAAGATTAGTTTGCTGGTTCAGAGACTTCCACACTAGGTGCAGAAACAGGTTCATCCTGTGATTCTTCCTCTGATTTCTTTTTCCAATTTTTATTCATTTCCACTTGAATGGTTTCAACATGAATCTTCCCTTCTGGAGTGATCAGTATATCACCCAATTGATTCTTTCTCAGTCTGCAAGTTCTAGCAGTGTGTCCCGGTTTGTTGCAATGATAGCATACCATTCCAGGTGTTCTCCATGGTCCATTATTCATACTTCCATTCTTCCTTCTGCATGTTATAGTAGTATGACTGCTACCATGACAGATCAAACAAGTTTCTCTCCAACTAGTTGTTGCTTCATAACCAATGAACCGATGGTCATAGGTATTGTACTGGTTGGGATTTCAGTTCACAGAAAGTTTTGGAATAACTCCTCGAGTCCTTGGAGGATATCTCCCAGTGTTGTGCAAAATAGACCTGCATTCAAATGCTCTATGCCTAAACTTGTTGCATACATAATAGTTTCCATTAAATTTATTGGATCTAGGCATATTGTTTTGAAAATAAGGAAAATTGTTATAGCCCTTGCTTCTACATACATTGGTAGTATGTCCTTCTTTGAGACGATTAAAGCAAACAGGTTTAAATTTTTGCTTACCTTTTCCTTTGGATGTCGATTGCTTCTTTAATGTTTCATCTTTTGTTCCAAAGGTCTCACCTTCCTCAGACCTAGAGAAACCAAGTCCAATGGTATTATTTACTGGCTTTGTCGTTTCTAGCTTTTGCTCTAGCTTAGAAGCACTCTGATTGAATCTGGCAAGTATCTCCTTTGACTCAGTAAGTTCCTTGGAAATAGAAGCATCGGATTCCATCAAGGTTGCATTCTCAAAAATAGCCATGTTTAGTTCACCTTGCATTTCATCTTTTTCCACTTTACTCTCTTGGAGATGAGCGGTAAGGGTACTGATTCCTTGCTTTAGCTTGGAAATCTCATGATCTTTGTCTTTTACCAGATCTTCAGCTTTCCTTCTGTTCTAAAGATCTTGACACATTCTAATAGTCAGTCCTTTCAACTCCCTTCTCATGTTGGCATTAGATTCATTCAGTTTTTCAACTTCTTCAACTAGGGCATTCATGTCTACTTCATCAGAAGAGCTATTTTCAGTAAGTTCCATTAGTTTCTCAGCATGCTCTCTTCTTTTTGCCAAAGAGGCTTTGTACTTGACTTTGAGTTTGTCATAGGCTCTCTCAGTCTGAGTGAGACGATGAGTAAGTTCCCTCACACTGTATTCCCCCATATCTCCTTCCAAGTGGTTAGACTTAAAGAAAGGTTGGCTCTGATGCCAATTGATGAATATTGAGAGGGGAGATGAATTAGTATACCAAAAAATATTGTAATCAAACTCTTAAATAGTTTAGCAAATAACCGGTGTAACAGTTTCACTAATAAACTGGTTAGGATACATGGAAACCAAATAGAAAACAAAGCATTCACCTACAAGAGAACAATCACCATAACACAAGATATTTGATGTGGAAACCCAACTGGGAAAAACCATGGTGAGTAGAAACTCACAAGTAACTATCTGCAGAATAGAAACTAGACTAGCTAAGGTCATACAATGTTCTTCACCAGAACAGATCCTGTTAGGAATCTAGATCTCTGTTAGGAGATAAGTCTTTTTAAAGACTACCTTGTTAAAGGATTTCAGATCCACAGTTGTGAACCACCTTGTTATAGGATTTAAAAAGGCTTTGCTGAGCCTACCCGGTTAAGGGTTTCAAACTTGTCAAAGATGTGAGTAATCAACAAGTGAATGATCTAGACAATAGCATAGTATTCTTAACTAGATCCTTGTTAGCTTATTGTTAATGCATTTCAACATTACTTCAGTCTTCAATATCTCCACACTCTATCTCTTCACACAGACCTAATCTTCTCTTCAATGATCGCACAATGTCTCATATTCTATCTCTTACACATATCACATGCAAACCCTAGACATGATGTCCTTATAAAGGAATCTGATTTCATGTCAGTCCAATAGGATTAGACTACAAGTTCCTAGGTTCAGTGCATCTAGACACATTTGGTAACATAACACAAAAATACCACCAAAGTGTCAATGGATGATAACTCATCACACATTATAGTAATATCAGTTGGTAACTTATCACAGAGTAATACCGATTAATATAATATACCGGTTACTGGTTGTCAAAAATGAAGACTGGTAGATCATAGTGTTCAGATCAAAAGTTAACTACTGCTTGAGTCCTTCGTACAGCTTGTGATCCTTGAACTACTTGGGGTCTTCATACTGCTTGAGCTCTTCAGTCAATCTATGACCGATAAACATCTTCTGCAAAATACCGATAGTCTAAAGACTATACATTCAATAATACACAATACCGGTTGGAACAATTATCGGTTGAGAATAACTCATACATCATGAAACTGTGTGTCCATCAATGACAATCAAAGCATCATCAAAATGCCAACAGTTAACCTATTACTCCCATCCCAACTTATGATTAACTTTGAGAGAAGCTAGAAACATAATGATAAATACAAAGAATCAATGCATGAATGAATGAAAGGATGGGTGGGTATCAACTACAATTTATGATGAGATACCAATGTACAAACAAATGCAATCTCTTATAATTGGAGAAAAAAAAAAAACCTCATGGGGAAACTCCTTTCCAAAAGAGAGAAAGATAAAAACATACATGTGACAAAAAAGTGTTGGACTCAACAATTCCTCCCAAGTGTCACTTCAATCATATATGCCTTATTTCCTATGAAAATATGTAGTAATGTGAAAGGTTCATATGAAGAGAACATACCTAAAGATGAAGCCATATGATGAGAGGCTCTTGAATAAAGAATACATTGATTTGATTGAGGACTATTGGATGAAAAGATAGCATGTCATTTCATGTTGTCTACTCCATGTGCCATAATAGCTAATCTGGATTATGTAGGTCTCAAAAGTAGAAGAATACAATGCACTAGTGGATGTAGATGAAGGCATCTAAATATGATTCTTTGTAGAAATTTCTTGAACTCACCAATATGGTTTGCATAACATTGATGCTCATCATGTCTTGACCTTTCATAATATACACATTTTGGTTGATCCTTCTCAGATGATTTCCTAGTAGAGGAAGAATAATGAGATGTATCATGAGAGTGTGATTCATTAGCTTTCTCATCATGCTTGAAATCCTTGTGTTTCTACTACTTTCCTTTGTGATTTGTAACCTTCCAATCTTTGTGCCCAATCTTATAATAATAGCACATGATTTGGAGATTTCAATTTGCTCATCTATACGAACTTTTCTTGCTCCCTAGTGAGTGATGAAGCATAATCATCAAGTGAAGGCATAATAAATATGGTACCAAGTGTATTTATAGTAATATAAAAGGTAAACATAAAGCTACATTATCAAGATCAAGCTTGGCAAGGATAGAAATAATCAAATAAGAGTCTTATTTTTTAGTGCCACACCATGACAATTGTGATATGAGAGATTTGAGTCTAGTTAACAAGTCTTGTATATTGAACATATGTAAGGTCATTATTCCATAAGAAAATTAGAGATGGAGGGAATAGCGCAGTTGGAGGGAAATTTGAATTCTGCGAATGGAGGGAACAAAGTGGTTGGTTCCTCTGGTTCTATTGCCTTTGCAGCTCAAGGACAACTTGTCTCTTTGGGATCTACGGTGGATGATGAGGATGGTCGAAAGGATGGGGACCCACAGCATCAAGACCCTCCTCTTGTCCTTAAAAATAATGAAGATTCTTCAAAGTTGGGTCCCAAAATCTTGAACACTGACTTGGAAAAGACGACAAAGGTGAAGGCTCTCAAACCCTGCAATAGTCTATTTTCAAACAAACCCCCTGGTAAATCATCCTTTCCATTTGTGGAAGATATTTCTAATAGAAAAATAGATAGACTAGCTATTGCAGTACCAGATGTGGTTATAGACCATAGTATTTCTCTAATGGCTTTTTCTCTAGTGGGAAAATTTATTGGACCAAGACCTAATATTGAAGTCGTTAGGTCTTTTGTTAAGAGAAAATGGAGGTTGAAAGGACAGGTTGATGTTTCAACCCTGTCAAGGGGTTTCTTTGTCTTTTCCTTCTCTTGTGGGGAAGATTTGGAAATGGCCCTGAGTGGAGGACAATGGATGTTTGGTAAATCTTCATTATCATTAAGGAAATGGTCTCCAAATATGGAGCTCAATGACTCCTTTTTTGAATCTGCTCCAGTCTGGGTGCGGTTGCCTGGTTTGCCACTTGAATTCTGGTTGGAGGATGTTTTCTTAAGTATTGTTAACTCCTTCAGGGAGCTTGTGGCTATAGATTCTATGACAGTAGCATGAAAGAGGTTGTTGTATGTGAGGATATGACCTACCTAGCTCTATTGAAATAAATTCCAAACTAGGGAAGTAGGAAGAAGCCATAGAGTTTTAGTCCCTCCCCTTTTTGTGTTTCTCTTGTAAGAAAGTTGGACATTGAACAAAGGCTTGCCCAAGTAACCCCAAGAATCCTCAGAAGCATAACAATCATGTTAAACAGATCTAGAAAGAGAAGATTAACAAAAATGAGGAGGGTAGAGTAGAAGGAGGAAGTGGAGTTCCTAGTAACCCAAAATATATAACAAAGGATGATATGAAAGCTAGTCCTTCCAAGGATACTCTTCAGAAGGAAGATAGAAAGAATGAAGATAATGGATTTGAGATCAAAACAGTCAATGGATTTGAAGTTTTATAGATTCAGGAGGAAGAGAATGTAAGAATAGAAGAAATTCTTGAAGAGGGTGAGATTGATGACATAAATGAACCACAATATGAGGCTCTACAAGATATAGAAATGAAAAGTAATAAAGTTTTCCCAAAGGACTTTGAAGGTCCAGAAGTTATTGTTGAAAAAAAGACCAAGTTCAGATCACCTCAGGTTAACCTTAACTCTCTATTTTAGAGTGTTGGCACTGAATCGCCCACCTCTTCTCAAAGAATAGGAGAACATTGGAATAATAAGCAATCTGCATATAAAGATGAAGATGATGAAGAGATAATAGGAGTGGGAAAAAAGGAAAATAAGAAGATAGATTGTTCTAATGGGGTTAAAACTAGAACCAAATCTAAGGTGGATATTGGTCTTTAAAAATCCTCGCAGGGACATAAAACCATGAAGTGGCACAGGGACAAGGAGAGCAAACAAAACATAGTTGATGGAAGGCAGCAAACCATTCAGGAATCCTACTCCCAGGTTTCCCAATGAAGGTAATTTCCTGGAACATACGAGGACTAAATGGTCTCCATAAACATGATGTATTAAGGAATTTTATCAAATATCATAAGCCAGACATCATCCTAGTTCAGGAAACTAAAATGAGTAAGGAAAAAGTTGAAAAATTAAAATTCTTCAAACAGGGAGGTGTTTGTGGTAGTAGCTCAAATGGGGCTTCAGGTGGGGTGGCCATATTTTGGAATAAGAAAACTATTGATGGAGATTTGACTAATGAAGATGGTAATATTATTTCTATGAGAGTTATATGTATTGCTGAAGGACAGGAATGGGTGGTTACCAACATTTATGCCCCAAATTCTAAAGCTGCTAAGAGTAAATTTTGGAACAAAATTCAGCAGAAAAGAGGGTTTTTCTCTCAAGATAGCTGGCTGTTGATGGGAGATTTCAACACCTCATTGCAAGAAATTGGCAAATTTGGAGGAACTCAAGCTCAATTGGATAGCAGGATTGACCTTATGGACTTCATCAATGTCAATGCCCTGATTGATGTTGATCTTTCTAGAGCTTCCTACACTTGGTCTAATCGAAGGGATGGAGGAGATCTTATTCAGGTAAGGCTTGATAGATCCCTTATCACTCCTGACTGGGTCCTTAAGTATATATGCTCTTTTTTTGTTATTAACAGAATAGGATCGGATCATTATCCCATTTCATTTGTTGCTGATTCTATTAAGGGCAAACACTGTTTTCCTTTCCAGTTTGAAAAAATGTGGATTTCACACCCTTCCTTGGAAAATTCCATTGCCAAATGGTGGAATATTAATGTGGACAGTTTTTCCACGTTCAAAGTTGCTAAAAAAATTAAGAAACACCAAAGCTAACATTAAGATTTGGAACAAAAAGGTTTTTGGAGATATTTTTGAATCCAAGAGGAAGCTGAAGGAGGAATTAGAACAGATTCAAAACTCAATTTAGAAAGATGGTGATAAGATGTTCCCCAAGGCTAAAGAAGATGAGGTTCTAGCCAAATTACACAACACTATATCAAGAGAAGAAATATATTAGAGGTAGAGATCTAAGGCTATTTGGTTGGAATCCAGTGATAGAAATACTAAATTCTTTCATATGACATCTATGAAGCATAAAGCTGCTAGCAGAATCTCTAGATTAATTATTGATGACAAAATTCTTCTCAAAGATGATGACATCGGTGATGAAGTTGATAGGTTCTTCTATAACCTCCTTACCGGTAGTAAGGATATTGATATTGTAAAGCAACAAGACGTGGTTGATAACATTCTTAAGATTATTGAACCTCATCAGAATAAGATATTATATGCTATCCCTATAGTTGATGAAATTAAAAAAGTTGTTTTTCCCTTTCAAGGGGATAAGGCTTCGGGCTTGGATGGCTTTCCCATGTTTTTCTTTCAATAATATTGGCATATTGTTGGGGAAGACACGGTCAATCCTGTCAAAGAATTCTTTGGATCCAAAAGAATTCTTAAGGAAATCAATTCTACTTTTATTGCTCTAATTCCTAAGGTGGTTGGAGTTGATTCTATGGGAAAGTTTAGGCCAATAAGTCTTCGTAATTCCTTTTACAAGATTATTTCAAAAGTCATGACTTCTAGATTTTTGGATGTTCTCCCCTTTGTTATCTCTGAGGAGCAAAAATGATTTTTCCTAGGTAGGTAGATTTTGGATTCTATTATTCTTGTGCATGAGAATATCCACTCTCTTAATGTTGCAAACAAAGAGGGATTTCTGATAAAATTGGATCTGGCAAAAGCCTATGATAGAGTAGAATGGTGGGTTCTTTTTAGGGTTATGGAGGCCTTTGGATTTGATGAGAAGGTTATTAAAATTACTAGAGAATTGATATCTACTCCAAATTTCTCTATTCTTATAAATGGATCTTCGTCTAGATTTTTTAAATCTTATAGGGGTCTTAGGTAAGGAGACCCTATCTCTCCTATTCTTTTCACTATCTTGGTGGAATGTTTGAGTAGACTGATTCAAAAGTTGAAAATGAATAAAACCATCAAAGGGTTGCAACCCTCTTCTACTAATGTTTCTTATACACATCAACAGTTTGTTGATGATATAATTTTGTTGGGATATTCTTCTATTAGTGAGGTTGTTGCCTTCAAAGGTGCTCTCATTTCTTATTCCTTGGCTACTGGACAGTAGGTTGATTGGGAGAAATCTGCTATTTATTTCATCAATACCCCAATATTGAGGCAGCAGAGGATTGCTAACATTATTGGTTGTAAGGTGGAGTTTCTCCCCTCTACTTATTTGGGTCTCCCTCTTGGTTTGGCTCCTCCAAACTCTTTCTAGAATTCGTTAATTGATAAGCTCAACAAAAAATGGCAGGTTGGAAAGGATCTATGCTATCTCAGGCTGGTAAGCTTCAGCTTCTTCAAGCTACTCTTCAGAATCTCCCTGTTTATGCTCTTAGCTTGTTTAGTATACCGGTTAAATTTGTTGAAGCTTTAGAAAGAATTCAGAAAAGATTTCTTTGGTTGGGTGTAGAAGATAAGAAAAGGATAGCATTGGTTGCCTGGGATAAAGTCTGTAATCCTAAGAGCAATGGGGGATTAGGTATTAAAGCTCTCAAAACTTTCAATAAAGCCTTGCTTGCTAAACAAATTTGGAGGGCTTTTGGTATTAGGAAAGATTGGAGTAGGGTGTGGTTTGATAAATATATACATAACTAGCCAATTCATTCTCTTCTCTACTCTGAAGATATCCCTGCTAGTTCTTTCATATGGAATAGTATGATCAAATCTATAAAAGTTGCTAAACCTAGAGCTAGATGGGTCCTTGGCAAAGGTGATAAAATTGGGTTGTGGGAGGATGTTTGGATTAAAGATGAAGCTCTTTTTAACCAGGATTGCAGCCAATTCATTGAAGAATGCAAAAGGAGGTATGGTTCTATGGTTTGTAATTATTGGAAAGAGAATAAATGGGTTAGACTTGATGCAATTTATGTTGGATTTCCGCTGCTCCAGCAAGATTTGCTATCCTTTTCTATTAGTAAAGATTTTGATGATGTGTTCCTATGGAAGAGCAACCCTAGGGGTAATTTCACTGTTGCCTCTACTTATAAAAAAACTATTACTCAAGCCTACAACCCAATATGGACTAAAATTTGGAATAGATTCCTCATTCCTAAAGTTAACATATTTTTTTGGCTTGCAACTCACAACAAGATTCTTACCATTGATAACTTGGCTCAAAGAGGATTCATGTTTCCTAATAGGTGTGAGTTATGTCAGAAAGAGGCAGAAACTGTGGATCATTTGTTTATTCATTGTTCTTTTACCTAGGAAATCCAGAGTAAAGTTTCGATGCAATGGAAAGTTGATTGGGATATGCACAATAGTTTAAGGAAGTCATCTTGCAATGGATATTCCCTACCAAACTTCCTCTCATTAAGACCCTCTGGTCCTTTGTCCTTCCTATGACCTATTGGTATATCTAGAAGGAGAGAAACAATAGAATTTTAAGGGAGGCTAAGTGTTCTTCTCAGGTGGTTTTTGAAAAGATTTGTAGGGATATTAAAGAAACCATCAATACCATTCACAAAAACAACAAGTAGTGTAGCTATTTTAACATGATTGATAATGAGAAAAACATCCTTAATAAATGGAAGTTGACACACAAGGTCTACAAATCTGATATAAAGAGCCGAAGAGATAATGTTGTTTGGAGGTTCCCTTTTCATGATTGGGTTAAGGTTAATTTTGATGGTGCATCTAAAGGTAATCCTGGGAAGGTTGGAGGGGGAGGAGTCATCAGAAATTCATATGGTTTTTGTGTTGTTTCTATTGCCTCTCCCTTTAGAGTTCAAAAAAATCATGTGGCAAAAGCTCTGGCAATGTTAAAATGTCTCTAGCTTGCTCAGAGTTTTAACTTTAAAAAAATATGGCTAGAAGGGGACTCTCTCAATATTATTCAAGCTATCAAAGGCATTAGTTCCCCTTCTTGGAACATTCATAATATCATTGATAATGCTAAAAATTATTAGATGCCTATGATAGTGTGATTATTGCCCATACCCTAAGGGAAGGTAACAAGGTAGCTGATTTATTAGCTAATGAGTGAGTTTTTTTAGAGGAGGATACTAAATATATCGGAGAAGTTTCTTGTAAGAAGGGAGTCTATGAGAAATTATTATTTGATAGAGTCCATGGTACAAGTTAATTTCATTATTACTTTTTTGGGTTCAGATCTCAATGACAGATATTGGAGTGATGTGGAGTGTCAGTTGATTACCTATTTAAGACATTATGATAATGAGTACCGGTGTGATGGGCCTAATCATATTAAGTGTTGGTTTATATTGAATGTCTTAAAATACTATTCGAATAACAAGAAAATCACCTTGTTTTTCGATTCCAGTGTCTAGGTTTGATTCCAGTTGTCTTGTTTCTTCAACATTTGGGTATTTCATGCTCTGTTGAGGGTTTCAACTTGAATAGCCATTACATTATGGGGGGTAATCTTAATTGCAATGAGCCTTCCAGCTATGAAAACTAGAAAAGTGAAAGGAAAATATGGCAAAGGTTGCACAAATATGGATTCACTGATTACATGGAAAAATTGCACGAGAGTAAAAAGTTTGTGTCACATGGTTTTTCTAAGGGCTAGAGCAATAATAAAGTCACTCTGTTTGGCCAGACATGGAAGTTGGATGAAAATTTGGTGGCAGAGGTTACAATATTGCAGAAGGAAGGCACCAAATTTTACAAAGACCACAAATTCTCGATGGAAGATACCAAGAATTTCCCTAAAAATGATGAAGAAAGGGCTCAACTCGCTAAGAAGGGTAGTGTGTCCTACTACCTCCCTCACCAAGTAAAATCTTTCTAGCAGAAAATGTTAAGAGTTTTAATGGAATACCTTACGGCTGATGGAAGGTTTTCGAAGGTTTACAATTACCATTTTGTCATCCTTAACCATTTTCACCATGGCTCGAAGATTTTGTTGCCCTTCTATTTAGCTTCTTCCCTTAATGATAGCCTGGCCGACCATGCCAAAAAACCTAAATCCTACCCTATTGCTCACCAAGGCCTTATTTTGTTAATTTATGAGCATTTGAAGGGTAAAGCTAGGGCTAATAGGGAAGACCCCTTGGTGGAGATTGCCCACATTTTTTAGGGTCATGATGGCTCTGATTCTAATGAAGATTCTTCTAATCTCCCTCTACATAAGAAATTGAGGGTTGGTGATGAAGATAAAGAAGACATGAAAGAGAATGTTGGTTCTGAGGAGGAACAGGGGAAGGAGGTAGATGAAGAGGCGAAGAATGAGCAGAAGAAAGAGGTTGAGGGCAAGGAAGGGAATGAGCAGAGAAAAGAGGATGTTGAAGAGCTAAAAGCAAAGAATAACCCTTATGTCTCAGATAGAAGAAATGATGTTCAGCACAGCATGGAGGAGGGAAACCCTAGGTCTATGGGCTCTGCTCTAGTTATGGAGAACACGGACTCCATTCTGAATGCTGCCAAAAATAGTACCCTGGAAATGTTCAATTTTCAGAAATGGGTAATTGATAACATCTCTAGTATTCAGAATAAATAGAGAGACTTGGATTATAAAATTGAGAACTTGATTAAGGATACCAATACTAAAGGTAAAGTGGATGTTGTGGAGGATACTAGTGAGGTAGAGGACGAAGAAGAAATTTCGGACTGGCTGAAAAAAGATATGATTAAGGGATATTTGAAGCATCTTGAAGATGTGGTCAAAATCATCAAAGAAAAGGGAGAGCTTGATAATGAACTTATAAACAACTAGATTACAAAAACTAAGAAGACCTTGAAGAAATTCATGGAGCATAGTCTTGAGGTTTTGAAGGTGTCTTCTCAAAACATGAATGCTTTGGTTTCTTGTCTAGAGAAGAACAAGCAAAATAAAGAGACGGTGATCATTGATGATGTGTCAGACACTAGTTTTGTTCTTCACTCCTCTAGACGCAGAAATAGGCAAACTACCAGTGAGCTGGAGTTGAAGACCAAAGACACCCACCAGATGCAGGAAAACAAAGACCTAAAAGAGGCAGCTAATGCGATGATGATGTTGGTTAAGGATGCAGAAGAGTATAAAGATTTTCATCTGATATGTAATCTGGTTTTAGGTTGCCAGTTTCTCACTGGCCTTGTGTTGTTTTCTCTGTTGTTCTTTTGCAACCTTTCTATCTTTGTTCTGTTCTTTCTAGTTTCTCTTATGCTTATCTCCTCATTATGTAAGCGTGTTTCGGGTCCCTTAAAACCTGATTTTTCTTAATCAAAAACAAGTCTTGGATATTATCAAAATATGTAGGATTCAATCCATAAGATCATTCTCCAACTAAAATCTTCTCAAGGTACCTTACTTGCAAAACAAGGACTCGTGATGCAAGATTCAACATGAAATAAGATCATGAGACAAGACATACATAATTCTTGAAAAGCCTCATCACATCTAATAAACAAATTTCTCATCTATAGCTCCTATAGGCTCAAGTTTTCTACCCATGGTCACTCTATAAAATTCTTGTTTCTTTAGATAAATTTCCATTTATTTTTTCCACCCATAATAGTTGTATGGATTAAGTGGAGATATTTGGGTTGGACCCATTGTGATTGAATGATAAATAACAAAAATTGAAAGACTAATAACAATATACACCCTCATAATGAAAAAATCCCTTTTGGTCCTAAAAATTTGACTTGACTTGTACATTTTATAAGTAAAGAAACAAAAAATAAAAATATCAGATTTAATGAAAGTAACAATTACTTGACAAATTTTAAGGTAACATAGGCCAAATATTTGTGTAGAGGATTTAATCAACTTTCCAATGCCTATTCATTTGCAAAAAATAGATGTTGGATGCTCGTTATAAATTTGGAAGCACAAGATGATAGGTTTGGCTTCAATGACACATATTATTCATCAAGAGAAGAATCTAAAAAAAATAGTAGGCACCATTTGATTGAGCTTAGAAGAATTTTTCCAATATTATATGATTTGCCAAATTTGACAACATATACAAAAGTTGTGCCTAGTTTACACAAATAGGTTCAAAAGACCAAAAAGCGTAAGTTGGTGGTGACTTGGCATCACTACTCAAAGAGGTGGTGTTTTGGCAATTTGTTGCTCATAGAGGTCGAAACTTGAAAATTATGGGTGGAATCAAACATTTATGTCAACATGTTGATAAATTGAGTAGGTTGTCAAAAAAGCAAGGTTCATAAAAAAACCCTAAAATATTTGAAAAACCAAAAAACAGTCGAAAAACTATGCAAAGAGCTAGAAAGTGGTGCCAAATGGCCAAAAATCTATAAAAAGGGTACAAATAAGTGTACACATGCTTAGAGATGGTATGGATATATAAATTTTTATCTCATAAAATGTGAATCTTGTTGGTGGGATATGACATTATGAGGCACCACAAATGTCATTTCGGTCATTTCTAGACCTATATATGCATTATACCCCTTAAATAGCCTTAAAACATGCCTAATATGCCTAATATGCCTAAATATGTTATTAAAGAGTTAATATAATAAAATAAAAGGCAAATTTGTGGGAATAAGATAATTAAGAGTTATTCTAAAAGGACATGATGACAACACATAAGGAAAAAGCATTATGAGGCTACATAAAGAGGGAAAACTAAGAGATAAAGAGTGTGGGATAATGTGGAAATATGCGTGGAATAAAATGAACTAAATATATATGTGGTATATGTATATATGGATGAAGAATGATGAATGCATTATAAGACATGTGTATATATGAATGTATGTAATATATGACTTATTATGATATATGAATATATGATGTTATATATGTGTATATATGAATGTATGTAATTTATTAGGAATTGGTTTATACTTATTGCATATGTAAATTCTCCCTTTTTATTGCATCACACCAAGTTTTATTACATATAATTGAATATTAAATGATAGACTCTAATCAAGGTTATAGCCCTAAGAAATACCTAAATTTTTGATTCTTGAATTTTGGTAAATGAAAAATCATATCTTATGCTTTTTGGCCACACTTTATGCAATGGTGAACTCTAGTTTTCTATAGAACATGCCAAAAAATTTCTCAAGGTTGGATCCCTCAAATCTTGAATAGGAATTTACAAATCTAGTGCTTTGATTGTAATGCCCGCCAAAATACCCTAGAGAAATACTCTAACTAACATACAAAATAAAGATACCATTTTTTTTAAACATCTATACACACATCTAATACAATAACTTCTCATATTCAATAACATTCATTAACTTGATACACAACTACTCAACATGAATATAATCACCAATCATGTTATGCAAGTGGAAATGAAATACAATACATCAATAGTTATCTAACTTCCCTAGGGTAAATCAATGCCACTACTTAAATTAAACATTTAAGGATTCCTAATTATGATATCATTTAATTTCCATAATTCATGTGCAATCTAACTTACTATCATTAATTCCTTTCACATAATCATATATGATTGATTAATTTATCCTAGAATGATTACATCTATTTATGAATACTCAACCATCCCATAAGGTTCATTTTAAGCACCATTACCAAATGTTCCTAATCCCAACCATTCTTTTCTTTTAACATCAATTAACCATTTCAATACCAATTACCATATCATTAAACCATAGCAATATGAACTAATTGTATCATCACATGCATAGCACTAAGTACCCATCCATAGATTCAATACCCACTAATATCATTATTAAACAATCTCAAGATACACATGATACATCATTTTCCCTGATAACATCTACTAGATACATGAATACAATGTCTTTCACATCAATGAGTATAACTCTCTAAATATAGTTACATCAAGGATAATACCAATACATATGTCAAATGAATCATATTACAATAAAATGCTATAAATATTCATCCACAAGCTACTATGATAGAATCCACATCCACGCATAAGAGAGCATCCAACAAAGAACATCCCAATGGAAGAAAGGAACCAACCACATGACCATGTGGAACCAAAGAAACCAGCCATGTGCTAGGAGATGACACAAGATCCCATACACACTCTAGATCTAAGTTGAAACCCATCAACCAAAGAGGAAACAACTCTAACACAACTTAGGAAAAACATATCAAATGACCAAGAGAACCTCCAGAGGCGACTTATCAACAAGGTGTAAGGAACTAGGATCAACATGTAGGGAAAGAGTGTCATCACATGCTACCACATAGGATACACATGCGGAACCATCTCAACCTTTGAGTAAATCAAGGGAGTTTGGTTTACCTAATTACCAAATCTTCTACCTCACTCTGGTACCCGATCCATGAGATAGGCACTACGCAACACATTTATTATCTTACTTAGATGAGTTACTCTACCCAACCCACCTAGTATTAATTATTATGTTATCACTTATCTATTACAATGGAAAACCTCCAATGAACTATCCAGACAGTCAAGACCTCAGCTCTCTTACTGAAGAATCCTAGCAGTCTACTCCTCATGACCTCAGAAGACTCATGGAAGCCCACTCCCCCTACTCAACAAGAAAGATCACAAACCAAAATCTAGCTAACCAATATAGAACATCATAAATGCACAAGAAACAATATTGTATACCACATAAGTCATATAGACCACCCAACATCATAAAGAAAAGAATCCATAGCAAGGCATCACTCCTCTTGCAACAATACAAATGATCAAATAACGCATCAAATCTTACTCCGAACATCCAAGAGTATTCAAAAATCACATCACAGACTTTGGACCGACCTCAACACAATCTGATAAAACCAAAAAATCCAATCTAAAACTTGAACAATTCAGAAAAATAGATCAAAAGACAAAAATAACCAGTTTAGTGCATTTGTTTAGCAATTTGATGCATTTGAATAACTCTTCAGCGCATACAAGAAACACAATAGCACATATGGGATATAGAAAAACACATATGAGAGGTAAAATGATGCATATACAAAGGATTCAGTGCTTTTGCATCACTCTATAGTGTAAATGAGACACACAACGAATCTAACAGGGAAAACAACGCAAACGAGAAGGGAAATAGCGCATATAACAAATGAATTAGTGCATATGTAGATTTAGCACTTTTACTCAAAATCACAGATGAAGATAACAAACTTACAGTGACAAAATAAAAACCACAGAATCAACTTAAGGCTTCGAAAGCCATAGGACAAGGAACGCAAATATAGATCAAAGTTGAATAGTAAGGTTTTATAGCTCCAAAGTAAGAGTATACAAGAATAAGTTATGAGAAATACTCCCAGCAATACTTGACAAGAACATTTTCAAACAACTAAACAAGGCACAAACCTCTAAAATCTCAATCGGGAAAATTCATACAACACCGAATCCTCCACTCCCATACAAAAGAAACACACAGGAAACTAGGGAAAACTGCATCACATAAAACATGGCTAGTCGAATACAGCAAGGAAAATAATCGCATACAATTTATTTTTCCCCCCATACTATAGTTAAAATTTATAATAATTTCATAAATAAAATTTATGCAACTATACAAACTATGTAAATAAAATGTTTTTCCCAAAACTCCAGAGAAAGCACGGCACAAATAATCTTTTCAAAACTGAAAAATGCAAGAGGAAGAATCCCCCAACCTGGTAAATGTTGAATAGAAAATGGATGAAGAGATTGAAATTCCAAACAAATCCAAGCAATCCAACTCCAACAAGTAATCAAAATCCAACTCCAGAAAGTGCATCCGAGAAACCGTCCAACCCCCGTGAAATCACAAGAAAACCAGGCCAAAACCATAGAATATGTTAGCCAATCAAAATAATAGGCAGAAATAATATTTCTTACCAACCCATATCAAACTCCAAGGTAAATATGAATAAAACAATAGTTAATTTACTTACCCAATAACTCAACTAATCACACAAAAGGGTAGGTAAAATAATATTTAATCAACCCATCTCAAAAACCAAGGTAAAAATAATAAGATATCATTTAATTAACTTACCCAATAATTCAACCAATAGAATGAGAGGGTAAGTAGAAAGAATATATTAATTATCCCAAGGTGTAAAAAGAGAAATAATAATAATACTCATGGGCACAATTAACTATAAAAGCCCATCAACAAAATAGTCAAAGGTGTACAGACAAATACTCAAATTAATAGATAATATTTATCTAATGATCATAAATCAATAAATACTTAATCAATAATATAAAATCACCTATTAAATATAAACCCCAATAAATAAGTAAACCAAGGCTATAATAAATTAAAGCCTCAATACTAAATCAAAGGCTATTTATATAAATAATAATTATAATTAATAATAAAGCCTTTTCTTACTAAATGATAATATTAATACCAAAGCAATTAATTAAATATTGGATAATAATTATCTAATCATTCTTCCAATATTACTCTTTCTCAATTATTTATCTTTTTATTACCAACTATAGATATTTAATTTATTATAAACTATATAGATCTATTAATTTAATTTAACATTATTAAACTATATAAATTACTTAATTAATTAATAATTAAACCAATCAATACATACAACACTCCAAGCATGCCAACAATAGACAACTCAAGAGATCACTCAACACTAAACTACAACTCACACAAGACTGACAAGGGTAATCAATCTTAAACCAAGAGTGTAGAATGGGATTTTATGCCATCTCCAATCAATTTGTCTTTGGGATAAGACACACTCAGACCTATGGAGCCAGGTGGAGTCAATGTCTAGTACCTGCAAAACCTGCATCCACAAGGCCACTATACAGCATATACAATATATATAATAACAGTAAAGTGGTAGAGAAATGCAATGGCACATCCTACTCACAATGAGTGATGTGACATCGTCCCTATCACGAAGACACTAGAAAACACTCGCAAAGAATCAAGCAATATCATAATCATCATCATATCCAATATAATCATGAATTAGGGTTAGTACATGGTTAGATATCAAATCATCATAAAGTAAACTAAGCTTTATCAATATGATCTATTAATGCACAATAGACAAGATGAATCGGGGAGGGGTGCTACATTGATACCATGATGGATTTGATGACTAAACCCCATAGTTTGCAAAAATCACTTGCAAGAAAAATACTTGTAAAAAGTGGAGTTCAAGAAAGATATATTTTATCAACAAATTGAGACTTGTATTGATGTAAAAACTTGACTAGATGGTTACAACAAATCATCAATCCTTAAATAGAAAGGAGATAAAACCCCTAGATCTAATACCTTAGTTGAGGATTAAATTAGCTTGTAACAAGTGTCTTCATTCAATATAATGACAACATGACTTATATTTAGCTCAATCTGATAAAAATTTAAAAAAAACAATCTTAAATTTACCTTAAGTAAATAAAGGGGACCTAATCAATCAATTATTTAGGTAATTAACTTATTACTCTAACAATAATAATTTCTAAATCTTGAATCTATAAGGCATGGATTAATTTTAAACTACTAGGCTCAAGGAGATTTCTTAAGTCTACCTAAGGACATAACCAATCTACAAACTGAATATTCATTTCTAAATACCTAGTATCCTTTGAGTTTCACCATGTAGACCTCCTTTTCTAAGTTTATTTAGAAGACACTACTAACATCCATTTCATATGTACCCTTCTTCCAAATTAAGTAGTAAGAGATATTATTAAGCAAAACTTAACCACCTTCATACCTTCTTCCAAATTGAGTAGTAAGAAATATTATTAAGAAAAACTTAACCATCTTCATATTGGGAGAAAATGTTTCTTTATAATTTGCCCCATCCTCTTGTGCATGTTCTATATAACAATGCAGGCTTTGTACTTGTCTAAAAAAACATTTGATCAAGGCCTTAGATTTAAATCTTTATTGCAATTTTTATTTATGTTTTTTTTTTTTTGTACTAATCATGTGTGTTGTATTTGAGTACTTACAAAATATAAAAACAAAATTTACTTTCTCACCCTTGGACAAGTTGTTTCTTCAATTGTGTAGATTGGCCTTCTATTGTTTGTGGTTGTAGTTTATTCTCTTATACATCTTCCATCATGGTTTAACATGGGTTTAACACCGTTATTGCCTTTGTTGTTGGATCTCGTATAAATTTTGGGTATCACCCTATTGTTGATCATATTTGCCTTTAACTCGAGCCCTTTGATTTGTTGCTTTCAGCCTTGTTTAATTTTCACACAATGACTTGTTAAACTCTTAGTTCTCATAAAATATTATCTTGATATTTGTTGTCATTAGAGAAGGAAAATATCATCTCATTTACATCTCTATGGATAGTAGTTTGATCATAAAAATGTCAAGTGATATGTATGTCTTGAACTACTAATTTAAATCAACCGAATTATATAGGCTAGCTTTACATCTAGATTTTCTTTCCTACAAGAATCAATGAAGATGACAATACCATTGAAAACATGAAAGTTGCTTACTAATTTTCTTTTGCTTCACCATGCTTCATTGGAGTGATACTTTGTAATGATCTAGAAGGACATTAGTTAATAACACAAACTATTATTTTTATATTCAACCATATTGAATTACACTGTAACTTCAATTTTAGGAAATATGTCCATATTTTCCTATAGTAATCAACCAGCACAAAGAAATACTTTACCCCATATATAGTGGGGTATTATTGGACCATTCAAAATCAACTTATACCCAATATAAGGCTCCTTTGGTACATAAAGCTTTATTATTAGTTCCTTCCTTTCAAGGAACTATTGGCGAGGGTTAGGTTTAACTTTTGAATAGTTTTTTTCCCTTCAACCAATCAAGTTTCATACAACTTATTTCATGAAATGCAGTTTCAATATTTTGCAATGTTTAAATTGTTGAAACTAATCAATTTTTAACCAAAGTGCATTAATAAAGGAATTTTATGTCTTCTTATTGGTTGGAATTATTTGAGTGATATAACTGTCTTCACGTGAAACTAGAATTATGTTAAATGCTTGAAATTGCTTATTCACTATTTTTTCAGTCACTGCGGGATTTCAGAGGAGATAGATTGTCAGAATAGACAATGGCCATTTCGAGAATTGTAGCAAGTATACTTGTATTGAACAAGGAAAGAATATAAATGGTATAGTTGTAGACATGTTGATACATGTAACTGTAAGGTGTCAATAAAAAAGCATTTCTAAATCCCACATGTCCTTTTAGCACTTTTGTTAGATTTGAAATTGGTTTCTTTTTTAAGCTTTGGCATGAAGAAAGGACTAAAGAAATCCCATGAAAACTAAGGTCCTTATAGCTTTGTTAGTGTTGAAGTACATAAATTTCTTACATCCAATGGTGTTAGCTAGTTTTCTAGTTTTGCATTACACTTGGTCATTTCAATTTGCATTCAATATTATGTAAAGAGTCCTGGGTTCTCATCTCAAGCTATAGTATAATGTACTTTTTCTCGTGGAACAAATTTTTCAATCATTATATTGTATACATTTTCGTCTATCCTTATTAGTTCATGCATTTTTTAATATTACTATACTGATATGTGTACATTGACAACCTTCAATCTATTACTAATTTCCAAAATACCAGTTTTGTGTGATTTTCTTTGTGCCAAGGACAATAGGTTCCCTTGTTCCTGGCGAGGAGGTAGTCCTTGTCCAGATCCACCGTGATCTTGGGAACTATTTAAAGTTGTATAAAATAGTTCAAGGTTTATAACTTATTTTCTAGCATTTTTTCTTTGATCTAGAAAATTCTATGCACTGTAGTTTCATCACAACTTTAGGATTTTATTTCAGATATCTATTGAGACTTGAGAGTGGTGGCATGGGAATTTTACTAGTTTTATTAAAAATTAAATCGACTAGTTGTGTACTTCACAGGCACAAGAAATGTAATCAATGTTTGCCTTGCATGCAAAGTCAAGAAGCTTACCATATCTTGATATGGTATATATTTTAAGCTATAACAAAATCTTAAATAGACTACTTTTTATACCTTATTGTGGTCTATTGCATCCTTTTAGAAAGGATCATTACACATACAATGTAGGATAAATTGTGTAACATGATTAGCCCTTGGAGCTCCTATTTATTGATTTATTTTGACTACAGCATAATGATATCTATTCCAAGATGAAAGCACAAGCAGAGGCAATGGTTTTGAAATCAAATGACAGAGATGGTCTTGCTAGGAACTATTATTGAGAGTAAGGTTTAAACAGTGATTAAACTAAATACAAATAGCCAATCAGACCTCAGTGATCATCAAAAATAAATTTTCATATATTACTTTTCCCAATGAAGTTGCAAGTTGCCTATTTTTTAAGGCTAATATTAATTTAAACTTTTTTGGCACAATGTTATTTGCTATTGTTTTTGGTTGCAGGGATGGTAGGTAAGTTTTATGTTTCCAACACAAGAGAAGGTACTTCCATCAAAGCCATTGTTCTGAGTTGTGCAGGATTAGCACGGGCAGTTTGTCAGTATGTTGCAGGGACAGACACTGCTTGCAGTCAGGTGTTAGAAATGTAAAAAATCTCCATCTTTCACGTTGCTACTTACCAAACAATACTTAAACAGTAATTTACACGATACCTATAGTATTTGACCTCTGTATTTAAGAAGACAATTATTAGGTAGCATTATCAATGATGGGGTGAAATTGGGGAGGCCACACATGCTCTCTTTTTTCTTGCGCGGAGTAGATTGTGAGCAATAAGGGAATCTATTTTTCTATTAAAAAATTCAAGCAGTCCAAGGATGGTGATGATGTTTTTTTGTGTAATTTATGTAGTCCACATTTTTTTTACATAACCGTCCACACAAGGCTCAACCCAATGTATGTTTTCAGGGGGTAATTTTGATGCAGAAACTTATAATAATTATTTTTACTAGTGTTAGGGTTTGTATTGGGATGTAACCAGCGACTGGAATTTTGCAGGAATTTACGGTGTAGTAGCATATCTGTAATGAGTCTCGTTTGAAGGGGTAAATAATTATTTGTGGCTGGTGTGACTGGTTAGTAGCAAAGAAATAGAATTGGGTCTTTCAAGGAATAAAACATGGATGGGTCTCAGAATAGAAGTACTAGCAATGCTTCTCCTCCTTTTCTCATCAAGACTTCTGATATGGTGGATGACTCGTCCACGGACTCGGTAGCCTCATGGAGCTCGAATAATAATAGTTTTATTGTTTGGAATCATCTTGAATTTGCTCGAGATCTGCTGCCAAAGTATTTTAAGCACAATAATTTTTCCAGCTTTTTGTGAGACAACTTAATACATATGTAAGTGTAATGCTGAACTTTTTAAAATTTATTTTTCTACAATTTGGGGGTTGGGGAGATGGTTTTGTTGGGGTAGTGAGTGAGGGTTTCAAATATATATCTATTCACATTAAGCGAGATGCTAATTTTTTTTTGGTTGGTTGTGGTGGGTTGGGATGGGGATTATGTGAGTGATAGTTCTGATACTTAATATAAGTACAGATCCAATAGCCAACAAGATGAGAGGGGGGGGGTGAATCATACAAACTTAATCTTCCATAAAAACATTAGATTCAACCTCGGTAACATATATATCAGTAATATAACCAAAATTGTTAAACATGCAAACTCAAAAGCATATAAACATCATAAACCTCATAACACCAGATTTAACGTGGAAACCCAAATAGGGAAAAACCACTGTGGGATTTCAGACCCACTAAGAAATATACTCTTCTAGAGTATGCTCGGTTAAAAGCAAATCCTGTTAAAGATTACAAACGCATTGCTAGATGTGACCCGATTAAGGGATTTCCCTCAGATCTGTTAGGATCTTCACCTTGTTAGAAGTGACCTTGTTAAAGGATTTCAAACACTCAATCAGAATGTCACCTTGCTAGAGGGTTTTACAAATATGACTATTAAGTCCACTTGGTTAAGAGATTTTTTGTCACTTTCACAAAATAACAGTAATAAAATCTATTTGCAACTTCACATCTAAAATGCTAAAGCATATTCCTATTTGTTCAATACAATCTAGACATAGAACTAGTCTTGTCTATCTACTAGGCTTCTATACTCTGTTATTCTAATAGGTCTTCAAGATTCTGTGCTCGGTAATCACTATGTAGCATCCCTGTGCATACACTTGCCCGCATGCATTGTTTATCAACAATTTCCTATTTATAAACAATTAGGTAACTGCTTAATCTCCTTGATCACATTTCCCATGATCAATCATAGCCATCAGATCTTCGATCTTGTCTAGTTTCAATGCATCTTTTGATTTGAAAATGTTTTACCCCGCCTTGGATTTTGTATACATTTCTTGGAACTTGTGCCAGGGTATTGCGGTTCAATCTGAGTTGTAGATCTTCATGCCGACTTTTCAATGCCTTAGATTCCTTAACAAACTTCTTCCACGACTCACCAATCATTGATCAGTTCTAGCTCATCAGGTTCCTTCATTAAATAACACATGAAAACATTTAATGCATTCTATTATAGCTCTGTTACAACTTGGTGAATACTAAACTTCACTCGGTAGACATTCCGCCTTCATTAACCGATAGCGATAACCTTAGGGTTTACCGACTAGGTTCCTTAGGGTTTACCGACTAGGTTCTTTGCTTGATAACATAGTATAGTATTAATCTTTACATTTTACAACATATGTATGATGTTAAAACAATCTAAACATCATGATCTCATCATTGTCTGACTCGGTACTAGTTGCCCATTGAATACCTTATTCATCATATTCTTTCTTGTGTCTTTTACCGACATCTTTATAATCTTCATATCATACTTCTCAAGGTATGGCAACATCATACTGAATTAGAAAATCAATTTCTTGACATCAATGACAAAATAATAATAATATCAAGACAGTAAACATCTTTAATCAGTTATATCCATAATCATCAACAACCTTCTCAATATCCTTATGAAATGCCAACAATCTTTCATTGTCTATTATAATGCAATATTGCCAACAGTGAGGTTAAATAACCGTGTCTACTTGTTTGTATAATTGTATAACTTGTCAACTATTGGAAGAAAAGGTTAACTGAATCAATGGCATTTCCTTGTTCCTATTTTTTGATTGAATAAACACATAGTCAATGTTGGTATACATTGAAAAGGGCCAAACCCTAAGTTTCCAAATTGTAATAATAAAAACAAAATCCAGCTTGTAAGGATGGTGATGGATTCCTTTTCAACCCATCCCTCATGTCCTCCTTATTAATATTGGGGTTTCTACATCTGTACCTAGTATAATAGGATCTATTGTTGGGTGTCTAGATTGATTTGTCGCAGATAATAGTGAAAGTGGCTATGGTCTTCCTAGATCTTGATCTGCTACAGGTGAGACTTCATCTTTCATGTGATGGGATTGAAACTTAAAGGTCTTAGCATTTGGGATGCCTTCACACATTCTCTAGGTCTATTCTCTATTCTATATGTTCAATATATTTAAGTGTGTGTTTATAACTGTTTATTGAAATTAATGTGTTGATGTTAATGAGTTTGAACAATACAGGAAGTGTGCAAGATGGAAGCAATGGAGATGTAATAAATGATCAATATCACAAATATCTGGTACACAATCATCATCTATTCAATCCATTTTATAATCTTTGATTCTATCAGTCATGTGTTTATTGACCATGCCTACAAAAATAGGAAGAAATCAAGCTCATGGCATCACTTGGGTTAGACACATATAGATTCTTTATATCTTGGTCTTGAATCTTTCCAAGTACATTACTCTTCATTTCTCCACTTCAAAGTTTTACGATTAGAGTATTGAACAATGAAAATAGAATTTGACAACTCCTTTGCTATGTTTACAAATGGTAAAGGTAAAATCAACTAGGTTTGGATTGAGTATTACAATAATTTTATCAATGCTCTTCTTCGAAATGGTATTCAACCATTCATTACATTATTTTATTTTGACCTTCCAAACACACTTCAAGACTCCTACGATGGATGGATCAGTCCAGAGATCGTGTATGCAATCTCTACATTGTATCACATTTGTTTATTGCAGTTTTCCTTTTTCCTTCCCCAAGGACACCTATAGCACCCTCAATTAAATTGACAAGGAAAAAAAAAGCACCAATTCTTTGTTGATGCAGTAGTAATTAGCAAAAAAATATATATTTTATTCCTTCTTTCCTTTGTTGGAATGAATTAAAAATGACATTACTTTCTACTGATTGAATTGAAAAATTTAAACATCTAAAATAGTAGCATTTGGTGTGCTAATTATTCAAGGTCAGAATTAATGTTGTATGTTATTTTGTAGGCTGGATCCAGATTCCAAAGCTACAGATGACTCAAAAATTGTAGGGAACGTGTGGCAGAGGCATGTGCAGGTGTAGTGGTTGTCCATATCATTTAGCAGCTAGCTCACCGAGATTAGTATCCTCATGCTACTAATCACCATATAGTATCTACAGAAAAATCTGTATTAAAACGATATTTGATCATACTTAATATTGATTAATCTGGAAGCAAAGGGTGCATTTGTTATGTAGTGTCGGTTATATTGTCATTATTTACTGTGTTAGGGTGCATCGCATTTTCTAGGGCATCTTCCATTGTACATTTTTAATCATATATTTTATCATAATCAGAAGGCATCCTATCAGCATAATTGACATATACGATTTTGAATCTTTGTTAATCAATACTAAAGGCCCCTTATCTTGTTGTCTTGGTAGAGACATGAAGAAGTACTTCAGATGTTAGATCAATCAATCTTTGTTGATCCAAATAATCATATACCCACTTACCAACAATCAAATGTATAAGTAAGCAATGAAAGATACAAAGATGCCCTTAAGGAGTTGGAGCTCGTAACCCAGGAAAGTGTGTATTCGTCGATTGGTAAAATATACAAACGGTTAAATGTGCCTGAACAAGCAATGTGTTATTTTTGTCTTGCTTTGGATTTAAAGTCTTCAACTGCATGTGTTGGTATAATAAAGGTTGCAATCATAACATTTAATGTTATATATATCTCATAATGTTACATTATGTAATATATTATAATTACTTTATTGAATACATTCCTCACTTTATGGAGTTTGTGTGACAATCTGCTATTGAGAAGTTGCATGTACCAAATGATATTAAATTTATTGTTTTTGCCTTTCAATTCTATATTTTTAATACATATGAATAGAAATCAAATTTAGGCCTATAAATTCCTCTCAAAAAAATATTTTATTTGATTTTGGTTTAAAATTAATACTCAGTTTTTGAGTTTGGTGTTTTTAAACTTTGGGAGAAATTAAAATATAGGGACTCCTAATTCTTCCCTCACATCCTCTTCTAAATTAATATCAATCATTCTGATTACTCTTCCCTATTCATTACTAAGATGCTAAATATTAGTTTTGGATCACATGTGTGGATTTTTGCTAGGATGAAAAAAATATTCTAACATTTTGTAATGCTTAGTAAAAGTTTTCCTTAAAGCAAAGTATTTTGTAGTGTTCTTTGAAACATTGGTGCACTGTTTCTAAAGCTATTCTTTTTCATTTAACACACATTTATATCATAGGATATGATATAATCTCTTATTTGAATATGATGCATAGTCTAATTTTCTATGGTAATGATGGGTAAAACCAGAACGTCATTTCATTCAATGATGCCAAACTATTTATGATTACAAAACATGCTTAGCAAGACATGCCTAGGACTGTTATTAACTATTTTAGGATAAGTTTTGTTGATTGCACAACTTTTCTTCATAAGAAGTGAACAATTTAACAACATTTTTTATGATGCAACCTTATTTCATTTCTTTACTAGAGGGGAAAATAAGGAGATTATTCGAACTTATATTTTTTTTTGTAGTTAATTTTGGGATTGTTGCTCTTGATACATCATTGATATTCACAAGCACGTGTAGAGAATATCAGAGAATATCAATAGGCATATGCAAACCTATTTTCTTTTTATAGTATTATTATTTTAGTTTGAAATTTTCTAATAAATATTAAAGTGTTCCCTTTTTAAGATATTTTGGCCTATCATCTTTCAAGTTCCCAAAGGTAGTGATGGGTCACTTATGCATTCATTAAAAAAGTAGCAAGAAAAATGATGTAATGGTAATCTTAATGCACAGTGACAATTCCACAAATGCAGTGTCACTAAGCCTCCAATGTACAATGGTAGTCAAAGAAGCATAAACAAAATGAACACCACATAGTCAAAGAAGCATCAAAAACATGAACACCATATAGTCAAAGAAGCATCAAAAACATGAACACCACATATTTTTGTTTTAGGCAATTATATGCATGCATAGACCTTCAACACTACCATTCTTAACATAAAACAACTCCATGACCACCTTTGCACTACTTGGCAAGAACTACGCTACCCCATAGCCCTTGTTTTTAAATGTTTGTCACATTTCATTTTGTCTCACATTTTTAGCACATCTTGAATTTATCAAATGCAAGAAAGTATATTAATTTTGATATTCTTACTAAGTATAGAAAAATATTGACTAAGTATCCACAACTCTTGTGGAAAAGTGCATTACTATCTTAGGTGTTGCTACTTATTAGATTGCCATTAGTTTCATGTCAAAGTTATTCTATATACTCTTGTCGGTTATCTCTACTGAGATATTTAGTCGGTATGAACAATCTAGTCGGTTACAAAAGAAAGTAGTCTCAAAACGTAGTATACACCGAGTTGTCTACCGAGTATCATGTCATGTCTACCGAGCAGCAAAGATGACACACTGAGTTGATATACATTGAGTGAAACGTGTTACCAGATTCATTGAACCTGGACATGCATATGAAAACGTGTTACAAGATAGAGGCACATCTAACCATTATCACATTGGAAATTGCACTTAAGATTGTGTATGATTTTGAGGTCATCTAACCAATGAAATAATTTCCATGGTTATTCATTTGATAAATCATGTTTGTAAGATCGAAGCAATGAATTAGATCACCATCGTAAGAGATATATTTATACAGCATGAGTTAAGAATTAAAGAAGTGTATGCATGAGTGTAAGAACACTGTTATAGAGACACAAAGGTCACTAAGAAGGTTTTCAGAGAACAGTCAAAGAACAGAGTAAACAGAAGGGTTTACCGAGTTACTATATGGGTTACCAAGGTATGCTATAAGAAAGGTAACTTATTCTGAGCACATAGAATCTGCTATAACATTCCAGATGTAAAGTTGTAGATATTTGTAATGATTTTATTGTAATATTTTGAAGTTGTAAGAGAAACCTTTAACAGGGTAAAAGACTCTAATCAAGTCTATAAATTGTAAAGCCTCTAACCAGGTGTAGCATTTAGATGAAGCGTTGTAAAATCCTTTAGCAAGGTAGATCTAACAAATCTTGTTACTCCTAATAGGGTATGCTATCAAAAATAGCTAAACATGCAGCTCTAACTTATTGCAGTAGTGAAGTTGTGGGTGCCATCCCCACAGCAGTTTTTCTCTCTAACCAAGAGTTTCTGCGTAACCAAAATATATGTGTTATGGAGTGAATCATGTATGATTGTTATCTATTTGTTTTAGCTTTATATTATGTAACTGCACTATTCGGTTTATGCATAACAGTAAAGTTATTGTTAAAGAAAAGTTTTGGAGTAGTGATTCACCCCTCCCCTCTCAGTACATTAGCTTTCCATATTGGGCCTAACAATTGGTATCAGAGCCTCAATCTTGGAAAAGGGTTTAACTACCTAAAGAAAAAGATCTTATCAATGGAAGGCTATAAACAATCTCCAAAGATTGTATATCTGCAAGAAGAACTAGATCATGCTAATCAAGTGATTGCAGACATGCAAAGACAAATGCAAAAATCTCTGAAAGTAAGAAGAAGATTATCTGATGATTTGCAGGACTCTTAAGAGTTAGTGGAACAAATTGAGACATCATCTGAGAACAGTATATCTAAAGAAACTAAAGAAATGATTGGAGTATTGAAAGAAAAGAACAAAGCACTGGTTGATCAACTGAAAGCAATGAAAAGAGAACATGAACATTTCAGCACACAGATGACTAAAAATCTTGATGCAATGAGGACAACTGAGGATAAAGTAAGAGATCTAGAAAGAGAGAAACAACAACTTGAAGTCTTAGTATCTGATAAGAATGATGAAATCACAAGGTTGACTAGAATTCAACAAAATCTGTTAGATCAACTAGGTTATGCACATCATGAAGCAATTCTGAAAAATGATGAGAATCAAGCATTGAAACTTGAAGTATCAAGGTTGATCGATGAACTTGAATCAGAGAAGAAATCCAAAGAAACACTCAAGAAGAGTTATGAAGCATCAAAGATGTTGGATGAGCAACTAAATACAAGAAGACCCAACAAAGATGTAGGACTCAGTTACAAAGGAAAAGACTCTACCGAGAAGGGAATTCATACTACCGAGAGAGGAGAATCATCAAAGCAAGATGGAATCAAGAAGAACATCAAAAGAAAGAATCCTATTTGCAACTACTATGGAAATCAAAGTCACACTGCTAACATATATCAAATCAAAAAAGGTAAGCAATTGAATGTCACTAAGTCCAATGGTTATTGTTACAAGTGCAATAAATCTAGTCACACATCTAATCAATGTAGGACAAAGTCTGTTAACAATTATCAGAAGGCAAAATTCAAAGGGTTTTGTAAAAACTACAATAGATATGGACATAGTACCGAGAAGTGTTGGTTTAAGCAAAAGAACTATATGTGGTATGCACACCTCGAGCAAATGCTAGAGGTTACCGAACACACACAGATCCTTACCAACAGTATTCTGCAATACCATGGGATTACAATACAAGGATATGGTGTGAATGTTGTGGAAGATATGGACATATAAGTGCCAACTGTTTTATAAGGTTTGGAACGAACAACCAAAGATCATGGAGAAATCCTGGTATGGCATGTTTTCATTGTCACAAAATTGGACACTTAGCTAGAGATTGCAGAGATCAACCTAGAAAAGACATTGAAGAAATAAAAGACAAATTAAAGATGATTTGGAAAAAGAAGGAAATTGTGTCAAATGAAGAAAGCACCTTACCTACTGAGTTAGGTGCACCTATTCCAAATTAATCGGTAAAGGTATGAAGGGACTACATTCTCTCAAGGCTAAATCTTAACAGTTCCTATTTTATTATGTACATAATTCAAAATCTTCATAATTAAGATGTAATAGTAAGTTTGAAATTCTATCAAAGTCTTTTGTAGCACTTTACAGGAAACCTGTCAAGTCGGTAAATATAGGAAGCCTATCAAGTCGGTAAATGAAGGAAGTTTGGTTACTTGGTTAAAATGGAAAAAGGAGAGTAAAATGGCTAAAGAGGAACCAAGTGCATTTAATGTCTTTGACCTAACCCACATGGAGCCTGATAAGGTATTTTGTGTACTTAAAAGCATTTTCGCGGTCATTTTCACTTACCAAGTTTTCGAGAGAGCAGAGCAAGTGATTCTAAGGCATCAAACCTCCTACAAAGAAAATTCAAGGTATTTACATCAATCTCAACACATTGTTAAGTTGGTTTACCGATCTTATCTAAGTATAAAGTGTCAGTCTTTGAAAACCTGAAACCCTAAGGATCCTTTGTTAGCTTTTATTCAAAATCTAAAATGGCACCCAAGAACCAAGATCCCATAGTTGTCAAGAATGAAGAGAAGCCCTCACTAAAATACTTTTTGACTCCCAAAGTTGCTTCTGAACTAGATGACAAAACCGCATTTTCACTCATCCTGGACAAAGTGTTATTAGTCGAGGATGTGAGATTCTTCACCAAATGTCATGTTGAATAACTCGGTCATGTTGAAATCAAAGACACCTATGATGAGTTGTGTACCGATGGTAAACTAAATAGCAAGTACGAGCACATCAAGATCAAGGGACTAACTGAAGCCCTAACCTATCCCCGTGTGTTCAAACCCCAATGGGTCAAGTTTGTTCTAAGTAGAGTTCATGATGATTTCATGTGGCTAGAAGAGCAACCATTTAAGATTACCAAGGAAATCATTCACCTGATTACCGGTTACCCCATTTATGATCATGCTCGAGCCCAGAAGATGATATCACAGAAGGAATTGATCAGTTTAACCGGAGTGGAATCTAATTGCAGAGGATTAAAATTGAACAATGTCACTGATGAAGAATTAAAATTTTCCATTAGAGTAATGGGCTACTGTTTCTTCCAATCAGCAAGGGAAAATAGTGTTCCCTATGCAGCAGTAGACCTGGCTTACAAAATTGTGAAAAAGGGAATGAAAATTGATCTATGTGAGGTATTGCTGAAGAACCTATTTGAGAATCTAAACACCATCAGGAAGCCAAAGAAGAACAACTCAGCTAATACTCTAAAGTTTGGATCATTACTAGTATGCATGTTTTTCTATTTTGAAAAATTCTTTCCATCAGTTGGTAAAGTTGTTTGGGAACTACACCAACCAATCACCCATCAGATTAATGACTTTATCAAGAAGTTAGGTGATAATTTCAATGATATTATGGATGATTACTTCAGTAAATTTCAAGAGAAAATGCATAACAAATATAGGATTCCACCCTAGCTAGTGGAGAAATACAAAAATGATATATGTTTTGAAGTTGACACCGATTACTGTTATGTGAATGTTGTGGAACCGAGGACTCAATCTTTGTCACCGATGGGATACGAAATTTATTTTGAGATCACACAATAGAAAATTGATGCATTTCTCTCGTTACTGAGACATGCTACTAAGCTAAGGTATGGAACCTATGAGGAAGTAAAGGAAAAGGTAAAAATGAGCATTATAGTACCCAAAGCTACAAGAAAGGCAACAAAGATGATAAAGGCATTGTCAAAGAAATTTGGAGAAGACTCTTCCTCTACACCTGTCAAAGGCACCATTGTGATTACCAAAGAGGAATTTGAAGCCCAAGAGGCAGCAATAACACTGACCACTGAATTGCCTAAGGGAAAAGTGTTGAAGAGAAAGAAACAGGACACATCAAAGGCCTCACCGACTCCACCTCCAGTAAAGCGACCTAACACTAGAGCATCTGTAGCCTCATCGAGTAAGAAGACAAAGAGTGTTACTATTCCCAAGGTAACAAAGACATACAAGAAATCTACTCAGAGACTCATTTTGGCAAAAGAGTCTAGTGATACCGAATCAGAGGATGCAAGCAAATTCCAAATTGTCAAGAGCAAGAAGGTAAATATACATAGTGTTGAAAACTTCTGTGCTAATCTGAAAGAATATGGAGGATTTGGATCATTCATATATGTCAAGTATGAAACTAGGAATAATGATGAGAAGAGACAAATTGAAGAAGTTGTCATCTGCACACTTCTAAAATTCCGGTTAGCTCCATTGGAACTAGCTAAGTCACTTCTGAATGAACTTTACTTGCATATTGATAATAGATGGAAGTATGCAATGGACTCAGAGAAACAAATTAGAGAAAGGAGTCTAGTTCATCTCTTTCTTGACATGTCAGTAGCTGAAATTAAAGAACATCTGACAACCTACAACTCAAAGTTTCTTGTAAAACAGAGAACTTTAAAACTAATGAATGGGTTGTATATTGAAGTGGAAAATGAGACAAAAGCAAAGTGGCAGGAAATCTTTAAAATCAAGGATGCTGGTGAGCAAGCTACAGTTGAAATTGTTGATGTCACCGAGCAAGATCTTGATATTACCGAGCAAGACCCTGCTGACACCATTCAAATAGATGAAGATGTCATGGATACAGAGGCACTGGAACAGGAAATGATAGAAGGCAATGCATATGCAAAACTTGTATCTAGTGAATCAGTCTTGGAACAAGTTCAGCCTTATCCACCAGTCAAGCAACCTATCTCAACCAAAACTCCTCATGACATGGAGCAAGGCACTGAAGGTTACAAGTCTATAGTAGAAGAAGGTACTACTCAAGAACAGACATCTCAAGCACCTTCTAACACTAAGACTATTGCAACTGAGACATCGAGTACTGAGACACAAAAGGACTCTACAAAGGCTAAAGAAACTAATCAAAGTATTGCCTCTACCGAGCAACCTATCGAGGGTCATCAAGCCTCACAAGCCATTGTCTTAGTTCCATCGATGAAGGGTAAAGAAAAGAAGATGAAAAAGCATAGTTTTAAAGTTAATTTGTCAAAACCAATAGTGTTGCCCAATGTAGACATAGCAAAATTAAAGGGGCAAGCACTCATTGATTTCAGTGAACTATGCAAAGCAAAGGCCGAACAAGAGAAGTAAATGGTCATTCAAAAGAAAAATAAGGTACTTCAGAAGGTGAAAGCACTCTTAATAGATATGCTACCTGAAGCTACAGTATTAATTGATGCAGCCATCCACATTCAACTGGATGAACTCCTAACAAAGATAGAGACATCTGGAGTAGAAGCATCAGAATATTTGAGCAAGCTAAAAGACAAAGAGCTCACTCCAAAAATGATAGAAGAGGTACAGAAAGCTATAGCTATTGGCAAAGTTAAACTTGTCAAATTTATTGCTGAGTTGACTCAATTGAGAAAGAGATCACCGATCTCTCAAATAAGTTGACCACAGAGCCAAATTCAGTTCAGAATTTTTACACAAAGCTACAACAACTCATGGCTCAACAATTGGACCTAAGAAATGAAGAACACAAGATCTGGATGGACATAATGACACTTCAGTCATTATTCCTTCCCCATCTTTCATCCATCCAAGAACAGATCAACCGAGCCACCTCCCTAACTAATACACAAGAGGGAAGCACTCTAGATGGCTTAATATCATTATTGGCTGATAGTCAAGCACATAATTCTTTAATGGATAGTATAAAGAATGCCCTCTTTGTCGCTCTCACCGACACCCGGACCAAGTACAAATCCATTTTTGACCAGTTACCACCCCCAAATGATAATTAAGTTTTGATGTTTGTCAAAAAGGGGGAGTAATATGATACTAGGGGAGTGATATAGTATTCAAAGTATCAAATAATAGGAGTATAGTATACAGGGGGAGTATATCGAGCAGAGCAAGCAAAGTATCCAAGAGCAGTGAACCAAGCAGTATACAGAACAATAAGCAAAGATCAAGGATAGATCACCGAGCATGAAAAATCAAAGTTTTGTACAGTATATCGATAAGGGGAGTATATCTAGATATATTATATTATATTATTGACTATTGTACATACTGTCAGCATAGTCAAATTTTGCAAGTATATAGATTATTGAGTTATAACTTTGAAAGTAGTTTTTGTCAAACATCTCAACTAATGTCAAAAGGGGAGATTGTTACTACTTATCAGATTGCCATTAGTTTCATGTCAAATTTATTCTATATACTCTAGTCGGTTATCTCTACCGAGATATTCAGTTGGTATGAACAGTCTAGTTGGTTACAGAAGAAAGTAGTCTCAAAACATAGTATACACCGAGTTGTCTACCAAGTATCATGTCATGTCTACCGAGTAGCAAAGATAACACACCGAGTTGATATACACCGAGTGAAATGTGTTACCAGATTCATTGAACCTATACATGCATATGAAAATGTGTTACAAGATCGAGGCACATCTAACCATTATCACATTGGAAATTGCACTTAAAGATTGTGTATGATTTTGAGGTCATCTAACCAATGAAATAATTTGCATGGTTATTCATTCGATAAATCATGTTTGTAAGATTGAAGCAATGAATTAGATCACTGTCATAAGAGATCTATTTATATAGCATGAGTTAAGAATTAAAGAAGTGTATGCATGTCTGTAAGAAGATTGTTAGAGAGACACAGAGGTCACCGAGAAGGTTTTCAGAGAACAGTCAAAGAACAGAGTAAACAGAAGGGTTTACTGAGTTACTATATGGGTTACCAAGGTATGCTATAAGCAAGGTAACTTATTCTAAGCACATAGAATCTGCTATAACATTCCAGATGTAAAGTTGTAGATATTTGTAATGATTTTATTGTAATATTTTGAAGTTGTAAGAGAAACCTTTAACAGGGTAAAAGACTCTAATCAAGTCTATAAATTGTAAAGCCTCTAACCAGGTGTAGCATTTAGATAAAGCATTGTAAAATCCTTTAGCAAGGTAGATCTAACAGATCTTGTTACTCCTAATAGGGTATGCTATCAGAAATAGCTAAACATGTAGCTCTAACCGAGCACTCTTTATTATTGCAGTAGTGAAGTTGTGGGTGCCATCCCCACCACAGTTTTTCTCTCTAACCAAGAGTTTCTGCGTAACCAAAATATGTGCATTATGGAGTGAATCATGTATGATTGTTATCTATTTGTTTTAGCTTTATATTATGTTACTGCACTATTTGGTTTATGCATAACAATAAAGTTATTGTTAAAGAAAAGTTTTGTAGTACTGATTCACCCCTCCCCTCTCAGTACATTAGCTTTCCATATTGGGCCTAACATTAGGGTCAACTAGTGCATGGGTAATTCTTTTGTGATCATTTTTATACAAACGATTCTCACTTATACCAACTATAATAACCTTGTTATTATTAAGAGTTGTGACCATACATTTTTTCCCTATGTATTCATTTAAATATTTTGATTGTTTTGAATTTTACTAAAAGAAAATATATTTTGGTTCATATTAATGATGTCTAACATTTTTGAAAGTGTCAACATTATTGTTGAATATGGTATGAAAATTAAAACACTAATTAATGTAGTACAATTGTCACCTAATGAAGTAGATTCAATTCAACTCTTATCTTTAGTAAAAATCATATGCGATGTTTAGTGTTAGATGTACTTACATCAAAATACTAGGTTGCAAACTTAATTGATTGGATATTTGATACAACAAATACATATCCTTCTTTCAATTCTTGCTCATCAAAACTTTTGACTACATCATCTTGCTTGGGTTTACACTAGCAACCCATGTCATAGTCTTTCTTTTTTGAAAATTTACCTTAAATGTTTTAATCTTATTATAGTAAAATTGCCTATGAAATTATGTGTTGCACTTGTGTTCCTTCTATTTTTCCTTAGATTAGCATATCTAGGTGTCTTATTGTTGCACTTTGACAATAGTTGTAGTATTTGGACCATCATGTCTTTCTTGTTGTCCCCATGCTTCGAAAGAACACACTTTACAATGTGTTTACAAAAAACATACCTCATACTTCACCTCAAATCTAAACTTGTAACTTCCTAATAATCTCTCACACTATTGTCTACTTGTGAACCCAACCAAATTAAGGTTTGCTACTCTAATTTTTTGTTATTGTTGTGCTACATGTCCTCCTAGTGCCTACGTCTCATAGTCCATCACTACTTGAAACTCAATGTGCATAAATTTTTTCTTGGTATGTGTTGTATTTGTGTAAATATCAACACTTGTCACATTTGGCAACATTAAAGAGTTTAAGTATGATACCATATCAGAAATTAGAGCACAAGGAGTACCATTACATTGTAAGATATTATCATATATGAGTTTGTACCTTGATACACTAACAAAAATATCAAAACCAAATTCATTCTTTTAACTTAGGCATAAGAAATTGATTATTATTAAGTATGTATTTAAACAACTATGCTGGGTAAAATTTCTAAATGATTATTATCTAATAAAGATTATAGTGACAAGTTTTATTGTCCTTTAAACCAAATTCATTTCTTGACCTATCTAATTGTATCATTTAAATATGGATTCTATTTTATCTTTGATATTATGACGAACTCTATTGTTCTAGTTATTCGCATTATTCATGTCCAACATGATCTTTTAACTCTTTAGGAGCATATGTCTACAAATTGCCATTGTTGAAATTTTCATTGATCGGAGCTATTCTCTCTTTTTTTTTCTTCTAAATTTTCAAAATTGATAATTTTGAATTGTCATACAAAAGAAAAAGAAAAATTTAATGTAGCAACCATTCACAAACATATTGATAAAAGTAAATGAGATTGGTTATTCTTTACAACTTGTTTTGATTCTTATAGGTTAAGAGCTTTACAAGAATAGTTGAGTAACTTAATTAGGTGAAGTTATTGTTAGGAATATTGCAATTTTTTGTAGGAGCTTTTATAGATCATATTTACATTGTGAATTTTTTGTAGGACTTAAATTTAGAGATTTAAACAATACAAACAATTCATAATAATAATTATTTTATATATCTATGAAATGAATATAAAGAAACTAATCATTTTGAGTGACCCTATGTTTTATGGTAGTTTTGGTTTGATCATGTCGATTAATATCTATTTTATCTCGTGTAGCAATCACCTCTTGATATTTGAACCTAATTGTGGGAGTTAAGAAAGCAATTTCAAACGTATTTCATATGTTTGTAGGGGTGTGGACCAATGGAATATTGTAGGATTATTAATGATATTCTTTTATTTCTTATGAAAAATACTTTTTATAAATGATATTCTAGACATGATTTTTTTATAAGGTACAACTCATTTGGTTCTTGTGGTAATGGAATTTGATTCCTTAGGACTTTTGGATACCTCTTTATGCATGCAAAATTTGAGTTGAGGTGGATTCATACCAATTTTCTTGATATTAAAAATTTTTATTTAAGAGTTTCAAATGCCATCATTTTATAAATGTTTGTAATAATGGATGGTCTATGAAAATTATAGTAGTCAAGGTGAGTTTAATTTCAAGAAAATTAAAAATCATTTTAATTTTGGAATGTATTATTTTTTCATATATACACAAACACAGAGAAAACATACTATACAAAAATAATATCATAGATAAAAGATCATAAAATGACATAAATAACATCACAGATAAGAGATCATAAAATAACGTTAATTAACTATGCATATAAATGATATAATATAAATTATATTGATATTTCAACTTGAAGAATAATTTAATTTCATGATCAAATTTCTGATATCTCCCTTCATTGGAGAAAGTAAAGATTAAAAATGTAACACAATGAATAAGACTTGTATTGATATTTCACCATTATAGTTTGGGTAGGTTACCTCTTGAGAAGTTTGAATCATCTTTATGTAATACAAGGTTGGAGAACCCAACTAAGGACTATCTAATGAAATAACAAGCAATCAATGCTCAAATGTATATGGAAGTGAAATATATATGGGATGAAGAAGAATCCTATTGCTTTATAGAAAATGTGGTCATAGATGAAAAATACTACAAAGGCCACAATGCTAAAACAAATATTTTTTCTCTATATCATTACTATTTGACTCCTACACTTCTATATTGTCATGTCATATACTAAAGGGCTCATGGAAAACTCATTACACATCCAAATGATCTAGGTGACTTAGGCATAAAAACATGTGACCATAAATGCACCTTCATAAATTTGAGGTGGGTTATAATTCATTCATCTCTTGTTTTTCATTTCCATCTAATTTTGGTAGTTGTGCTAGGTTTTTGAAGTATGTCTATATATAAAATTCAATTATGTGATTAGTCCAATGATGCAAGGATAGAGTCCAAATCTTGCCACTTATTGATGACCTATATTAATGACATATACGCCATTAAGATTCTAAATGATAATTAATTTCAAACACATGTTCTATCACATGCATTTAAAAACACTTAACTAAGTGATAGATTGATAAAATAGACCTTAAGAAAATAATGCTAACTATTTTTGATTAATGAAAAAGCAGGTTTTGAAGGGGCCCCGAAACCCTTTACAAGCAAGACTAAAACTGCAAAGCCACGAGAAACAAAGAGAAATAAAACAAAAGGAAAAAATCAGCGGAAAACCGAGGAAAACCCACAAAAGCCCCTAAAAGCCAGCAGGCCATCCAGGAATCAGATTTTATCTAGGGCTTTAGCTAGGGTGCTGCTAATTTCTTGTAGCTCTTTGATGTTGTCTTTGAGGTTGGGAGGGTCCTTGGCCGCAGCAGCCACAACTTTCTTGATACTGGCCCTGGTTCTCTTCGCAATTCCACCCGCCGAGGTAGCATCACCACCACTTCCAGTCTAGATGGTCTCCTCCTCCAAGTCAAGATCCACAACCGGTTTAGGAGTATGGTCAAAGACCTTGGCAATGTCTTCCAGGTTTTTGGTGACAACAGAGAGGATACTTGGGATAATTCCCATCAGATTTTTCATCGCTTCTTTTCCCTCTTCCAGTGATTTTACCTTATTCTCCATTTCCTGCTTCCAATTAATATGCTCTTTGTTTTCATCCTCCCTCTTTTTATCCGAATTTATCCCTTGCTTCTCCAGGTTTTTTAGGGTTTCGTAAGTCCATCTGTCAAAATTCATTCCAGCCTCCGAGAGCTTCTTGAGATTATCCAGGATAAGCCCCTCACCAGCACTATCCTTGGCCTTGCTATCCCCTTCCTCAGTCAGGTTCTTCTCGGAGCCTTTGTTTGTTTCCTTCTCAGAATTAACTTCGGTTTCCTCATTATCCTTGGGAGTCATCTCCTCCATCAGATGGCTATTGTCCTTACCAGGGTGATCGCTTGGAATAGGGCTATCTTGACCAGGTTCAAAATATCCACTTTCTTCCTCATTGCCCAGCTCCTCTTCCTTCTAGCTATCTTCACCATTAGGGTCGTTCGTCTCCATACCACTTCTTTCCTTGACAATGTCCTCAGTTTCCAACCTGAGGGGTGCTTTTCCTTTTCTTGCTAGATGACACCTTCTCCTTGCTAGTATCTCCCTCTTCCATCCTCCTTTTACCAGGGGAAGTAGAAATCCACTTATTTTCCTACAGAGCGAGGGTTTTGCAATGCTCATAGATGAGGAGTAGGAGCCCGCAGTGGAGAATCAGGCTGGAAGGGTTCGTCCTGTGCTTGTTCAAGGACCTAGAGAGGGATCAAAAAAGGTAGTAGGGAAAAGACACTTTTTTGTCGTGTCTGAAATGGTTCAAGAGCACGAAGTGGTAAGTGTGGGCCCTGGAGAAATGGCCTTCAACCATAATATACTCCATGATTGCGTTCGACACCCAGCCCCACAACTTCTTGATGTTTACAACATCATAGTAGCCCCCGATAGCCTTGCCGATTTTGGCCCACTCTTTCTCTTTTCACGGGAACAGGGTAACTACATTGTTGGAGAACTTAAGGTCTCGAAAGAAGTTGAGCCCAGAGTGGGGCATACCAGTCACAGTAGAGATAAGCCCAGCATCCAACTTAAATTTAACTCCGTAAAGTTTAAAAGAGCCATTAGACCAGTTTTCAGAAATCTTGGAAATGGCTAAGTTGACCCTACCTTTGTCATAGTCCTCAAGCTTTTCCATGAAGCTAGTGAGAGGGACCTTCTCTAGCTTTGCCCAAACTTTAGGCATTGCTTTCCAGGTCAACATGTTGTCAGGTTCTTCGCATCTTAGGTCTCCTCCCATTTTCGAATGCAGGATATCGACTTTGTTTCTCTGCAAATTGAGAACTTCTTTCCCTATGCAACTCAAATTATCGCTCTGAGTAACCCACAAAACGTGCGGCAATTTTTTGGAGATAGTAGGAGATCTGTCGTAGTGCCAAGTAATGATGGCCTTTCTAGTGAGGTGCAAGTGGTGCTTTTTACTTGTCATGATTTAATTGTCCTTCTCTCCCCATATAATGGTCCTTTCTGAGTATCTCTTTAATGTTTAAATTGAGATCACCCTCATGCCAAATCATTTGACCATCAGAATTAACTCCAGTATTCACTAAACAGTCAGCAACACTGTTTTGCTCTCTGAAGGCATGTTGTATAATAATTTCTTTAAAACTAGTGATAATCTCTCTAGCTTTCATGATGATATTCTCAATGGACCAAGAAGGCTCTGATTCCCCCTTTAAGCACTTAATAATATTAAGTGAATCCCCCTCAAGCCATATTTTATAATTAAAGTATGCAAGGTAGCTGAGGCTTCAGCAAAATGGCTAGTTTGATTCCCCAGAGGACCAGCCACCGCCTTAAGGCAACTTCCAACAAAATTCCTAATAATGCCCCAATATCTAGCTTTACCCGGATTTCCTTTAGAAGCCCCATCTAAGTTAGCCTTAATCCATCCCTGTGGGGGGAAAGACCAGACAAGACCTTCTCTACCTTTTTCCTTGCTAGTAGTGGTGGTAGAAAGGTTCCATCTATCTTTGAAATCCTCTTTAGTAGCAAGTCCCTGATCAGTGCCATAGAGGCATTCAAAAATACTCCTAAAGATTTTGTCTGCAACCACTTCAGGAATAGCCCTTTTATCTCTAAAAATCCTTTTGTTGCGCTCTTTCCATATATTCCAAATAACAATTGGCAGAATAAGTCTCCAGATCTCCACAATTTTAGGATTAGAGTTAGGACAATGTCATTGAAGCCAAGTGTCACCAAGAGAATTCGGGAAGACCCAGCTCAGGTTCCACCTGGTCAGGATGATTTTCCAGATGTCCTGGCAAAAAGAGCATTGATTGAGAATATGGCAAGCTATTTCTTCTTCTCTGCAACAAAGAGAACACATGTTAGGAAAAATGATGCCTCTTTTATGAAGATTATCCAAGGTTAATATCTTATTTTGGATGAAAATCCAAAAGAAGATGTTGATTTTGGGAACTAAGTTCTTATTCTAAACTTTAGCTCAGATGGGAGTAGCTTCCATCGGGACATTATGAATAGCTACAGTAGAGGAAACAGAGTATTTCCCATCCAGAGTTTTCCCCCATATCAGAATCTCATCTTTGTTGTCTCTAGGGATTTTAGCAGAAAGTGCGATCTGAAGGAACTTGAGATCTGGGCACTACTGGCTAAAGTCAATCCAGTCCCCATTTATCTAGTAATCTTTTACCATTTCACCATACCTGCATTTGAAGCTATCTTTCTAATCTTTGATGATAGGGATTTCCTCCAGAGGTTTATCCAGGATCCATCTATCTTCCCAAAATCTAATTTTCATCCCATCCCCAAAGTTCCAGGTTCTGCCAGTAGCAGCCCAGCCTTTAGTAGATTGCACTGCATTCCAAATGGCAGATCCATCAACATAGAAAGAATTGTCAAAGAATTCTTCCTCAGAAGGTTGCATATGGAGATATTTGTTTTTTCAAATAGAGTTCCATTCTCTTTCCTCCCCTTTGAATGTCCAAATTTGTTTGGCTAATAAAGCTTTATTCATAGAACTAATGTTCCTTAAGCCCAGCCCACCTGAGGCCTTAGGGGTACAAATGTTATTCCAGGCTATAAGGGGGATTCTGTTTTTAACTTCCACTCCTAACCAAAGGAACTTTTTTTGGATTCTTTCAATAGCTTCTGCAAACTTTGAGGGGCAAACTTTGAGGGGATTTTAAACAAGCTAAGAGCATACATAGGAAGATTTTGGAGAGTGGCTTTGAGCAGAGTGACTTTACCAGCTTGACTAAGAACAACCCCTTTCCAACCAGCAAGTTTCAGGTTGAGTCTATCAATTAACTTATTCTAGAAGGAATCCTTAGGCTTGAGATAGAGAGGAAGCCCCAAATAGGTAGAAGGAAACTTAGATATGTTACAACCAAGAATCCTACCAATCCTAATTTGCCTTTGGGCCATGGTGTTGATAAAAAACAGAGAGCTTTTATCCCAGTTGATTTTTTGACTAGAGGTCGATTCATAGGTATTCAAAATGATTTTCATGTTTTTGGCTTCCAAGATGGTGGCTTCCCCCATGGTGATAGAATCATCAATGAATTGTTCATGAGAGCAAACAACATTGGATGAAGAGGGTTTCAGACCCTTAAGATTCCCTTCTTCCACATTTTTAAGGATAAATCTACCTAGGCATTCACCAAGAATGGTAAACAGGATGGGGGAGATGGTGTCTCCCTATTTGAGACCTCTTGAGCTTTTGAAGAAATTAGATGGGGAGCCATTGATAATAACAGCAGAGGAGGAAGTTCCCATGAGTTGAGAATAGAGTTGGATAACTTTGTCACCAAAACCAAACGATTCCATGATCCTGAGGAGAAATTGCTAGTTCACTCTACCAAAAGCTTTAGCCATGTCTAACTTAAGGAAGAATCCCTATTTACTCGCCACTTTCAAGGAGTGGATATTTTCATGAACAGAGATAATGGAGTCCAAGATCTGTCTTCCGAGGACAAAGTCATTTTTTTGGATAGAGATAATCCTTGGGAGAACATCAAGCAACCTGGAAGTCAAAACCTTGGAAAGGATCTTGTAGACAGAGTTACACAAGTTGATGGGTCTAAACTTGTTGAGAGAATCATCTTCGGGGATCTTTGGGATAAGGACAATGAAAGTGGCATTCAGTTCCTTAAGTAGTCTTCTGGAGCCAAAGAATTCCTTAACACCATTGCATATGTCCGCCTCCATAATGTGCCAGAATTTTTGGAAGAAAAACATGGGAAAGTCATCCAGGCCAGGGGATTTATCACCCTGAAAGGAAAACACCACCTTTCTGATTTCAGGATTAGTGGGAATACGGGATAAGAGGTGATTGTCAGCTTCTGATAGGATAGAAGGGATGGCTTGTAAAAGAGTGTTTTGCTTACTATGGTCTAGGTTGTCCACTTCACCCAGAAAGGTACTGAAATGCTCAAGAGCTTCCTTCCTGATGTCGCAATCCTCTGTTAGGACACCTTTATTGCAAGTTAGTTTGGATATTCTATTGGCTGCCCTGTGCTTAAGGGTTGTTAAGTGAAAGAAGCGAGTGTTTTTATCACCTTCCTTCAGGAACAGAGCTCTAGATCTTTGTCTCCAGAAAGTCTCTTCATTAGAAATGATGGAGTGGTATTTAGATAATAGATCATTTTCAGCCATCCTAAGTTCTTCGGTCAACCCCACCTCTTGGATTCGATCCTGAACAAGCTTTAATTCAGCTTTAACTTGAGTTTTGTTCTTGAATATGTCCCCAAAGATCTCTTTGTTCTAGGCTTTAATTTTGGCTTTTATGATGTTGAGCTTTTTAGCTATTCTAAAAAGAGCCTTACCCTCCACTTCAGAGTTCCACCGTTTGGTAATGCAGGCTTCCAGAGAAGAATGGGAGAGCCAAGCTTTTTCAAATCTGAAAGGGAAGTTTCTCTTAGCCAAAAAAGAGTTGGCAGAAAATGAGATGGGGAAGTGGTCTGAACCAATTTTGATAATAGAACCAAGGGAATAGCTATACTTAGAAAGCCAGTCAGGAGAAATTAAAGATATGTCAAGCCTAACTTGAATCAAATCAGCTCCAGTTCTTCTATTGGTCCAGGTGTAATTGATGCCCTGGAGATCAACATCAATGAGAGCTTGGTCATTAATGAAATCCATAAGGTCTTGTTTTTCATCAAGATGTAAGGGGATTCCTCCCATCTTATCTTCATCTTTGAGTGGGGTATTGAAGTCTCCCATAATAATCCAACTTTGATCTGCAAACTAGAGTCTGTCAGCCGCAAGGCTTTTCCAGAATTTAGCTCTCTCGGATTTAGTGTTAGGAGCATAGACATTAGATAGAACCCAAACAAACTTGTCCTAAATATGCTCGAGAAAAACTAAGTTCCTATTAAAGGCAAAGATTATTTCCTTTCCTATTATAGTATTTTTGTTCCAAAAGATCGCAGTTCCTCCAGAGGCACCCTCCAAGTTAGTTCCTATGACTCTGTTTTCTTTGAAAATTCTGTTCCTTTCAACTTTTTCTTTAGACATTTTGGTTTCCTGAACAAGGACCACATTTGGTTTATGATCTCTAATGACATTACGTAACACATCCTGCTTATGGGGGGTGTTTAGCCCTCTGATATTCTAGGATATAATCTTCATATTTTAACTGGGGATAGGGCTGACTCGATGGAACACTGTGTTCCATCAGCACGGTTCTTCTAGCTTTCCTATTCCCATTTATGTTTTAGGGATGGCCTTCCCTACTTTTTATTTTGGCTTCCAACATCTACCTTTTTCTTAATCTTGCTTCTAGTTGAGATTCCTTCCTTGAGTTCCTCCTTGTTCAATTTTCCTTCTCTCAACCCGGGACTCCGGAGGATTTCATCCAGCATAAGCATCCTTTGGGAAGGGGTTTTACAGAGGAGAGGCTTTGGGCTTCCATTAGTTAAAAGAAATAAGGGCTCAGAATCAGAAGGATCTTGGGCTTCATTAAAGTCATTAAAGTTTGTGTTGGCCGATTTAGAGAGTGAAGAGGTTGGAAATGATTCTTCTTTCTCCTGGCTAGCTGATTCGTCCTTCTAGTCCAGAATAGATTCATCCTTCTCCTAACTTACAGTTTCATTCTCCTAAGATTTTGGGCTTTCTTTATTGATCAACTCAGTTCCTGGCTCTGCTTCTTTAGAGCTCTCTTGTGGGTCATTGGAACAAACACAATCCCATTTATCATTGTTGCTACTCCCGGTCCTCTTGACTTCATTCATAAGTTTCGTTGCATCCTTTTTTTGATTACTCTCATATATTGATGAATCTAATTTTTTGATTGTCGTTTGCCAGATCTTTTTGTTCTTAGAGATACTATCTATCTTGGGTTCCTTGCCTTTCTTGAGCGGACAAGATTTTGCCCAATGCCCTGATTTTTTGCAGTGGAAATAGGCAAACGGTAGAGATTCATATTCAATAGCTTGGGACCATTTTCCTAGTTTAGATATGATATCTATGGATTGAGGCATATCTGTCATTTGGTTAACATTTACGCAAATGCGAGCAAAGACTAACGTTGATTTAGCCGCCGTCATCAGGTCAATCGATAAGAGTTCTCCAAAGGATTTTGTAATGCCCTTGAAAACTTCCTCATTCCAGTATTCAAGCGAGAGACCCGGGAGGCGTGTCCAGACTAGCACAAAAATGAAGAAGGATTCATCGAAGACAAGATTCGGGGCCCATTTCTAGAGAGCCAGGGAAGACTTGCCAAACATCCAGGGGCCTTTGCAGAGAGCTTTAGTCATGTCTTCTTGAAAGTTGAAAGAAAAGGTAAAAAACCCTCTAGGTAGTACCACCACTTCCACTTGTCCTTTTACCATCCATTTTCTCCTTATGAAATTCCTAACATCATCGATGTTGGGCCTAAAGCCAGAGAATCATCCCACTAAGGTCAAAGATAGGCCAGCTATAGTCATATCAACCACTTTGTCCATAATGGAAATAGCGACCAGACCAGAGGCGGGGTCTGAAATGTTTGTTACTTCCAGAAGCCCAGATTTAACCAATGGCTTCACTCCAAAGAGCGAGGACCATTTTTTCCATTTTCCTCTGTCGTGTGGGTCCCCGGGGATCGAATCTTTTTCTTCTCTTGGTTTTTCTTTTTCCTTGTCCTCTTCTGTCCCTTGAGATGTCTGACCTCCTGCCTGCGTGCTAGATTCGATCCTAGGGGAACAGTAGTTTCCAAGAAATCTGCCATTCCCAGGAATTCCGCCATTTCCCAATTTGAAATTTGGGATTCCCGCTCCTTTTTGCTCCACTCCCTTTCACTCCATCCTTGTTTTTAATAATGCTAACTGTTGTTGTCACTCCTTTGTACTATAAATAGTGACCAACTAAAGGCTAATGGTTAATACTCAAACAAGTTTCACTCATGCACTATTTCATAGTTATAGTATATGTTCTCTAAAACCTTGGGTCATAATACATGACTCCTTGAAACCTTATTTTTCTTTGAATGGTACCAAAAGGTTTAGTTTTATTCAAAATCACAAGTCTTTTGTTGCTCCTTAGTGCCCATGTGAGAACAATGCTTCACTTAATGACCTCCCATGACAATGTTATAGTTTATACAGACTCCTAGACTAACACAAGTAAATAACACACCATAATTAATGACACACAATTTGAACATAACTAAATAGTAAAATAAATAAAAAAGCTCTTTTTTTTTATGCAATTTTTCACAATCGCCTAATGCTCCTACATTAGACACCCTAATTAAGAAATACTTGTGAGCTCATTTTCATGTACCTTCTTTAAGATCAACAATTAAAAAATCTTATTGACTAATTTTTTGTTGACATTGTTAAACTTTATTCTTCTTCATCTTTATTTTCATATTTCACACAAAAATTCAATGTGTTCTTTTCCTTTGGTCATTTGGAAACTCTTTATTTCAAGATGCATTCAATCTCCTATTTTTATAGTATTCTTTAATTCTAGTCTTTATTCCTTTCACTTCAATTTACTCATCATTGTGGATATCTTTGTGATAAAAATATTAACCCAATGCAATGAAAATGTGAATATTTTGTAGTAGACTAATCTCTTAGCCATTTGTAGGGGTCTTAATACCTTGCAAGGTCAAATATTTTTCCAACATAACTTCTTTAATATCTCCCTATAAAGCATCTCTTTCCTCATATGTGGTGAAACCAAGTCTCAACCACAAAAAAATATTTTATAATTTTTACGGTTATTGCATCTTTCACTGCTTTGTAAGATATTCTAACTTGTTTATGCACTTCTTGGATATTCTCAACAAAATTTTCAACTTCAACACTTTTACTATTCCAATTTCACTATACTTATTTTATTCATCTTGGGTTGTGGATATATAGAACATAAAATAATGTTTCCTCAATGTTGTGGCTCACCAAATTGTTGTAATTCTACATGTGCCAATACTAGGTAGTAGTGCTTGGGTTCATCTCCCACTAAACATAATATAATTTTTATTGCTTCTTCTCATGTATTTCCTACTTGCAATGTATCCAATTGAGTGGCCATGTGATTAATGATATATTTCTTTGTGTTTGTCAACAAGTTGCTAATCTCCATCTGAGAGACTCTTGCAATTGTTTTTAAAGTGAGTGCTCTAGTTTTTTTAGGTCTCTTCTTTGTTAATCTGGAGTAGCTTTTGGTGAGTTGGAAGAGATCATCCCAAGGAAATTGGGAGATATATCCTCCTCCTAGTAAGTCCAATGCATCTATACAATCCTCATTGAAACCTCCAAGAAAGAGAAACTTGAGAGATTGTTCTCCCAACGTATTATGCCTAAATTTATGTAGGATAAACAATAAGTGTTCTATATAGTCCTCCAATGGCTCATATTCTTTTGGGCTCATTCTATAAAAACCATCTCCTCACATATCTCCTCCTTTGCAGTAGTCCTTATATTTCTTGAGAAATTTGTCCTTCGTGGCAACCCAGTCAGGCACTCCATCTTTCCCCTGGCCCATAAACCACCTTAAGGCAAAATCCTTAAGGGTAGTATAGAATAATTTCAACCTATGGACATTTTTAGTGTGGTCATAACTTTGACATAAGACATAAAACTCAAAAAGAAAGGTGCCAGGATCCTCAGTGATAAGCCCATAGAAGTTTGGAAGAGTTGAAGGTGGTATATTGTTTAGGACAACATTCCTCTCTTGATTCATTATGGAAAAAAGGGAATGTGGGGGTTGTATTATTATAGTTAGCACCATTTACATCCCCCATATTGACCCTAGGTGGAGAGTTATGAGGTGAGTTAGAAATTGCTTGGGAAGTAGGTGATGATGGAGGATTGTGATATATATTGGATGTATTTCTATCGTAGTTGTTGAAGTTGATGAACTGGTAGTATTAAGAAGGAACCTTCCAAAAGGGCCCAATCTTCTCCCCATGCAAAAAGTGTATCCCTTATTCTAGCTAACTTGCATGGAGTTAGTAAAGAGTTTGGATGTTTGTTTAAGTTCTAAAGGTCCTAAATACTAAAAATTTTAATGAATTACACTCCTAGGAAAAAATGAAAGACTACTAAACAATGTACCTAATTTCATATTTTGACGACATCCCCAGCAACAATGCAAAAAATGTAGAGATTCATATATCTAATAGTGATCCAAACAAAACTAACAATTTCTATAACTCCAAGATTAATTATCCAAGACTGAGCAACCCTTTGGGAACTACAAGTTATATTTAAATTGTCAATCTAGGGATGTATATTTGAAATGGGTTTGCACTATATTATGACTCTATGTAGGCTTCTATTATACTTAACAAAAAATATTACAATAAAGTAAATTAAAGGAAACTAGTCAAATTGAATTCATAACTAAAATGAAATAGTACAATAAGAAAAAATATACCAAAGGATGTTCAACAATAACACTTAAGCTATGCTAATAAGGATATGATGCTACATAATGATGATTGAAAAAATTAGAGTGTTGTGCTACAACTACATTAAGTACAATAATGAAACTAAAATATCTAACTAATAAGCTTATATAGAACTCAAAGATGTTTTACCTCAAGTGGGCCCTCCTTGGGTAATACAATCTCAAATGAACAACAAGATAATATGAACTAGCTCAGTAGATCATATAATCATATCATTCAAATTCATAAATGTTTCTCTTCATAATAGGAGCTATACTTGAAAAGAGACATAAAAACATTAACCTTTTCAAGTTCTCCTTAGACTCATATATAGTCGTCAATCTAATAACTCATCCTATAATTACCTAGCACTCATTCCTCTTATCTATGAAGACATTTATTGACAATTAAGAAAAGCATAAACAAGCTAGAGTCCTAATAGGACTGCACCACATAACCATATACAAAGTATAAATATTCCCTTGAAATGGCATAATAGAACATTAAATGGCACTATTGAAGATGGTTAGTCAAGAATTGAAGAGGTCTTTAGATAAATATAAATCTCCAATGGTTCAAGTTACAAACAATCTATTGACTTTTTTAAAGTGAATTCTACTTATCATTATAGGAACTCACATAATCTTGGTTGCATGAATTGCTTAAATAAGCATAGTTGAAATGATACACAACATGTTAGTATACAAAACATCTCATATGATACACATAATTTTAAACATTTATATATATTATAGTGCTGATATGTGTCCTAAGTAATAGAAAGAGACAATTTAAGATCAAAGTTTGCAGCATATCAAACATAAAAGTCTTAAACTTTTATGCTTGATAAAAGGCTATTAAAAAGAGACAAAATATACTTTGTTGCAAAGTTGATCAAAATGAGCTATTAATGTGTTATCATTGATGTCAACATACTTTAGTTGTCATTAGTGAATGGTTGGTGTAATTGATGTTGAGTTCTCTATGTACTTGTGCGAAGAGTTTTCTCCACATATCTTCTATATTTTACATCTATCATGCAATTTGGATATGTTGTTTACAAATGTTTAGAGATGTTATATTCTAGATTTTATGCTCTTGATTGTTGTGCTAAGGAAGTTGCATTTACTAGTATGCTTGACAATGTTTGACAATGTTTTTGTATGAAATGGAGGCTCCACTTTCTCCACATTATGGTTTCTGGTGTTGTAATTTTGGAGTTAAGTTGATAATGTCCTTATCTTCATTCTATTTAGTTGGCACATGTTCTTGGGTTTTAGAAGCATGGTTTTAGAGTTCAATGGTGTTTACTCTAGGTTTAGCCAACCTTGGGTTTTTACACTTCATATTATTGCTATGATGATTATGGATCATTGTGATAGATAGCATGGTAATGATTTATTTGATGAAGAGATAGAATAATTGATGGGATAGAAGAAATGCTAGCTAGAAGAAATGCAAGTGAGAAGTGAAGAATGATTAGTGTGATGAAATCTTGCTTTCAAAAATGCATCAAAGCATAATTTAAGCCAGCCATAAAAGCTAAAATGCTATGAAAATACTCCTAACACGTTCAATAAAGGAATGAAGACAAAACATTCAAAATAAATGTAAACCATATGTTGGTGTTCCCTTCATTGACCTTCATTGTTCTTCTTTCTCTTTCAAATTATTAAAAATGTTATGAAAGCAAGACAATGCAAGGATACTAGAAGCATGGTTGTTAAAAATGAGCAATGAGAGCTCAATTTATAGAAACATTAGGATTGATTGGATGGCTAAGATTGAAAATATTTTTAGTTAGATGGATGAACCTGATTGAGAATGTCCTCTTATGAGATGATAAATAAAGATAATTAATAAATATTTATTTATTATCTCCTCACAAAAAAAAACAGATTTTTGAAGATGCATACCTCATTTTTTAATTTAAAATTTAAAATTAAAGAGATATTTCCAAAAAGATTGATTTTTGAAAATCAAGGAAAGATATTAGTTTCCAAATTTGAAAATAAGGAGGATTTAAGAGAAGATTTAATAATTAAAAATCATTAAATATCTTCAAATAAAAGGATAAAACATGAGAATAAAAAATTAAGAAAAGAAGGAAATATCATCACATGAGAGGATAAATGGAGATAATTAATAAAAATGATTTATTAATTTATTGCTCATATTTATGAATTAGTTAATTAAATAAAATAAATTTATTTAATTAATAGAAAAAGGGGACAAACAAATAATTTATTTAATTTATTTATTTAAGACTTAGAAGAATTGTTAGTAAAAAGGGGTTTAATTAATTAATTAAACCTAAGAGGCACCATGCACATGATATGTTAAAATATATGTGATAAGAGACACAGGTGTTGACTATTTTTTAGTGCCTACAATGTGTGTGTGAGAGAGAGAGAACTAAAATCAAATATCAATATAATAGCTTGTGTAAATATCATTATCACTATCATTAAATTACTACTATGAATAAGAGCTAGTGGACAATAAATAATAATTCTATTCCCACTATGAAAAAGAGCTAGTGGACAATAAATTTTACTAATATGTAAAATACATAAATAATATTAACACTAATGGGGATTAAAAAAGGAAAAAGTAAATAAGAAGTTTGGCTAGTATTTGAAAATTAACACTGCCATGAATAATAATGTTATTAATATTAAGGAGACTAGTTGCTTGCTACTTTGATATTAATTAAGGGTCCATGGCAAGTAGAATAGTGATATGAATGTTATTTTAAAAAACAATTCTTAAATTGCAGATACCATCATAATGAATAATAATGATAAATCTATTATTTTATTTTATCTAAAATAAATAAATAGAATATTATTAGTAACAAGTGTCACGTAGTGATGAGTACTTGTCATCATAGTATTGTAATAAAAATATTTGTTCTAATTTTTAACTATGATAATTTTTAATTGTAATAAAAATATTTGAATTTTTAATTATTATATTTTTTTATGAATAGGCCTTCTCTATTAATTTAAAATATTAAAGTACATATTCACAAAAAAGGTTGGGGGATACAAGATCACCCCACAAGAGTCACATGGCCAACGGCCGGAAGCAAAAAAATAAGTTATTCATCAAAAAACTTCCTCAAGCAGCCAAAGAAGAGGCAGCCAAGGGAAGAGGATCAAGACCATCTTTTTTGCCCCATACATCAGTGAGGTTAGGAGTCAAGTCTGACATGGACCACCCATCTTTAGGATCTTTGTCAATATCTCCTTCCTCCTGCCTGGGAGGCAAAATCGCCAAAGCCAGGCAAGGAAAATTGGAAGTAGTGGCAAAGGGCCACCCAGAACCATTACTAGCAGGACAAGAGCAGTAGAGGGCCACCCCGAGGTAGAGCCATGATGCGGAGGAGAATTTGAGCAGCGCCTCCAAGCATCCTCTCTCCCGCCCGAGGAGCGGCGAGGAGCCTGGGACCACGGGGTCTGAGACTAGTGGGTAGAGGAATTGTGATCGTAGTGGCGGCCACATGGCAAAGTGCAGTTGGCAAAGATAGAATCTGGCAGCACTCAAGCAACTGCACAAGGGGCATTGCCCCAATGTTGGAGGAGCTCCTAAAGGTGGCCCACCTCCAATGCCACTTTGTCAGCTTGAACCTGAATTTGCAATAATACATTATTACAAATGCAAGCTTTAGCATAAAGTGATACATTAATATCCAAAAAGTGGTGAGTAAAAATAACTACATTTCTATCCTTCCAAAGAGTAAATAGGATCTCCATTCTAAAAGCATGCCATATCTGGGAAAAGGAGAATCGCCCAGAAGATCCATATGCCAAGAAAATGGCTCAGGCCGAAAAGGCTGAAAGAAATCATGAATTCAACTCTAGTATTGTTGAGCTCTTCTACAGAACCAGATAATATTCATAAAAGTTTCTGGGTGACCACAAAAAGGGCATCGGGGATCAGGTACCCCCAAATGCTTAAGTCTAGAACCCAAAATCAACCCTTGGAAAAGCACACACCAAGCAAAGTGTGCAATCTTGGGTTTAGTGGTGGCAGACTAGACAACAAGAAACTTTAATCTCTGGGAAGTTTGAGAAGACTGCAAATGTCACCGCTAATTAAGAATATGGACCATAGGCAAATGAGGAACCAGCCAGAGATAACCTATTTTGGATTTGTAGTTGGAATCATTGTTAATTTAAAATTATATTATAATAGTTATATTTATGTAATATTAACTACAACTCTTATTTTAATAAAATAATATAAACTAGTAATTGCACTTTGGTGTGCAATGGGTATGCCAAAGAGGTGTGGAAGGTCAATTGGGAAAATTTTGGTCTATTTTTTGGATAAATTTGTGTAGTGCATGAGGTCAATTTGTGGTCATGATGTTGTTTGTATAAAAAAGGACTTAATTGAGAGGTGATAGCTTAAAATAAACTATGCATCCACTTACAGGGATTCAATCATAACTAAAATGAAACCTTTGAATTGAGAAGATAATCAAGTTTTATTAGCAACAGGCTCATATTATCTTTGCAATAGGGTGAGCGCAAGAGTGAGGTTGAGATAGGGCTCGAAAGAGGGATATATAGAGGAGTAAGAGTGAGGGAAAGATTGGTAAAGAGATGGATATAGAGATAGAGAAGAAGATGAAGATATAAAATGATTTAGAAGATAGAGATGGAGAATGGGAAGAGGAAGATGGAGAGAGGAGAGATGAATATATAGATATCGAAGAGAAAAATAAATAGTTGGAGAGAGATGAAGATATAGAAAGATAAAGATATAGATAGGAAGTGATATAGAGAGAGAGGGAGAGATATAGTGGTACATAAAGATAAAGATAGAGGGATAGATGAAAGAAGTGATAGGGAGAGATGGATATAGAGAGGATAAGAGATATGGATATAGAGGTCCTAAAAGAGGGAGAATGAGAGAGAGATGGATGGATAGAAAGAGCAAGGGAGAGAGGGAGATATAGATAGAAAGAGAGGAGATAGAGAAGGAGATACAAAGAGGAAGAGATAGAGAGAGATATCAAGGAAGAGGAAGAGATTATATTGATATATATATATATAGTGAGATAGAACTAGAGAGATAGAGATATAGAGAGAAGGGGATAGGGAGAGATAAATAAATGGATAAATAGAGCTGGAGAGAGGGTGAGAGAAATATGGGAAATAGATATATATTGGAAGAGAAAGAGAGAGATATAGAGATATACAAGAAGAAAAAGGGAGAGAGGTAGAGATAAAGAGATAAATACGGGGTTAGGGAGGGAATGGGGGAGGGAGAGAAGGGGAGAAATAGAGAGGAGGGTAAGATAAAGAGAGGGATGGCCTGGAGAGAGAGAGTGAGGGGAATTTGATATATCTATAGAGGAAAATATAGATAGAGAGAGGGGGATAGAGAGGGATAGAGAAAGATAGAGAGATATACGTATATAAATTGATAGATAGATGAGCCAAAAAGAGATGGAGAGAAATATAGAAAATTAAATATTGTGCAAGAGATATTAAGCGAATGAGAGAGAGGGGGGCAAGAGTGAGAGAAAGGAACTGACAAAGACAAGTAATAGAGAGAGAAAGGTTTAAAATTTAGAGAGAGGGAGAGAGATAAAGAGGGGGAAGATAGAGATAGAGAGATATAGAGAGAGAAGGAGAAACATGGAGTGTGTGTGCATACATTAGAGAGCAAAAGTAGAGAAATATAAAAAGAGGGAGTGATGGGGAGATAGAGAGAGATAAGATAGAAAGAGAGAGATAAGCGATATATAAGGATATAAACAGATAGATTAGGGATAGAAAGGATGTAGAGAGTAAATATAACTTGTAAAATATAGAGGGGGTGAGAAAGAGGGAGAGATAAAAGGAGAGAAAAATGGTGAGAGGAAGAAATAGAGAGAAATACAGTGAGAATTAGAGAGGGGGACATAGAGAGATAAAAAGATAAAGATATAGGAAGTGATAAATGGAGAGGTAGACATGGATATGGAGATAGTGAGAGAGATGAAGAGTATATATTATCTAGATATAGTGAGATATAATAGAGATAGGAAGGGAGAAATAGGCTGGAGTGTGTGTTTGTGTGAGTGAGTGAGTGAGATATAGATATAAAGATAAGGAGGGAGTAAGACAAAATGTGTGCGAGTAAAAGATATAAAGAGGAAGAAAGATACAAAAAAATAGAGAGGTGTGAGAGGGAGAGAGATGATATATAAGTAGAGAGATATAAAAAGATGGAGTGAGAAGGAGTGTAGTGCCCACCCTTGAGCAAACTCTTGCTTCATTTTGGATTGACTTGATCAGATCTTTATTTTTGTGCGATAGATTTGCTAGATATGATTTGAATTTTGTGATGCATGGATATTGATTATGACTATTTACGTTTCTTAGTTGATGATTTTGATGATAGACTTTACATGATCTCATACTATTTGATGTTATTGACTATGCTCATGATTAGTTATGACTTCGACATGGTTAGATGTTTATTATGATGTTAATCACTAAATGAATTATATTGTGATTGATGCATAGATGGTTAGTAATAGCATTTTGATTATCATGTGCTTTGATAGATTTTATGGATTATGCCTCATTTTGGAATGGAAATACTAACCCCAGTTTTGATTTGTTTGTTAAGCGATGTTTCATGAGTTATATGTTCACTGTAAGGATATTGTTTGACTGTCTTCGTGGGGAATCAATGTCACATCGCTCGTTGCGAGAAGATGTGTCGTTGTGACATTCTCCCACTTTCTTGTTATGCATGCATGTGTGTGTGTGTGTGTGTGTGTGTGTGTGTGTGTGTGTGTGTGTGTGTGTGTGTGTGTGTGTTTGTGTGTGTGTGTGTGTGTGTGTGTGTGTGTGTATCTTCATTGTAGTTGCAGGGTTGCAGGTACTAAGACACTCATTCCTCCTGGGAAACCTAGTGTGAGCTCCTCTGGCTTTATAAGTGTGAGTGTGTCTCCTCCTAATGAAAAAATGTGGTTTCAGAGATGTCATCAGTTCCCTACCCACACTCTAGGTCTAGGTTGTCGTTAGGTACTTGTCATAAGTCTTGGAAAGATTTGCCATGTCATGTCAGTCATCATGATTTGTGAGTATGTAGCATGGTGAGGTTATGTATTTAGTTCATTTAATTTATTTAAATTGTGGGTTATTGATTATAGTAATAGATTAATTATTTAATCGTGATTTATTGATTATAGTGATGAAATTATTATTTTATTTATTTAAGTTGTAGTACCCCTACTCGTTTGAACTCATTAGATTCATATTTTATTATTGTTTGTTTTCAGTGGATACATTACCATGATGTGTTATTCAGACTTTTATGACATTATTTCATGCTTTATCTGGATATGAGATGCATAATTTATTTGCAATATTTCAGTACTTGTGATTTATGGCATTTTATGGATTATTGCTATATACTAACACTTTACTTTATCTATGCAATGTGGAATTATATGTTGTGTGTCTAAGAGTGTATTGGATGCAAGGGGATGATTTTCCTTCACTCATTTTGGTGAGATAGGGAATGTCGCGATTCTCCTTCATCGGTGTGTATGCCATGTTTTCTATATTATATATGCATGTGTGGTTTAGTGATGTAGGATATTGCAAGTACAAGTACGGAGTAGGTACAGGGTATCGTCTCCACCTAGCTTCACAGGTCTGAGCGTGCCTTATATTTTCCAATGGAAGTGGAGGAGATAGTAGTTGACCCTATTTTACTCATTTAGACTCGTGTGAGTGTTGTTAGTTGGTCGTCCTGTCAGTTAGTTCGGACTTCGTATTTTGTCCTTTGATCTTTTTATAAGTATTTGCTTGAAGATTTGTTCAGTTTGTGTGTTTTAGTGGATTTGATTAATTAATTAAGTTTATGGAATTATCTCATAGTTGAATTATGTATGCATTGAGATTATAAATTTAATTAATTAAAAGAAGTTATTAAATTAAGATTGCAAGCTGCATGATATTAGAAAAATGTTCTATTTAAATTTTAGTGGAAAAATAAATTAGATTAATTGTATTTATTGTTTCCTAGAATTTTAAATAAAAAAAAGAATAAATGAATGAATAAAAGAATTCATTAAAATTATAGCATTGCTTTAATTTCTTTATTTAGAAAATTAATTAGAGTTGCATGAGAAAAGAAAAGAAAGAATAATGATTTTTAATTATGGCTGTTGGTATTTTGGTATGGTTTTGTCATTGATGTCAACACAGGTACTAAATACACCTACTTTGGAGATCCAGCAACATTCACCGGCAATCAGTAAACTATTCAAACAATCACCGGTATATGGTTAACCGGCAGGATATAATGTTCACTGGTACCTGCAATGACATGGAAGACACTTGGTAATGTCGAAGACATCATGTGGACATTTTTCCTTGAAGTAATATCATTGGTATATTCTTATTTGCATATTTGCTTTTATCGGCAAATAGGTCTAGGTTATCTAGGGTTACACCGACAGGTTTATCTTTTCCAGATCAGCATGGCACGCTATGGAGATGATTTATTATTGTTATAAAAGCATTAAGCCGACATGTTCAATCGGTTATTGCATCAGATATTGTATTATTTGTAAAATGTTTTATTGTAATATCTTGTAGAGCCGGCCTACTAAAATTAGTCTTAGGGTATGGTATAAATGTAAGATCTTATTTGTAAGATCAAGTGTGGAATGCGAAAAAGAATTGTAAGAAGGTATATGCGAGATTAAGCAGAGGTATACACGAAGACATCATTTGAAGGTGAAGCTAGGTTTTTGTAGAAGCATATCAGCATTACACCGGTAATGAATCCAGCATATGAAGATGCTATTTTGTGCAGTACATTTTCATTGGATTTAACCATCCAACTCTAGTCAGTGTGACTCCCATTTGTGTTTGACCAATGAGCTCTAGGCTGTTGGCCTTTCTGCATGTGCAGACCCCTCTTTGTACACTTACTATTTGTAGTAGTATCATTTGATTGTGGGTAAGGTTTCCCACCATGGTTTTTCCCCTTACAGGGTTTCCACGTACAAATATTTGTGTCATGTGTTTGTGCTTATGTTTCATGCATTAATTCTTACCGGTACAACATTTCCTGTTAACACTGTTTACCGGCATATTTAACTGTCTTACCGGTATTAAGCATTAAGTTGGTTAATAAGATTTTGGTTTGAATTTATTAGACAACTGATTCACCCCCCCCTCCCCCCTCTCAGTTGTCCCCGGGACCTACAATGACATGTTAGCTTATCTTTTGTTAGAAAATTAGAAAAGAAAATAAAATTGTTTTTATTATTAAATTAGTTTTTGGGAAAAAGATATTCAACCTAGAATTTTAGTTTAAAAGGGGAATAGGTCTTTATTTTAGGGACACACAGGAAACATGTTAGGGATTTAGGTGAAGAAATTTATTTGGAAGCTTGTTGAAAAGATTAGGGCTCTTCTACAGATTTCTTCCAGGAAAGCTATACCAGGTTGGGTGGCTTCTTTTGATTGTTGTTTTAAGAAAATATTTCTATTTCTTATATCTTCTTAATGATGTGTGTGTTAAGATGATTGTCATATCCTGTCTGATTAATTATGTTCTTAGCTAAAGTACATAGCTGAAGTTAATTTCTAGTTTAATGGAAAGAAGTTATTTTTGGGTGTTTGTGGATTAAATTTTGAGAAAAATGGGAAAATTATTATAGCAAATATTGCCAAGATGTTTATTTTGAATGGAAATTGCAAGATTTGAGAGGTATGGAATTTATCAGAGAAATCATTCCCTCTTGTTTGGTATTTGTATTGTTAATTTTGGATGATGATTGTATTCCCTGTACTATCACCAAGGTTTAGCCAAAGATTTAATTGTCTTTGTTATTTATTCTAGATTTTAATTTAGTTTTATGTATCCCTGTTAAATTTTGGAAATTGCCATAGGAATAAATTTATTTGTGTAATAAATTTATTGATTTTATTAAATATTATGGGAAACTTGTATTAATTAAAATTTTAATTTGTATTAATTAAGTTATGGGGTTTAAAATTTTAATGTGGTATTTATTTTGGGAAATAGTTTTTATTTTATTAAACTGTTATTATTTTATTTTAAAATATATATATAAAAAACAATTTTGCATTGGGGGAGGCGGCAGCAATGTTGTCGTAGGTAGCACTTGCTACCTAGTGGTAGCAAGGGGGATCTACCAACAAAATTAAAACTGCATTTCCTCAGTAAATTGTCCACCGAAAATTATATTTTCGGTATCCTAATTTAGTTTTATTTAATTGTTTTATTTGTTTTAAAATATATATATAATATTATATATTTATATTTATGTATATGTGTGTGTGTGTGTATATGATATTATGGTTTTATTGTGTTATTTTGGAAATAAAAAGATATTGTAAAATTAAATCTTCATTTTATTATATATTTTTAATGTGATTTAATTATATGATATTATATTCGATGGGTATATATATTTATGTAATTTTATTATATATATTTTTAATTTAAAATTTAACTTAGATTATTGGTATAAGATAATCGGATTTAATTAATCATGAGCATATAATTAGGGGGTTAATTTTTATGTGATTGATTTAACCTTATTGGACAAATGACAAATTGATTTCTTTGTATTAATATAGTTGTATTTTCTTATTTTCTGGAAAATCTTTAATTGCAAGTTATTTATGCATTTGGTTGTTTTAAGAAAAGATTGCCTATATTAGGATCTTGTGTAAATAGTTTTTTCAGTCAAGCTTAATTTCATTGCAATTCTAGTTGAGTTGTCATTATGTCATATGTTGTTATATCTCCTTGGTCAGGTGTTGTTGTATAACCTTATTGATGTGAGCCATTGTGTGTTTTGTCCAAATGGTCAATCTTGGGTTAGTGATTGTGTATCCTTCACCTGTGGTTTGTCAAGATTAGTTATGGATGTCTATTTTGCCATAGAGTTCTTGTAGAGAGACCTTTCCTGTTAGTGTCCTATGAGAGAGAGTGGCTTTCGAGCTGGGGCCATGCCCGAAGTGGATGACAGGATAACCCATCAAAAGTCAGTTAAAAAGTGATAACCTAATAATTGATTAGGGGGTGGGTAGAATAAATATTAATTAATATAGTGTACCTCGTGCATAGGTGTAGTGCTTGTACAGGGCTCATAATGTTACAAGAAGGCCTGGAATGGCAAACTTACCACCTTGTATTCATGAAAGGATTGGTAGGGTCCACATGAGACTTAGCTGGAGTTGGAAGCCGGGAGAGGTTACCAGGACAGAGAGTCGGGACCTAGGAGGCCTACCATGGTAACCATCAAGTTATGCAATGACACTCTCTCCTTAGAGTCACTAGTGTTTTGTGAGTTGAGACATGGATGTTTGTGGAGTCTTGTAGTTCTTTCGTACTTGACTTACTTTGCTTGCTTGAGGGTTTTCTACTATCTCCTAGCACGGTGGGGTGGTTCCATTTTGGGATCACATGGTCGGGTGGTAGTGTCACTTCCCATCGGATGTTCTGGATTGTATCTTCAAGCAAGGAAAGGCTTTGCTGGTGTTTCTTGGTTCATGATTCATGTACCAGCTCATGTTCGTGGTCATTGTATCAAACTTTTATGTAACCTTGATATTGTAACTTTGTAATTTGTGGTATTATTGGGAGCCATGTATTGATGGATATTGTAATATTATGTCAGTGGAATGTATGTTAATTTAGTTGCTTTAATCTTATGTATAAATGATTTATGGATAAAATTGAATGCATTGGAATACCTGAATCTTTCATTATGGAATTTAGATGTATGTGTAGTTTTAAACTTGAGCCTTTAATTTATCTAATTAAATGGACAATTGGATTAACCGTGGTGTTAATATAATCTACGATTAATCTTCATTGGTAACCCTTAGGAAATCGTGTGTTAGTCTTCCGCTATGTTATTAGATGTGCAATGGTTATAATTAATGCACTTAATCTTTTTTTTTTTAAATTATTTCACCCTTTAGTTGCCTAGTTGTGTTGTTTTCCTTTAGGGTTCCTGGCGGGGCATTACATAAGCTGCGAAAAATGACTTATTATGATTGAGTAGTTATTTAATATTAATTTTTTATTTTTACTATGACAATGTTATTATTATTTAGTAATATTTAACGACTTTTGATTATTTAATTACTCTCGTGTTTGCATTTAAATTTACATTTATTTGGAATTTTGAGATTTTATTTAATAATTAATGTCATTGATTGATTTAATTTATTGAGTTAATTAATTTCTTCGCTTTATTGATTTTTTATTTATTTATTGATGATTTTAATCTTTATTCAATTATTTATTTAGTTTACTTTAATTACTTTTATTTATTTAATATTGAATTTAATCTTTATTTAGATATTATTGTGAAGTTTGATTATTAATTAATCAACCTTTTTTGGTTATTTAATAGATATTATTTATTAGCATTATTTTAAATAATTAGAGATAGTAATAATAATAATAATGGGGGAAATAATTAAGAAATACCCTATTTATTAGCGTTATTTTAAATAATTAGAGATAGTAATAATAATAATGGGGTAAATAATAAATAAATACCCCAACTATTGTATTTTAATGATATAATAATATGTTGATTATTATTAAGTCATGAGAGAATAATATTATATTTTGATTATTAAATCCCATCAAGTAATGGGGGAAATAAATTTGATATAATATAAAGTTTATTGGAAAGGAAATATTTTAATGGAAATATTCCTATTGGTTAATGAATAGGCTAGGGTTTTCAATGTTTTTCCTTTTTGTTTTTATGCTTGTCGTGAAAGCGGTCTGGTCTTCTTTGGCGTTTTTCTTTTTCTTTTGGGCATAATAGCAATTTGGGGTTTGTCTGCAAGCCTTGTCTGGGAATTGGTTGATGATGCTGCTGGAAGGAGTGAGCAAGATTTTTCCATCAAGGGATTCTCTTCCATCACTTAGGGAAGAGGTTTGGTTTCTATTTTCCCCTCTTTTTTTATGTTTTCAGATTTGAAACTTTTTGTGCATTCTTTGTGTTTGGCATTGTCTGAAGGGAATGTGGAGTTTATTTCTTGTAATGGGATTTAAAATTGAATAAGGGAATGGGGATTCTATTATTATGTCTATTTCGATAATTTCAATGTAAATTGTGTGTGAATACTATTATGTGAAATCTATGATTTTATAGTTTCAATGCTCATAATTTTACGATCATAGCAGAAATGTTGATCTGTGCCCTTTCGTTATTTATATCTGTTATTTTATGGGTTGTTTGTTTATTGTTTGACCCACATATTGTGGGTTTGTTTTTTGTTGTTATCCACACATCATGGGCTACCTGCATTTTATGTTACCCTTATTCGATGGGTTGTTGGCTTGTTTTATGTCGCTCCCCCTTGTTCTTTTTTTTTCTCGTTGTTTATAATACCCATATCGTGGGTTTGGTGCACAACACTGGTGCAAGAGCACCCAAAGACACAAATGAAGTTTAAAGAGTCTAATATCACCCATAGGAGCACCCAAAGACATAAATGAAGCCTAAAGAGTCTAATATCATGAGGTGAAAATGATCATATGTAGTAGGTTGATAGGTTTGTGAGTCAATAAGACCCAATTGATGTAAGGCATTGTCATAGTTGCATTTTATAAGCCACCATGGACAAATGACCATGTGGGTCAGTAAGAGTCTAGGCATGAGTTAGGAAATAAATATTGGTCTTAGAAACATCATACAAATCCTTGAAATAGGCCGAATACACCTTGGAGTTGCCAAATTTGAAAAGTGCAAGTTGACAACTTTTGTTCTCATTGCAAAATGTTGTAAAGGGGTAACTAATCCTCTAATGGTTCCAAAGTTTGAAAAGTGGTTGGAAACCATTAGGGAGGATATATTAGGCCCACTTGGATTTATTCCAAGGTTTTTGTTGTTGAAGTTGTTGAAATTGGTGATGTTTTGGAGTTTTGGAGCAAATACAATATACTTGGAGTTTCCTAAAATTCTGCGTGTTTGATGTTGATTTCTAACCTGTACAGATTGGTGAATGACAAAAAATAATTGGATGAGTTAGGTAAGTCTCTTAAATTTAATTTGAATCAAGTTTGAGGTCTTGAAATAATCAGGTTGTAGAGATCTATCAAAACCTATCTAGACTGGTCACAAACCCTGCCAGCACCTAGGGTTTCACTGAAAAGATGCCCTTAATCTGATATTTTCACCAGAGGACCAAAAAACCTGTTGGAAAATGTTAGAGGGGTCATTGTACCATAATATTTTGGTTTTGGTTTGCAAGGAGGATCCAATCCCAAAGAGATTGAATTGACCCTAGGCGGGCATCTCTATGTGACCACTTGAACTGTAGAAATGAAAATCACTTGCAGTAGACAAAGGAAATTGGATCAAATCCTGAAACCTTGAATTTGGTGGTTTTACATATTACCCCACCTTTTAGAAGTGTTTTTTTAGTTGGGGGACTAATACAAGGGGTACTTTCTTTGTAAATTAGGCCTAATTGGCTTAATTAGGTCTGTAAGGACAGTAAGGTATAGACCTTTCAAACTTGGGGTTAGAGTCTAAGACTTTGGTGAGTTGTATAAATTGATAAAGGGTATCTGAATCTTCCCTTATTTTTTCTTTTCCTTTGAAATTTTATTAAGTTGTGTGCGGAGAACTCAACCAGTAGGGATACTAGTCAATCAATAGGGCTACTAGACAAATAGGACAGTTGTGAGATAATTACCCCTAATACATTTGATAGTCAGATCTTATGGATTTTTGGAGTTGGTTGGACCACCAATAGACAAAATCCAATAGGTTTCCATTCCACCAGTACCATAATATTGTCTACCATGCACACAAGGGTTGAGTGTTTCCATCCCATCGGTACCGGAAGATACTAATCCTTTATGGATCCGGTCAAACAAATTGTTGTGTGAGTTGAGAACTTGGTAGGTGTGTTGTTTGACACCTTGAACAAATAAAACAACTTGATTTGGACATAGTAGTTATGGGTGAGAGAAGGTTATCACCTAGTTTGTTGCCTGGCTCTGCATCATATTGGTATCAGAGCAAGTTGGATCACTTGAGGAAAGTGAGTTTTGTTGTATGTCCATAGAAGGAAGTGAGGGAGAGGCTAGAAGCATGCCTCCTAAGATTATGTCTCAAGATGCCATCAAGAAGTTGTTTGAGGAGATGTTTGAAAATAGAGTGAGGGAGTTAGAGAAGGCCAAGGGCAAAGGAAAGGAGGGTGAATGTGACTCTAATGGAAAAAAAGAATTGGGGGGGAGAAGAAGAAACCCCAAGGAAAGAAGCTGAGTTACTTGCAGATCACAAAGTATTTTTTGAGGTCCTAAATTCCATTGTCAGAAAATCCTCATCAAGTAAAGATGACATCCCTATGTTTAGTGGGAAAATGAATGTAGAAGAAGTGATGGATTGGATTGAGGCATTGAACAACCATTTTGAATGCAAGGAGACCCCTGAGAATAAGAAGGTTATCTTTTCTAAGTCCAAGATGAAAGGAGCAGCACTCAATTGGTGGAATTACCTCTAAGGTGAGAAGGTGAAGGAAGGTAGACGTATGATAACCTAATGGGATAGAATGTTGGCAAAAGTGAAGGCATAATTCATCCTAGTGGACTCTAAAGTCCAAGTTTACAAGAATTTAAAAGGTTTGAGAAAAAAAGACCTTGATGTGAGTGCATATACTGAGGAGTTCCATAGGTTGAGTCTTAGGACCAAACACCATGAGGAGGAACCAGAGAAAGTGGCAAGATATCTTAGTGGATTGAAATATAGTATCCAAGATGAGATCAGTATACTAGCACCTAAGACAGTAAACAAGTGTTTTCAACTAGCACTAAGAGCAGAGGAGAAGCTAAAGAGAAATAATGACCAAATAATAGAGGTAGAGGGGGTAGGAACTTTAGAGGTAGAGGCAATATGAATGGAAGAGGATGTAGTCCTAGGCCACAAGGAGAGGCTAATCGAGAAAGTTAACATGGAGATGGTAACACAAGAGGGGGTTTCAGAGGAAGAAGATCCAATCATAGTGGTAGATTTGGTGGAAGAAGCTCGGAGCCTTTTAGAGAGTACAACTGCAATCAAGTAGTTCATATCATAGCCAAGTTCCCTGAGAAGACCAGATGAAGTTCCCAAGGAGAGAGGAGAACACATTTGGTTCAAGACACTGATTGTTAGAGTGTCAATTCACTTGATTCCTATGCACTTCCAGAGAGAGGAGAAGCCTTGATGATGAGGAGAACATTGTTGAAGGTACCAAGCAATAGTGAACCTCCACAAAGGAAGACACTCTTTCGGACCACATGCAAAGCAAGAGGCAAAGTATGTAAGGTTATAATAGATTCAGGTTCAACTAAAAATTTAGTACCCTTAGGAATGGTAGAGAAACTAAAATTGAGAAGAATTCATCATCCATTTTCATATAAACATTCTTGGCTTACTAAAGGAAAACAAACCTTGGTAGAGGAGAAATCATGGGTTGAATTTCATATAGGAGCATACAAAGACAAAATTCTATTTGATATCATTGAGATGGATTCCTATCATCTTCTTTTTGGGAGGTCATGGCAATATGACCTCAATGCCCATCATGATGGACACAAGAACACCTACTCCATTACCAAATATGAAAAGGTGATTGAATTGATACCCCTACTTGATAACAGTGAGGATCAAAAGGAGAAAGAGGCCAAGATCATGATCATGGATAGAAAAGAGTTCCTCAAGGCAATCAATGAAGAAGGAGCACCTTGTTTTGCAATGATATCAGTACCAAGGCAAGAAGAAGATCCCACTACATATGGCAAGATAGAAAAGAAAATGGTGTCAGTCCCTGAGGAGGTGAAGGAAATGTTGAGAAAATACAAGGACATAGTTGTAGAAGAGTTTCCAAGGACCCTACCACTAATAAAGGATATAAGCCAGTACATTGACTTCATTCTCGTGTCACCTTACCAAACAAGCCAGCCTAAAAAATGACTCCCCAACAAAATGAGAAAATTGCAAGGCATATCCAAGAGCTTCTTGATAAAGGTTTGATAGGGAAGAGCTTGATCCCTTGTGTAGTCTCGGTTGTCTTAGCACCAAAGAAGGAGGGAACATGGAGATTATGCACTGATTCCTGGGCCATTAACAAGATAACCATCAGGTATAGATTCCCTGTGCTTAGAATAGAAGATTTTCTTGATTGTTTAGGAGGTGCAAGATATTATTCCAAGATTGATTTAAAAACTAGTTATCACCAAATAAGGATTAGAGCAGGTGATGAGTAGAAAACTTCTTTTAAAACAAATGAAGGATTGTATGAATGGAGGGTGATTCCATCTGGGTTGTCAAATTCCCCTAGCACTTTCATGATACTCATGAATGAGGTGTTGAAGGAGTTCATTGGTAAGTTTGTCATAATATATCTAGATGAAATCCTAGTGTTTAGCAAGACAAAGGAGGAGCACCTAAAACATTTGGATATGGTCTTGAGAAGGTTGAATGAAGAGAAACTAGTGATAAACATGGAAAAGTGTGTTTTTTTGCAAGAAGAGCTAGCTTACCTTGGGTTTGTGATTTCTAGAGGAAATCTAAAAATGGATGCTGATAAAGTGAATACCATTCTCACATGGCCAAATCCTAGAACAATTGGTGATGTAAGGATTTTTCATGGCCTTACTACCTTTTATAGGAAGTTTATCAGGAATTTCAGCCAGATTTGTGCTCCCATGTCAGAGATCATTAGGGGTGAACAAAAGTGCAAATTTTCATGGACCAAGGAGGTGGATGAAGCATTTCAAATGTTGAAGAAAAAGGTATCCTATAAATTGGTTCTTACCTTACCTTATTTTGAAAAAATATTTCAGATTAAATATGATGCAACTCATTTGGCAATAGGTGCAGTACTTAGCCAGGAAGGTAGACCAATTGCATTTTTTAGTGAAAAGTTGAATGATGCTAAAAAGAAATAGTATTCCTATGATTTGGAGATGTATGCATTAGTTCAAGAAATAAAGAAGTGGAGGCACTATTTTCTTCCCAAAGAGTTTGTTGTGTATATAGATAATCATGCACTAAGCTTCCTAAATAGTCGGGAGAAATTGAGCCATACAAATATGAAGTAGGTTTAGTCCATTCAGGCCTACACCTTTACAATCAAACACAAGAAAGGTGTCTCAAATAAAGTTGTAGATGCTCTTAGAATGAGGGCACTAACAGTTTCAAAAATCTAGTTGGAGAGTGTAGGAGTTGATTCCCTCAAGGGCATGTATGTTGCAGATGAAGATTTCAAAGACATCTACAAGGTATGCACTGGTTTGGGTAGCCAGTATCATTTAGAGTATTCTCATTATTTGATTCAAGATGGTCTTCTTTTCAAAGGATGCCAGTTATTCATCCCAAAATGTTCAATGAGGGATAACACAATTAAGGAGAAGCATAGTGGTTGCATGGAAGGACACTTTGGACTAGATAAAACTCTTGAGTTGGTGAGAAGATTTTATCACTGGCCTAAATTGCAGACAAATGTCAGACAATTTGTGGATTCATGTGTGGTGTGTCAAAAGGCCAAGGGGACAACAACAAACATGAGACTATACCAGCCATTGCCCATTTCTTAAAGACCTTGGGAAAGTGTGAGCATGGACTTTGCGATGGGTTTGCCAAGAACTCAAAAAGGTTTTGAAAGCGTTTTTGTGGTTGTTGACAGGTTTAGCAAGATAGCACATTTCTTGCCATGCAAGAACACAAGTGATACTACATATGTTGCAAACCTTTTCTTTCATGAGGTTGTGAGAATACATGGTCTACCCTTGAACATTGTGTCAGACAGAGGTGAAATTTTTGGAGGACTTTATGGAGGAAGTTAGGCACAAACTTTTGTTTTAGTTCAACTTGTCATCCCCAAATGGATGGCCAAACAAAAGTGGTCAATAGGTCACTTGGAAACTTGTTAATGTACCTCACCGAGAAGCATGGTGAAAATTGGGATTCCATCATATCCCAAGCAGAATATGCCTATAATGACTCTGTTAATAGGAGTAGAGGAAAAAGCTCTTTCCAATTTGTCTATGGGTTGAATCCAAGAGGTGTGCTGGAATTGAGAAACCTACCCTCAATTGAACATAGCAGTGCTTGTGGAGAACAATTTGTTAAAGGGATAAAGGAGATTCATGACCAAGTCAGGATGTAATTGCAAAAAAGTACACAAAAGTACAAGGAGCGGACTGACGGGAGAAAGAGAGATGTGCAATTTCAAGTTGGAGACATGGTATGGGCAAATCTGAAAAAGGAGAGATTCCCAAACTGAAAGATGAAACACACAAATCTCATAATGAGAAAGGTTGGACCTTGTCAAATACTCAAGAAATTTGGGAACAATGCATATGAAATCCAATTACCTTTAGATATAGGTATATCCCTAATCTTTAATGTTGTAGATCTGACACCATTCAAAGGTATAGGGCAGGAAGATGGTACATTCCTAGTGGAAGATGTTGTAGACATCCTGAAAGAATTTCCAAGTCAGGGGCCACCAAAACTTGAGAGGATCTTGTACACCAAGATTGTAAAGAAAACTAGGAATAAGGTCTACAAACAATACCTTGTCAAGTGGCAAGTAATCTAAGAGGCAGATGCAGTATGGATGGATGAAGACCAGATGAAGAAACGTGGGACTACATTGTAGAACTAATCTCAAGTGGACTTGAGATTCAATCACCCAGGGAGTATGGTGTAGGAGCATCCAAAGAAAGAAAATGAAGCCTAAAGAGTCTAATATCAGCCATGAGGTGAAAATGATCATATGTAGTAGGTTGATAGGTTTGTGAGTCAATAAGACCCAATTGGTGTAAGGAATTGTCATGGTTACAATTTATAAGCCACCATGGACAAATGACCATGTGGGTCAGTAGGAGTCTAGGCATGAGTCAGCAAATAAATATTGGTCTTATAAAAATGAGACTGATCCTTGAAATAGGCCGAATACACCTTGGAGTCACCAAATTTGAAAAGTGCAAGTTGACAACTTTTGTTGTCATTGCAAAATGTTGTAAAAAGGGGTAACTAATCCTCCAATGGTTCTAAAGTTTGAAAAGTGGTTGGAAACCATTAGGGAGGATATATTAGGCCCACTTGGATTGATTCCAGGGTTTTTGTTGTTGAAGTTATTGAAATTGGTGATGTTTTGGAGTTTTACAGCAATACAATATACTTGGAGTTTCCTCAAATTTTGGGTGTTTGATGTTCAATTCTAACCTATACGGATTAGTGGATACCTAAAACCAAATGGATGACTTAGGGAAGTTTCTTGCCTTTCATTTGAATCAATTTTGAGGTCTCGAAATAATCGGGTTGTAGAGAGCTATCAAAACCTATCGGACTAGTCACAAACCCTGCCAGCACCTAGGGTTTCACTTAAAAGATGCCCTTAATCTGACATTTTCACTAGAGGACCAAACAACCTATGAGAAAACATTAGAGGGGCCACTATACCATAATATTTTTGTGTTGGTTTGTAGGGAGGCTTCAAGATCGAAGAGATTGAATTGACCCTAGGCAAGTATCTCTATGTGACCACTTGAACTGTAGAAGTGAAAATCACTTGCAGTAGACAAAGGAGATGGGATCAAGTCCTGAAACCTTGGATTTGGTGGTTTTACATCTTACCCCCCCTTGAAGAAGTTTTTTTTTGGCTAGGGGACTAATACAAGGGGTACTTTCTTGTAAATTAGTCCTAATTTGCTTAATTAGGTCTGTAAGGACAGTAAGGGTATAGACCTTTCAAACTTGGGGTTAGAGTCTAAGCCTTTGGGGAATTGTGTAACTTGATAAAGGGTATCTAAATCTGCCCTTATTTTTTCATCCTTTGAAATTTTATTAAGTCATGTGTGGAGAACTCAACCGGTAGGGATACTAGTCAATCGGTAGGGCTACTAGACAAATAGGACAGTTGTGAGATAATTACCCCCTAAGACATTTGACAGTCAGATAGTATGGATGTTTTGAGTTGGTTGGACCACAAATAGACAAAATATAGTAGGTTTCCATCCCACTGGTACCAAAATATTGTCTACCATGCACACAAGGGTTGAGTGTTTCCATCCCACCGATACCGAAAGATACTAATCCTTTATGGATCCAGTCACACAAATTGTTGTGTGAGTTGAGAACTTGGTAGGTGTGTTGTTTGACACCTTGAACAAATAAAACAACTTGATTTGGACATAGTAGTTGTGGGTGAGAGAAGGTTATCACCTAGTTTTTTGCCTGGCTCTGCATCATATTGGTATCAGAGCAAGTTGGATCACTTGAGGAAAGTGATTTTTGGTGTATGTCCATGGAAGGAAGTGAGGGAGAGGCTAGAAACATGCCTCCTAAGATTATGTCTCAAGATTTCATCAAGAAGTTGTTTGAGGAGATGTTTGAAAATAGAGTGAGGGAGTTAGAGAAGGCCAAGGGCAAAGGAAAGAAGGGTGAATGTGAATCTAATGGAGAAGAAGAATAGGGGGGAGAATAAGAAACCCCAAGGAAAGAAGTTGAGTTACTTGCAGATCATAGAGTATTTTTTAAGGTCCTAAAGTCATCAAGTAAAGATGACATCCCTATGTTTAGTGGGAAAATGAATGTAGAAGAAGTGATGGATTGGATTGAGGCATTGAACAACCATTTTGAATGCAAGGAGACCCCTGAGAATAAGAAGGTTATCTTTGCTAAGTCCAAGATGAAAGGAGAAACACTCACTTGGTGGAATTACCTCCAAGGTGAGAAGGTGAAGGAAGGTAGATGTATGATAACCTCATGGGATAGAATGTTGGCAAAAGTGAAGGCACAATTCATCCTAGTGGACTATGAAGTCCAAGTCTACAAGAAGTTACAAGGTTTGAGACAAAAAGACCTTGATGTGAGTGCATATACTGAGGAGTTCCATAGGTTGAGTCTAAGGACCAAACACCATGAGGAGGAACCAAAGAAAGTGGAAAGATATCTTAGTGGATTGAAATATAGTATCTAAGATGAGATTAGTATACTAGCACTTGAGACAGTAAGCAAGTGCTTTCAACTAGCAATAAGAGTAGAGGAGAAGCTAAAGAGAAAGAATGACCAAAATAACAGAGGTAGAGGGGGCAGAAACGTTAGAGGTAGAGGCCATATGAATGGAAGAGGACGTTGTCCTAGGCCATAAGTAGAGGCTAATAAAGAAAGTCAGCATGGAGATGGTAACACAAGAGGGGGTTTTAGAGGAAGAAGACGCAATCATAGAGGTAGATTTGGTCGAAGAATCTCAGAGCCTTTCAGATGCTACAACTGCAATCAAGTAGGTCATACCATAGCCAAGTTCCTTGAGAAGACCAGATCAAGTTCCCAAGGAGAGAGGAGAACACATTTGGTTCAAGACACTAATTGTCAGAGTGTCTATTCACCTTATTCCTATGGACTTCCAGAGAGATGAGAAGCCTTGATGATGAGGATAACATTTTTTGAAGGTATCCTAGCAAGTGGTTCTTTCCTTACCTTATTTTGACAAAATATTTTAGATTGAATGTGATGCAACTCATTTGGCAATAGGTGCAGTACTTAGCCAGGAAGGGAGACCAATTGCATTTTTTAGTGAAAAGTTGAATGATGCTAAAAAGAAATATTCTTCCTATGATTTGGAGATGTATGCATTAGTTCAAGAACTAAAGAAGTGGATGCATTATTTTCTTCCCAAAGAGTTTGTTGTATATATAGATAATCAGGTACTAAGCTTCCTAAATAGTCAGGAGAAATTGAGTCATAAAAATATGAAATGGGTTTAGTCCATTCAGGCCTACACCTTTACAATCAAACACAAGAAAGGTGTCTCAAAAAAAGTTGTAGATGCTCTGAGAAGGAGAACACTAACAGTTTGAAAAATCCAGTTGGAGAGTGTGGGAGTTGATTCCCTCAAGGGTATGTATGTTGCAGATGAAGATTTCAAAGACATCTACAAGGTATGCACTGATTTAGGTAGCTAGTATCATTTAGAGTATTCTGATTATTTGATTCAAGATGGACTTATTTTCAAAGGATCCAAGTTATGCATCCCAAAATGTTCAATGAGGGATAACACAATTAAGGAGAAGCATAGTGGTTGCATGGGAGGACACTTTGGACTAGATAAAACTCTTAAGTTGGTGAGAAGATTTTATCACTTGCCTAAATTGCAGACATATGTCAGAAAATTTGTGGATTCATGTGTGGTGTGTCAAAAGGCCAAGGGGACAACAACAAACACGAGACTATACCAGTCATTGCCCATTCCTTCAAGACCTTGGGAAAGTGTGAGCATAGACTTTGTGATGGGTTTACCAAGAACTCAAAAAGGTTTTGACAGTGTTTTTATGGTTGTTGACAGGTTTAGCAAGATGGCACATATCTTACCATGCAAGAGCACAAATGATTCTACATATGTTGCAAACATTTTCTTTAACGAGGTTGTGGGAATACATGGTCTACGCTTGAACATTGTGTCAAATAGAGATGTGAAATTTGTAGGGCATTTTTGGAGTACTTTATGGAGGAAGTTAGGCACAAACTTTTCTTTTAGTTCTACTTGTCATCCCCAAATGGATGGCCAAATAGAAGTGGTCAATAGGTCACTTGGAAACTTGTTAAGGTGCCTCACCAAGAAGCACGGTGAAAATTGGGATTCCATCATCTCCCAAGAAGAATATGCCTATAATGACTTTGTTAATAGGAGTAGAGGAAAAAGCTCTTTCCATATTATCTATGGGTTGAATCCAAGAGGTGTGCTGGAATTGAGAAACCTGCCCTCAACTGAACATATCAGTGCTTGTGGAGAAGAATTTGTTGAAGGGATAAAGGAGATTCATGACCAAGTCAGGATGCAATTGTGGAAAATTACAAAGACGTACAAGGAGCATACTGACGGGAGAAAGAGAGATGTGCAGTTTCAAGTTGGAGACATGGTATGGGCAAATCTGAGAAAATAGAGATTCCCTAAAGGGAAACAAGAAATACAAAAATCTCATGATGAGAAAGGTTGGACCTTGTCAAATACTCAAGAAATTTGGGAACAATGCATATGAAATCCAATTACCTTCAGATATAGGTATATCCCTAATCTTTAATGTTGTAGATCTGACACCATTCAAAGGTACAGGGCAGGAAGATGGTACATTCCCAGTGGAAGATGTTGCAGACATCCTGAAAGAATTTAAAAGTTAGGGGCCACCAAAACTTGAGAGGATCTTGGACACCAATATTATGAAGAAAACTAGGAATAAGATCTACAAACAATACCTTGTCAAGTGGCAAGGAATCCCAGAGGCAGATGCAATGTGGATGGATGAAGACCAGATAAAGAAACATGGGACTACATTGCAGGAACTAATCTCAAGTGGACTTGAGATTCAACCACCTGAGGAGTATGGTGTAGGAGCACCCAAAGACACAAATGAAGCCTAATGAGTCAAATATCACCCATGAGGTGAAAATGATCATATGTAGTAGGTTGATAGGTTTGTGAGTCAATAAGACCCAATTGGTGTAAGGCATTGTCATGGTTGCATTTTATAAGCCACCATGGACAAATGACCATGTGGATCAGTAGGATTCTAGGCATGAGTCAAGAAATAAATATTGGTCTTATAAAAATGAGACCAATCCTTGAAATAGGCCGAATACACCTTGGAGTCACCAAATTTGAAAAGTGCAAGTTGACAACTTTTGTTGTCAGTGCAAAATGTTGTAAAAAAGGGGTAACTAATTATCCAACAGTTTTAAAGTTTGAAAAGTGGTTGGAAACCATTAGGGAGGCTATATTAGGCCCACTTGGATTTATTTTAGGGTTGTTGTTGTTGTTGAAGTTGTTGAAATTGGTGATGTTTTGGAGTTTTGGAGCAATACAATATACTTGGAGTTTCCTGAAATTCTAGGTGTTTGATGTTCATTTCTAACCTGTATGGATTGGTGGATGCCTAAAACCAATTGGATGAGTTAGGGAATTCTCTTACCTTTAATTTGAATCAAGTTTGAGGTCTTGAAATAATTGGGTTGTAGAGATCTATCAAAACCTATCGAACTAGTCACAAACCCTGCCAGCACCTAGGGTTTCACTGAAAAGATGCCCTTAATCTGACATTTTCACCAGAGGACCAAACAACATGTGAGAAAATGTTAGAGGGGCCATTGTACCATAATTGAATTGACCCTAGGCAGGCATCTCTATGTGACCACTTGAACTATAGAAGTGAAAATCACTTGCAGTAGACAAAGGAGATGGGAGCAAGTCCTGAAACCTTGGATTTGGTGGTTTTACATCTTACCCTGTTAGTTCTAATACTTGATGTAAAGTACAGATGCCAATAGAAAACAAGATGAGAGGGGGGGTGAATCATACAAACTTAATCTTCCATAAAAACAATAGATTCAACCTCGATAACTTATACTTCAGCAATATAACCAAAAACTGTTAAACATGCAAACTTAAGAACACATAATCATAACAACACTCATAACACCAGATTTAACGTGGAAACCCAAATAGGGAAAAAATACTGTGGGATTTCAGACCCACTAAGAAATATACTCTTCTAGAGTATTCTCAGTAAGCAAATCCTATTAAATATTACAAACACATTGCTAGATGTGACCCAGTCAAGGGATTTCCCTCAGATCTGTTAAGATCTTCACTTTGTTAGAAGTGACCTTGTCAAAGGATTTCAAACACTCATTTAGAATGTTACCTTGCTAGAGGGTTTACATATAAGATTGTTAAGTCCACTCGGTTAAGAGATTTTATGTCACTTACAAAATAACAGTAATAAAATCTATTTGCAACTTCACATCTAAAATGCTAAAGCATATTCTTATTTTCTCAAAAAAATCTCATCATAGGACTTATCTTGTCCCTCTGTTGGGCTCTCTACTCTGTCAGTCAAATAGGTCTTCAAGCTTTTGTGCTCAATAATCACTATGTAGCATCCCTGTGCATACACTTACCTACATACATTGTTTATAACAATTCCTTATTTATAAACAATTGCTAACCGCTAAATCTCCTTGATCACATTTCCCATGATCAATCTTAGCCATCAAATCTTCAAAATTGACTAGGTTCAATGTATCCTTTCGATATGAAAACATTTTACCTTACCTCAGGACTTGCATTCCCTTCTTGGAACTTGCATAAGGTTATTGCGGTTCAATCTGTGCTATAGATATTTCGGTCAATTTTCCTTTGCAATAGATCCTTAACAAACTTCATACACGGCATACCAATCATTTATACATTTCTAGCTAATCATTGTCCTTCATTAAATAATGCTTTTATCCATCCCATGCACACTGTCATAACTCGGTTGCAACTCAGTAAATACTAAACTTTACTCGGTAGACATTTCGCCTTCATTAACCGATATCAATAACCTTAGGGTTTACCGACTAGGTTCCTTGCTCGGTTGCATAGTATAGTATTAACCTTACAATCAAAAACATATGTAGGATATCAAAACAATCTAAACATCATGATCTCATCATTGTCTAACTCGGTAATAGTTGCCCATTGAATAACTTATTCCTGCCTTTATTCATCACATTCTTTTTGTGTGTTTTACCGACATCTTAATTCTCTTCTAATCAATCTTCTTAAGATATGGCAACATCATATTGAATCAGATAATCAATTTCTTGACATCAATGACAAAATAATGTTATAAAGATAGTTATCATCCTTCTTTAGTTATATCAATAATCTTCAACAACCTTCTCAATATCCTTACTGAATATCAACAATCTTTCTTATTGTAATGCCAACATACCCCACTTTGCAAAAGTGTTGGTTTAGTCAGGGGACTAATACAAGGGGCACTTGCTTGTAAATTAGGCCTAATTTGCTTAATTAGGTCTGTAAGGACAGTAAGGGTATAGACCTTTCAAAATTGGGGTTAGAGTCTAAGCCTTTGGGGAATTGTGTAACTTGATAAAGGGTATCTGAATCTTCCCTTATTTTGTCTTGTCCTTTGAAATTTTATTAAGTTGTGTGTGGAGAACTCAACTCGTAGGGCTGCTAGTCAACCAATAGGGCTACTAGACAAATAAGACAGTTGTGAGACAAGTACCCCCTAAGACATTTGATAGTCAGATCTTATGGATGTTTTGAGTTGGTTGGACCACCAATAGACAAAATCCAATAGGTTTCCATCCCACTGGTATCGAAAGATACTAATCCTTTATGGATCCAGTCACACAAACTGTTGTGTGAGTTAAGAACTTGGTAGGCATGTTGTTTGACACCTTTAACAAACAAGACAACTTGATTTGGATATAGTAGTTATGGGTGAGAGAAGGTTATCACATAGTTTGTTGCTTGGCTCTGCATCAAACACCACCCATGACATGGTGGATGTTGTTGCATCCACCCAAGTTGTGGTGGGTGCATTGCACCACCCATGACATGGTGGATGTTGTTGTATCCACCCATTTCATGGTGGTGCATAACACCACCCACGACATGTTTGGTGCAATGGCACCAACCATGTTGTGGTGTTTCATAGCACCACCCACGACATGGTGGGTGCAACTGCACCACTCATGTCGTGGTGGGTGCAATGGCACCACCCATATCATGTGGTGCATAGCACCACCCACGACATGGTGGGTGCAACAACACCACCCATGTCATGGTGGGTGCATAGAACCTCCCATGAAATGGTGGGTGCAACAACACCACCCATGTCATGGTGGGTGCATAGCACAATAGCACCACGATTTCCATGGTGCTGGGACAACTATCTCCTACTGCCCACTTCACGGGATGTCGTTTGTTGTTTGGATTCACCCATATTCGAATCGCGTGTGTTTAATTAAATATCCATTCGATGGGTTTGATACATTCATCACCTATATTTAGTGTGTTGGGTAGTTTGGGGGGAGTATGTACTTAGTTATTCGAATGTTGTGTGTGTGTTTGGTTGTAGCTGGACATAGGTTCTTTTTTTTATTGTAGCATGATATTATGGTTTGGAATTCTTCCTCTTGACTTGAACCAGTGACTTTATACAAATTTTATTGTGTTATTTCATATATATATATGGTTAGTAGATATTTTGAAACCGTCTTATTGTTAGATTTTATTATTGTATGACAGCACATCTATGTGTCTTTAAGTTGCAAATCATTTAATATTTCTAAACTGAAGTGTGTATGTACAAAATCATTGTGAAAGTATAAGCATTGTTGGTGTATGATTTCATACATTAAATTGCTAAGTTTAGTTGTGAGTTTGGGGAGGTCCATGAGTTATAGCATGGGATAAGCATAATATAAACGCTGCCCCAACTTCTCTTATTGATTTTCATTGTGAAAGTAGCTTTGTAATGTGTCTTGTTACATTTATGTATCAGAGGCCATCTTGTATATGTTGTGTTTTAAATTGAATTTTAGAACTCAGATTTGATATCATTGTAGAATGCGAGATTATGTTGTTATTTAGAGTGGTCTCATGATGTTTTGCCATGAGAAGTTGATTTGTTTATGCTATTGATTTTATGACAAAAAGTGTGAAGACCTTGTCAGTTTGTCTTTAATTTGGTTGCAACAGTGCTATAACTTGGTTTATGTATTCTATTGGTCAAGAGGCTCATCCATTCCTATATGTCGATGTTTAATCTTCTTGAGCATGTGCCTATGCATGGTTTGACACTGTAAGATGTGTTATTTCAGATTTATTTATTTAACTTAGAACCTATTGTAATGTTGTTTATGGGTCCATGTAAAGGGATTGGGCTCCTTTGCAACACCTGGGGTCAAGAAAGATGGACTATCATGAGGTTCCTTGTAAGGATGCATGAAGTTCAGCCCTCTTGGGCATAAGGGAGTTTACCTTGTTTAATCCAGTGATAACTAATTAATGAATGGGAATGGATAGTTAGACAATTAAAAAGATAATAATTGATAGTGCCTCATGACTCAGTCCTAGGGAGGATGTTTTAGGTTGAACATGAGAAGACCGTGGAGATGGTAAGCCAATCTCCCTTGGTCTCTCAAAGGTTGAGATGGCTCTGCATGCCCTTAGGTGAGAGCCTTGTGTTTGGTATGGAATGTGATAACACTCCCTTGTACATGTGTTTCCCTTATGTTTTTCTTTCGCATTTATGTCTTGATGATGTGTCGGCCTCTGGGAGTTTCTTGATTGTTGTTTACAGTGGTGTTTAGCTCATGTTTGTGGAAGTCTTTTGGTCTTAAGCGTCAACCTAGGAGTAGAGTGTATGTTGGGACCTAGAGACATCTCCTAGCTCGGGGGGTGGTTCCTTGTAGGTCCCACATTGGTCAGGAGGTTGGAGCTTTTTGCCATTGGGTTTTTTTTTTCCTTCTTGTTGTTGTGCTTCTTATGTGTGGACTTGGACTTCCTTCGTGATGGCTATTGATTCTATGGATCAGATTTATGTACTAAAAATTCATGGCATGTGAGTTGTAATGTTATGTAATAGTGTAGAAACATTTGAAAGGATGAGTAAACCTCATGACCATATGGATTATGTAATAGTAGTATGTAGTGTATCCATGATTGCATATTGGACTTAGTCAACCAATGGAATTCTCTTATGATATTGTTTTGTATTGGTTCACATGTAATATTTATTTATGTATGGTTAATCCACTTATTGGAAAATATTGTAACCATGTGTAGAGAACATAAACACTTGTGATGAGATTGCCATGCCTATGTTGTAATGTATCTAGTTAGTTGTATCTTTAAGTGTTCACAATTGAAATAGCCTTGAATCAGAAATGTGAACATTTATGTGACATTATCATGTTATGTGATGGTTATACATATAGTTAGATCCATGTTGCAATGAAGAAAAGATGTATTTGTTTACTTTCATCATATTATGCTCAAAATAATGAAAATGGACCATTGTATGGAAAAGATGAATATTTAGGTATACTTGGATGCAATACACTTATTTGTTATATCATATCTATGAGACTCTTAAACTTGTCTAAGGACAACTAAACAAAGACCTTATCAATCAATAATGTTAGATCAAGAAAGCATGACTTATACACAACAAAAGCACTAGTCAACAACATAGAGACTAAATCAACCATGAGGCTGCAAATAATAATAAAACTTAGAAGACTAAAAATGTAAAGGAACATAAATGATTATAAACTCGTTGGTAAGATGGCTGCAATAAGTCAATTCATGTGCAGACCATGTCAATGTACATGTAGAAGCATAGGTAGGCTAGTATGCATGTATTCCATGACAGCAATAGAATGAATGGCATATAGGTAATGTATTATGTGAATGGGCAGCGATAGTATAGTTAACATCATGGTATTAGTAGGTTGTATGGCATTTAAGTGATGAACTTTACATGTGGACAGTGATAGAAACATTATGATAATGGTAGTGGAAGCTCTTTCTTAGCATGTTAAGGCATAAGCATTTTATAGCATGCATGTATAGAATGATAGGTTAGTGATTATGCATTTCCTTGTGTGATAGATCATCTAATTGGATGCATTATAATCATGTAGGCATGGGATGTGTAATCATAAGCAATATGCATATGATAGAAGCTTCTCATTTATTTTCCATGCACTAGGAAGGGTATGTAGTATCAATGTATTAGGTTTATCAAGGCATGTTGAGGGCATTATGTATATACATGTAATCTTATAAGATGGTAGAATGCATTAAGAGATTTGAGGGCAGCCTATGTAGCATGTTCTTGTATGAAGGTATTATGGTGGTTAAGTGCATATGTATAATATCATGATGTTTTTAGATATAGTACTTAGTTAAGGATTATAAGATTATTATTGAACTTAAGTAGTGACATCAATATGCCCTAGGGAGCTAAGTGTGGCTATGTGAACATTTTCCACTTGTGTGAAGAACATGATTAGACAATCAGTGGTTTAAGCCCAACACTGAAAAGAACTAAGTGTTTAATTCTTAATCACATTGCCTAGATGATGTTGTATGGAAACTTAGTAAAAAAAATTATCCTATTTCTAGGCTAGTTAGTGTAATTTTTCCGTAGGGTTTGTTGGTGGGTGCTACAAGGAGAGAGAGAGAGAGAGAGAGAGAGAGAGAGAGAGAGAGAGAGAGAGAGAGAGAGAGAGAGAGAGAGAGAGAGAGAGAGAGAGAGAGAGAGAATGATAGAAGGGGAAAATAGAGAGATATAGAGAGAGGTAAGGAGATATCTAAATAAAGGAGAGAGATGGAGATGGAGATAATAATAAAATGACATGCTACCATCAACATAACTCCCCAAAGACATATGATATCCTTAAATTGCTGGTATGAAATGAGTAATCAAAAGTTAGTTACTCTTTCTTTCCCTCTCGCTCTAAACATTTAATTTAGGTGTTAAGTTAAAATTTATTTAATTATATAAATTAGAATAAAATTCAAATATAATTATTCTATAACAAATAAAATTTAAATAAGATATTCAATCCTCTTTGGGGAAGCAAATATAAGAGAGGCTAGGATCCTCAAAAATAAATACCTGGATTCAATGGAGCCCAACAGGATACTTACCATTGTCAATCCTCCAAGAGGATCGACAATTTGGAATTTCATATTAGATTGTAGAGAAATCAACAACGATCATGCCTCTTGGGGAATCAGGAATGGAAAAAGTGCCTCCTTCTGGCATGACTCCTAGGGGAGTAAGGAAATTCTAAGTCAAAATCCTACTCTTTAGATGATAATGAGAGAAACTTGGAGCCTCTGGGGACAAAAGGTCTATGATTATGGTTTTGTTACTACTGAGAATGGTTGCAACAAATGGAATTGGAAGTATGTGGATCCCTTAAACCTTGATCAAGTCCACATAGACATATACAACAAAGTCATTAGGAATCGAATAATATGTCCTTCTTCAGATGAGGACATTATTTGATGGTGTGGTTCTACGGATGGCAAATATAAAGTATGTTTTGGCTATAAGTTAAAAGAAGCTGCAATCGACAGGAAAGAGTGGCCATTAAACCTTTTTTGGAATAAACACCTACTCTCTAAAGCAGGGTCCTTCGCCTGGATGGCATATCAAAAAAGATCCTAGCAGGGGATAGATTAAGGAAAATTGGAATCCAGGGACCAAGCAGATGTGTTTTATGCCGGCAAAAAGAGGAAACCATGGATCACCTCCTCCTACATTGTGAATTTTCTAACACATGCTGGTGGCATTTTATGGGAAAACTAAAATTACAATGCCCATTTCCAAGAGGAATCCATGAGTGGTTCCAGATATGGCCCAAAGCCAGAAAAAAAGGTGCTATTTGGAAATATATGTAACATCCTTCCCTCATTAATAATATGGGAAACATGGAAAGAACGCAATCACAGAATCTTCCAAGACAAAGAAATGCCTCAAATTGCATTATGTGGCAAAATTGAGAAAAGCTTGATAGAACTCATGAACGAAGCTTCTAAGCAGAAAACTTTGAAACAGAATATTTTGACAAAATGGGATGTAAAACTAATGACTTCCCTTCCAGACCTGATAATCTCGACCCTCTTTGGAAATGGGAACCAACAAGCAGCTAGCAACCCGAGGCTAGATGTTAAGTGGGAGCCTCCAGAGGAGGGGTGGAGCAAAATAAACTTTGACGGAGCCTCCGCTGGAAATCCTGGCCAAAGCAGTATTGGATGTATTGTGAGAGATGCCCAGGGAATTTGTATTAAAGAAATAGTAGAGGATATTGGCCTAGCAATGAACAATGAAGTAAAATTCAGAGCAGTGTTGCATGGACTTCTACTAGGGGTGGAGTTAGGCATTAAAAAAATTCACCTGGAAGGCGATTCCTTGAATGTCATTAATGCTATTCATTGAAAATCGACGTCGAGTTGGCATCTCAATCAATGGTTACAGATGATATTGGCAGTATTAGATAAAGTGGAAGATTTTTGCATTAGTCATGTTTACAAGGAAGGAAAAACTGAAGCGGACAAACTGTCTAAATCCGCATCATGTGATGATGACGGAATCCCTACCACGTGATACGACCATCCTTGCTATGTAATGCCTCAATAAAAAGGACTCAGGTGGCATAAGGCATTAATAATGACACAATCTTTCAAAATATACGGAAACGCTAAAGCGACATGAATTAAAGCTAGCTCTCGAGTTCCAAGATTATGGAAGGGTAGACATAAATTAAGAAAGATAGTCCCTCATTCATTCACCGCATCTCTTGCTCAGCTCTCTGCGAAGACATGGAAACCCCCATCCTGCTAGAAGCAACTTGTCGGCAGATGGCCTTCCTAGGGGAAGTTACAAATAAGAGGATGCTAGAAGTACTCAACTCCAAACACCCTCTAATTCTGCATTGCATTAAGAAAATCTTGGGTGTGGAATTCCTGAAAGTCTTCCATAGATATAGAACCAACACCGACATTGCAGCTTTCTTCCTTGCAATGCTTTTGTATATGGGCATTTCCAAGCAATTAGACAAAAAGATCACCGAAATAACCTTCAAACACAGATGGTTAGGGGTTATTGACTCTACATTAGACAATATGGATGGGAATCTTAGAACTCCCTTGCCTCAAAATTTATACATGAGATTAGGGAATGAAGCGGAGGTTAAAAAATATGTCATTGTGAACTCCCTGGACTTTGAAGCTCTAACAAGATCATGACCTGAGAAAGAAAGGAACATTTCCTTCCTTCTTAAGGCGGCTAGTTTGCAACCTGGGTTCACTGCAGCTTGGAGGCGCAAATATTTGCAAGATGAAGCCCTGGTCGACCGAAGGGACATTGGAATTTTGGAAAATGGAAATATTGAGGATGGAAACTAGTGGGGCTTTGGTGGTGGAGATGCATGGATTCCCAATGATGGCAGACACCCTAGATATAAAGCTTAGTTGGTAGCACATGCCACCTGTGGTAAGGATTGCCCTGTCATTCTGGATGTCATTCTCACTGCAGAGCACAATTCCCTTGACTCGAGCTCGGAGGAGGAAGATGACCCCATCACTGGAGGCTTGGGAGCAACTGCGGGTTAGGCTCCATAGATTCACTTCTTCCCAGCTTAAAGATTACAGAGTTTTTTGAAATTTTTGAAGTGTTTTCGACAGAATTGGGAACCATAACCACCCTGGCATCCCCATAAATGATGATTATCAGGTAGTTAGATTTTTTAATATCACCATGGGCCTGTAAAAACTTTGTAAAGATTGTTATATAATACTGTTAGCATAGGGTTTTAGATAGCGACTGAGTTTGGATAGCAGATGGTTGATGGCCATGGGCCTTGCTCTATATCAACAATATTTTCCTTATTTGCTGAACTATGATTGTTTTATGGAGCAATGGTAGGGGGTTTTCTTCCCCTTGTTCTTTCCCCCTACCGCTCCTTTTTTGAACCAGGCTGTAAATTTTTAATAGGTAATAAAAACGGGTGTTGCCCCTCTATAGCTATTTATCTATTAAGAAAAAAAAATTAAATAAGATAAAATGTATAAATTTTACTATCTTTTAATTATTATTTGTAATTCCATTAAAAAACATAAATAATTAGAATACAATTTTAACCTAATTAAAAATCAACCCTTAAAAGTAGTGGAGGAATTAGAATAAATAAATAAATAATAGAATATCTAATAAAAAAAGATAATATTAAAAGAAAATAGTAAGAAAAGAAAGGTTTTAATTCAAAATATAATTATTCTATCATAATTAAAATTTTAATAAAACAAATAATTATAAATTAAATTATAATATTTTTTAATTATTATAAAAATAAATAAATAATTAAAATAAATTTTAAACTTGATGAAAAACTAACTTCTAATAAATAATATTAAAATGTATATTTTTTATTTTTTATTATAAAAGATCTCTTTTTAAAAATTAATATAAATTTAAGCGATTAATTCTATAGTCTCCATTCTTCTCCCCAATTTTAAACCATTGATTTCAATAAGTAGGTGGTTCACTTCATATAGTGAATGCTTAGACATAATAATTATAATATAATATAAATTTTATAATGAAAATATATATTTTTCTTAAAAGCGTAATCCTAATTTAATTTAAAATATATATATATATAAGTATTATATAATTATAATAATTAAATTAATCTCAAATATAATTACTAATTTGTAGTATAATATTATATTATTTTTAATATTTATGTAATATTAATTATAATTAATTTTGAATAAATAACTATTGATAATTTTTTTTTATTTTTTTTTTAAAGGTGGCAATGCCACTTAATATATTTTATTTATATATTTCTTTAAAAAAGTTGGTTCAAAGAGCTCCCAGAGAAAAGAACCAGAAAGAAAAACTTTGATCCTTGCTCGATAATACATATAAAGGTTGTGAAGCTCATATCCCTAATATGTCAAAAAATCCCATCCCTAATATGTCAAAAAATCCCCCATCTAGCCATAGCTAGTTAAATCTATCATCAAAACCCTGCCTAACCCACCCCTAACCCAAAGTACATGTATTACATCAAGCCCTTAGGCAAGTTACAAAAAATCAATATGTGAATATACAAGAAGCATGCATGTGTATTACAGTGTATGCAAAGAATATTAAATAAGATACAATATATCTCAATAATAAGACCTATCGCATAATGTTCAGAATACGAAATGCCAGAAATCATCCTCGAGTATCGAATGCCTCTTGGAGTATGTTCAGCAAGATGAAGTCTGAACCAAACATCAAAAAAACTGTACACATTTACATAGCAACCCACAGACTGCCTAACTTAAGAATTTATGAATCTTGAAGTCCGCATGCTTCATAGATGCCCAAATTGACATCCATTCACATCATTCAGATACAACAAATCCACGAAACCCCGCAATTATAATACCTCACATACAAACTTTCTATCATTATGAAAAAGACAATTGCCCATCAGTGTGCGATATTATCTTGTACACGTCCTCAAAAATTAGTTTTCTAAGAGTTGGAAAAGAATCGAGATCGCAATTCGGACCCATCATATTAAGCTCCACCTTAGAAATTCCCATATTTGCCAAATGATATGCAACCCAGTTCCCTTCTCTATACACATGTGAAATGGTAAATTTTACAAATGTATCAATAAGAGCCCATGCTTGTTCAAGCAAATATTTTATCTGCCAATTGTCAATATTTCTCTTCATGCAAGCGTTGATAATAAAAGTTGAGTCACCTTCAATGTGAATATAAGAAATATTCAATTTTTTTACTAATAGAATGCCTTCAAGCAAAGCATATGCCTCTGCGAAGTTGTTAGTACCTGGTGGAATGGAAGCAGATTTTAAAGCAAAAACACACCCTGAGTGATCCCTTATGCATACTCCTACTCCTGCATCACCTGGGTTCCCTTTAGAGGAGCCATCAAAATTCAATTTGAAATGCATTGAATCTAGAGGACACCATTTCACTTTATTTCTATCAACTTTACTAGTTCTCACTCTCAAAAAACAAGGTGATACATGAATAGAAATGCCCTTCCAGCAATTAATAACTTGGCCATCCCAAGAAGTAAATTCCCTATTTGGATTTAAATGATTTGAAACATGAGCATTAACCAGTTTTGTCACTGATTTTTCAATGTAGTTGAGAGCATCAAAAAGAGAAGATGTCTACTTTCTAAAAATACGCTTATTTCTTTCCCACCAAAGTGACCATACTATTGTGGATGGGATCACTTTCCAAATACATACAAAAAGGGAGGATGAGTATAAGACTGGCTAGGACTGGAACACATCCCACACATTATTTGGAAGAGGGATGCTAAAGGAAAGTTTAGCAAGTACAAACATCCAACAATAATGAGAAAATTCACATTGGAGGAGAAGATGATCCAACATTTCATCATGCTCACCACAAAGTACACAAGCAAATAGAGGTGTAATATTCAATTTATCAAGTCTCTCACTAGTAAGTATTCTCTTGTGTAAAGAAAACCAAGCAAACATCCCTGCCTTGAGAAGAATATTGTTGTTCCAACAGAAGTTATAAGCTCTTTGTGAATAGGATTGAACAGACATCAAATGAATTGCCTTATACCCTTCCTTAATAGAGTACTTTTTGTTCTTTGAAGGGTGCCATATCAATTTATCCAAACCATTAGAAATAAATATAATACGATTCTTGAGAATCAAAGCAAAATTTTCCTTTTCATCAGGAGAAATTGGGAGTGAAGCTAGATTCTTCCAAATGACCTGGTTTGAAGGCTTCTCAAGATCATCTATGTAATCATAAAGGTAAGATCCCCAATGAGTAATAAATATAGGGATCAAATATACTAGAGATTCATCAAGATTAAGAGGGGGGAGACCACTCCATGAACTATGCCAAAAGTTGACATCTTTGCCATTATGTACTTACCAAGATAAATATCTAGTAATCACATTCCTAGAAGCCATCATGAAGTTCCAAACTGCAGACCCTGATGGAGGATCAAGGATAGTAAAAATACGTGAAGGGTTAGGAGTATGTAAATACTTTCTTACATAATTTGACACCACAAAGCATGTGGATTTACATAAATATTCCAAACCAGCTTTCCCCCAAAGGCCTTATTCCTTTTTGAAAGATTGTGTAGACCAACCCCGCTCGTAGTTTTACTGGGAGTCATCTTGTTAACAGACACAAGAGGGATCTTTTTATCTTCTGAAAGAGTGATTTTCCAAATAAAATTTTGAATAATTTTTTCGATATGGGAAACAATAGATTTTGGGGCTTGAAGGACAGAGATGTAATAGTTTGGGTTTGTAGCCAAAATAGTTTTGCACACAAAGATTCTTCTTTTTAATCTATCAATCATAGAATCCCAAAATGAAGATTTCACTGCTCCCATAAAGAAAGGGAATCCCAAGTACGAAGATGGAAGATAATCCACTAGAAAGCCCAAGGTCTAGTTAATGTTGTTAGACACCATTTCAGAAGTATTAAATATGAATAATTTAGATTTCTGGGCACTGATTTTCTGCCCAAGTCTGGAAGTATATATATCCAACATTATCTTAATATGCCTTGCCTCTTGAATATTGGAACAACCAAATAAAAGTGTATCATCCACAAATAAAGTGTGGGTGATGGAAATTGAAGTGTTAGGGATGCACACCCCCTTCCAAAGACCCAACGTCAGCTACTTATGGACCAATCTGCTGAAAGATTCTGCCATGATAATAAAGAGAAAAGGTGACAGTGGATCACCTTGCCGAACTCCTTGAGTGGCTCAAAAAAAACCAGAAGGATTACTATTAATAATAATTGAGAAATGTGCACCAGAGAGACAATTTTTGATCCATTTGCACCACTTATCTAAAAAGCCAAACTTTTTAAGCATTCTCAAAAGAAAAGGCAAACAGACTTTATCATATGCTTTCAACATGTCTAATTTAACTATGAAAGTAGAGGACTATGAAGAGTTAATTGAGTGCAAATCTTCATGGGCCACAAGCGCACCTTCCAATGTTTCCCTACTAGGAACAAACCTCCTTGCTGAGGAGATATTACTTTAGGAATCAAGGATTTCAACCGGAGATAAATAGCTTTTGTGAATATCTTGTAAATTGTATTACACAAGGAGATGGACCTAAAGTCTGCAAAAGATTGAGGGTTGTTGGATTTGGGGATAAGAGAAAGATGGGTCAAATTAAAATTCTTGAGAATAAAAGCTTTTTGTCTTGACTCCTCCAAAGCCATTAAAAGATCAAAACTTAGAACATCCCAACACTTTTGAAAAAATAACATAGTAAAACCATTAGGACCTAGAGACTTGTCAGGAGCCATTGAAAATACCACCTCTTGGAGTTCAGCAAGAGAGAAAGGTTGCATCAGATAATCATTATCACACTATGAAATTAGATAAGGGATGGAGTCTAACAATACCTCGACATTGGACTCCCCAGGAACAAATGGAGGAGAGGGAGCAAGAAGATTTTTAAAGAAGAGTTCACCCTCTTCCCTAATTTCTTGTTCATTAACTAATTTTACACCTGAGAAAGAGGCATTGATAGAAAAGATAGTAGATGCAGCTTGCTTAATCTTTGTAGATGCCTAAAAGAACTTTGTATTTTTATCCCCATCTTTTAGCCATAGCTCCCTTGATTTTTGTCTCCAATACACCTCCTCTCTAGAGCATAATTCCTCCCAGTAACTTTGTAATTGCTTCTGCCTTGAGAAGGTTTCAAGGATTAATCCCATTAGAAAAGATAAGTTCATTGATGTCCTTTAACTCCTTCTCTACATAGGATTTCTCTACAAAGATGTTTTTGAATACTTCCCTATTCCAGACTTTGATATTTGCTTTTATAAACTGCATTTTTATATAGAATTGAAATATTTTGTTCCCCCTACAAGATGGAGCACTTACCCACCATTGACGAAGCAGAGAATGAAAGTGTGGGTGTTGAAACCATATTCTTTAAAATTTAAAAGAAGATCTATGATGAGAAACTTCATGTTTATCCAAGCATAGTGAGATAGGGAAATGTTCAGATCCAGAGAAAGATAGAATATTAGGGCTAAAAGTATATCTCTAAAGGATCCATTCATATGAAGTGAAAAATTTGTCCAATTTGCTTGCAATTTGAGGAGAAGTTCTCTGGTTTGTCCATGTAATTTGACCATTGGAAGGTAAAATGTCAAAAAGAGCATTATCAGACAGAAAAGATCTAAAGTCATCAATCACCTTAGAAGTAGTAGGGTTGCCTCCTTGTTTCTCATCCTAAGACAAAATGGCATTAAAATCACCTCCTAAGATGATTTTATGAACTCCCTGTTGATGAATCTGACAAGATAGAGTATTCCAAAGAGCATGTTTCTCATGAGGAGTTGTTGGACCATAAATATTAAAGAGGAGAAAGGATAAATCAAAATTTTCAATAAGAATAAGGTGCCAATTTGTCCCTTGGTTCAATGATTTTACTTTGATTGTCTTGGGATTCCACAAGGTCAGAATACCACCTAAATCCCCTACTGCAGAAACATGTATGAAATCCCATAAAGTCTATTTTTTTAAAATCTTTTGAGAGGCTACATCAGAAAGCTTTGTTTCTTGTAATAAAATGATGTCTTCTTGGGAGGAATCCAGTTGTTGCTTGATCTGCCCCCTCTTGTCAGACGCATTCAAACCTCTGACATTCCAAGATATGATCCTCACTGCACCTGAGAAGAGAAACATGCTCCTCTTGGTCTTGAATGGGGTGAAAACTTATCTATAATTGTAGACTGGATACTAGTTGTGATCTCTTCTTGGATTTTAAGAATCTTGGGCTTTTGACCTCTTTTCTTAGGTGTTTTAGATAACAGAGGAGATGAAGAAACTGATTGAGCAAGAGAGAGGTGTTGAGAAAAATCAAAGTCAAGCTATGTGGGAGGTTCAAAAGGCTGATATGAAGTATCTTCAGCCACTTAGTGATCAACATGACTAGATTCCAAAAGGGGTGAAAAAGTGGATGGTGAAGTATTAAGAGCAATTTCTAGGAATTCCTCAATTTCTAGGAATTCCTCAAGGGACATCTTGAATTTCTAGGAATTCCTCAAGAGCAATTTCATCAATCAAGTTCAATGCGATAGAGATAAGCATATCATGTGCCATTAATTCGATATTTGGAGCATTCGATGAGGATCCAATAGTGGGGAGATTACGACCAACCACATGGAAAGGTTGGCAATTAAACATCAAGCTATGAACTAGCTTATCCTTTGCATTCGGTGAACGAGAAATTTCCTGGAATTGAAAATCTAAGGGCCCCACGGAAGTTAAACTCAGAAAATAAGAAGCAAGCTGCCTAAAGAGGGAGGAAGCAAATATGTTCTTATACAACCAATCAACCAAGATTGAAGAGTAGTGGATCTCAAAAGATAAATTCTTATATCTACCCACAAATTTTTGCAAAGAACATGAACGAGAGATAACAACCTGAGATTGGGGAGAATTCTTCCAATTGGAGGGATTTGAGCTTTTTCTGTTGGAAGTAAAATGTCTGCCATACAACCTAAAAAGAATTGAGAAGGGATCAAAGAAAAAGAAGGATCTTCCTGGAACTAAACAACCTGGAGAGGTCTTGTAGCATTTTCAACATTATTATGAGGTACGGGACTCTCTGATAAGTCAGCTACACTTGTTGTCCTGCTTGGTGGAGAAGAAGGAGATGCAACTAACTGATAAAAGGAGCATTTATGAAAATTAGTCACAAAATCCTTGCAAACCCTAACAACATCAACACCTAATCCTTGACACTGCGAATTAAAATGACCTAATTTATCCATACGGTCATCAACATCTTTGGTACCCTAAATGCAAATGTCTTGATTCCATTTTCCTATGGAATAAGTGATTGAAATAGACTTAGGAAGTGGCTTTGTGAGATTTAGCAGAAGACATACCCTGATGGTTAAATGGGCAAGTTCGTACAGGATAATGTCATGATTAATAAAAATACCCATTTGATTAGCCAAAATTTCCACAATGTTTGGATCATGATACTCAAGTGAGAGCCCCGGGAAAGCAATCCAAAAAGGCATGAAAATGGGAGGAACTGAATTCGGACAAAACAATCTTATACACACCCTCAGACTTGTCTGATTCTCCAGTGTTAGCAGCATCCGTGACCTTTGGCAAGACTAGAACCCGACTACCCTCTTTAGCTCTATCATTTGAAAGTTGCCCATTACCTTCTGCATCTGAATTTTGTGCAAGAGAATTGGAAAGAGATGCGCAAGGGGTTTTCTTTCTCCAATTATGTGTAACCCGTTTTGGTTTGAAGGGTGCTCCTTGGCACAAATTGTTTATTGGAAGAATGTTTGGGGTTGAAAGAAATTTGGGGTTTATCAATTGGGTATTGTTTGGCCAGGTCACATATGATAGAAGATAAACATGATTAGCCTAATAAAAGTGAAAATAGACATTTTTTAAATAACTTAATGAAAAATATTAAAATTTATGACTAAAAGTTATTAAATTGTTTTGCATATATTTAAATGATTAAAAAAATTATGATTTTCAAAAAGTATTAAAAATTAGAATAATTTCAAAAAATATATAAAATATAATTATAAAGAATACATATAATAATTAGGTTTATTTTTTAATAGAAATATTTTTATTTAATTTTAAATTTAATTTCATTTAAACTAAATGAAATCATTACAATTTTTTTATTTTTTTAATAGATTAATAACTGCAGAGGGGCAGCACCCTTGTATTAATCAAAACTTTTGAAAAATGCATAGTTGTTTCAAAAAGAGTCATAGGGGGAAAGAACCAATAAGAAAACCCCCTACCATTACTCCAACAGAAAATACAAAAAAGCCAGCCACACTGGTCGATATGCTAGAAAGCAAGGAGAAAGCAACCAGAGGAGAGAAATGTCGGTTGGACCAAAGACAGTGTATGAAATTTGAACAAGGAAGTCAGGATTCTTTTGAATTTGAGTCTGGGTCCTTGGTACTGGGAGAGTAGGGGCAGTAGTTGCATCCAAAATTACCGGGAAATCATTCCCGCAAGCTACATGGACCAATGATTCCGCTTTCTCCCAGGGGTGACGGTCATCATCTGGAATCCATTCTTCTCCACTGCCAAGCCCCCAAGAGTTGCCTTCAACCATGTCACCATTGGTCATAATACCAAGGTCTTCTCTTCCCGAAAGCCCTTCTGCCTGGATATAGGTGCTTCTCTAGGCAGCCGTGAAGTCAGGCTATATACCGGCAATCTTGCAGAGGAGCTCAATATTTTTAGTAATAATGGGTTAGGAGGCTTCCAAGGCATTAAAGTCAAGAGAGCTTATGATCACCATTTTTTGCACCTCCGCACCATTACCCAAACTCGTATAATAGTTTTGGGGAAAGGGCAATCTAATATTTCCATCAATATTATCCAATACTACATCAATTTCCCCAAGAAATCGATGCTCAAACACCATTTGGGTGAGAAGCTTCGCCCTTTGCTTGCTAGTCCCTATATAGAGTAGCATGGCTAGGAAGAAAGCTAGGATGTCTGCATTAGCTTTGTATCTATGGTCTGCATTAAGGAATTCCTCCCCCAAAATCCTTTTAACACGATGTAGAATCAAAGGGTGACTTGAGGAGAGAACTGATTGCAGACGCTTATTAGAGATTTTTCCTAAGAATGCCATCTGATGGCAGGTTGCCTCCAACAAAATTGGTGTTTCCATTGAAAGAAGCAGAGCAAGAAATGGGAAGAGTTTGATGTGTTTAAAATAAGCAGGTCATCCTTTATTTAACTCACCATCTCAAAATGGTTGTGGAGCTCAAGGGCTTAGCTAAGTGAGCCAAAATAATTCACACAAACAAGGTACATCTTAAGCATGCCACCTTAATCGCAATTGATTGCCTCTTTGATGCCAGTCGTCGTTCATCTTTACCATATCTAAAAGTAATGATGCAAATAAGATATCTTCTGACAGCATCTAAACTAGAGCTTGAGTAAATGACCTTGGTGGGGTCATACTTCCGAAACCAAAAAGAATACCGGTTGGGGGTAGTCAAGAGGCTGGAAAGAATAAATCTCTCGATAAGTACTACCAACCGGTAATGGCCAAAGCCATCGGGGACACAGACATCCCTTCTTAGGATAAGATCAGATGTAACACTACAGCCATAATAATTATCATAATCAAAATGTAGATGTGCCCCCATTTGATTCGGTTATTCAGAGAGAGACCTGAATGCAGCCACTTATCAGAAATTTGTTAGAAAATCATTCTGGCAGCAACAACAAAGGCACTGGAGTAACTCTGAAGAGATCCTAAACCGGAGTGTACAATTTACCGATTGGGGGGTAACGTGCAAGAGGCCTACATAAATAAAGGCAAAGCCAACTAGTAAAGATCAAGAAGTTGGGACCGATACCCTTACTGGTATGAGCCAGAAAGACCACCATCAAAGGGAGACCCGTACCTGGTAAGGGTACATCCCCCGATTTGTACTCCCGACCGGTAGAGACCAAACTCCATGGAACCAAAGTGGTTCATACCTCTGCCAAATTAAATACAATATTTAAACCATAATGATTTCTATAATCAAGATTTATCTATGCCTGAGCTGAATGCCCGGATCAAGACCATTGACTACAATTGCCAACTTAGATAGTTTGTCTGCCTCCACATTGCCTTCTCTATAGATATGGTTGATCCGAAATTCTTCAAAGGTCTCAAGAAAACCCACCATAGGTCAAAGCCATAGATTGAGATGCCAATGAGGGGTATGGTTCTTAAGAACAACATTGATAACATTTAATGAATCACCCTCCAAATGGACTCTTTTTATCCCCAACTCAGCCCCCAATTGCAAACCTCTAAATGCCACTCAAAATTCAGCCTCATTGTTAGTCGCCAGACCGATGTCTTTAGATATTTCCATAATGCAGATGCCATCAGAATTTCTAATACAACATCCAATACCACTATGCCCTGGATTCCCTACAGAGGCACCATCGAAGTTAATCTTATGCCAACTTGGTTCTGGGGGTTCCCACTTAACATTCAATCTTGGATTAACTGGTATCTTAGGATTACCATTACCAAAAAGTGAGGGGATGTTAAAATTTGGGAATGTAAGCTTTAACTTCCAATCCCAGTCAATGTATAGATTCTTTTTCAGCGATTTGGACTTGGCCTCTTCGTTTGGGAATTCAACCAAGTGGTTCTCAATTTTCCCACAAAGGGCTAACTAGCCCATATCTTTATCTTGGAAAATTCTCCAATTCCTTTCTTTCCAAATTTCCCAAATCATCAGTGAGGGAAGGATAACAAATAAGTCCCCGAATAATGCCTTGCATTTTGATTTAGGCCATAGTAGAAACCAATCATCCAAACCTTTCAGAAGAGGGCATACCAGATTTAACTTACCCATAAAATGCCACCAACATTTGTTGGAGAAATTACAGTGTAGCAAGAGGTGATCGATTGTTTCCTCTTGATTTTGACATAATACACATCTACTAGGCCCATTAATACCTAATTTAAGGAGGCTTTCATTAATTAAGATTTTCCTCTAAAAAGCCATCCAAGAAAATGAACTTGCTTTAGGAAGAACATGTTTGTGCTAGAACAGCCTAACTGGCCAATCCTTCTTATCTACAACAGCTTCTTTCAATTTATAGCCAAAACATACCTTGTACTTACCATCAGAAGAGCCACACCATCTAATGATTTCCTCATCTGGGGATGGATGAATAATTCAATTCTTTAGAATATTAGTAAGAAGGTCTTTCTGATTTTGGGCTAGAACCAATGGGTCCAAAGAGTTCCACACCCATTTGTCCATACCATTCTCCTTAATTGAATGACCATAGTCACATACCTTGTGACCCCAAAGCTGGCAAGTTTCTCTCATTATAGGTTGGAGAATGGGGTTATGACACAAAGTTACATTGCCACTCCAAGAATCTAGCTAGAAGGATGCATTCCTCCCATTTCTGACATCCCAAGTGACCTGATCGCTAATGATCTCTTTGCACTCTAGAATAAAATTCTAAATGGTCGAGCCCCTAGGAGGATTGGTAACTGTGAGAATCCTTTTAGGCTCAAGAGAATCCAGATATTTTTGTTTAAGGATTCTTGACCATCTTTGATTACCACCTCTACAAATTTCCCACACCAATTATGCACCCATAGCCAAATTCATAATAGAAATTTGACGAATGCCCACACCTCCAGCATTTTTTGGTTTGCTTATTTTTCCCCAGGAAATAAGTGGAAACTTCCCTTTATCATTCAAGCCATTCCAAAGGAAATTTCTCGTTATGGTGATTAACTCATCTTCTATGGAAACCGGTAGCTTCAAACAAGCCATGGAGAAAACCGGTAAGGCAGAGAGGATTGATTTTATTATAGTAAGCTTGCCGACAAATCATAACCACTTCCCTTTCCAATTTTCAAGCCTAGCTTTACATTTCTCAATAAGATGTGTCCAATAGAAAGTCTTATTACGACCACTAAAAAGAGGAGTCCCAAGGAATTTACCTAGAAAGTTTTCCACTCTTAAATTAAGGATTCTTGAAAGGACCGCTTGCATATTCGGCATCGTGTTAATAAAGAAAACTTCTGACTTGTTCCAATTAATTTTCTACCCTAAAGCCCTACAGTAGTCATTCAGGCATGTATTTATTATCCTTGCCTCTCTTCTGCTAGCAGTTCCAAAAATAATAGTATCATCAACAAATTGCAAGTGGGTTAAATGTTCAAATCATGTTGCCACATTGACACCCACCCAGTGTCCATCACGGTGAAGAGATTTAATCATCTGACCTAAAGCTTCAACCATAATTATAAATAGAAATGGCAACATAGGGTCCCCTTGGAAAATGCCTTTTGTTGAAGGGAAGAAACCATGAGATGAACCATTAACCAAAACTGAGAATTTGGGGGTTGATAGACAATTATTGACCCAAGTGATCCATCCATTACAGAAGCCAAATTTCATCAATACTTCTACAAGAAATTCCCTGTCCACCATATCATAGGCTTTCATGATGTCCAGCTTTAATATCATACAAGAAGCTTTAGTCTTCCTAGCGGTGTGGAGGGTTTCATTAGTAGAGATGATACCTTCAACAATAGAGTGACCAGGGGCAAAGCCACTCTGATCATCTGAAATAATATTTTCTAGAAGAGGTTTCAGCCTGTTAGCAATGATCTTTGTTACTATTTTATAAACTGAGTTGCATAAAGAAATTGGTCTAAAATCACCCATTTGCTGAGGGTTCTTCTTTTTTGGAACTAAGGCTAGGAAGGTATGATTGATGGCTCCTAGCATAGTCATTTTTTTCCTGGATTCTTCTACTGCTAGGTGCAAATCTTGGGCAATAATGTCCCAGAAATGCTAAAAGAAGGCCGTAGGAAAAACCATTAGGGCCTGAAGTCTTATCAAGGTTCAAATGGAAGGTAACTTTCCTGACTTCTTCTAAGTCAATAGGTTTGAAGAGCTCTATATTGTGTCTTTCAGTAATTAAAGGAGGGATTGCATCTAGAGTTTTGTTTCTTGCTTCCTATTCATTTTGACAATTGCCATTCATCAAAGATTCAAAGTGTCTTACTACTTCCTGAGCAATATCCCCATAATCTCTGGCAATACTACCATCCGATTTTACCACCTCCGATATTTTGGACCTGGTGCAATTGGCATTAGCCGATCTGTGGAAGAACTTGGTATTTTTATCTCCATCCTTAAGCCAAAGTTCTCTGGATTTCTATCTCCAGTGACTTTCTTCATGCCGAAGACTTTCATTTAGCTCTGACTTAAGAGAGTTTTCCCTTTGGAAGAGTACTTCATTCATGCCTAACTTAATGACAGAATTGGAAAGATCCTCCAGTTCTGTCGTCACCTTAAGTTTCTCCAAATGGATGTTTTGGAACTGACTCAAATTGCACTCTTTGATTTTGATCTTAATGTACTTGAGTTTCTTATTTATCTTGAACAACCTTGAGTTGTTTCCAAGAACTGGTTCATTCCACCATTCTACTATCAAATCATGTAAATCTGGCACTCTAATACACATCAACTCAAACCGGAAAGGATGGCCACCCTCAGAATGTCCTAGAGACATATTAAGGCAAATAGGGAAATGATCTGAACCTATAAGGGGTAGAATAGTTGATTCAAGAATAAGATTTTGAGCTAGACAACCCCCAACCACCAGAAATTGATCAAGAGGTTCTGCAATTTCAGTGAAACCGGTACGCCTATTCATCCATGTAAAGGTACCATTCTTAGGGACAATATCCAATAACTGATTCTTATCAACAAAATCCTGGAAATCTTTCTGAGCCATACCACTCCTTTGAATGCAATATTCTATATTCTGAGATAAAAGTAATTATTAAAATTCATGTATATTTAGAAAAATAATTTCATTTACAATATTATAAGTGATAAAAAATTAAAAAACTATTTAAAATAGACATTTCAGTTTTTAAAATACAAAGAAATCCAGAAAAAACCTAAAAAAACTATCATCCCTAAAAATTCGCTCCTATAACACCAAATTTTTTAAACCAATCATAGTGTAGATAAATAATTTTTACAATATCTTAAATTTAAAAATATAAATATTAACTTTACGAAAACCAAGTTTTTATTTGTAAGAAAAAATAATAATTACTTTTTATTGGTGCAAACTAATTGAATAAAGTAGCTTCACCGGATGCAATAGTATTGCATATGGCAAGTACTAATAAAATGAAAAGTAATTAAGTGGTTGTTAATAATAGTATTATTATTATCAAGATTAGACAAACAATAATATTAATGTTATTATTAAAAAGGATAAATTTTATAGATTTGAGAGCGCAACCATGGCAGTCGTGGTAGGGTTTGCAGGTATGTACACTTGACAGTGGCTCTGCAAGTCGATGGTGGAGCTGCAAGGTGGGCGACGGCCATCGCATGCTCTAAGCGCGAGGTTGGGAGGTGACAAGACCAGCAGGGGTGGTGATGGGAGCTACAGGGTGGGCGGTAGTGGGAGCTACAACCATTGCATGCCTTGCAAACATTGCATGCCTTGCAACCAACACATGTAACCATCGCATGCAACCATCGCATTCCCTAGGCTAGATTGCCCTGCAAACATCGCATGCCCTACAACCATTGCATGTAACCATCACATGCAACCATCACATGCCCTAGGTGAGACTAGTAGGGTCGAATTGTTTTGCATGCAACCCTATTCACGAGGTAACAAGCCAAATAGTGGCCAAACAGTGGGTGGGAGGTAGCGGCTATCTACATCTAGAGGGATTGAGTAATCCTGAGTGATGCGGTGAGCCATGCAACCAGGGTTGCTAGGGCTTGGACCCGTGGGAGTTAGGCAAGTTTCATGGCAGTTACATGACATTATATCAAAGGATAGGCATTCTTTTGGCAAAGGCCATCGGTTTATAGGCAGGTTGGAGGGTAAGGAGAGAGAAAGAAGATTTCCACAACATCGTTTTGAACGTCGACTAGATCAAATACCATAGGCCCTTTTTGACATTTGTGAGGGGACATCACCACGGTCACTCTATTCTCTATCCAAGTCATGGGCTAATCCTATTAATCTTCCAGCATATGTGACCTGGACAAACAATACCCAATTGATAAACCCCAAATTTCTTTCAACCCCAAACAATCTTCCAATAAACAACCTGTGCCAAGGAGCACCCTTCAAACCAAAAGAGGTTACACAAAACTGGAGAAACAAAACCACTTGCACATCTCTTCCTGATTCACTAGCACAAAATTCAGATGTAGAAGGTAGTGGGCAACTCTCAAATGATTCAGATAAAGATGGTAGTCAGGTTCCAATCTCACCAAAGGTCAAAAATGTTGCTAATACTAGAGAATCAGGCAAATCAGAGGGTGTGTATAAGATCATTTTGTTAGACCATCTCATTCAGCCTCAAATAGATTTGTTATGTGCCATAGCCCTCATTGGTAAACTACATTCTACTATTTCCTTTATGCAACTTTCATTTTGGGATAAACAGAATTGGTTGGGCTTGAAGGATATTTTTTTATGGATAAGCAATCTCTCTTTTTTATTGCCATTTTTTATTCCAAAGAACATAGAAATTGTGTGCATAGATATAAGGGGTGGTTTTGTAAGGGGGTTGGTATTATCACTTTGGCATGGGTTCCAAATTTTAGTCTGGATTCAGTTCCCCCCCTTTTCATGCCTTTTTGGATTTCTCTTCTGGGGCTCCCGCTTGAGTATCAAGATCCAGATATTGTGGAAATTTTGGCTAATCAAATGGGTATTTTTATCAAGAATGAGCTTATCCCATATGAACTTGCCCATTTAACCGTCAGGGTATGCCTATTGCTAAACCTCACAAAGCCACTTCCCAAGTCTATTTTAATGACTTCCTCCATAGGGAAATGGAATCAAGTCATTTGCATATAGGGTACCAAAGATGTTGATGATCGTATAGATAAATTGGGCCATTTCAATTCACAGTGTCAAGGATCGGGTATTGATGCAGTCAGAGTTTGCAAGGATTTTGTGACTGATTTTCATAAATTATCCTTTTATCAATCTATTGCATCTCCTTCTTCTACACCAAGTGGGACAGCAAGTGTAGTTGACTTATCAGAGAGTCTCGTACCTCTGAATAATGTTGATAATATTACAAGATCTTTCCAGGGTGTTCAATTACAGGCAAATCCTCCTCTTTCGGTGATTCCTTCTCAATTCTTTTCGAGTTGTATGAAAGACATTTTACTTCCAAAAGAAAAAATAACATGGCCCTCCAATTGGAATAATTCATCTCAATACCAGGTTGTTATCGTTGGTTCATGTTCTCTGCAAAAATTTGTGGGTAGATACAAGAAAATATCTTTTAAGATCCACTGCTCTCCAATCCTGATTGATTGGTTGTACAAGAACATATTTTCTTCCTCTCTCTTTAGGCAGGTCACTTCTTCTTTTCTGAGTTTAACTTCCATGGGACCCACAGATTCTCAAGACCAGGAAATCTCTATTTCACAGAATGCAAAGGATAATTTGGTTCATAGCTTGATCTTTAATTGCCAACCTTTCCATGTAGTTGATCGCAATCTTCCCACTTTTGGACACTTATCGAATGCTCCAAATATCGAATTAATGGCACATGATATCCTTATCTCTATTGCATCAAACTTGATTGATGAAATTGCTCTCAAGGAATTCCCTGAAATTTAGGATGTCCATTCTGTTGATGCTATGCCTCTCACTCTTAATACTTCACCACCCATTTTGGAGTTTAGTCATGCTAATCACCTTGTGGTTGAACATAATTCATATCAACCTTTTCAACCTCCCACATAGATTGACTTCAATTTTTCTCAACATCTTTCTCTTGCTCAATCAATCTCTTCATCTCCTTTGTTAACTAAAACACCTAAAAAAAGAGGTTGGAAGCCCAAGATTCTTAAAATCCAAGAATAGATCATAGCTGGTATCCAGTCTACAATTGTAGATAAGTTTTCACTCCAACCAAGACCGAGAAGAACATGTTGTTCTTCTCGAGTGCAATGAGGATCATATCTTGGAATGTTAGAGGTTTTAATGCCTTTGACAAGAGGGGACAGATCAAGAAGCAACTAGATTCCTCCCGAGAAGACATCATTTTATTGCAAGAAACAAAGCTTTCTAATGAATCCTCTCAAAAGATTTTTAAAAAATGAAATTTATGGGATTTCATACATGTTCCTACAATAGGGGCTTCTGGTGGTATTCTGGCATTGTGGAATCCCAGGATAATCAAAGCAAAAACCTTAAACCAAGGGACAAATTGGCATCTTATTCTTATTGAAAATTTTGATTTATCCTTTCTTCTCTTTAATATTTATGGTCCAATAGATCCCCATGAGAAACATGCTCTTTGGAATACCTTATCTTATCAAATCCATTAGCGGGGAGCTCAAAAAATCATCCTAGGAGGTGATTTTAATGCCATTTTATCTCAAAATGAGAAACAAGGAGGTAACCCTACTACTTCTAAGGTGATTGATGACTTTAAATCTTTTGTGTCTGATAATGCCCTTTCTAACATTTCACCTTCTAATGGTCAATTTACATGGACAAATCAGAGAACATCCCTTCAAATAGCAAGCAGATTGGACAAGTTTTTCACTTCATATGAATGAATCCTTCATAAATATACTTTCAGCTCTAATATTCTATCGTTCCCTGGATCTGACCATTTTCCTATTTCATTATTTTTGGATCAACATGAAGCTTCTCATCATAGACCTTCTTTTAAATTTGTAAGAATGTGGTTTCAGCACCCACACTTTCATGCTTTGCTTCGTCAATGGTGGGTAAGTGCCCCTTCTATAGGGGGAATAAAATGTTTCAACTTTATATGAAAATGTAGTTTGTAAAAGCAAATATCAAAGTCTGGAATAGGGAAGTATTCAAAAACATCTTTGCAGAGAAATCAAATGTAGAGAAGGAATTAAAGGACATCAATGAACTTATCTTTTCTAATGGGATTAATCCTGAAACCTTCTCAAGGCAGAAACATTTACAAAGATACTGGAAAGAATTGTGCTCTAGAGAGGAGGAGTTTTGGAGACAAAAATCAAGGGAGCTGTGGCTAAAAGATGGGGATAAAAATACTAAGTTCTTTCAGGCATCTGCAAAGATTAAGCAAGCTGCATCTACTATATTTTCTATAAATGCCTCTTCTTTGGGGATAAAATTAACTAATGAACAATAAATTAGGGAAGAGGGTGAACTCTTCTTTAAAAATATTCTTTCTCCTTATCCTCCTTTTGTTCCCGAGGAGTCCAGTGTCGAGGTATTGCTAGATTCCATCCCTTGTCTAATTTCACAGCATGATAATGATTATCTGATGCAACCTTTCTCTCTTGTTGAACTTCAAGAGGTGGTAGTTTTTATGGCTCCTGACAAGTCTCCAGGCCCTGATGCTTTCACCATGCTATTCTTTCAAAAGTGTTGGGACCTTTTAAGTATTGATCTTTTAATGGCTTTGGAGGAGTCAAGACAAAAAGCTTTTATACTCAAGAACTGCAATTTAACCCATCTTGCTCTTATCCCCAAATCCAACAACCCTCAATCTTTTGTAGACTTTAGGCCTATCTCCTTGTGTAATACAGTTTACAAGATCTTCACAAAAGCTATTTTTCTCTCGTTAAAATCCTTGATACCTAAAGTAATATCTCCTCAACAAGGAGGTTTTTGTTCCTAGTATGGAAACATCGGAAGGTGCGCTTTTGGCCCATGAAGCTTTGCACTTAATTAACTCTTCACAGTCCCCTGCTTTCATAGCTAAATTAGACATGTTGAAAGCATATGATAAAGTATGTTGGTCTTTTCTTTTGAGAGTTCTTAAAAAGTTTGGCTTTTTGAATAAGTGGTTAGACAAGGTGACCCACTATCACCTTTTCTCTTCATTATCATGGCAGAAGCTTTTAGCAGATTGGTCAATAAACAGTTGACTCTAGGTCTTTAGAAGGGGATGTGCATCCCAAATACTTCAATTTCCATCACCCACACTTTATTTGCAGATGATACACTTCTATTTGGTTGTTCCAACATTCAAGAAACGAGGCATATTAAGAAAATGTTGGACATTTATACTTCTGGATCTGGGCAGAAAATCAGTGCTCAAAAATCTCAACTATTCATATTTAATACTTCCGAAAAGGTGTCTAACAGCATTATCTAGGCATTGGGCTTTCCAGTGGATTCTCTTCCATCTTCGTACTTGGGCATCCCTTTCTTTATGGGAGCAGGGAAACCCTCTTTTTGGAATTTTGTAATTGACAGATTAAAAAGAAGAATTTCTATGTGGAAAGCTAGATGGTTATCTTTGTCAGGCATAATCTTTCTTGTCAAAATTGTTTTGGCTACAATCCCAAACTACTACATTTCAGTCCTTCAAGCCTTAAAATCTATTGTTTCCCATATCAAGAAAATTATTCAGAATTTTATTTGGAAAATTAATCTTTCAAAAGATAAAAAGATCCCGCTTGTATCTCTTAACAAAATGACTACAAGTAAATCTACGGGTAGGGTTGGTCTACACAATATTTCAAAAAGGAACAAGGCCTTTGGGGAAAAGTTGGTTTGGAATATTTATATAAAACCACATGCTTTGTGGTGTCAAATTAAGCAAGAAAAGTATTTAGATACTCCTACCCCATCACGTATTTTTACTATCCTTGATCCTCCATCAGGCTCTGCAGTTTGGAACTTCATGATGGCTTCTAGGAATGTGATTACTAGATATTTATCTTGGCAAGTACATAATGGCAAAGATATCAACTTCTGGCATGATTCATGGAGTGGTCTCCCCCCCCTTAATCTTGAGGAATCTCTAGTAAATGCAATCCCCATATTTATTACTCAATGGGGATCTTACCTTTATGATTATATAGATGATCTTGAGAAGCCTTCAAACCGTGTCATTTGGAAGAATCCATCTTCACTCCCAGTCTCTTCGGCTCAAAAGGTAAAATTTTCTTTGATTCTCAAGAACCGCATCATTTTTATCTCTAATGGTTTAGACAAATTGATATGGTGCCCTACGAAGAACAAAAAGTACTCTATCAAGGAAGGGTATAAGGCAATTCATCAGATGTCAGTTCAATCCTATTCACAAATAGATTATAACTTCTATTGGAACAAGAGTATTCTTCCCAAGGCAAGGATGTTTGCTTGGCTTTCTCTACATAAGAGAATACTTACCAGTGAGAGACTTGATAAATTGAACATTGCACCTCCATTTGCTTGTGTACTTTGTGGTGAGCATAATGAAACGTTAGATCATCTCCTCCTCCAATGTGATTTTGCTCATAATTGTTGGATGTTTGTGCTTGCTAAACTTTCCTTTAGTATCCCTCTTCCAAATAATGTATAGGATTTTTTTCAGTCCTGGCCAGTCTTATACTCATCCTCTCTTTTTACATGCATTTGGAAAGTGATCCCATCCACAGTAGTATGGTCAATCTTATGGGAAAGAAATAAGTGTATTTTTAGAAAATGGACATCTCCTCTTTCTGATGTTTTCAATTACATTGAAAAATCAGTATCAGAACTGGTTAATGCTCATGTTTCAAATCAGTTCAATCCAAGTAGGGAATTTACTTCTTGGGATGGTCAAGTTATAAATTGTTGGAAGGGCATCTCTATTCATGTATCACCTTGCTTTCTGAGAGTGAGGATTAGTAAAATTGACAGAAATAAAGTGAAATGGTGTCCTCCAAATTCAACACATTTTAAATTGAATTTTGATGGCTCCTCTAAAGGTAACCCAGGTGATGCAGGAGTAGGAGTATGCATTAGGGACAATACAAGGTCTATTTTTGCTTTGAAATCTATTTCCATTTCACCGAGTACTAACAACTATGCAGAGGCATATGCTTTGCTTGAAGCCATTCTACTAGTTAAAAAATTGAACATCTCTTATATTCACATCGAAGGCGACTCAACTATTATTATCAATGCTTGCATAAAGAGAAATATTGGCAATTGGTAGATAAAATATTTGCTTGAACAAGCATGGGCACTCATTGATACATTTGTATATTTTACTATTTCACATGTGTATAGAGAAGGAAATTAGGTTGCAGATCATTGGGCAAATATGGGAAGTTCCAAGGTAGAACTTAATATGATGGGTCTGAATTGTGATCTCAATTCTTTTCCAATCCTTAAAAAAATAATTTTGGAGGACATGGGTACAGGATAATATTGTACATGGTTATGCAGATATTTTCATAATGATAAAAAGTTGGTATGTGAGGTATTATAATTGCAAGGTTCCGTGGTTGTGCAATATCTGAATGATGTGAATGGATGTTGATTTGGGCATCTATGAAGTGAGGCAAACTATGGACTGCTATGAAATGTGTACAGCTTTCATGATGTTTTGGTTCAGACTTCATCTTGGTCAACATACTTCAGGAAGCATTCAATACTTGGAGATGACTTGCGGTATTCGATATTCTGGATATTACAAGATATATTGTACTTTTGTGGCATATTAGGGATTTAAGTTTCATAACCTTTCTATGTAATATCGAGCAAGGATCGGAGTTTTTCTTTTTGGTTCTTTTCTCTGGGAGCTCTTTGAATCAGCTTAAAGATAAATATAAATAAAATATATTAAGTGGCACTGCCACCTTTTCTATAAAAAATAAAAAATAAAAAATATTAATGTTATTATTATAGCTTCTATAATAATGATGTTATTCTGATTAAAGAGATAATAGAGTTGTTATTATTGCTAAGTTTTTTATCTAATTAGTTATATTATGTTAGAATAATTAATAATATGATATGTCACACCCCGCCATGAGGCCTAGAGGACATAGCAACCAAGAACATGGAAATGCAAATAATTTTTATTTTTTTGAATCAATCAATATAACATATACAAATGCTAAGATATAGTTAAACAAAATACAAAATGAATCATTTAACAAATATCCTCAAGGCCCCATAAAGATGTTACACAAGGTTATACATTAACTCAAATAATTAAAAGGAAAATGCTAAAAATTGCATTACAAAATAATACATTGATACAATAATTCTCGTTACAAGCTCAAGAATTTACATAAGAATTACATATACAAAATGATGGATCCACAATATACAAATCTCTAAAAGTCCCATGTAAGGAAATATACATAAATCTGGTACATCAATGATAGTCTTCAACTCTTCTCCGAGCCAACACGAACATGAAGCTAAAAGGGTCAAACCCAATGGGTGCGAAAAGCACTCCACCCAACCATGTGGCACCAAAATAGGTCCACCCCTCATTCTAGGAGGTGCCAATCAGACCCACTAGGTGGAAGCAAGATAAACAAGAGTATCAACATGACCCATCGGAGAAACATCATATCCATACCATCAAGGAATCAACAAAACTTAACAAGCAAGAGGCTCACAAGAGAATACCATAGAAGCACATGAATAACAACAATACATTGGAGGCTTGAGCACATTCACAAAGTAAACAAGCATGAGAAAACATACACTTCTGGAAACTTAGCAATACACAGAAGGAAGAGATACGGGTTACCACTAGGTTGCAAGGAAAGAGTGTCATCACTAGGATGTTATGGGTTACCATGGTAGATCTTCACTAGGTCCTAGCCCTTGTCCTGGGTTACCCTAGTGACCTCTCCTGACCCTTGGCCCCCATACATTCACTAGTGGACCACATCCGCCTTTTGAGGAGACAAGGTTGGTGGAAGCCATTCCAGGCCCTTCTCCATTTACCCTCAAACCTGTATGAGCATTTGTGGGTAAGGAGGCATCAAAGAATTATCTTATTTAGTGTGATCTAACTACCCACCCAAGTTTATTAATTAAGTTATCACTTGTTTACCAAACTTCTATTGGGTTACCCTAGTGACCACTTTGGGTCCCGACCTGATAGTTCTGATACTTAATGTTAAGAACAAATGCCAAGCTAATAAGATGAGAGGGGGGGGTGAATCATACAACTTTAATCTTCCATAAAAACAATAGATTCAACCTCGGTAACATATAATTCAGTAATATAACCAACTGCTAAACATGCAAACTCAAAAGCATATAAACATCATAACACTCATAACACCAGATTTAACATGGAAACCCAAATAGGGAAAAACCACTGTGGGATTTCGGACCCACTAAGAAATATACTCTTCTAGAGTATGCTCGGTTAAAAGCAAATCATGTTAAAGATTACAAACACATTGCTAGATGTGACCCGGTTAAGGGATTTCCCTCAGATCTGTTAGGATCTTCACCTTGTTAGAAGTGACCTTGTTAAAGGATTTCAAACGTTCAATCAGAATGTCACCTTGCTAGAGGGTTTTACAAATAAGACTGTTAAGTCCACTCGGTTAAGAGATTTTCTATCACTTCCCAAAATAACAGTAATAAAAAGCTATCTGCAACTTCACATCTAAAAATGCTAAAGTAGATTCTTATTTGCTCAATACAATAAGACTTATCTTGTCCATCTGCTGGGCTCTATATTCTGTTATTCAAATAGGTCTTCAAGCTTCAATGCTCGGTAATCACTATGTAGCATCCCTGTGCATACACTTGCCCACATACATTGTTTATCAACAGTTCCTTATTTATAAACAATTCACCAACCACTTAATCCCCTTGATCACATTTCCCATGATCAATCATAGCCATCAGATCTTCAAACTTTGACTAGGTTCAATGTATCCTATGATCTGAAAATGTTTTACCCCGCCTTGGAACTTGCATACATTTCTTGGAACTTGTGCTAGGGTATTGCGGTTCAATCTGAGCTATAGATCTTCCTGCCTATTTTCCTTTACCATAGATTCTTTAACAAACTTCATTCACGACATACCAATCATTTAATCAATTCTAGCTCATCAGCTTCCTTCGTTAAATAATGCTTTTATTCATTCAATGCATTTTGTTACTACTCAATTGCAACTTAGTAAATACTAAACTTCACTCGGTAGACATTCTGCCTTCATTAACTGATAGCGATAACCTTAGGGTTTACCGACTAGGTTCCTTAGGGTTTACCGACTAGGTTCTTTGCTTGGTAACATAGTATAGTATTAACCTTACAATTAACAACATATATAGGATATCAAAACAATCTAAACATCATGATCTCATCATTGTCTAACTCAGTAATAGTTGCCCATTGAATAACTTATTCCTCCCCTTATTCATCATATTCTTTCTGTGTCTTTTACCGACATTTAATACTCATCAAATCATACTTCTTAAGATATGGAAACATCATACTGAATTAGAAAATCAATTTCTTGAAATCAATGACAAAATAATAATATTAAGATAGTAAACATCCTTGATCAGTTATATCCATATTTATCAACAACTTTCTCAATATCTTTATTGAAATGCCAACAATCCCTCCTTTGTCAATTATAATGCCAACAATCTCCCCCCTTGGCATTGATGGCAAAACCAATTGATTTGACCTAATTGATTCAGATTGTTGTTCTGAAATGTTGAAATGCTCTCCCCCTATCATCAGTCTTCTCCCCCATACATTAGTCTTCTCCTCTTTTCTTCAGTCTTCTCCCCCTTTGACAACAATGCCAAAAAGTAAAGAACTAAAACATAATTTCTTCTTGTATGAAGTGATTTCCTACTATTATGTGTCAACTTCACATCTAAAATGCTAAAGCAGATTCTTATTTGTTCAATACAATCTAGACATAGAACTAATCTTGTCTATCTGCTAGGCTTCTATACTCTGTCATTGAAAGAAGGTCTTCAAGCTTCTGTGCTCGGTAATCACTATGTAGCATCCCTGTGCATATACTTGCTCGCATACATTGTTTATCAACAGTTTCCTATTTATAAACAATTAGGTAGCCACTTAATCTCCTTGATCACATTTCCCGTGATCAATCATAGCCATCAGATCTTCAATCTTGTCCAGGTTCAATGCATCTTTCAATCTAAAAAATCTTTTACCCCACCTTGGAACTTGCATATTAGTTTTGGAGCTTGTGCCAGGGTATTGCGATTCAATTTGAGTTGTAGATCTTCATGCCGACTTTTCATTGCCTTAGATTCATTTAACAAACTTTATTCACGGCTCACCAATCATTGATCAGTTCCAACTCATCAGCTTCCTTCATTAAATAACGCATGTAAACATTTAATGCATTCTGTTATAGCTCGGTTACAACTTAGTAGCAACTTGGTGAATACTAAACTTCACTCGGTAGACATTCCGCCTTCATTAACCGATAGTGATAACCTTAGGGTTTACCGACTAGGTTCCTTAGGGTTTATCGACTAGTTTCTTTGCTTAATAACATAGTATAGTATTAACCTTTACATTTTACAACATATGTATGATGTTAAAACAATCTAAACATCATGATCTCATCATTGTCTGACTTAGTACTAGTTGCCCATTGAATATCTTATTCATCCCCTTATTCATCATATTCTTTCCTGTGTCTTTTACTGACATCTTTATAATCTTCATATCATACTTCTCAAGATATGGCAACATCATATTGAATTAGAAAATCAATTTCTTGACATCAATGACAAAATGAATTAGAAAATCAATTTCTTGACATCAATGACAAAATAATAATATCAAGACAGTAAACATCTTTAATCAGTTATATCCATAATCATCAACAACCTTCTCAATATCCTTATGAAATGCCAACAATCTTTCATTGTCTGTTATAATGCAATATTGCCAACAATCTCCCCCTTTGGCATTGATGGCAAAACCAATTGATTTTACCTTAAAAGATTTGGATTGTTGTGATTCTAAAATGCTTAAATGCTCTCTCCCATGCATTAGACTTCTCCTATTTTCAGTCTTCTTTCCAATTTGTAGTCTGCTCAGTTTTCTTTTAGTCTTCTCCCCTGATAGGTCTTCTTCCTCTTTATAGTAGTCTTCTCTCGCTTTAACAAGAATGCCAAAAAGTAAAGAACTAAAACATAATTACTTTCTGTAAGAAGTTATTTCCTGTTGTTGTGTATCAACTGAGTCTCGGTCAGAGCATTTGTCTTCAATTCCTGTTCCCTATAATATTTCCTGTATTATCTCCTGTACACCTTTAGAAAACATTCTAAAGTGTATAAATCAGTATCAACTCCCAAAAGATATTCATTAGAGTCATCAGATTGATGCTTTCACCGAACTCGATTAGTGAGTAAAAGATAGGGGTAGGACCCCTAACTTACTTTTGAGTTATTCAAAAGTGTCCCTTGGTAGTGGTTTGGTGAAGATATCTGATATTTGTTCCTTTGTGCTAACATACTCCAATACCACTTTCTTCTCTTGAGCTTCTTCTCTAAGATAATGATATTTGATAGATATGTGCTTTGTCTTAGAGTGCATAACAGGATTCTTTGAAATATTAATGGCACTAGTATTGTCACAAAATATAGTTATTGGCCCGGTAACTCTCTCATTTATACCTTCCAATAGTTGTTTGATCCATCCAATGTTGGTACAATTCAATGCTGCAGCAACATATTCAGCTTCTATTGTTGACTGTAAAACACATCCTTGTTTCTTGCTAAGCCAACTCACTAGTCTTTCTCCTAAAAAGAAAGCTCCTCCACTTGTGCTTTTTCTGTCATCAATGTTGCCTGCCCAATCAGCATTAGTATAAACTTTTAAATCAAAATCATTTCCTTTCTGATATACTAAGCCATAATCCTTTGTGCCTTTCAAGTATCTAAAAATTCTTTTGATTGTTGTCGTGTGTGTTTCCTTAGGATCTCTAGAGAATCTTGCAACTATACCTATTGCATGTGCTATATCTAGTCTGCTATGAACAACATATTGTAGCTTTCCAATCATGGATCGGTAAAGTGTCTCATCAACAGATGCAGATTCATCGTTCTTTGATAATTTACAGTTGGTAGTCATAGGAGTACTTACTGGTTTTGAATCCTCCATTCCAAATTTCTTCAAGATTTCCTTTATGTACTTGGATTGAGTAATGAAAATCTCATTTTTCATTTGCAGTATCTGTAAACCTATAAAATACTTTATCTCACCGATTAATGGCATCTCAAATTCTTTGCTCATTTCACTTCCAAAGTTCTTGCATAAAGAGTCATTTCCACAAAATATAATATCATCAACAAATATGGTTGAGATCAGTATTCCATTTTCATCATTCTTCATGTACATGTTGTTGTTCTCACTTGTCCTTATAAAACCAATCTTAATCAAATAAGAGTGCAATCTTTCATACCATGCTCTTGGTGCTTGTTTCAAACCATATAAAGCTTTGTTCAATTTACATACCTGATCTTTATTCTTGTCTTAAATAAATCCTTCAGGTTGTTCAATGAAAACTTCTTCTTCTAATATTCCATTCAGAAATGCAGATTTGACATCCATTTGATATATCTTGAAATTTTTGAAAGTAGCATAGGCCAACAATGTTCTTACTCCTTCAAGTCTAGCAATAGGTGCAAAAGTTTCACCATAATCAATTCCTTCTTCTTGAGCATAACCTTTGCAAACTAGTCTTGCTTTGTTTCGAATGACCTCTACTTTTTCATTTAGCTTGTTTCTGAAAATCCACTTTGTACCGATTACCATTTTGTCCTTCGGTCTTGGGATTAGTGTCCATGTGTCATTCTTCTTGATTTGATCAATCTCTTTTGTCATAGCATTTATCCAATCTTCACTCTTAAATGCCTCTTTCACTATTCTCGGTTCAAATTCAGATATCAAACATGTGTTTTGTCTCAGTTTGTTCCTTGTCATCACTGGATCATCCTTGTCTCCTATAATCTAACTTGGTGCATGATGTCTTCTGACATACTTGGCTGATATAGGCTCAGTAGGCTCTGTATGATCTTCTTCATCACTCGGTAACTGGATATTCTCTTTATTTTCTTCAATAGTCTTCTCAGTAGGACTTCTCGATTGAACATAGACAAATTCATCATAGTCTTCTGGTTCCTTGGAATTTCCTTCATCATTTCTTTCTGCAAATTCATCAATTTTCACATTTGCACTTTCTACTATTTTGTTAGATGATTTGATCAGACATTTAAATGCTTTGCTTCTAGAAGAGTAACCTAGAAATGTTCCTTCTTCACTTTTTTGATCAAATTTTCCATTTCGATCATCTTTATGAACATAGCATCTACTTCCAAAGATTTTAAAATAACTTACATTAGGTTTCTTATCATACCAGATTTCATATGGTGTCTTCAAAGTACCTTTCTTCAATTGAACTCGGTTCAAGGTGTAAATTGTTGTGCTTATTGCTTCTCTCCAAAATGTTTGTGGCACCTTCTTTTCAATCATCAGTGTTCTAGCACAATCCACAATAGATCTGTTTCTTCTCTTAGCTATTCCATTCTGTTGTGGAGTTCTCGGTGTAGAGACTTGTCTTTTAATACCATGATCATTGCAAAATAAGTTGAACTCTTCAAATGTGAACTCTACTCCCCTATCTAATCTAAGACATTTCAGTTGTCTTCCTGTTTCATTTTCAACTCTTGCCTTGTACCATTTAAACATTTGAAAATCTTCTGATTTTTCTTTTAAAAACATTACTGACATCATCCTTGAATAGTCATCCACAAATAGTAGGAAATATTTATCACCATAATAACTTTGAACTTTCATAGGACCACAAAGATCAGTGTGCACTAGATCTAAAATTCCTTAGAAGTGTAAGACTTACTTGTAAAACTTGATCTTGTCATCTTACCCATCTGGCATCCTTGGCACATAGCATTCTCAGGTTTTTCAAGACTCGGTAGACCTCTTACTTTGTGCTTCTTGCTTATTTTGATCAGATTATCAAAATTGACATGACAAAACCTTTTATGCCATAACTAGGTATCATCTAACTTTGCATGCAAGCACTTATTCTGAGTTGAGTCAAGGTGAAATGTGTTACCTTTTGTTTGTGCCCCAGTAGCAGCTAACTTTCCATTTTTGTCATGAACTTTGACAATTCCCTTCTGAAATTCTATTCGGTAACCTGTGTTGTTTAGTTATGCTACACTCAACAAATTGTATTTCAAACCTTCAACCCAATAAACATCATTGCATCTTTCATTATCAAGAAGTGTTATAGATCCTTTACCTCTCACCAGACATGGTGCATCATTACCAAATCTAACATAGCCTCCATCATAATCTTCTAATTTAACAAACTTGTGTTTATCTCATGTCATATGATGTGAGCATCCACTATCTATAATCCAAGAATCATTAGTGTTTATGTGAGATATTAGGGCTTTTTCTTCATACCTCTCTCCATCTGATCCATCCTTGATAGCCACATAAACTACTTCCTTTGTATCAGTCTCATCTGATTTATCATCGTTGGATTCCTCATCAGTTATTAGGCATGTCTTTCTATCTCTTCTTCTAAAGTCTCGGTGTCCTCTGTAATGATTATCTTTCTGTCTATCATCTCGGTAATCTCTCTTTTTAGTAGAATCTTTGTCAGGACAGTTATTTATACTTACCTTTGCCTCTCGGTAACCTTTTGGCTAATAGTGCTTCAAACTCTTCTTGCTTTCTGATTTCCTCATATAATTTGTGTACTGCCTCCATATTCTTACAAAATCTTTCACTTGCTCCACTGTGATCTCCTTCAGAGTACTTATACTTTCTTTCATTGAAATCATTAGATTCATCAAGATAAAAAGAACTAAATGCAGATTCAACTTTATTTACCGAAGATCCACTGTTATCAAAATTACTTAACTCAAATGCATGTAGCTTACCGATAGTAGCATCTAAAGAAACTGGCATATTAGGTATAGACCTCAATTCATTGATTGCAGAGACTTGGATTGCATAAGTTGGTAGAAGGGTTCTTAACAACTTACTTGTTATATCCTTTTCTTCAATGGTTCCACCTGCTCCTTTGATTTGATTGACAATCTCCTTTAGTCTTGTACTGTACTGAGTTATGTTTTCACCTTCATTCATCCTCATAGATTCAAGTTGTCCTCTTAGACTATCTACTTTTTCTCTTTGAACATGTTCATCTCCTCCATATACTGATATGAGCTTATCCCACATTGCCTTTGCATCATTGCAGCCTTCTAGATCATTAAACTCTGAATCGGTCAATGCAAATGTTATTCAAATCATTGCTTGAATATGTTCTTACTTTGCCTTTATCTCTTCCATAGTCAATGGATAGGTGCTTGGTGTGACAAAATCATTCTCCAAATAGTATACAGCATATTCTCCAACTCCTGATAGATGTAGCTTCATCCTTTTCTGCCATGTAGAGAAACATGACTTGTTCAGCTTCGGCGCATCCCTCTTATACATCTTTGGATATTTAACTCAAGTGCCTTCAAACTTTCCTTTTGGAGTCCAAGGCTCTGATACCAATTGATAGTTCTGATACTTGATATAAGTACAGATCCAATAGCCAACAAGATGAGAGGGGGGGTGAATCATACAAACTTAATCTTCCATAAAAACATCAAATTCAACCTCGGTAACATATATTTCAGTAATATAACCAAAACTGTTAAACATGCAAACTCAAAAGCATATGAATATCATAAACCTCATAACACCAAATTTAACGTGGAAACCCAAATAGGGAAAAACCACTTTGGGATTTCGGACCCACTAAGAAATATACTCTTCTAGAGTATGCTCGGTTAAAAGAAAATCTTGTTAAAGATTACAAACACATTGCTAGATGTGACCCAGTTAAGGGATTTCCCTCATATCTGTTAGGATCTTCACCTTGTTAGAAGTGCCTTGTTAAAGGATTTCAAACACTCAATCAGAATGTCACCTTGCTAGAGGGTTTTACAAATAAGACTGTTAAGTCCACTCGGTTAAGAGATTTTCTGTCACTTTCACAAAATAACAGTAATAAAATCTATCTGCAACTTCACATCTAAAATGCTAAAGTAGATTCTTATTTGTTCAATACAATCTAGACATAGAACTAATCTTGTCTATCTATTGGGCTTCTATACTCTATTATTCAAAACAGGTCTTCAAGCTTATGTGCTCGATAATCACTATTTAGCATCCCTGTGCATATACTTGCCTGCATACATCGTTTATCAACAGTTTCCTATTTATAAACAATTAGGTAACCACTTAATCTCCTTGATCACATTTCCCATGATCAATCATAGCCATCAGATCTTCAATCTTGTCCAAGTTCAATGCATCTTTCAATCTGAAAAACATTTTACCCCACCTTGGAACTTGCATATTGGTCTTGGAACTTGTGCCAGGGTATTGCAGTTCAATCTGAGTTGTAGATCTTCATGCCAACTTTTCATTGCCTTAGATTTGTTTAACAAACTTCATTCACAGCTCACCAATCATTGATCAGTTCCAGCTCATTAGCTTCCTTCATTAAATAACGCATGTAAACATTTAATGCATTCTATTATAGCTCGGTTACAACTCGGTAGCAACTCGGTAAATACTAAACTTCACTCGGTTGACATTTTGCCTTCATTAATCAATAGTGATAACCTTAGGGTTTACTGACTAGGTTCCTTAGGGTTTACCGACTAGGTTCTTTGCTTGATAACATAGTATAGTATTAACCTTTACATTTTACAACATATGTATGATGTTAAAACAATCTAAACATCATGATCTCATCATTGTCTGACTTGGTACTAGTTGCCCATCGAATATCTTATTCATCCCCTTATTCATCATATTCTTTCCTGTGTCTTTTACTGACATCTTTATAATCTTCATATCATACTTCTCAAGATATGGCAACATCATACTGAATTAGAAAATCAATTTCTTGACATCAATGACAAAATAATAATATCAAGATAGTAAACATCTTTAATCAGTTATATCCATAATCATCAACAACCTTCTCAATATCCTTATGAAATGCCAACAATCTTTCATTGTCTGTTATAATGCAATATTGCCAACATAGATTTGACATCCATTTGATATACCTTGAAGGTATTGTAAGCAGCATATGCCAACAATGTTCTTACTCCTTCAAGTCTAGCCACAAGTGCAAAAGTCTCACCATAATCAATTCCTTCTTCTTGGGCATAACCTTTGCAAACTAGTCTTGCTTTATTTTGAATGACCTCGCCTTTTTCATTCACCTTGTTTCTGAAAATCCACTTTGTACCGATTACATTTTTATCCTTCAGTCTTGGGACCAGTGTCCATGTGTCATTCTTCTTGATTTGATCAATCTCCTCTATCATAGCATTTATCCAATCTTCACTGTTAAATGCCTCTTTCACTATTCTCGGTTCAAATTCAGATATCAGACATGTGTTCTGTCTCAGTTTGTTCCTTGTCATCACTGGATCATCCTTATCTCCTATAATCTGACTTGATGCATGATATCGTCTGACATACTTGGCTAATACAGGTTAGGTGGGCTCTGTATGATCTTCTTCATCACTCAGTAACTGGATATTCTCTTCATTTTTTTCAACAGTTCTCTCGGTAGGACTTGTCGGTTGAACATAGACAAGTTCGTCATAATCTTCTAGTTCTTAAGAGTTTCCTTCATCATTTATTTCTGCAAATTCATCAATTTTCACATTTGCACTTTCTACTATTTTGTTAGATGATTTGATCAGACATTTAAATGCTTTACTTCTAGAAGAATAACCAATAAATGTTCCTTCTTCACTTTTCTAATCAAACTTGCCATTTCTATCATCCTTGTGTACATAGCATCTACTTCCAAAGATTTTGAAATAACTTACATTAGGTTTCTGGTCATACCAGATCTCATATGGTGTCTTCAAAGTTCCTTTTTTCAATTGTACTCGGTTCAGGGTTTAAACTACTATGCTTATTGCTTCTCTCCAAAATGTTTGTGGCACTTTATTTTCAATCATCAGGGTTCTGGCACAATCCACAATAGATCTATTTCTTCTCTCAGCTATCCCATTTTGTTGTGGAGTTCTCGGTGCAGAGACTTGTCTTTTTATACCATGATCATTGCAGAATAAGTTGAACTCATCAGATATGAACTCTCCTCCTCTATCTGATCTAAGACATTTCAGTTGTCTTCCTAATTCATTTTCAACTCTTGCCTTGTAGCATTTAAACATTTGAAAAGCTTCTGATTTTTCTTTTAAAAACATTACTGACATCATCCTTGAGTAATCATCCACAAATAATATGAAATATTTTTCACCATAATAACTTTGAACTTTCATAGGACCACAAAGATCAGTGTGCACAAGATCTAAAATTCCCTTAGAAGTGTAAGACTTACTTGTAAATCTTGATCTTGTCATCTTACCCATCTGGCATCCTCAGCACATAGCATTCTCAGGTTTTTCCAAACTCAGTAGACCTCTTACTCGATGCTTTTTGCTTACTTTGATCAGATTATCTAAATTTACATGACAAAACCTTTTATGCCATAACCAAGCATCATCTATCTTTGCATATAGACACTTGTTCCAAGTTGAGTCAAGGTGAAATGTGTTACCTTTTGTTTGTGTCCTAGTAGCAGCTAACTTTCCATGCTTGTCATGAACTTTGACAATTCCTTTCTGAAATTCTATTCGGTAACCTGTATTGTTTAGTTGTGCTACACTCAGAAAATTGTATTTCAAACCTTCAACCCAATAAACATCATTATATTTTGCATTGTCAAGAAGTGTTATAGTTCCTTTACCTTTTACCAGACATGGTACATCATTACCAAATCTTACATAGCCTCCATCATAATCTTCTAACATAACAAACTTGTGTTTATCACCTATCATGTGATGTGAGCATCCACTATCTATGATCCAAGAATCATTAGTATTTATGTGAGATATTAGGGCTTTTTCTTCATACCTTTCTTCATCAAATCCATCTTTGATAGCCACATAAACTACTTCCTCTATATCAATTTCATCTGATTTATCATCATTGGATTCCTCATCAGCTATTAAGCATGACTTTCTATCTCTTCTTCTGAAGTCTCGGTGTCCTCTGTAATGATTATCTTTCTGTCTATCATCTCAGTAATCTCTCTTTTTAGTAGAATCTTTGTCAGGACAGTTAGAAGCCATATGTCCTATCTTATCACAATTGAAACATTTCAAAGGTAGTTTTCCTTTATACTTACCTTTGCCTCTCAGTAACCTTCTGGCTAATAGTGCTTCAAACTCTACTTGCTTTCTGATTTCCTCATACAATTTGTGTACTTTCTCCATGTTCTTGCAAAATCTTTCACTTGCTCCACTGTGATCCCCTTTAGTGTACTTACTCATTCTATCATTGTAATCATCAGATTCACCAATATGAAAAGAACTAAATGCAGATTCAACTTTATTTACCGAAGACCCACTATTATCAAAGTTACTTAACTCAAATGCATGTAGCTTACCAATAGTAGCATCTAAAGAAACTAGCATATTGGGTACAGACCTCAATTCATTGATTGTAGAGACTCGGATTGCATAAGCTGGTAGAAGGGTTCTTAACAACTTACTTATTATATCCTTTTCTTCAATAGTTCCACCTAGTCCTTTGATTTGATTGACAATCTCCTTTAGTCTTGTACTGTATTGGGTTATGTTCTCACCTTCATTCATCCTCATAGATTCAAGTTGTCCTCTTAGACTGCCCACTTTTTCTCTTTGAACATGTTCATCTCCACCATGCACAGATATGAGCTTGTCCCACATTGCCTTTGCATCATTGCAGCCTTCTAGAGCATTAAACTCTAAGTCGGTCAATGCAGATGTTATTTCAATCATTGCTTGGATATGTTCTTGCTTTGCTTTTATCTCTTCCATTGTCAATAGATAGGTGCTCAGTGTAATGAAATCATTCTCCAGATAATATACAGCATATTCTCCAACTCCTGATAGGTGCAGCTTCATCATTTTCTACCATGTAGAGAAACTTGACTTGTTCAGCTTCGGTGCATTCCTCTTATACATCTTTGGATCTTTACCTCAAGTACCTTAAAACTTTTCTTCTGGAGTCCAAAGCTCTGATACCAAATGATATTTCTAATACTTAATGTTAATTACATATGCCAAGCTAATAAGATGAGAGGGGGGGTGAATCATACAACCTTAATCTTACATAAAAACAACAGATTCAACCTCGGTAACATATAATTCAGTAATATAACCAAAACTGCTAAACATGCAAACTCAAAAGCATATAAACATCATAACACTCATAGCACCAAATTTAACATGGAAACCCAAATAGGGAAAAACCACTGTGGGATTTCAGACCCACTAAGAAATATACTCTTCTAGAGTATGCTCGGTTAAAAGCAAATCCTATTAAAGATTACAAACACATTGCTAGATGTGACCTGATTAAGGGATTTCCCTCAGATCTGTTAGAATCTTCACCTTGTTAGAAGTGACCTTGTTAAAGGATTTCAAACATTCAATCAGAATGTCACCTTGCTAGAGGGTTTTACAAATAAGACTATTAAATCCACTCGGTTAAGAGATTTTATATCACTTCACAAAATAATAGTCATAAAAATCTATCTGCAACTTCACATCTAAAAATGCTAAAGTAGATTCTTATTTTCTCAATACAATAGGACTTATCTTGTCCATCTATTGGGCTCTATACTCTGTTATTCAAACAGGTCTTCAAGCTTTAGTGCTCGGTAATCACAATGTAGCATCTCTGTGCATACACTTTCCTGCAAACATTGTTTATCAACAATTCCTTATTTATAAACAATTTTCCAACTGCTTAATCTCCTTGATCACATTTCCCATGATCAATCATAGCCATCAGATCTTCAAACTTTGACTGGGTTCAATGTATCCTTCAATCTGAAAATGTTTTGCCCTACCTTGGAACTTGCATACATTTCTTGGAACTTGTGCTAGGGTATTGCAGTTCAATTTGAGCTGAAGATCTTCTTGCCGATTTTCCTTTATCGTATATTCTTTAACAAACTTCATTCACAGCATACCAATCATTTAATCAATTCCAGCTCATCAGCTTCCTTCATTAAATAATGCTTTTATTCATTCAATGCATTATGTTACTACTCGGTTGCAACTTGGTAAATACTAAACTTCACTCGGTAGACATTCTGCCTTCATTAACCGATAGCGGTAACCTTAGGGTTTACCGACTAGGTTCCTTAGGGTTTACCGACTAGGTTCTTTGCTCGGTAACATAGTATAGTATTAACCTTACAATTAACAACATATATAGGATATCAAAACAATCTAAACATCATGATCTCATCATTGTCTAACTCAGTAATAGTTGCCCATTAAATAACTTATTCCTCCCCTTATTCATCATATTCTTTCTGTGTCTTTTACCAACATCTTTATACTCATCAAATCATACTTCTTAAGATATGGCAACATCATACTAAATTAGAAAATCAATTTCTTGACATCAATGACAAAATAATAATATTAAGACAGTAAACATCCTTGATCAATTATATCCATATTCATCAAAAACCTTCTCAATATCCTTATTGAAATGCCAACAATCTCTCCTTTGTCTGTTATAATGCCAACACGACCCCCAATAGAAACCACTTTCCCTACTTGCACCTAGGAATCAAATTAAACCCAAGGCCATGATATCTAAGGTGAAAGGACTCCATCCATAGCACAACTTAATCCACATGCTAGAAAAGATCTCAAAACCAAAAGTAAACAATACATCAAAGCCAACAATGAAGACTCCACTATCGGGGTAGCCTAGCAAGACACCAATCTTCTACATATCAGGATGAGAAGTAAACTTGTGCTTAAGGAATCTAACATAGACCAAGCCTAAAAGGGTCAAACACAATTCAAACAATATAATCGAATATTCAAATACAATGGACAATGCTAACTATTACCATAGTCTAGAACAAGAGAAATTATAATATAAAAGCAAGGAATGCAATATAACACTTATAAATACATTAATCAAATTAGCAATATAATTACAAAATTTACTAGCATTCCTTGATTCACAATTACACATTAACACTCACTTAAGTATGATTAAATCTTTATAATGACTAAGTGCATTACTACTAATTCCCATTTCAAGGCTAAATCAATAAATTAAAGTCCAAAATCAATCCATTTTATTTCTACAATCATAATTGGCATTAAAATACAACTTTAGATATCCACTTAATTCCAATAAGGTATCATAATTAAAAAACATATATATATATATATATATATATATATATATATATATATATATATATATATATATGTCAAAACATTATCGACGGAGCCGAAAATAATATCGGACTGAGCATCGGTTATACTGCAAGTTACAGAGGCTACAACTGTCATGAAGAGGAAATGTCGAGGGGCTGTGGGAAGAGCCCTCACCTCATGGTAGTGGGGAGGGCTTCCCCATAGCCTTGGGTCTCCCCATGGCTATGGGGTGAGCCCACCCACTACATGTGTGGCTCCCCATTTGATCGCCACAACTGAAATGCATATGAACTATGATAATAGTAATGAAAAAGAAACGCAGACAACGAACATTCGATATTGAAAACAATGATACATATTAAAAAGCATGGGTAAATACGTGTGTGTGTGTGTGTGTGTGTGTGTGAATAAACTAAAACATAGAAATATACAATAGAGAATTCTTGAAATTAGATTTAACAATATCGAATCCTAGAATAAAAGATAATAGATTTTTCCCTAGTATAATTTAATACAATTTCCCCCAAAAAAAAATAATTAAATAAGAAAACACATAAGAAGCATAACATCCAGAGCCTTAAAACAATTTCATTCAGGAATAAAAACCTTTTTATTTTTTGCTCTAATATTTGTAACCATCTCATAAACATATCCATTCAAAATAAATTACGAAAGAGGAAAAATAGATTCCCTACCTCTTAACCAGTCTAGAAAGCAATCACAAAGAAGTAGGAAACAAAGACTTTTCCAGAAGATCCATGCCAAGCCACCCAATTTCAGAAAACCTCCCAAGAATTATCCAAATCCTTTGCCAATATCTTCAACACCAGATTCTTTCCTCAAAAATTCTTAGAACAAAACCCCCAAAAATTCTTCCAAAACCCCCAAAACCAAAAAAAATTATGCAGGAAGATTCACGGCAGAGCTTCCCTCCCAAAAAGCAAAGAAACCCAAAATAAAATATCCTTTCAAAAATGTAACTCTTGACATGCAGATTCCTCCACATTAAAATTCATTAATTATTTTATTTATTAATTTGTAACTCCCACTCACATGCAAAATATTCTAATTAAATATTAATTCTTTTCTTTAAAATTGATTTTTAAAACAAATAAGAAATAATTGTATCTTTTTAATAATTTAATACAAAAGTAATGAAAATACTAAATTGAATATTTATAATTTTCTATTCAATTAATCCTTCCAATTTATAAAATAATCTAAGCCCTCAAGTTACTCAATTAAACAAGCCAAATGAAGAAACTATAATTAATTAATCTTTAAAAACATAATTTCTCCATTCGAATTAATTAAATAATTTAAATCTAAAAGTACCACCAATTCCAATTATTTTTAATTAATTAATCAACAGCATCCCAAATACTAAGAGGGGGTAAAATATTAATCATTACACAAAATTATTAACTATAAGCAAGAGCAACAATTTACAACAACTCAAAACACTGAGTACTAACAGAGGGTGATGACTGACAAGACCGACACACAAGGAACTAGGGTGCCTAATGGGGGTCTGACTGATATCTCCTTGTCCACTTTACCATTGCGTTGGAGAGCACGCTTAGACCTAAAGATTCAAGTGGAGTCAATTCTTAGTACCTGTTGTATATGGTGAAAATGGATAACAATAATAACGATATTGAAAGGCTAAATGAATTCAACTACAAAACCCTAGCCTAACAACAACAAAGATCCACCATAACATATGAAGATTACCTAAGACAATGCAAATCAAATGTAATCACAAATATTATACCATCACATGTCCAATAGGGTTTGGATCTCCATTCTTCCTATCTCCATTGATCTTGTTTGATGTATTCGCTCTCAGATTTTATGTGCACAAGAGCAGAACAAAGAACAGAATGTGGTTGCAAGTAGGATCGCATATGCCAAGTAGTCAATTGATCAAGTAGTTAGAATGATTGATTAGGGTTGATAATGAAGGAAGCATCTCCTTATATAGAAGACGCTATATGAAACGGAGGGATAAGATTGAGAGGTGTAAAAGGTCGGCTATGATTAGAGGGTAGGTAAAAGAAATAATAAAATAAGGAAAGGGGTGGGTAGTGTATGAATTAAGAGATGAATGACATGTGTCATGGGTAGAAAAGTTTAATGAATTAATTAAATAAATAAAGATTTATTTAATTAATAGAAGAACTAAGTTTAGATAATTAAATAAATAAAATATTTATTTAATTAGACTGGACAATTTTGGGTGTCTACATTTTGCCCCTCTTTGAGACAATGCGGCTTGTCGTGTTGTTTCAAAGAAGATAATATGAACTGATACAGAATTGCCCCAAGATGGGAATGATATGCCCCCTCGAGAGACTGGATGAAAATGTCTGAAAAGATTGTAGACAATCTCTCGATAAGAAAGAGAGGCTAGAATGGACTGACCGGATAAAGTGACAGAGTCATGGGATAATGAAGACTGACTTGGGAAATGAGGGCTAGGGTAGTCTATAAGATAGACCGCGAGGGAAATACATCCTCATTGTCATCTACACCTCCAAGAGATTAGAGTGCAGAGAGAGAAAAGAGCAGCAGCAGTCAGCAGCGATGGCTTTGGTTCATAGATTCTACCGTGTTCGCCGATTCTAGAGGCCAGCAAAGGCAGGAGAGCTAGTAAGTACCACAAAACCTCCTTGTACTTTGATGCATTTATTGTTGTCATTAATGCATACTAGGTAATGTAATAAATGTGCATTTATGTCAGGAAAGCATGTTTGTGTCCAAAAATGTGAATTTTTGTCTTCTAGGTCAAATCAGCAGTTCTGTGATGAACATAGGCTGTCGATTGGATAAGCTGCTGAGAGGATACACTCAAGCAGGTCCTTTAGGGAAAACTAGGATAACAAATAGGGCTAGGATTGACAATTATGTGATAGAACATACGTTTCCAAGTAGGAAACTACTCAAGAGGGTTCACTCAAGCATAGGCCCTAGGATAAGATAGATCAAGGCACTTTGTGATGAACAGTGAGTACCAAGATATAGTACTTTGTGATGAACAGGGAGTACTAAAATATGAGCAGCACTTTGTGATGAACAGTGAGTGCAAATGTGAGCCACACTTTGTGATGAACAGGGAGTGCCAAACACGTAGTACTTTGTGATGAACAGGGAGTACCACTAGGATAGAAGCAACATTTTGTGATGAATAGTGAGTGTCACTAGGACTGAGATGATTGATTTGTGTGACTGTAGGAGTATTTGCCTATGCTGGAGTCATAGGAGAGATTCCCATCGACTCAGAGGTTGTGACCTGAGTCGACAGCCGAGGATTGGGCTACGATTGAGGCTATGGGATTGAGACATATTCTGTATGTGCCTAAGTTTCAGGCGAACATGGGAATGCTAACTGCACTGGCGGAGAGGTGGCACTCTGAGACTTGCACTTTCATTTGTCAATGGGGGAGATGACAATCACCCTGGAGGATGTATACAGGATTCTGAGGATACCGATCGATGGGGAGTTAATTCCTTACGATCGAGATGGAGATAGGGATGCACTAAGATGAGTGTTTTGGGATCTGGGACTAGAGATGAGGGTGGGACATGTGGCCTAGGATACCATGACATGGACAAGATTAGCACTACCAATAGTGTTGGCAAAAGTTATCAGTGGGTTCCTCTATCCGGATAGGGTGACACGAGGGGTGGCTGCAAAGGACACAGGGGCCAGGAGAGATGATCTTGGGGTGGGTCCTTCTAGAGCTTAGACTCCATTGAGGCTAGCCATCTCTGAGGGAAGGAATTCATCATAGCCATAGAGGGCTCCCTATGTATCAGTATTGTACCATTTTTGTATGATGATGTAGATACCTGCGGGTGATTGTAGCCATATGATTTTGACATCATTGTATCATAACACTTTATATATATATATATGAGATGATTCATCTTTGCGGAAACTATATGCATGTGTACCTATGTGATGAGATGTTCTTATGTGATGCTTATGATATGGATGCAAATATGTATATGATGCAATACAATATTTTTTTTTTTGTTCTTTTATGTTTTATATGTGTATGCATGATGCAAATATGAATGTATGTAATGCAGATGAATATGATAATGAAAATGTAAATTGTGCTAACAGGTGTTGTGTGCAGGATGTGATGTAGTTGTGATATCTATATGTATGTATGAAATGCTTATATGTGGTAATGTAGGTGCAACTACATGAAATGCAAATGTTTTTGGTGTGTCATTATACTCAGTCATGTGATAGTAGGCTATGCGGACTTGAGCAGGATGATGGAAGTCAATCAAGAAAGGGGGATGGAAGATAGAAGATATGGAAGTGAAAGAGCTTCTTGTGCATTATCATCATTGAGATTTATTATGGCAAAATAGGTTATGACAATCAAGGCATATGTTCGACCTAGAAAGTCATTGTACCTGTTTGCATGGAGATAAGACAGTCACAAACAAGGAATGCCCTAGTTCACACTAGACTCTCAGTGTCCTCATATCCATGGACAAGTCATAGAATTACTAAGAGACAATCCACAGACAACAAATACAAATAGGTGACGATACCCCATCCTCGACTTTCTAGTCAAAGACATCCTCGAGATAAATCTCTAGTTAGAGACATCCTGAAAAAGCTAAAAGACATGTCACCAAAAGATAAAATCAAAAGAAAACCAAGACTCGACACCAACATCCACTGTAGTCCTCAAGTATAGTGTCTCTTGTCACTTGTATAAGTCTTATTTGATTGTGGTCACAATCTTTACTTTCACAAAAAGGATAGATAGCATGGAACCATATGTTGTCTAAGTCTGTTGAAATATTTGATTTGTTGAAGCCCATTGTTACTGTTGTCTCATCTGACTGAATCCATGAAACTGATACTTTATTGCGAAAAAGATGAAACTTTATTGCGGATCTGTGATGCAAATGTTTCTTTATTGCGGATTGTGCGTGGATAGACTAAAGGAAGCTGGAAGAAACTATACTCCTTGAAACATGTGATGTTCTCAGTTCCACACCCATCACTAGATGTAGGATTTGCCTTAGCCACAAATAGGAGCTGATTTATTATGAATGGAAAGGGAGGTGAAAAGGGAGGTTTATTATGAATGGCTAACCAATCTTGGGTAGATCAATAACAAGCCATGATGGGATTGGGTAAATTTATTATGGATGAATAGGTCGTGAGTGTGTGCAAAGTGAAAAGATGAAAGTGAATCCTGAAGGAGGGAGGAGCAATGTCTCTACGCATGGCACTGGTGACCCAGTTTTCACCATGGTACTTGCCCAGGGCACCACCGAAGTGGTTTTCACCATTGGATGAAATTATTTCTCTTTAATTTTTTTGATTTTTCAATGTTTTTTGTGTCACAAGGCGCCTGTTTGCCAGGTTTTCACCAAGTAACGATTTTTTTTGTTTTATAATTTTTTTTTGTATTTTTGAATTTTTTTTATTTTTTTGTATTTTTGAATTAGGATACTCTGAAGAGCTATGTGTAAAACCTGCGAAGGTGCATGTTGTTGATAGGATCCTCCAAAGGTTCACCCTATGTGGTTGAGAGTGGATATGCACCAGATCCATATGTTGTTGTGATGATATAAGGACCAAGCCAATTCGGTTTGAACTTGCCCTTTTTCTCTCTGTCTTGCTGATTTTTAGGATGTTCTCTGAGAATTAAGTCACCTACCTCAAATGTGCAAGGCTTGACTTTATGATTGTAGCTACATTGTTCCTTGACTGAATGATGTGTAGCTTGAGTGTCTATCTTCCTTGATGAAGAAACTGTGATAGAATTACTAGTGTTTGGACTACACAGGCCCATATGCGTGTCACCTGAAGAAGTTTGGGAATCCCTGATAACAAAGTCCTTTGAGGAAGCTCCATTAAAGGTCCATGATGTATCACCAAAAGGGGATGGATGTGTGGAACAAGTGGATGAGTTATGAAGGCTTATGACTATGAAAAGAAGTGAAAGTATCATGACATGATGGAGACTTAGGATCAACAAGTATGCTTTTTGACTTAAAATTGTAGAACTTTTGCCCCCAGTTATTTTGATATTAGGGGAGATCAACTCTTACTCTTTTTGCTTCATAGAATTTTTATGCCTGACCTTGATTTTTGCAGAGTCCAATAGCTTTTGATTTTGATTTGGACTAAAGGACTTTTCTTTATTATTGACTTTTAGTTTTTTCTTTTCAAAGCTTGATTTATGATCCCCAATGAGTAAGGGATTTTGTAATTCTTGTTGATCCAAGTCTGGAAGTGGAGTGGAAATGGAATGAGTGGATGAAATGGTAAAGCTATGTGAGTTCTAAAGAGGGCTGGCGATACGCTCAATAGATTCTTCATTGGAACCACTCTTAGGACTATTGATATCAAGAGGTGCTTGCACCACTAGAGGAGATTTACATTCAGACTTAGTAGCCACAACACTAGGTGGTTCACACCCAATTCCTTGGCATTGCAAATTGTTTGTAGGTTGTTCTTATTGACTAAATACCTTAGGAGATAATGAGAGTTGGTCAACATGAAATATATACTCACCACATCCCATGTCTTTAAACTTGAACTTTTCTTTGATCTCTGCTTGTTTTGATGTAAAAGCTTTCAAGGATTCTGGATCCACATATGTTGATGAAGGAATAGCTTCTTGATTGACTGGAATTGTTATTTTTGATCGAGGTTGCAGATTGTTGCAATATATAAATGGATTTGGATCCACTTTGACGGTCACTTCAACTCCATTGTGTGGAAACTTGATACATTGATGATATGTAGATGGTACTGCGCTCATTTCATGAATCCAAGGATGTCCTAGCAATATGTTGTATGTGAGATCAAGATCAAGTACTTGACAAACCACATCCTTTGTAACTGGCCCAACTCTGAGAGGTAAGGTGACTATACCCTTGGATGAATGCTCTTCATCATCATATGCTTTGATAGTAATTTTGTTTGTAGAATTCACAGCTTTGTCGGAATATCCCAATTGTTTAATAGTGCTAAATGTACAAATGTTTAGACCTACTCCTCCATCTATCAGGACTCATTTGATTCTATGTTTGTGTATGAAGGCTTCAATGTGTAAAGATGCATTATGTGGCTGACTTACGGAGGTGTCTTCGGCTTCTGTGAAAGTAAGGGAGTGTAGAATGGAAAGGTATTCCACCATTGCTTGAAACTAGTCCACATTCAGATTAGTAGGGATAGTAGTGTCTCTCAAGATTTTATCAAGAATGGCTTTACGTGTGGGGGATATGCGTAAGAGCTCAAGGATGGAGATGAGCGCGGGTGTCTTCCCTAACTATTCTACAAGGTTATATTCAGGCTTGGTTGATGAAGAAGTGGTGTTTTTAGCTGGAGCACCTTGCAAATTGAATTTACCTCAACGAGTTGTAACATTACATTCAGAGGTAGGTTCAGAAGAAGATCCAACACCTTTCAGAATGATCTTGGGTCTCTGGGTAGAATTCTCAGGGGTTTTGTCTTTGATGATAATGGTAGAGACATAATTGTCCATCGAGATGTGATTGATGGTTGAATCATAGTTATAAGATGCTCTAGTATAGTTGGTCTGGTCATCTGTGGCTGCAGCTTTTCCCTTGTCATGCTTTGGGAATGGTTCCTTAAACATTTCATGTTCTTGATTGGATGAGTGTCCTTCAATCTCAATGTCACCTCTATCAATGAGATCTTGTATGATGTTCTTCAGTCGATGGCAATTTCTTGTCTTGTGGCCCTTGCTTTTATGAAATTCACAATACTCATCATCATTCCACCAATTTGGTTTGACCTTTGGCTCATATGGAGGTAGATCTGGAATTTTTATTATCTTGTTTGCCACTAGCTTCTTGAAAACTAATTCTAGTGGTTCTCCCAATGGGGTGTACTTCCTTCATGATCTGGAAGTTGTTTGAGTATTCACTTGGTTGTTTGTAGAGCTTGATCCAGAAAAAATGATTTTAGGTCATACTGTATTGGCATCAACAACACCATCATTGACTGTGTTCTTGTTTTTGTTCCAAAATCTTGGCTTGTCTTTTCCTTTAAAGTCATCTTTGTTTTCCTTGAATATCTTAATGACTCCTTGTTCAATTAGGACCTTCTCTGTTGCTAAGCCTTTTTCAATGACGTCCTTGAAGGTGGACAAACAAGCTTTCCTTAAGTCATAACCAATCTCTTTGTTAACATTTTGGGTGAACATTTCTACCATTTGTTTTTGTGGAATTTCACAAGAGCATCTACTAGCTAGATTCCTCCATCTTTGTAAAAATGATGAAAAAGACTCTCCCTCTTTTTGCTTGGTGTTGCACAAAGTAGTGACTGATATGTCTATCTCTATATTGTAGGAGAAATGTTGGATAAATGCCTATGCTAGGTCATCCATTGACTTAATACTAGGTGGGAGTTGGGAGAACCATTCCATAGCCTAATCACCTAGGCTTTGTGGGAATAATCTCATCAAATATGTCTCTTCTGCTGCTACCTCAATGCAAGTTGTGAAAAACTATCTTATGTGTGCCTTAGGATCCCCTTTTCCTCTATACTTATCAAATTTAGGCGTCACAAAGTGTGTAGGAAAAGGAGGCATTGGAATGCTCTTGTCAAATGGATAAGGACATATCTCTCTCATTGTGTATGTTGGCTTTGGTGTATTTATGTCCTCCATTTTCTTTTGTAAGTCCCTGATTTGTTGCTCCAAATTGCTCTTAGGTGGAGATCGACTTCCTGGACCATACCCTATGCTTGAGGCGCCAATTGCAGGAGGAGCATGTTTTATATATGGATGATATTGATCATACACATGTTCATATGGAGGAGGTCTATAATGATGTTGTGTATATGGACCACTTGGTATAGATTCATGTTGAGGAATGCCACATCTATTTTGTCCATGTATACCATACTCTACAGGCATGTCATGTTCTAATGTGTTGCCCCCAAATTTGACATGGGGTTTCCTTGTGTCCAAATTTTGAGCATGCCTTTGAATATCCAATTGCTTTGGTGGTTGATCCTTAGCATTGATATGTGATTGAGCATATTTCTCTACATAAGACTTCCATAATGGTCTGCGAAGGTGAGTATCATATGCTTGACCATGTGTATGTGGGACCTCTAGTTTTTGAAACAAAGATGACGGTGACTCAGGTACCATATGTGGTCCTCTATTGCCTCCACTATTAGGCCTTCTTTAATCAATGTTGGAGTGAGGTTGTTGCAAAGGTCGATTTTCCATTATTTGAGACATGTCAAAATCATGAGGTATCTTGGCTCCACTTTGTGCCATCATTTGTAAGAAGTATTGTCTATCCCTCCTCATTATTTCCTCAACCAATCGATTGAAATGAGGATCCATAATGGATTCTTCCACATCTGCTGAATGTACGGAAAAGTTGTCCATATTGTCATTGTGTGTATCATTGTTTTTTATAGTGTCCATGTTCTCAACATTTGGAATGTTTCTATAGGCATCCATGTCAGGTAATGTGTTATGATCAGTATTTAAAAAGACTTCATTGTCATACTCATAGACACTCATGTTTGCGGACTCTTGAACCTCTTTAGTTTCTCTCCTAGATTTTTTGAAGATGGGTTTCAACCATGAACTAGGTATTGACCAAGATGTGTTAGACTAGATGAAAATGAAAAAAGTATGGAAGACCAAGGGTTGGATGGAATGTAAATGAATCTGAAGTGTACTTGCAATGTCCAAAGTGTAATACCAAGTATGTATGTAGTAGAGTAGGTGTGACTTCCAAAGAGAGGATAGCTTCTCTTGATGAGGTAAGTTGACCTTGACTCTAAGTAAGACCAAATGAGACCCAAAGGTGATAGACCTTGATGAGGGACCACTTAGCAAAATGTTGTTGTATGTAGTGTGTTGACAAAGTATGATGAGGACAAGCAAGTGACCTTTTGACTCAAGTTTAGACAAATGTGAATGTAATGCAAGGTGTAAAGCAATGATGGACTTTGTGAGACCCAAAGACAAGTTGAATGCTAGATGAAAACCTAGAGAAACAACCTAGGAAGCTCAAGAATTCTGAAACTGATTGCTCTTGTTTGTTGGACTGTAAAATTTTTCCAATTTGTGAAGTTGTTGGTTGTGACCAAATCTGAATGTTTGACTATTTTTCGTGACAAGAGGACACAATGTTGATGAGGACTCAATGTTTGCAAGTTTTTAGACTCAAAATGACTCCAAGAAAAGTGTGTTGTTTGATGTAAAAAAAAAATTGCATACACTTGAAGACACAAAAGACACAATGTTTTGTTGTTTGGTCTTGAATGTTTTGAATGTTTAAAATAAGTCAAGCACAATTCTTATGGCTGGCCAAGACAATAGTTGTTGATCCCACATGAGGTTTTACCCTCGAGGCTACGCTATTCAGAGCGAATACTTATATGCTTGACCTCACTGGCTCCACCCTCGGCACTCACTTCTTGGGTCAGCCAAGCATCAGTCCCCATGAAAACTTCCCGTGGTATACTTTGTATCTCTACTAAGAACCGTATGTGTGTGGGTCACTACCAGAGGTCCGACCTCTTGCCTCAACAACTAGAAGGATTCTGGCTTCTAAAACAAAAAGGTGCTAGTAAGGGCATCTGCTCGTGTGGCCATACATGCGGCACTTTTAGCTCTGTAAATACAGAAGGCTCCCAGTCGGTAGGGGTTATGCCCTACAACTGATCAAATAAATTTGATCAAACGGGTTTATGGGAAGACATAGTGTCGGTATGAACTAATCAGCACACATTATCCATAGTTTTCACCATGAATACAGTTGTTTATAGTGGTTTGGAAGAAGATGGCTTTTCTTTTGCTACCACTTGGGTCGTTCTCTTCTCACTAGTAGTCCTAATGACCACACGGGAAGACAGGCCCTCTAAAGATTAAACAAAAAGAGTCTATTGCTCAAGACACAAAAAACAATGATTCAATTTTAGTGCACCAATTGAAGTGTTTGCTAGTCTATGAAAACAAGGCACACAATAAAAATCTAAAAACCCTTGCCAAGGACCTGCAACAAAGAGTTGTTAGTAGTTTGGATTTGTTTCAAATAATCACCCCTTCCTACAAGCACACAAGTTAGGTAAATTTTAAATCCAAAAGACTTTGTGAAAATAGGGGCCTTCAACAAAACAATTTTGCTTTCAAGACAAGCTGCACCAATTTCGTTAGCTAGATCTGAAAATGTTAGCTCAAAATAAAGCAGATCTAAAACCTTAAATGCAAAACCCAAAACTAAATCAATAACTCAAAATTTGAAACCGGTGCACATAGACGCGATTACCTTAGACATAGATGCGACTTTGTGATGCAAACGCGGTTCTGTGAGACATAGACACGTCTCTAGAACCCAGATGCGACTTATGGACACAGATGCGTCTAAAAACACTGCAGACGCACCTTAGGAACACAAACGCGGTTTTCGGAATCTACAAAATAAAATACTGTCGATAACATAGACGTAGTTCCAGATGTCTCAGATGCGCCAGAAAATCAAAAACGCGATCTGAAAGTACGTAGACATGAAAATATCAAAATGTTGTCGAAAATGTTAGATCTGCAACTTCAAAACACAAAATCTACCACAAGGATGTTAAATGCAAAAAGGGACAAGAGTCCCACCAAGCGTGCCAAAATGTATATGGTGAAAATGGATAACAATAATAACGATATTGAAAGGCTAAATGAATTCAACCACAAAACCCTAGCCTAACAACAACAAAGATCCACCATAACATATGAAGATTACCTAAGACAATGCAAATCAAATGAAATCACAAATATTATACCATCACATGTCCAATAGGGTTTGGATCTCCATTCTTCCTATCTCCATTGATCTTGTTTGATGTATTCGCTCTCAAATTTTATGTGCACAAGAGCTCAACAAAGAACGGAATGTGGTTGCAAGTAGGATTGCATATGTCAAGTATTCAATTGATTAAGTAGTTAGAATGATTGATTAGGGTTGATAATGAAGGAAGCATCACCTTATATAGAAGACACTATATGAAATGGAGGGATAAGATTGAGAGGTGTAAAAGGAGGTCGGCTATGATTAGAGGGTAGGTAAAAGAAATAATAAAATAATGAAAGGGGTAGGTAGTGTATGAATTAAGAGATGAATGACATGTGTCATGGGTAGAAAAGGTTAATGAATTAATTAAATAAATAAAGATTTATTTAATTAATAGAAGAAGTGGGATCAATTAAATAAATAAGATATTTATTTAATTTAGGAAAAGGATAATTTAAATAAATAAATGTATTTATTGAAATGAGAAATAAGGCTAGAAGAGGATAAATGAATTAATTAAATAAATAAAGATTTATTTAATTAATAGAAGAATTAAGCTTAGATAATTAAATAAAAAAAATATTTATTTATTTAGACTTGACAATTTTGGGTGTCTACACCTGCAGCTGCATAAACAAACTGACGAGCATACATATATATATATGAACCACAAAATATCATATCCTGAGTAGGGAAAGGAAGCGACGTAGCTTGCTTGTAGAGAGAAGTGTAGCGCTTTTCCCCCTCACCCAAGCACATCAAACATGGAAGCAGTGTACATCCAGTCAGTATACATCAATAAATATAAAGAAACTCATAAATAAACTAATGAAATATCATGCATGAACAACATCTAATAATCACATCATATGTTTCCATCGAAGACAATACCATTCAATTAATGATCACAATCACATAAACACATCTAAGCTAATCAGAAACACAAGATCAAGGTAGATATACATCTAAGAGCATCAAGATAAAATTCTATTATTACTAAAATATCTCATCTATAACCATCTATCATACACACAGAGCGAAGATACATCATAAAACATCATTATTCTAAACAATCACATAACATGAAATATCATAGTCACATAGAAAACCAAGAAGCATAGACAAGCATCACAACCAAATCCAAAATCGACCAACACCAAAATAAGGGTCGAACCACACAACACAAATCACAAGGTCTGACAAGCCAAAAGAGGGAGGGGCACTACATGATATCAAGATTTATTGTAGTAATAACATTTAAATCATAGTAAGTTAAAATTAATTGTAAATTTCAATGAAAAATTTATTAGTAAAGATATTGAAAAGAAGATGTTTTATCTCTTTGTTGTTAATTAACTTAGGCATTTTTCCTTTGAGTAATTAACTTTCACCTTTTAATTAACTCAGATATTTCTCCTTTGGGCAATTAATTTTCATCCTTAATTAACTTCGATATTTTTTTTGGCAAATACTTCTTATTTTTTATTCAACTCACGAATTCTCCCCTTTAATTAAATAATAGTATTTTTTTACTTATAATAAATGTACAATAATTTAGAAGTAATAATTATTATTTGTGTAGCTATTCTTTTGTAAAAAATAAAAAATATGGATAATTATGTGTGTGTATAAACACACACACACTAGACACCTAAAAATGTATCATTGATCATGTACTAATTATTCGTCTTATTAGTTAAATAATTCTTTAATTATTCAATTAAGCTAATTATTATTCTTCTTAATTAAATAAATCATCACTCTTCATCATATTACTAATTATTCAATTTTTATCTTCATCAATTTAATCATTTAACCTCCCTCCTAATATTAATTAAATATTTATTATTTAATTAATTATGAGTTAACATCTTTAATTAAAAATCTTTATTATCTAATTAAATTCAATTTCTAAATAATTAAATAGTTTCTTTAAATTATTTAATTAGTTAATTTATTCTTCAAATTCAAATTTCTAATTTCCCCAAATTCTAATTTCATTTATTCCTCTAATTCAAATTCCAATTCTAATTTCTTCCGATTCTAATTTCAGATAATCCCATTACATGTGCATTTCAATTTCATGATTTCGTAAATTTCTAAAATCAACATCATTCAAAATCAAATTGAATTCCTAAATCAAGTTCAATACACATATGAATTAAATTGAATTTCAAATTAAATATCCTACATCACATGCTAAATTTATAACTAATTGATCAATTAGTTTTTTCTAAAAAATATTCAATCACTTAACTCAATCATTCCTTTTTCTATCTTCTAATCAGCTTTTTGCTAACATGTCATCAATCAGCTAACTCAATTATCTATTCAATCTATTCAAGTATCAATTCAATCAATTGAGTACCACCTCCAAATCAGTAGTTCAACTCTCAATCCACTTTTTAGCTCACTTCAGTTTCACCTCTCAATCAATCTTCTCCAAAAATCTATGAATTCAACATCAATTCTCCATTTTCAACAATCACAAACTTCAAATCTTTGTGCGATCATTACTCAAGGAAGAGAATAACAATGGAAGCGACATGCATCTATGAAATAGGGAGCTTTGATTGATTTATTTTACATCCTTATCATCTAGAATTGCATACTTTCATTGATTATTTAAAATTTGTTAGCTAGAATAGGATTCATGATTTTCTATTTTTTATTCTAGTTAGCCATGATGAATTTTACTCTCTCTCTCTCTCTCTCTCTCTCTCTCTCTCTCTCTCTCTCTCTCTCTCTCTCTCTCTCTCACACACACACACACACACACGTGTTGGCATTTTTTATGTTTATGTTGTGATTGTCATTGATGGACACACACTTGCATTGAGATCTCCTTTATATGTATGAGTTAGAGCACAACCGGTATTTATTCCAACCGGTATGTTGTATTATAGTCTTTAGACTATTGGTGTTTTGTAGAATGTGTTTCCCGGTCTAAAGCGACATGTTGACCCCAAGCAATTCGTGGATCCCAAGCGGTATGAGGAATTAAAGCGGCATAACACATTTTTACCAGTCTTCATTTTTGACAAACCAGCAACCGGTATATTGTATGAACGGGTAATACTCTGTGATGAGTTACCAACTGGCATTTTGTGATGAGTTACCATCCACCGATTGTTTGACAGTGCCGACACTTTAACGGTGCTTTTTGTGTTGTGTTTCCAAGTATGTCCAGGTTCATTGAACCTAGGAAATTGTAATGTAATCCTATTGGACTGACATGAAACCAGATTCCTTTATAAGGACATCATGTCTAGGGTTTTAGGTTGTTGATGTGGTTGTAGCAAAAGTTTATGTTGTTGCTAGGGTTTAAGGTGGTTGAGGAGTTGGAGAGAATATGAATGTGTAGAAGACTGAAGTAATGTTGGAATGCATTAGGAACGAGCTATCAAGGATCTAACCGAGTAGTCTGTGCTATCAGCTAGATCAAACACTTGTTGATTACTCACATCTTTGACAAGTTTGTAGCCCTTAACCGGGTAGGCCCAAAAGCCTTTTGTAAATCCTCTAACAAGGTGGTTCACATCTATGGATCTAAAATCCTCTAGCAAGGTAGTCTTTAATCGGACTTGTCTCCTAACAGAGATTGAGATTCCTAATAGGATATGTTCTGGTAAAGAACATTGTAAGACCTTAACCGGTCTGGTTCTTATTCTGCAGATAGTTACTTGTGAGTTCCATCTCACTGTGGTTTTTCCCATTTGAGTTTACATGTCAAATTCTCTTGTGTTATGGTGTTTTTGCTTCTGTGGGTGAATGCATTGTTAGCTATTTGGTTTGCATGTGTGTTAACCGGTTTGTCTGCTAAACTATTTTACCAGTTTACTATTAGTCTTGCAAAGTGTTTAAGTGCAGAGATTTTTGGCATACTAATTCACCCCCCCTCTTAGTATTCATCAATTGGTATCAGATCCTACCTTTCTATAAGTTTAACCACTTGGAAAGAGATATGGGGGAATACTCTATAAGGGAACTTACTCATTGGCTCACTCAGTCTGAGCAAGCCTATGATGATCTTATGGTCAAATACAAGGCATCTCAAGCAAAAAGGAGAGAACATGCTAAAAAGTTGATGGAGCTATCTGAAAATAGTTCTTCAGATGAAGCAGACATGGAAGCCCTAATTACAGAAGTAAATAAGTTGAATGAATCAAACTCCAACCTGAGAAAGGAGTTGGAAGGATTGACTATCCGGATATGTCAAGAGCTTGAGAACCGAAGGAAAGCTGAAGATCTGGTGAAAGAAAGAGATCATGAGATCTCCAAGCTAAAACAAGAGATCAGTGCCCTAACTGCTCAACTCCATGCAAGCAAAGTGGAAAAGGAAGACATGCAAGGAGAACTGAACATTGCCATCTCTAAGAATGAAAACCTATTGGAAACAAATGCTGCTATTTCAAAAGAACTCTCTAAGTCAAAGGAAATACTTGCTAAGTTCAACAAGAGTACTATCAAGCTAGAGCAAAAGCTTGAATCTACCAAACCGGTCAAGAATACCAATGGACTTGGTTATTCTGGTCATGAGGAAGGTGAGACCTCTAGTACAAATGTTGGAACATCAAAGAAACAACCGGCATCAAAGGATAAAGGTAAGCAAAAGTTTAAACCTGTTTGCTTCAACTGTCTTAAAGAAGGACATACTACAAATGTGTGTAGGAGTAAGGCTTACAACAATTTTCCTTATTTCCTAAATAATAAGCCTAGATCTTATAGATTTAATGGTAACTGTTATGCATGCAACAAGTATGGGCATAGAGCATCTGAATGCAGGTCAATTATGAACAACATTGGTAGATATCCTCAGAGGACCCAAGGAGCTGGTCCTAAACCTTTTGTGAACCGGAATCACAACTGATTTAATGCCTTCAATCATTAGCAAAGAAGCAGTGGCTATCAAGTGACAACTGGATGGAGAGAAAATTATATGGTCTATCATGGTCATGGTCACACTACTGCAACATGCAGAAGGAAGAATGGAAACATGAACAATGGACCTTGGAGAGCACTTGGATTGGTCTGCTATCACTGCAACAAACCGGGTCACATTGCCAAATTCTGTAGATCAAGAAAGAACATATCTGATGATATACCGGTCACTCCAGAAGGAAACATTAATGTTGACATTGTTCAAGTGGACATGAACAAAACCTAGAAGAAGAAACCAGCGGTGTTACAAGAGGAATCGGTTTCTACAGCTAGTGTGGAAATCACGGAACCGGCAAACTAAGCTTCAGAAAAGCTTAGGGGGAGCAAACAGTGAAATGTTTTGAACCCCCGGTTTACACCGATAAAAGACCTTAATCGGCATGTGATACCTATTAGTTGGCGGAAGACCAGAAATGGTGAAAGGTAAATTAGGGTTTACGCCCTAATGGAGGAGCATTAATTGTGGTAGGTGAGGAATATGCTTAAAAGGATTTTTCAAATCATTTCTCACTATCAGTTTTCGAAGCGAAGGAGGTTTTCGAGTGCAGAGCGACGACAAAGCGATTTGTGCTAAGATTTTGAGAAATTGAGAAACCACGAAGGATATTCAAATTCAAATTGCAAGCGGCCAAGTGAAGAACAAAAAGTGGTGATTCTGCAACCGATGGAGTGTGAAGTGAAGGAGAATATAAAAGCCCTAAATTCATGTGTTTCAAAAGGTATTTCTTGAGTTTTTAAGTTTCTATCATGGCTTCCACATCTCATACTAGTTCTAGTGCATCTGTTGAGTCTGCAAGTTTTATTCAACGCAAGTCTAAGTATAATGCCCTATCTCAAGTACCAGCTGGTGTTATAGTAGAAGAGGGAATCTCAGATTATATTGATTGTAAACTCAAAGAGCTGAGGTCTCTTGCTATCCACTCCCAGCTAGGTTTGTTCTGTGGACAATATAAAAAGATCAAACCGGAATATAGTATCTTGGAGAAGAACAAGCTCCACAACGCTACTTATTTCCTGGAGGATTTCACAGATTATCACCTTAGGATCATCTGGAGCAAAGTTCATGGTGACAAGATGTACCTAGAAAGAACACATGATATAACACCACAAGCAATCCATGCCATCACCGGTTTCTGCAATACAGGGGATGTGCCAGCCCTAAGGATGGTAAGCAAAACTGAAATGTCCAAGCTCACCGTTTCAGTGAGAGACTCACAAGGTATGACCGTCAATTCTATCAAGGATGATTTGGTGAAGTATGCATGTATGGTGATTGCATACCGGATATTCTCAGCTAGCAGAATTAACTCTGTATCTACTGCAGCAGTAAATGTCTTTTACCAGATGATCAAGGAGGATGCATCATTTGACCTATGCACCGGTATGCAAAGGCAACTCCTGTTGAATTTGAAGTCAATCAAACAGGATAATGCACTAAGGTTCAAGTTTGGACAACTATTGGTTGGGTTGTTCTTTTACTTTCAAGGATACTTCCCAGGAGTGGGAGATATTCAGTGGTCGGCGGACCAACTAGTTACCAAACAAATAAAGGAAAGTTTGCAAGTAGTGGGAACCAGTTACCTTGAAGTTTTGAACAAGTATTTTGATGAGTTTAGATGGAAAATGAGCCAAAGAATGAGAATATTAGGTGACATCGTCAAGAAATATGAAGACGATATCTGTTTCACCATCAAGGTGGATCAATGCATAATGGAGGCTATTGAGCCTAGAGTGGAAGAAGTGGAGTCAATGGGCTATGAAGTGATGTATAATATGCTGGAAGGGTATGCCTCTACCCTTATTGCCTCACCACTTGATCCTAAGGCAAAGAGAACCGACACCTACCTAGAGAGGATAACACCGGTTGAGGAACCACCAGCAAAGAAAGGAAAAGAGCCTTCAGTGAAGAAGGGAAAAGAAGTGTCATCCACATTTGCACCAGTTACAACAGCAAGTCCAAAAGTGACCAAACAGTCACGGGCCAAGAAGAAACCAGAAGCAGCACCGGCTAAAGTCTTCTAGAGGAAAAGGAAGACAAAAAGCAATACACTAGACTCAAAGGAAACTGTGTCTGAGGAGCAGCCCAAGAAGGTGAGACAGACAAGAAAGAAGACAAAGAATGAACCGGCATCATCTGCACCAATAAATATAGATATCTCTTCCTATAAACCTTTGACACATTGTCAAAGAACAATAAAGAATATTAGGAGAAAATTGCTACATGATTTAATTGAGTATTTTGATGACTTTAATAATGATGAAAAGGAAGCGGTTAAAAAGGAAATAATTCAATATTTATGTGTTAATGACCGGTCGCCTTCAGAAATTAGATCTAAAATATCGGATTCTTTGTATAATTCCTTAGACAATAAATGGCGCATTGCCATAGAGCAAGAACAGGAAATGAGAGAAAAAGTTTTTGTTGAACATTTTCCTAATGTATCTAATTGGGAACTGTTCGATGTAATGAACAAATACAAAGGTCTTTTCTTCATGAGAAGAAGAAGACTCCTGTTACTAGAAGGGAAGGGTAAGGAAGTGCTCAAGGATACACACACTCGTGCTCTAGAAGCTCTGAAGATGCATCAAGTGGTTGAAGCCAACCGGCAAGCTAAGAAAGAACCGGTTATATCCAAACCGGATGAAGTACTTGATGATGAAGGAAATTCAGTTGATGAACTGGTCGACACTATTGATGTCAATGCCCTAGACGTAGAAGATGTTATTCAGGAAATACCATCTAAGGCAACAGGATAGGAGCAACAAGCTAAACAGGTTGATAAGCAAGCTGAGGACAGACAGGAAGTGGCAAAGGAATAGGCCAAGTAGAGGAAAAGGGATGAAGAAAAGAAGAGGAAAAAGGGTGAAGAAGAGAAGAAGAAGAAGGATGAAGAAGAGAAGAAGAGAAGAAGAAAAAGGATGAAGAAGAGAAGAATAAAAAGGATGAAGAAGAGAAGAAGAAGAAAGATGAAGAGGAGAAGAAGAAGAAGGATGAAGAAGAGAAAAAGAAGCAAGAAGATGAAAAGAAAAAGAAAGAAGAGGAAGATAAGGAATAGGAGAAGAAGAAGGAAGCAGAGAGGAAGAAGAAGGAAGAGGAAGATAAGGAACAGGAGAAGAAGAAGGAAGCAGAAAAGAAAAAGGCTGAGGAAGACAAACCAGGGGAAAATAGGAGAGAAGTAGAGAAAAAGAAGAAGGAAGAGGAAGAGAAAGAAGAGGAGAAGTGGAAGGAAGCAGAAAACAAAAAGGCTGAGGAAGACAAAGCTGAGGAGAAGAGGAGAGAAGTGGAGAAGAAAAAAGTAGAAGAGGATAAGGAGAGAGAAGCGGCAAAGAGAACCCAGATGGAGACTCTGAAGGCAACCGGTAGTCAAGCCAAACCAGCTGACCTCACCAGTCCTATTGACCTCCAGTCTGCAAGTGAAATGGAGTTGATACAGAGCATCAAAGTTGCCCAAGAATGGCTTGAAAACATACGGAGGAAGAAGGAGAAGGATGTAATTCAAGCGGCTGTGGACACTCTTACCAGTTTGATACCCGGTACTAACCTTCCCAACACTAAATCATCATTAGCCAAACTAAAGCTCCTATGCACAGTAGTGGATGATCATGTGCAGAGCCTAGAAGAGGCAACAAAGGCAAATATCAAGAAGGAGCATCAAAAATCTCTTAATATAGCTCTGGTGAAGAAGTTGAATGAGCTCCGGTCTGAACTAAAAAAAAGAACAAAAGGATATAAGGGACGCTCTGGATGAGTGGAATTTGCTACTCAGCAAGATCTGCCAACCCCATCTGTTCTATGATGATGTGCTAGCTTAGAAGAAAAAGCTTCAAATAGACTTGCAATCCTACATGAGCACATTCAAGCCACCTTATGATTCCTTTACAACTTATGGGCAAATCGTTCACCGGTTTCACATCCAGTCAGCAAAAATGGAGCAAGAGATCAGCACCCAGTCTAGAGATTTGCAGGAACTACAACTAGTTCTACTCCCACGATTGCAAATTCTTTAGAAGTGCTATCTAAACCTGGATGCCTTAACAGTTACACAGGAGATGAGCACAATTGATGCCATGGAAGAATAGATCTCCCAGATGCAGATAGAGAAAGAAGTAGCCACCTCCCTACTTGAGTCCTGGTCTTTATCGATGAAACAATTCTTGCAGGACTTTAAATCTATTTTTGACAAGTATTATTCCTTATTGTCATAAACTTTTATTATTTTAATATCAAATGAAAACAGGGTTGTTCAGCTGTACTTTGTCATTGTTGGCAAAGGGGGAGAAGAATTCTATTTGGGAGAAGTATCTAGTAATCAAAATTTTGATATATGCTTTGAATATCTCAATGTTTATGCTCTATACGCAAAAGTGTTATATATTGTATTGTTAAAGGGATAGTGTATATGCTTAGGGGGATCAATTTTGCTAATGGCATGATTTTGTTGTAAAACACTTAGATGTCAAAATTTTATTTTCCTAAGTGTTGCCATCAATGCCAAAGGGGGAGATTGTTGGCATTTTTTATGTTTATGTTGTGATTATCATTGATGGACACACACTTGCATTGAGATCTCCTTTATATGTATGAGTTAGAACACAACCAGTATTTGTTCCAACCGGTATGTTGTATTATAGTCTTTAGACTATTGGTGTTTTGCAGAATGTGTTTCCCGGTCTTAAGCGGCATGTTGACCCCAAGCAGTTCATGGATCCCAAGCGGTACGAGGAATTAAAGCGGCATAACACATTTTTACCAGTCTTCATTTTTGACAAACTGGCAACCAGTATATTGTATGAACCGGTAATACTCTATGATGAGTTACCAACCAGCATTTTGTGATGAGTTACCATCCACCAATTGTTTGATGGTGTCGACACTTTAACAATGCTTTTTGTGTCATGTTACCAAGTATGTCTAGGTTCATTGAACCTAAGAAATTGTAATGTAATCCTATTGGACCGACATGAAACCAGATTCCTTTATAAGGACATCATGTCTAGGGTTTTAGGTTGTTGATGTGGTTGTAGCAAAATTTTATGTTGTTGCTAGGGTTTAAGGTGGTTGAGGAGTTGGAGAGAATATGAATGTGTAGAAGACTGAAGTAATGTTGGAATGCATTAGGAATGATCTATCAAGGATCTAACCGAGTAGTCTGTGCTATTAGCTAGATCAAACACTTGTTGATTACTCACATCTTTGACAAGGCTATAGCCCTTAACCGGGTAGGTCCAAAAGCCTTTTGTAAATCCTCTAACAAGGTGGTTCGCATCTATGGATCTAAAATCCTCTAGCAAGGTAGTCTTTAATCGGACTTATCTCCTAACAGAGATTGAGATTCCTAAAAGGATTTGTTCTGGTAAAGAACATTGTAAGACCTTAACTGGTCCGATTCCTATTCTACAGATAGTTACTTGTGAGTTCCATCTCACCGTGGTTTTTCCCATTTGGGTTTCCACGTCAAAATCTCTTGTGTTATGGTGTTTTTGCTTCTGTGGGTGAATGCATTATTAGCTATTTGGTTTGCATGTGTGTTAACCGGTTTGTCTGCTAAACTATTTTACCGGTTTACTACTAGTCTTGCAAAGTGTTTAAGTGCAGAGATTTTTGGCATACTAATTCACCCCCCCCTCTTAGTATTCATCAACACACACACACACACACACACACACACACACACACACACACACACACACACACACATGTACACACATATATCATAAATAAATGATAATTTTACATGAATAGGTACGTATACAATTTTTTAAATACTTGAGAAAATATGTAAATATGCATAAAAGAGAAGAAGAATGTTAATTAAAATATTTTTTATGGAACATTAAGAATTACAAATGTTTATCTAATTATGGCCTTAGTGAACATTGTAAGATTTGGCTTGAGGACAACCCAAACATATGATATTGCATGTGTGTACCATTGTTTTTTGTTGAAACTAAACATCAAGCAATTTAGATTATTTAAGAATAATGGGACTATCAATTTTATGATAGTTGGAGTGTGTCAATGTACTTGAAGCATTGCATCAGTCGTGTGATGTGTATAATTGTAGCACATTGTGCATTAGATAGAGGTTTAAAAAAAAAATTGAGGTATGTCATGTCTCATTTGTGAAATTATGGGCATGATGGTATCAATTCATGATTGTTGTATTTCTCTTTCTAGTGGCTCTCTTTTTTTAAGCGCACACTCAACATTCCTTTGTATTCTTGTAATTGATAGAAAATACAAAATATTTTTTTTTCAATTGATTTCAATGGGGCTAGCTTCCATTCGTTAAAATATAGAGAAACCAAAATAGTCCTATAATCAAAGGAAATATTTTTTCAAGGCTTAATTATTATATTGCATTAGATATAGAAGTCCCTCCTTAAATTTGTTAAACCTCTCTAATTATTGAGTGGAGAGAAGATTTGAAAGATTACAAGCATAAAACTTATGTATTCATCCATATTACATTTTGATACTCCTAAATAAAATAACTTTGAGATTCTCTAATTGTTATTTTATTTCATTCTTCTAAACACTCCAATAATATCCTTCACAACTATGCCACAATCAAAGTTTTCTATAGCATTAAAAATGCCTTTGTGCCACAAACTACATATATACTTACTCATAGCCAACTTCCCAAACATTTGCATACCACAAATGTTAATGAAAATTGTTACAAAAAATTATAGAAGACAATAATCATGAATATGATTCATTGAGTTGATTACTTTTGAGGATTATAATTACTGCATCCTAAGTCATTGGGACAATAATAATGCAAGTTCACCCAATTATAGAAAATGGGTCTTTCATAAGGAACTTGCATCTAGTCTACCTCTAATATTAACCTTATTCATCACTTTTGTCAATTCCTTTCTACCTATATTATAATATAAAGTTCTCAAAAATAATCATGAATGGTAATCATGACAAAATCTTTGTTCAAATGAGAGGTGAATACATCATGGGGTCACTTAACTCAAATGTACTAAAATCTTTCTCCACATTTTGATGCCAAATTTGATCCATCTAACAAATCCTAATAAAGAGTCATGGATAAATTTGAGTATACTTTGCCATGATTTAATACTAATATACCTCCTTTTTTGCTTGATGTTGGTGAGAAAATTTTCTACTTAATTTAATTATACATATACATATGCGGGTGTGTGCACCAATATGGCATGCAAAAAAGTGGACACACCCCAAAAAAGCATGAAAAAACACAAAATTCACAAGGGGTTGTAGCGTCGTAAATTGTACGCACTTGCTAGGGTGGTACAATTTCACACCTAGTTTAGCACCCGCCTTAGTGCATTTTGCATTCTGCATTGCATTTCTCCTTAAGCACTTAATTAATCAAATTAATTAGGTCTAAGGTTCCTATTTCATCATTCTCTACATCATAAAGTTGGGCCCTTTCACTAAAGCGTGCCCTTCGCATTTTGTTCCTCCAATACATCACTTAATCAAAAACCCTAATTAAGTCCTATTCCGAATTTGGGGGCTTGGTTTCGGGGTCAAAACATCTCGAAATCACCTGTAACTTCGGGATTCTCTCTAAAATCATCATATCTGACGGCCCTGAAAATTTGGTGAAAAGTTCTCGGGACCATGGCGCCCGTGCAACATGGTCCCGGACATTTTTCCCGAAATTTTGGGAGCACGATCCAATCATAAAATAAAGCTTAACCCCAAGAAATTGGCGGGACATTCAATCTCTAGGTCGGCCAAAATATGAATTTACAACCTAGGGTTTCATACATAAAAGCTCTCTTTCCTCATTGGAAAGGATCCGATTTTTGGCTTTCAAGGACCTTCTATGCAGGGAAAGAGCAGATCTTTGAAGACTTCAACAACATTCAACATTCCTCTATCAAGCACTTATCAAATTCATTCATCCACTTAGGGCTTGGAAGACATTGAAGAACAATAGGAAATTACCGACTGAAGATTGGCTTGTACTCCTCCCTTGAGGGTTGGGTATGATTTCATGTTGTTTTCATGTCTTTGCATAAGCTTCAATATATCCTTTATTCATGCTTTAGATCACTTTGCATCTTGATTTAGAGCATTTACATTATCATTTACAAGCAATTAGGGTTTACTTTCTAGGTTGCTCTAGTTTGCTTTCTTGCATTTAAGGACCTTGCACACACACTAGGTCTGCACACACAATACATTTTACAATACAACTTGGCTATTCGTGGAGGTGGAAATCACCGAAGCGGGGGTTTGACTAAGGCAAAACCCTATATAGCCGCCCAAACACCTTTTCAGATATAAGTGCAAGTTTCGGGACTCGGACGACGCCGCAGGTTGCAGATCCAGGAGAAGCAGACTGAGACCGAACTTCCCACCAAATTTCAGAGAAAAAGACCAGGACAGGGGCGTGGGGCGCCCTGGTCCTGCCAGGACAGGGGCGTGGGGCGCCCTGGTCCTGCCAGGACAGGGGCGCTGGGCGCCCTGGTCCCTTCTGGGCGCCCTGGTCCCTACTGGGCGCCCTGGTCCCTGGGACAGGGGCGCTGGGCGCCCTGGTCTGATAGCATTTTCAGCATTTTTGACAGCTTTTTCCAAAGTGCAAAAACAGCAGTTTCCGGAGCAGTTTTAGGGGCAGAATCAAGACAGTGGCGCCCGCGCCCCTGTCCTGAACATTTTCAGTCAGATTTTAACTCCGGGTACGCACCTGCATTCTTATTTCATCCTTGTATTTACAGCTTTCCATTGTTTAAGTTCAATTCTGCAATCTTGTTATTAGTTCATACTTGCACTTTGGGGTTAGGGATTGAACTTGCATCATTTGATCTTCCAATTTCAACAAAGGAATAGAAATCCTAATAGATATCCCATGGCTCTCTCTTTCATAAAAAGAAGTAGCCAATTGTGCAATATCTCTAGGCTCTTTCGTATTCCGTAATGTGTGTCAAAAGGTAGGATTAGGGCATGTTAACCTAGTCTCGCTTTTTCCCCTACACAGGGGTATTTCAAATTTAAAAAATCTCGTACACATTTAGGCTCGTTTTGTCAAGCCTAATTGAAGCTAAACCACGTACAGGGTTTAAAGTATACTAACTACATACATGATTTAGAAACTAAAACCCCATACACAGTTTTAGTTTGTAAACCACGTATGTGTTTGCCTGTCAATAAAATTTAAATTAGTAATATGGACTTATATGCAATTCATTTAGCATTCCATTAGGTTTTTTGGTAGGATGTATACATAAAATATAATATTTAAGTATAAGTTATATTTTAAGACAAAGAGAAATTCCACTTATAATTTAAGTTATATTTTATGTATATATTGTTAGGATGTTTGAGAGTGGTTCCAGATCTCTAAGAGTTATAATGCAGATTGTAGTTTTTTTAGTATTCTTATAAATTTAGACTTGGTCAAATTTCAGTAATCAACATGCTTGTATCAGCATTATCTCTCTCATCTCTTCCCTACATTCCCCCTCTCTCTTCCTTAACCTCTACCTTTTTGTCTCTTAGGCCTCTCCCTCTCTCAAGTATCTCTCCCTCTCTTTCTAATCTCCCTCACCCTCTTTCTCTCTTTTGTCTATCCCTCTCTTTCTCTTCCTCTCTCAAATATCTCTATCTCTCACTCTCTCTCCCCTCTCTTCAGTGTCTCTCTCTCTCATTCTCTCCTTCTCCCTCTCCCTCCCTTTCTCTTCCTCTGTCTAGTATTTCTTTCCCTCTAACTCTCTTTCTCTCTCCCCCTCGCTCCATTTCTCTCAAGTCTCCCTCCTCTTTATCAATTCTCTCTCTCTCTCTCTCTCTCTCTCTCTCTCTCTCTCTCTCTCTCTCTCTCTCTCTCTCTCTCTCTCTCTCTCTCTCTCTCTCTCTCCCATTTTTATCACTGAAGTCTCTCCCTCTCATCCTCTATCTCTCTATCTTACTCTCCCCTTCTCTCAGGAGTATCTCTCTCTCTCTCTCATTCTCTCCCTCTTCTCCCCCTCCCTCTCTCCCTTTCTCGTTACCTCTCTTTCTCACTCTCTCCCTCTCTTTGCACCTCTCTCTCTAGTATATTGTACTCTCCTTCCATCCCTTCCTCCCTCTCACTCAGACTCTCTCTATCTCTCACCCTCTCTTTATCTCTCTCTCACCTTCCCTCCCTCCACCTCTTAGGTCTCCCCTTCTCTCTCAATCCCTCTATCCACCTCTTAGATATCTCTATATCTCCCCCACTCCCTATCTCTCTCTCCCCCTCTCTTAGGTGTCTCTATCACATTCTCTCTCTCTCTCTGATTCCCCTTCTTTGTGTCACTCTCTATATCTATCTTTATATTTCCCTCTTTCCCTCTCTCTCTCTGTGTAATAAACCACTTGACTTAATCCAAAAATCTTAACTGGTTTTTTTTTTTTTGAAACAAATATTGATTTCTTATTCACACTTATTCTTAATTGTGTTTGATTCAATCACATACTCTGGGCATTTATCCAAATGTGATAGGCATCCATCCAACCAGGATGGGCATCTAACCATATGGGTTAGGCATATGTCCATATGGGACAAGGGGTTCCATCTATCCAATTCAGGATAGGCATCTATTCAAAGAATAGGAAATGCTCTAGCCAAAGACTTTAGACTCATCAAGACCATTCAGGTCCTAAGTCGCTCTCTAAAGACTACACTCCTCTACTAGGAGTGCACTGAGGTCACCATCTTTAGGAGTAAATAAAAATAAGATAAAAAAAGTTTGAGTTCTACCTCAGAATTTGGCCTAAAGCCTTGGGAAGTCAAGCGAATCCATACGAGATCCCTTCCAAGTATGCATTGAAATACTTTTAATCTCCCAATTACCATTATCTATATTCTTTGATTGAGGGACTAAGAGGCTTCAAAAAAATCCTCAACTCACCCTTAACCATAATCCTAATCCCCATCCCCAAACGCCTAGGTACAAGGGACAACTTCATCCCTAGACTGCCTACATACCCGTTTCAACACGGGATCAAGGCGTAAAGTATGTAGTTCTAGTTTCTAACTATGGTTTAATGTAAATTGTTTGGTGGGTATGCAACCCTTTCTAGGGTCAATGTCCTAGACAGTTTCTCTATGATTACTACCCATGATGGTAGCTTTATAGAAACAAGGCTCAAGGTGGCCTTTCATTGTGGCCTAAGACAACTAAGTCTTAATTCCTATTAAATACGTCACCCTTGATCCATTATTGTCCGCTGAAATCATCAAGAAAAAATAAATTTCCAAAATCATCACTCACAACCAAACCTAATTGAGTTTCCTAAGGTTTAACTGAGCGGATGTAAAATTATTTAAAATTTATCTTTTTAGATTATCGATCCAAGGGGGATTACCCGCCCCTTGGATTTTAACTTCCACATGACCCTTATTTCTCCCTGACGATTTAGAGGGACGATGCCAAAGACGTCGTTGTTGCAACTTTATTAGGCATTAAGTGCAGTAGTTCAACACGACGACATTAGCCGTAAGCATGACCCAGAGGCACCATAGATACCGAACACTACTAAGGTTTTTGGTTTCAAATCCTCTAATTTAGTTATCTAACTAGGAATTTAGCTTTGAATTCATGAAACTTAAGCAAAGCAATATACTGATACAACTTGAAAAAGAAATTGTTATATACAAGGAATTATTGCTTGAATTTTAACTAAGATTTTAATTTTACATAATTGAAAGGAATATTTGCTTGGGAATGAAAGCGAACAAATCAATTTCCTTGAAGGAAAACTCTTAATATTTAAAACTCTAATTATCAAGCTAACACATGAAAGTACTCAATTCTTGAAAACTATGATACTTGTAAGAGATAACTTATAGGGAATGATTGAAATACTTATAAGACACTAATTGTTTTGAAACAAAAACTATTACACTTTTAATTATGTATCCTAATACTTGAAAGGTACTAAATTGCTTGGAACAAATAAAATAAAATAAAATATTTATAACAAGACTTTGGAAATGAACTTAATACTCTCTTGTTTGAAAGGGAAACTATTTAACAACAATCTTGATAACCACATTACTTTTAATTACCAATGTTTGAAAATAAGATTAGGAGAGAGTCTAATTTCTTACTAATTAACCGATATGAATAAGGCTTCTAAATAGTTCCAATCAATAAATTATTATAATTGATAAGCCAACCAATTCTTCCACTTGAAGCAAAGTTAATTTTTTTTATATTTTCTACGAAGGATGACCTTATCGATTTCAAAACTCTTCGAAATGAGCTAATCCTTTCTCCTGAATTTTACTTCAATTAAAATCATTATTAAATTTTCTAACAAGTGATCATGGATTAGGTTTCTCAAAAACTCATATTAAGGTAAAAATCCAATAATAACAAATTATAACTTATTTCATCTACAAGCTAAGTTTCATTAGACATTCACAAAAGATGAGTACTAAATTTCAGATTCCACAAGATAAGGTCAAGTTTAACAATATCTTGTAAAAAGTTTACAAATTTGGTTCCATTTCCATTTGCTAAAAACAATTTTGATTTTAAATAAAATTTCTTTACATCCTAATTAATACAAGTGTTCTTCCAAAATAGATTATACTATTTAGGTTGTATGAAGGTTTAACTATGAAATTCACCTCTGAATTTAAACGTTAATTAAATTCACCTATACAAATTACTTACTAGTCTTAAGTGCCTTTAAAGCCAAAGATACTATACAAAAATTATCTATTAGAAGACTTGACTATTCGTAATAGCCTTGCGTGCTCCATATCTTGCATAAAGAAACAATCAGATAATCAACTTTTTGAATTGAAGGGATCCTTAACTAAATATTAGTTCATATTACTTGAAAAACATAAAAGGGGGTAACTATGTATCTAAACACATTAACTTGGGAGGTTAAACCTTTTATCATTTATTACTTGTACTAATTGAAATATACAAAGAGGTAGTTTTGAAGTCCAATAAATAAGTAACTTAAATATTTGAAATGTACCAAACATCTTGAGGGAATTTATTTACTACTAGGATTTATTTGAGACTAATTAGTGATACTTGATGAAAAGAACCAATACTATAGAATAAGTTTATCATTGATGAAATATCATTTCCCTTTTCTTTTGTTTTCTCGAGTCAAACTAATTTATTTAATAAGAAGATTAAACTATTATATCTACATCCTAAGAAAGATTAATTCAAGATAATAGATCCCTTAATTTTTTGATTCCCCATGTGTTAATTGACTCTTTTGCCTTATTGAGGAGATGATAAAATTCTTTTAGATATAAGATACTTGCTAAAGGAAAATTTGAAATTTGTAACTTAATTAAATTTCAACATGAGTTAGATTCATTACTAAATAACAAATGTACTATTCATTAGGAATAAATCCCCTTTTATTAAAATAAATTGTACTAAATTTCAACTATTAGAATTATTGTAACTATTCAATTCTATCAATATAATAAATTTTAAATAACAAATGTACAAATTAATTTTAATGATACAAATAGATTTAATTATTTTTTAAAATTCAAAATATAAATTGATTCGCCTATCTCAATATCCTAAATATTTATTATTATTTATTTATTTATTTTAATAAATTTTTAAATGTAAACTATACTTTAAATTTTAATAAACAATTTTAAATTAATAACTCCACAATAAATAATAATAATAATTTATTTTTCTAATATAATAAATTTTAATTATTCTTATCTACTAAAATAAATTTTATTAATTTTAATCAATCAAAATTTAATAAACATAGCCCGTTAGGTGGAGAGATGAGCTTTGCTAGGGTTTGAGGTTGTGTATTACGTATTGCTTTCTTCAGACCATATTTACTGCGAGATTTTTGCATTTATTATGGCTCCGGCCAACTTTAGCCTAGCAATTGATGTCGGTGCTAGAGTTGTTGCGACGGACCCTCATGATGCCTCAGAACAAGCGCCCTCACAATTTTTTTCCGAAAGTGTTTCACGAGGTATGTCCTCGCTTGATGTTGTACTTCATGTTCAAGATTTTGATCATGCCTATGAATGGCTTGAAAAATGTACTTTGATAGGATATTTTGTGGGTAGGATCCCTCCTGAAAGCATGCTTCGTGATTGGGTTGCCAAAGCCTGGTCTCCTCATGGAGTCCGGCTTGATGGCATCCAAAGTCTCACAAAGGGATTCTTTTTGTTTCGCTTTTCAAACCCTTCCCATGTTGAGGCTATCCTCTCCCATGGGTCTTGGACCATTCGGTCTTCCCTCTTGGTTTTTCAGCATTGGTCTCACGACTTTTCTGTCTCAGATGACAAAAAATTATAGGTACCCATCTGGGTTGAGTTCCTCAGTCTTCCTTTGCCTTGTTGGCCTTTCATGCAAACCATTTCTCAGTCTATTAGCAAAGTGGTTTGCCTTGAGCCAGACCATTTTTGTAATGCTTTGCCTCAAAAGAGGGTTTGTGTTGAGGTCGACCTTTCTCGTGACCTGAAAGAAACTATTGATATCCAAGTGGGAGGCAATACCTTCACCCAGAAGGTGCTTTATTTGAATCTACCCAGTACCTGTTATCAGTGGTAGTCGACGGAACACAAGATCAAGGATTGTCCTTTGGCTACTCTGAAAATAAAACCCCCTATTAAGGAGTCTGACTCTCAACCTATGGAGGGAGCTAAGAAGGATGAATGGACCACTGTAGTTCATAAAGGTAAAAACTCTGCGGCTTCAGCCTAAAAGACTCTCGTTGGTTCCATTTCTCAGCTGACGGTGGAACTTCCTACGCAGACATCGTCTTCCCAGGTGGTTTCTACTTCAGTTTCAAACCTTGACCGACAGGGGAAGGACTCTTCTGGGGGTGTCACTCACCCACCTTGGGTGCACACTCCTCAAGCTGTGTCTATGATTTCTGCTACATACTCTCTACGCCGCTCTCGCAGCCCTTCTTGACGTGTTGAGATTGTAGATGGTGGTTCATAAAAATGACTAGTTATCTCCAGTGGGGACCCATATTTTTTGCGCAATAGCTTCTCCTCTCTTGGGGATGAGGAAGATATGCAAGTTTTGTCATGAATTACATCTCATGAAATGTTCAACGCCTCATAGACCTCACCAAAAAGTATTTTGTTTGAGATGCTCATCAACGTGTTGTAGGCCTAGATGTTCTTTGCCTCCAGGAAGTCAAAATTGCTAGTTTCATGCTCAAAACTGCATGTCGTGTTATTTGGCTAGATAGCCTTGTTTTTTGCCTCCTAGCATGAAGTTGGTCAAGGTGGAGTTGTTACACTCATTTCACCTCATTGGCTCTTTGCAGTTATTTCTCATGGTTTTGATCCCATGCAGCACATCGTTTAGGTTTTGCTATCAATTGATAATCATTCAGTTGGGATCGTTAATGTTTATGCTCCCAATGATGTGGTTGATAGATCATACTTCTGGCGATGGATTGTAGACAATCTGCCACCTGTAACTTGGGTCATGTGTGGAGACTTCAATATGGTTGAGGTGGCATCCAATAAGGACAAAATTTTGTCTTTCCACTGGACAGCTGGTGAGCAAGAAGCCTAGTACTATATGCGTAAAAAATTGGGTCTTTTCAACCCCAACACCAACCACCGTCATCCTGGTGGGGTTTGGCACACTTGGTTTAATTTCAGAATTGGCTCTAACAAAATTCTTAAAAGGCTATGATAACTGCGCAATCTTTTTTTTCCTTTTTCTGAAGATCATGATCTACCTGTCACTCCTCTTGTTGATGTGACGTTGTCTGATCACTTCCCCATAAAGTTTAGCATCAAATGATAGTCAGCTAGGCAACATCCTTCTAAAATGAATTTCTACCTCAACAAGTCTCTCCTGCATCATCAAACCATGATGGCCCACATTCAAAGGGTTTGGAATTTAGAGCCAAGGCCCCATCATCATACTAGTCGGATTGCATGGTGATATGATGCAATCACCCGCTCTATGAAGTTTATGTGCATTTATGGTAGACAACTTGCCATGTACCGCAGGCAGTCATATGATGTGACCACCAAATCTCTCTATGCTACCACAGAAGCTCTTTCCTTGAATCCTTTTGATTCTAACCTGCAACTTCATTTAGCCTAGCTCCGCCATCAGAAACAAGTTGCAGATAGCCACTCTGCCAGAGGATCTCAAATCAAAGTTAGGTTACACTAGCTCAAGGTGGGCGATAGGTCCTCTAAGGAATTTTTCCTGGCTTTGCATGCCCGTCATACCTTTGTAGGGATCAAGAAAATCAAAGAGGGGCAGACTCTTCTCACCAAGCTGCCTGACACTCTGCAAGCCTTTGTCCGTCATTATGAGAAGGTGTTCACAACGCAGGGAGACTCTTCGGCTAGAGCCCAAGCTTTGCAAGACTGCTTAGTTGTTGTTCCCAAATGGCTCTCCAAGTCTTAACAAGCCTTTTATGATATGACCATTGATGATCTCAAAGAAGCTATTTTTCTATGGCAGATGATAAAGCCCCTGGCTGTGATGGCTTCCCCTATGAATTGTATAAAGCTCTTTGGCCTTGTATTGGTCCTGACCTCCATAAGGTCTATCTGGAAGCTTTTCATTCTCAATCCCTAGGAAAAATGATTAACCAAGGCAACATCAAATTTATCCCTAAGGTTGGGGATCGAGAGGATATTTGCAATTGGAGGCCTATTACCTTTCTTAATGTCTCATATAAGATCATTGCCAAAGCCCTGGCTCTCAAGATTCACCTTTTCCTACCTCTTGTTGTTCATCCAGAGAAGACTAGATTTATCAAGTCCAGGTTTATTTTGGACAATATTATTGTCATTTGGGAAGGGATGGACTGGGCTAGACGCTCTAAACAATAGACAATCTTCCTTAAGATTGACTTTGCTAAGGTGTATGATCGCATTGAGTGGCCTTTTATCTTGGCTATGCTCAAAGCCCTTGGCTTTGGTCCCCATTTCATCTAGTCTATCCAGATGTTATTCAGAGATGCCTTAGCCTGTATCACCATTAATGGTCAGTAGTCTGAGGCTTTTGGCCTTTTCAAATTCATTTGCTAGGGATGTCCTCTGGCTCCTGCTTTATATGTTCTTGCGACGGAAGGGTTTGGTTACTTACTTGCTAATGCTATCTCTATTGGGTGTGTTTATGGTATCTCCCTGCCTGAGTCACCTTCTCAACTTGTCAATGGCCACTTTATGGATGATTCCTTTCTCACTCTCCCTGAGGAAGAAGACAATGTGCAGACCACTCTTCATTGTCTGAACACCTTTTGCTTGGCTTCTAGTTCGGCCATTCAATGGCACAAGACGCAATGTTATAGGAAGTATTTTCTACCCACCCCACCTTGGATTCTCCAATATGACTAGAAATGGCTTCATCATGGCAAAAAATTTTGCTTTCTGGGCATTATGTTTGCCTTTCAAGCTTCACCTGTGGATCTTTGGAATGTTGTTTTAGCCAAGATTGAGAAAAAGTTGGTCTACTGGATTACCAAGCCTCTCTCTTTGGCTGGTAAATTCAAAATTTTCTCCAAGGTGCTAGCTGCCACCCATGTCTATTATTCCTCATGTTGGGCTCCTTCTAAGGCCTCTTACATGAAGTTGGAAAGACTTATGTGGGCCTTTCTTTGGGCCTCTGGCTCTGGCCATCAAGGATTCCATAGGGTCACTTGGGAATATTGTTGTCTTCCCAAGGAGTCCGGAGGGCTTGGCCTTATTTCTACCTAGAAACAAGGGCTTGCCTTATGTGCTAAATGGATTATCAAAGCCTTATCTGGCAACGAGGCTTGGAAAATTCTTCTTCGACAATGCATTTCTTCAGGCTTTCCTACCAACAGGCCATCTTGGAAGGGGATTGGTTTTCAAACCCTGCTCAATATGAAAGACCCTATTTAGATCCAGGGTACTTTTGTGGTTAAATCATCTAGCATGCTTTGGAAGCTATCAAGTCTTGGCTTTGATGGGCTAGTGATGGTTTTCAGGATGGGTTATCCATGAATCAACATAACCTCTAGTGGTCACCTCTTTTTCAAGTGCAAGGGTTACCACTAGCCAAAATCCAAGGTGTTAGTGCTCTGTGTTTTCACAAACGCGACATTAGAACACCTAAGGATCTATTTTCCAGAGCTTTTATGAGCCTCTGGTCATGGGAGGACCTCCAGGTCCAATTTTGTCTGTCTCGCCCAGATCGACAAACTTATGACTTTCTGGTCTCAGCCTTACCCTCAAATTTGTTACATAAGCTTGGCATTCGGTCTATCAAACTTTGGTGGAAAGATTGGAAATGGTATCCTTGGACTCCTTTCACCAACTACAAACCCAAAATGGGTTATCTCTAGTTGGTTCCTCATTTGCCTATGGTCCATTTTCTCAATCAGCGGTGGCACTTGCAGTCTTCTCAAACTTTCTGGAAATTCAGGTTTCTTGTTGTCTGGTCCGCCACCACTGAACCCAAGATTGCACACTTTGCTTTGTGTGTGCTTTTCCAAGGGTTGTCTTTGGGTTCTATACTTAAGCATTTGGGGGTTCTTCATCCCCGATGCCCTTTTTGTGGTCACCCAAAAACTTTTATGCACATTTTTGGGTTCTATAGAATAGCTCAACAGTACTAGAGCTAGATTCATGATTTCTTTCGGTCTAAGCCATTTTCTTGGCATATGGCTCTTCTGGGCGATTCACCTAGAATCCCCTTTAAATTTTCCCAGACATGGATGCTTTCATAATGGAGATCCTATTCACTCTTTGGAAGGATAGAAATGCAGTTATTTTTACTCATAGCTTTTTGAATATTAATGTCTCACTTTATGCTAAAGCTTGCATTTGTAATAATGTATTAATGCAGATTCAGGTACAAGATGACAAATTGGCCCTAGAGGTGGGCCACCTTCAGGAGCTCTTCCGGTACTAGGGCAATGCCCCTTGTGCGATTGTCAGAGTGCTATTGGATTTTGTCTTTGTCAATCACACTTTGCCCCGTAGCCACCGCCGTGATTGCAGTTCCTCTACCCGCCTCTCTCAAACCCCGCGGTCCCAAGCTCCTCTCTGCTCCTCAGGCAGGAGAGACGATGCTTGGAGGTATTGCTTGACTTCTCCTTTGCATCGTGGCTCTACCTCAGGCTATCCCTCTACTGCTCCTGTGACTTTTTCTCCTCCCACTGGTGATGGTTCTGGGTGGCCGTCTACCACCACTTCCAAGTTTCCTCGCCTGGCTCTGGTGATTTCACCTCCCAAGTAGCAGGAAGGAGAAATTGACAAAGATCCTGAAGATGGGTGGTTTGTGTTCGACCCACATCCTGACCCCGCTGATGTATGGGGCAAGAAAGATGATCCTGATCCTCCTCCCTCGACTGCCTCTACTTTGGCTGCTTGAGGAAGTTTTTTGATGAATAGCTTGTTTTTTTTGCTTCTGGCCACTGGTCGTGTGACTCTCGTAGGGTGATCTTGTATCCCCCAGCCTTTTTTGTGGCGGGTCATAGTGGCAGTTACATTTGACCATGCATTTAAAATCTGAATTTGAATTCATTTCTAGAATCTTCTTATTTCTCATACACCATGTGCTCAATTAGAATATCGAGAAAATAAATTATGACCTCACGTGCAAGTCACCACTTATTAAATCTTCTTTTTAAACCAATTCCATCGTTATTCAATTTTTTCATCTTTAACTGTTATTCAATTTTTTCATCTTTAACTAACATTCCTCATAAAATTAATAATAATAGTAGTAGTAATAGTAGTAGTAGTAGTAGTAATAATAATAATAATAATAATAATAACTAGTCATACCAAGGTCTAAAAAGAGGGTTATGACTCTCTCTCTCTCTCTCTCTCTCTCTCTCTCTCTCTCTCTCTCTCTCTCTCTCTCTCTCTCTCTCTCTCTCTCTCTCTCTCTCTCTCTCTCTCTCTCTCACACACACACACACACACACATTTATCTCTTGTCTCTCCCTCTCAGTCTCTATCTCACTCTCCTCCTCTCTTAGGTGTATCTCTCTTCCATTCCCTTCCTCTCCTCCCCCTCCCTCCCTCTCTAGGGTCATATGGTATCCTAGGGATCCACGCATGTGTCCTTAGGGGTCATATGGTGTCCTAAGGGGTCATAGAACACCATATGACCCATAACGACACATAAGGGGTCATATGGAGTCCTAAGGGGTCATAGGACACCATATGACCCCTTAGCGCACCATACAACCCATAATGACACCAAATGGTGTCCTAAGGGGTCATAAAACACCATATGACCTTTTAGGACACCATATGGAGTCCTAAGGGGTTGTAGCAGACCATATGACCCCTAACAACACCATATGGTGTCCTTAGGGGTCATATGGTGTGCAAGGGGTCATAGAACACCATATGACATGTAACGACACCATATGGTGTCCTAAAGGGTCATATGGTGTCTTAAGGGGTCGTAGGACACCATATGACCCTTAGGACACAATATGACCCCTAACAACACCTAAGGGGTCATAGAACACTATAGGACCCTTTAGGACACCATATGGTGTTGTTATGGGTCGTATGGTGTCCTAAGGGGTCATATGGCATCCTATGACCCCTTAGGACATTGTACGATGTTGTTATGGGTTGTATGGTGTCTTAAGGGATCATATGATGTTCTAAGGGGTCATAGGACACCATATGACCTCTTAGGAAACAATATGACCCCTAGGACACCATATGATCTCTTAGGAAACAATATGACCCCTAACAACACCTAAGGGGTCATATGGTGTCCTAAGGGGTCATAGGACACCATATGACCTCTTAGGACATCATATGACCCATAACGACACCATATGGAGTCCTAAGGGGTCATATGGTGTCCTAAGGGGTCACAGAACACCATATGACCCCTTAGGACACCATATGACCCCTTAGGAGACCATATGACCCATAACGACACCTAAGGGGTCATAGGACACCATATGACCCCTTAGCACACTATACGACCCATAACAACACCAAATGGTGTTCTAAGGGGTCATAGAACACCATATGAACCATAACAACACCATATGGATTCTTAAGGGCTCATATGGTGTCCTAAGGGGTCATAAGAGACCATATGAGCCTAACGACACATAAGGGGTCATATGGTGTCTGAAGGAGTCATAGGACACCATATGAACCCTTAAGACACCATATGACCCATAACAACACCATTTGGTGTGCTAAGGGGTCATATGGTCTCCTAAGGGGTCATAGAATACCATATGACCCCTTAGGACACCATACGACCCCTTAGGACACCATACGACCCATAAGGACACCATATAACGACACCAAATGGTGTCTTAAGGGGTCCTATGGTGTCCTAAGGGGTCATAGAACACCATATGACCTCTTAGGACACCATACAACCCATAGCAACACCATATGGAGTCCTAAGAGGTCACATGGTGTCCTAAGGGGTTGTAGGACACCATATGACTCTTTAAGATACCATGCGACCCCTAACGACACCACATGGTGTCCTAAGGGGTCATAGGACACCATATAACCCCTTAGGACACATTATGGCCCCTAACAACTCCTAAGGGGTCACATGGTGTCCTAAGGGATCATAGAACACCATATGACCCCTTAGGACATAATATGACCAATAACAACACCATATGGTGTCCTAAGGGGTCATATGGTGTCAGGACACCATATGACCCCTTAAGGACACCATATGGTGTCGTTATTGGTCATATTATCTCTATCTCTTTCCCTCTAACTATTTTTACCTCTCTCCCTCCCAACCCCCTTCTCCCTCTCGCCCTCTATCTCTATCTCTCTTTCACTCCCCCTCTCTTAGGTGTCTCTCTCTCTCATTATATATATATGCCTCTCCCTTTCCCTTTCTCTATCTCTCTCCCTTTCTCTTAGGTGTCTCTATCCCATTCTTTCCATTCTTTCCCTCTCTCCCTTCCTCCCCATCCCTCTCTCTCTCCCCTCTTTCCCTCTCTCCTTCTTGTTCCTCTCTCACTCTCTCCATCACTCTCTCTCACTCTCACTCCTCTCTCCCTCTCTCTTAGGTGTCTCTCTCTGTAATACCCCGCCAGGAACCCTAAAGGAAAACAACACAACTAGGCAACTAAAGGGTGAAATAATTTTTTTTTTCTTTTAAAGACTAAGTGCACTAACTAAAACCATTGCACATTTAATAACACAGTGGAAGTCTAACATATGTTTTCCTAAGGGTTACCAATGAAGATTAATTCATAGATTATATTAACACCACGGTTAATCCATTTGATTAGATAAATTGAGTGCTTAAGTTTAAAACTACACATACATCCAAATTTCATAATACAGAAATAAAAGTAATCCAATGTATCCAATTTCCACAAACCATTTAAGCATAAGATAAAAGCAATAACATTCATTTCATTGACATAATATTACAATCTTCACAAATACATGGGTTCCAAAAATGCCACCGATTTATAAGGTTACAATATCACGGTTACATAAAAGTCTGATACAATGACCACAAGGTCTCAACTAAACAATGATCTCGAACAAGAGCCAGTACATGAACCACGAACCAAGAAATACCAGCGAAATCTTTCCTCGCATGAAGATACAATCCAGAACATTTGATGGGAAGTGGCACTACCACCCGACCATGTGATCCTGAAATGGAATCACCCCACCATGCTAGGAGATAGTGGAAAACCCTCAAGCAAGCAAAGTAAGACAAGTACGAAAGGACTACAAGACTCCGCAAACATCCATGTAACTCAACTCACAAAACACAAGTGACTCTAAGAAGAGAGTGTCATCGCATAGCTTGATGGTTACCATGGTACAGCCTCCATAGGTCCCGTCCCCCATCCTAGGTTTTTCCTGGTAACCTCTCACAAGCCTCCAGTTCCAACTGTCTCATGTGGACCCTACCAATCCTTTCATGAAGACAAGGTGGTAAGTTTTCCATTTAAGGCCTTCTCGTAACATTATGAGCCCTGTACAAGCACTCACCTATGCACAAGGTACACTTAATTAATATTTATCTCACTCCCCCCCAATATATTATTATGTTATCACTTTTTAACTAACTTTCGACAGGTTATCTTGTCATCCACTTCGGGCACAGCCCCCGCTCGAAAGCCACTCTCTCTCATAGAACACTAACAGAAAATGTCTCTCTCTATGAGAACTCTATGGCGAAACAGACAACCATAAACAATCCTGACAAAGCACAGGTGAAGGATACACAATCACTAAACAAAGATTGACCATTTGGAAAACAACACACAATGGCTCATATCAAAAAGGTTATACAACAACACTTGGTCTAGGAGATATAGCAACATAAGACACAATGACAACAACACAACCAATTTTGCAATGAAATTAAGCTTTGATCGAGAATACCATTTACACAAGATCCTATTACAAACAATCTTTTCTCAACACAGTCAAAGCATGAATTACTTGCAAATAAATATTTCCTAGAAAATAAGAAAAACAACTATATTTAAATAAATCAATTTTGTCATTTGTCTAATAAAGTTAAATATATTCACATATGAATTAATCTCGTAATGTGTTTACAAACATAAATATGGGACCTTAATTTATAAACTTTTTTCTGAAATAACTAACTTTGAATTTAATTATATATAAACTAAAATCTCCAATTATAAATTTCTCACATTTTTTTTTTTACCAAAACCTTATTTAAAATCCCAAAGCATAAAGAAATTATTTTAATTAAAAGTAATATAAAGTAAAGACAACTATATATATATATATATATATATATATATATATATATATATATATATATATATATATATATATATATATATTGAAACAAATATATTATTATTTTATTTTATTAAATTTCTTTAAAAAGAAAATTAAAATAAAATAAAATTAAAAATAATAATAATAATACTCACTAACTATTTGGCTACCCTAAGGTAGCGGTGCTACCATAGGCAGCCAACGCTACCCTTGGGTAGCACTGTTGTCCTAAGGCAACAGCCGCTACCTTTGGGTAGCATTGCTGCCCTATGGCAGCAACCACTAACGAAAGTATTGCGGTGTGGGTTGAGGCATTCCCTCCCCACATTTTTATAATTAATTTTTTTTTTATAATTTTTTTTTTAAATTAAATTTTTTTTTTAAAAAACATAAAATTACAGTTTTATTAAAATCATTACAGCAGCATAAAAAAAAACTAAATACCCAATTCAATAAAATTCTTTTAGAATTTTATTCCAATTTTTTAAAAAATTAGATACTCTCATAAATTTAATTCAAAATTAAATTTATTCCTAAAGTGATCAACAATTTCCACAGAGATACCTTTATTGAAAAAAAGAACTATTAGACCAAATCAAACATGAGAGAATAATTTCTCTAGTAAATACTATTTCTCTCAACTTTTGCAATTTTTCACGCAATCATGAGGATCTTGACTATTTTTCTTTTCTCCATAATAATTTTTCCTAATTTTCTCCAATTTAAATCCTTTCCACAAACTAGAAATACACATCAAGCATGAATTCTAAAACCAAAACTTGAATTCACCAGAAGAGGGTTTTGGATTTGCCAATTATTTTACACACACATCAAGCAGAGAAAAATAGAAATATTTACTAAAAACACACAACTAAGAAATCATCCAACCTGGTATAGCTTTCCTGGAAGATATCTGTAGAAGAGCCATAATCCTTTCAATAAACTTCCAATAAATTTCTTCACCTAAAATTCTTGACATGTTCCCTGTGTAACTAAAATAAAGACCTATACCCCTATTTAAACTAAAATTCTAGGTTCAATAGCTTTTTCATAAAAAACCTAAATTTAGAATAATAGTAATTTTTATTTTATTTTCTAAATTTATCACAAAAGATAAGCTAACGTGCAATAATTAAAAAACATTATTCTTTCTTTTCTTTTCTCATGCACATTAATTAATTTTCTAAATAAAGAATTAAAACAATATTTTAATTCTAATTAATCCTTTTATTCATTTATTTAATTAAAATTTTAGGAAATAATAAAAGCAATTAATCTAATTTATTTTTTCATTTAAATAAAAATATATTTCTAATATCATGCAACTTGCAACTTAATTTAATAATTTCTTTTAATTAAATAAATTTATAATCTCCATGCATAAACAATACAACTATGAGATAATTCCATAAACTTAATTAATTAATTAATTAAATCCACTAAAATGCTCAAATTAAACAAAACTCAAGCAAATACTCATAAAAAGATCAAACGACAAAATACGAAGGCCGAACTAACTGACAAGACGACCAACTGATGACACTCATACGAGTGTAACTGAGTAAAATAGGGTCAACTACTATCTCCTCCACTTCCATCAGAAAATATAAGGCACGCTCAAACCTGTGAAGCTAGGTGGAGACGATACCCCATACCTACCCAGTACTTGTACTTGCAATATAGTGCATCACCGAACCACACATGCATATATACAATTTAGAAAACATGGTATACACACCGATGAAGAAGAATCGCGACATTCCCTATCTCACCGAAATGAGTGAAGGAAAATTGTCCCCTTGCATCCAATACACTCGCAAACACACAACATAAAATTACACATTGCATAGATAAAGTAAAATGTCAGTACATAACAATAATCCATAAAACGCCATAAATCACAAATACTAAAATACTACAAATAAATTATACATCTCATCTCCAGATAAAGCATAATATCATACAAATCTGAATAATATATCATGGTAATGTATCCACTGAAAACAACCAATAATAAAATATGAGTCTAATGAGTTCAAACAAGTAGGGGTACTACATTCTGCCCCCCAAAACTAGGCTTACTCCTGGAAGCCTAAAATAAATAAGAATACAGTTCTCTCATCTTCGCTGCATCCTCCCAAGTCGCTAAGGTCTCATCATTTGGGTCCCATAGGACCCTTACCTGGTCGATGGTACGACCCTTGAGGATCAAATCCCGACGCTGAAGAATGCACACGGGCTCCATGGAAAGTTGCCTGTCCTCGACCTGCAAAGAGTTCCAATCAAGAACATGTGTCACATTCGGATGATAAGGTCAAAGAACTGAAACATGAAAGACATCATGGATGTGGGATAGACTCGGTGGCAAGGCAAGATGATAGGCAATAGGTCCTATCCTCTCAAGGATCTCAAAAGGTCCAACAAAATTTGGTGCCAACTTAGAACCCTTTCCATAACGGATAGGACTCTTCCGTGGACGCACTCTCAAGAACACATGATCACCAACAGAAAACCGACGATCTACCCTATGAGCATCTGCATACTTCTTCTGTCTATCCTGTGCTGCTACTAAATGCTCACGGATCTAATCTACCTATTGCTCCATCTCTCAAAGAATATCTGGTCCTATAAGTACCCTATCCTCTAGTCGATCCCAACTCAGAGGACTGCGGCAAGGATGACCATACAATGCCTGAAAGGGGGACATACCTATGGAGCTAGGATATCCATTGTTATAAGAAAACTCCACTAGATATATATAGTCCTCCCAGCATGATTGTTGGTCCATCACATACATGCGAAGCATGTCCTCTAATACCTGATTCACTCTCTTTATCTGACCATCTATCTCTGGATGATAAGTTGAACTAAAATTCAACTGAGTCCCTAAAGCATGCTGAAGTGAGGTCGACAATGCTGAAGTAAAGACAGGATCTCTGTCAAATATGATCCACCTCGGAATTCCATACAATCTCACTACTTCTTCTAAGAAGACTCGTGCCACCACTACTGACGTATAAGAAGCTTGAATAGGAACAAAATGAGCAACCTTAGTCAATCTATCAACTATGACCATGATGGCATCATGACGATGTGAAGAGACATGTAATCCAATAATGAAATCCATGGAAATTATATCCCATTTCCAATCCGGTACTAGATTAGGTTGTAAAAGCCCTTTGGGTGTTGATGCTCTGCCTTCACTTGCTGACACTCTAAACACTTCGACACAAAATCAGCAATGTCACGTTTCATACCCACCCAATGATAAATCTGTCTAAGATCTGCGTGCATCTTCTTGACACCTAGATGTGCCGAATAAGGTGCATGATGGGCCTTAGTCATGATCAAAATATGAAGGCCCTCCAAAGGAGGTACATAGATTTGTCCATGGTGATGAAGAATTCCATCTACCTCAAGATTATATCCAGAGAATCTACCCTCTAAAGGCCTTCCGGACTCTATCACTGCTCTAACATCCTGATACCAAGTATCCTGATGAAGAACTCCAAGAATCCTCTCTCTCAAGTCTACTCCAAGGGACATTGCTAAAACTTCATGCCGCCTACGACTCAAAGCATCTGCCACTACGTTCTCTTTCCCCTGAATATAACGAACCTCAAAATCATATTCGCAAAAGAATTCCATCCATCTTTGTTGTCAAGCATTCAAATTTGGTTTTTTGTGAATATATACTGCAAACTACAGTGATCACTATGTAGCTCAAACCAACGCCCTAACAAGAAATGCTGCCATCTAACCAAAGCATGAACTACAACTGCCAACTCTAAATCATGAACTGGATAGTTCAACTCATGGTTCTTGAGTTTACGAGACTCATAAGCAACCACATGTCCATCCTGCATAAGTACTGCACCTATACCTTCCAAAGAGGCATATGTACATACCATAAAATCTCCAGATGGATCAGGAACTGCCAAAATCAGAGCACTGACAAGGAGTTCCTTCAAGGTCCTAAAAGCTGCTTCACACTGTTCTGACCAAACAAACTTTTTCCCTTTTCTCTAAAGAGAAGTAATCAGGTGTCCTATCCGGAAAAAACCTTCAACAAAGCGACAATAATATCCAGCCAAACCCATAAAACTCCTAACTTCTGAAATGTTGGTCAGTGCTAGCCAATCAACAATGGCTTGGATCTTTGAAGGATCCACAGATATACCTTCTCCCGAAACCACATGACCAAGATAGTTCACCTCAGTTTGGAAGAAGTCTCACTTTGCTAAATTGGCATAGAGTTGATTTTCCCTTAAGCACTGCAGTACCTGACATAAGTGACCCTCATGCTCCTCCATAGATCTGGAATAAATCATAATGTCATCCAAGAATACAATGATGAAATGATCAAGGTAGGTGAAAAAAACCCCATTCATTAAGCTCATGAAAACCGAAGGTGCGTTCGTCAACCCGAATGGTGCCACTGTGAACTCATAGTGACCATATCGAGTACGAAACGTTGTCTTGTGAATGTTTGCATCCTGAATGCATAATGGATGGTATCCAGACTTCAAATCAATCTTAGAGAACACCTTGGCTCCCTTAACTTGATCAAAAAAGTCATCTATATGAGGCAATGGATATCTATTCTGGATGGTTACCTTATTCAGCTATCAATAATCAATGCATAACCGAAGAGAACCATCTTTCTTCTTAACAAAGATAATAGGCTCACCCCAAGGGGAAACACTAGGACGAATGAATCCCTTGGCCAATAATTCTTCTATCTGCAATTTCAACTCACTTAACTCCTAAGTATTCATCTGATATGGAGCTCTCGAAATAGGTTCTGCACCAGGAACCAAATTGACACGAAAGTCTATGTCTTGCTTCGAAGGCATACCAGGAATATCCAATGGAAACACGTCTGCATACTCTCTAAGAATAGGGTGACTATCAAGAGTGATTTCGCGCCTCTCTAACTCATCCAATTCCTCAAGAGTGACTACAAAAAGATGACATCCTCTATGCATGCACCGCTTAAGTTGCATAGCGGAGATCATACGTAGGGATATCGGCCTCTGTACTCCAACAATCTCCACTTCTCTGCCAAGGTCATCTAAACACACTATTGTCTTCTTGCGATAATTAACTTGAGCACTATGAGATGATAGCCAATCCATCCCCAATACAACTCCATAAGAACCCAAAGGAATAACTCGAAGGTCAACTGAAGTAACTATGGTTCCTAGGCTCAACTAATCTAGCCTTCGCCATGGCTATCTCCATTGAAGCTAGCTCAAATACCCTCACACCTCCACTGATACAGTCATTCAAACCTCTTAGGAAATGTTGGACAAGCATAACCTCATCGTTACCAATTCTGGCGTATTGCTTGAGCTCATAAAACCTGTGCTCATACTGATCTACTGTCATCCCATACTGACGGAAGGCATAAAACTCATCTACTTGAGTCTACCTCCACTGGGGTGAGAGGAATCGTGCCCTGAATCTCTCCAAAAATAGTTCCCATGTGATGGTGTTAATGCATACATTGATCTTCTCCTCCTCTAATCTCCACCAGATTGAAGCAAATTTATTGAGACGCATAATAGCACATCTCGCCTTGGTATTGCTAGTATGGAAATAGAGAAAAACACCGGTCTAAACCGATAAGCCAGGTCTCTGCCTCAAGACCAGTACCCATACCATCAAAGTAAGGAGGATTGGACCTCATCAAGTCCTTTATGTGACCCAAGGAAGGTGGATCTCGGACAACTGGAATCTCCCCTCTCCTTGGTGATCTCTCTCTCTCTCTCCTCTGGAACCTGTTGAAGCGGCTCCTCAACTAGAGCATGAATAGGTTGTTCAAACTCAGGCCTTTGGCCTAACCTAGCCAGAACCTCCTAAAACATCTACCTCAGCTCTTCCCTTTCGGGAACATGTTCTCCTGCATGCTGAGAGTTCTGATGAACAGATTGTTCCTACTCCTGATGAACTAACTGTTCCAACTCAACACTCACATGAGTGGGTGGTGGTGAAGGACTGTGATGGTCAGAACCACGGCCCCGTCCTCCACCTCTGCCTCCTTTGCGACCACCCATATAGTCACCTCCTCTAGCTTTCCTAGCCATGACCTGGTACCATAAAAGAGAAAATGGTTCAGATCCATAGCAAGGATAAGACAAGAGAGATACAAACATTTATGACATAAGCAAGATGGTCAACTGAAAGGCACACTACAAACCCAAAGTACCCAGTGTTGAAACTTGGGCACTGATACCAAATGTAATGCCCTGCCAAGAACCCTAAAGGAAAACAACACAACTAGGCAAATAAAGGGTGAAATAATTTTTTTTTTCTTTTAAAGACTAAGTGCACTAACTAAAACCATTGCACATTTAATAACATAGCAAAAGTCTAACATATGTTTTCCTAAGGGTTACCAACAAAGATTAATTCGTAGATTATATTAACACCACAGTTAATCCATTTGATTAGATAAATTGAATGCTTAAGTTTAAAACTACACATACATCCAAATTTCATAATAAAGAAATAAAAGTAATCCAATGTATCCAATTTCCACAAATCATTTAAGCATAAGATCAAAGCAATAACATTCATTTCACTGACATAATATTGAGATCTTCCCAAATACATGGCTTCCAAAAATGCCACCGATTTATAAGGTTACAATATCAGGGTTACATAAAAGTCTGATACAATGACCACAAGGTCTCAACTGAACAATGATCTCGAACAAGAGCTGGTACATGAACCATGAACCAAGAAACACCAGCGAAGCCTTTCCTCGCCTGAAGATACAATCCAGAACATCCGATGGGAAGTGGCACTACCACCCGATCATGTGATCCCGAAATGGAACCATCCCACCATGCTAGGAGATAGTGGAAAACCCTCAAGCAAGCAAAGTAAGACAAGTACGAAAGGACTACAAGACTCCGCAAACATCCATGTAACTCAACTCACAAAACACAAGTGACTCTAAGAAGAGAGTGTCATCACATAGCTTGATGATTACCATGGTATAGCCTCCATAAGTCCCGGCCCCCATCCTGGGTTTCTCCTGGTAACCTCTCTCGAGCCTCCGGTTCCAACTAAGTCTCATGTGGACCCTACCAATCCTTTCATGAAGACAAGGTGGTAAGTTTGTCATTCCAGGCCTTCTTGTAACATTATGAGTCCTGTACAAGCACTCACCTATGCATGAGGTACACTTATCTTAATTAATATTTATCTCACTCCCCCCCAATATATTATTATGTTATCACTTTTTAACTAACTTTCGATGAGTTATCCTATCATCCACATTGAGCACGGCCCCCGCTCGAAAGCCACTCTCTCTCATAGAACACTAACAGGAAATGTCTCTCTCTATGAGAACTCTATGGCGAAACAGACAACCATAAACAATCCTAACAAAGCACAAGTGAAGGATACACAATCACTAACCAAAGATTGACCATTTGGATAACAACACACAATGGCTCATATCAAAAAGGTTATACAACAACACCTAGTCTAGGAGATATAGCAACATAAGACACAATGACAACAACACAACCAATTTTGCAATGAAATTAAGCTTTGACCAAGAATACCATTTACACAAGATCCTATTACAAACAATCTTTTCTCAACATAGCCAAAGCATGAATTACTTGCAAATAAAGATTTCCCAGAAAATAAGAAATACAACTATATTTAAATAAATCAATTTTGTCATTTGTCTAATAAAGTTAAATATATTCACATATGAATTAATCTCCTAATGTGTTTACAAACATAAATATGGGACCTTAATTTATAAACTTTTTTCTGAAATAACTAACTTTGAATTTAATTATATATATAAACTAAAATCTCCAATTATAAAATTCTCACATTTTTTTTTTACCAAAACCTTATTTAAAATCCCAAAGCATAAAGAAATTATTTTAATTAAAAGTAATATAAAGTAAAGACAACTATATATATATATATATATATATATAATAAAACAAATATATTATTATTTTATTTTATTAAATTTCTTTATAAACGAAATTCAAAAATAAAATTAAAATAAAATAAAATTAAAAAAAAATAATAATACTCGCTAACTATTTGGCTACCCTAAGGTAGCGGTGCTACCATAGGCAACCAACGCTACCCTTGGGTAGCGCTACTGTCCTAAGGCAGCAGCCGCTACCTTTGGGTAGCGCTGATGCCCTATGGCAACAGCCACTACCGAAAGTAGTGTGGCGTGGGTTGAGGCATTGCCTCCCCACATTTTTATAATTTTTTTTTTTTTTTTAACATAAAATTATAGTTTTATTAAAACCATTACAGCAGCATAAAAAAAAAACTAAATACCCAATTCAATAAAATTCTTTTAGAATTTTATTCCATTTTTTAAAAAAATTAGATACTCTCATAAATTTAATTCAAAATTAAATTTATTCCTAAAGTGATCAACAATTTCCACAGAGATACCTTTATTGAAAAAAAGAGCAATTAGAACAAATCAAACATGAGAGAATAATTTCTCTAGTAAATACTATTTCTCTCAACTTTTGCAATTTTTCACGCAATCATGAGGATCTTGACTATTTTTTTTTCTCCATAATAAATTTTTCCTAATTTTCTCCAAATTAAATCCTTTCCACAAACTAGAAATACACATCAGGCATGAATTCTAAAACCAAAACTTGAATTCACTAGAAGAGGGTTTTGGATTTGCCAATTATTTTACATACACATCAAGCAGAGAAAAATAGAAATATTTACTAAAAACACACAACTAAGAAATCATCCAACCTGGTATAGCTTTCCTGGAAGATATCTGTAGAAGAGCCATAATCCTTTCAATAAACTTCCAATAAATTTCTTCACCTAAAATTCTTGACATGTTCCCTGTGTAACTAAAATAAAGACCTATACCCCTATTTAAACTAAAATTCTAGGTTCAATAGCTTTTTCATAAAAAACCTAAATTTAGAATAATAGTAATTTTTATTTTATTTTCTAAATTTATCACAAAAGATAAGCTAGCGTGCAATAATTAAAAAACATTATTCTTTCTTTTCTTTTCTCATGCACATTAATTAATTTTCTAAATAAAGAATTAAAAATATATTTTTATTCTAATTAATCCTTTTATTCGTTTATTTAATTAAAATTTTAGGAAATAATAAAAGCAATTAATCTAATTTATTTTTCCATTTTAATAAAAAAATATTTCTAATATCATGTAGCATGCAACTTAATTTAATAATTTCTTTTAATTAACTAAATTTATAATCTCCATGCATAAACAATACAACTATGAGATAATTCCATAAACTTAATTAATTAATTAATTAAATCCATTAAAACACTCAAATTAAACAAAACTCAAGCAAATACTCATAAAAAGATCAAATGACAAAATACGAAGGTCGAACTAACTAACAAGACGACCAACTGACGACACTCATACGAGTGTAACTGAGTAAAATAGGGTCAACTACTATCTCCTCCACTTCCATCAGAAAATATAAGGCACGCTCAGACCTGTGAAGCCAGGTTTGAGACGATACCCCATACCTACCCGGTACTTGTACCTGCAATATCATGCATCACCGAACCACACATGCATATATACAATATGGAAAACATGGTATACACACCGATGAAGGAGAATCGCGACTTTCCTTGTCTCACCGAAATGAGTGAAGTAAAATCATCCCCTTGCATCCAATACACTTGCAAACACACAACATATAATTACACATTGCATAGATAAAGTAAAATGTTAGTACATAGCAATAATCCATAAAAAGCCATAAATCACAAATACTGAAATACTGCAAATAAATTATACATCTCATCTCCAGATAAAGCATAATGTCATACAAATCTGAATAATATATGATGGTAATGTATCCACTGAAAACAACCAATAATAAAATATGAGTCTAATGAGTTCAAACAAGTAGGGGTACTACACTCTCTCTCCTATTCTTTCCATTCTCTCTCCCTCTCTCTCTCTGGCATCTCTCTCTTATATTCTCTCCCTTCCCTTCTCTCTTTGTTTTCTCAACTATCTCTCTCATTCCCTCTCTCCCTCCCACTCTCCTCTCTCTCTCTCTCTCTCAGGTGTCTCTCTCTCCTTCTCTCTACCTCTCTCTCCCTCTTTCCCTCTCTCCCTCCCCCATCCTATATCTTCCCTCTCCCTCTCTCCCTCACATTCTTTCCCTCTCTAGCCTTCTCTCCCTCTATCTCTCTGTCTCCCTCTACCAAGTCTCTCTCCCTCCCCCCCTCTCTCTTAGGTTTCTCTCTTTCCTATTATCTTCATCTTCCCATCTCTCCCTCCCCCATCCTCTCTCTTCCCTCTCCCTCTCTCCTTCCCATTATTTTCCTCCCCCTCTCTCAAGTGTCTCTATCTCTCACATTCTTGCCCTCTCTCCCTCTCTCCCTTTCTCTTTCTCTCTCAAGTCTCTCTCTCTTTCCCTGTAACACTCTTTCTTTCTCTCCTATTACCTTTCTCTTTCTCTCTCAAGTATCTCTCCCTCTCACCCTCTCTTTTCCTCTCTCTCTCTCTCTCCATCCTCTCTCTTCTCTCTCCCTCTCTCCCTCCCAAGCCTAACCTGAGAGAGAGAGAGAGAGACTAAGTGAGAGGGAGGAAGGGATGGAAAATGAGTATGAGACTAGAGAAAGAGCCTAGGTGAGATAGAGGGGTGGAGGAAGGGAAGAGTTGAGAGAGAGAGAGAGAGAGGTTGATGGAAAGAGAAGAAGAGACTATAGATAGAGAGAGCCCATGTGAGAGAAAGGGAGGGAGGAAGGGAGGGGTTGATGGAAGGAGAGGGGGAGAGAGATATCTCAAGCGAGAGAGAGGGAGGGAGGAAGGTAGGGCTCTCTACTTTTGTCGTTCTCACTTCATCCCTCCCTCCTTCCCTATCTATTTTTCTTTATCTCACACTCTTAAAAACCCCTCTCCTTCTCTCTACCACCACTCTTTTCATCCCTCACTACATTTAACTCTCCTAACTCTCTACATCCTTCCCTTCATACTCTCTCTCTCTAAATATCACCTCCACTTCTATCTATCTAACCTATCAATATCGCTCTCTCTATCTATGTAGGTATTTAGATAAATATTTTAAGGGGGGGGTGCAAAAAGGTAGGTAGATTATGTAAATAATAAGAGCTTAGTGATTATTGAAATTTGATTATCTTTGAGAAATTATAATATCCAAAGCTTGGGGAGAGAGGAGAGAATGAGATAGAGAGAGGCGAAGAAAGGATGAGAGAGATACGAATATAGATAGGTCTGGAGCTTAAGGGAGACAAATAGCATGAGATAGAGAGATAGAAAGTGAATGATGATACAAGCCTACTAATTACTGAAATTTGACTAAGTTTGAAAAATTATAGGATCTCCTAAAATCTAGAATCTGCATTATGACTCCTAGAGATGTGAAACCACTCTCAAACATCCCGACAATATATATATAACTTAAAGTATATGTCTTTTATCTTTCTTATTCTTGAATGTTATATTTTATGTATGTATCCTACTGAAAAACCTAATGGAATGCTAAATGAATTGCATACAAGTCTATATTACTAATCTAACTTTATTAATTTGAACCTCATACCCAGTTTATCTTCTTAAAACCCTGTACGTAGTTTTGTTTATTAAAACCCCATACACGCTTCATATTCAAAATACCTCGTACGTGGTTTTGTTTATTAAAACAACGTACACACTTCATATTCAAAATACCCCATACACACTTTAGTTTATTTAGGCTTCTGAATAGGCTTGGATGACAAAGTTGCAAGTTGGAAGTTTGATTTCCCTCCATTTCCCTCCTTTTTAACAACTTGGTTTCTCGACTTTGTCATCATCAAGTTTACACTTCATCAACTGGGTATTTCTAAAATTGCCACCATATTTTCACCCATCTTCTAAGCTTTCTAACCATATCATTTTATTTAAATTTGAACAACAATAACATATTATTCTTGAATTTCTTTTACCAGTGTCTCCATAGTTCTCAGAGAAATATGTGTACCATTTTTTTAATAACTTTTCATCTACTTATCCAAAAAAAAATTTAAAAATATATTATTGTAGAGCACTTGATTCTTTACAATTTAAAAAAAAATTGCATTTTTGATTATTTGGGTGCAAGTTATGCTTCGCGCACAAACAGGTATCTGATTTTCAGGATGTGCTCGATTCGAATCATAAAAAAAAAAAAATCAACAAAAAATTACATAAAAGTACAAAAAAATACAAAACTTATAGTGCTCACTCTTAACTATCTTTATACCAAAGGATTTGTCAAAATACGAGATCTAACTATGACTTTTTTGATGTGCACGTCAAACACTATGTTATGTTTTTTAGAAAAAATCAGGATCTGTATTTCGTGCATGAAAGATTTGACCCCTTTAATTTTATCCAATTTTGAAAAAAATTAGTAGTTTGGAAACTAGATTCAAAGTACTACAATCTTTGTTCTTTGAGTATCTTCATATCTGAGTGGATGACTCTCAACTTTCTCCTCCAAGTTCAAGTTAACCTATTTTTCAAAAGAAGAAAAAAGTATCCACTTATACCCCCCTTTTTGCACACCATCTTGGTGCACTTACCCATACATTATACATATACATATACATGTGTGTGTGTGTGGAGAGAGAGAGAGAGAGAGAGAGAGAGAGAGAGAGAGAGAGAGAGAGAGAGAGAGATTGAATTAAGTAGCTCAAATGATATAGAAGTTTGATTTCTATATAGTATATGTTATTTGATGTGATAAAGTGGTTATGCTAGTGGGAATGATATAATAGAAGCTAAGACTATATAATCTTAGCCATCATTTTGTGGTAATGGTGGCATTTTGTATGTAGTGAGTATTGGGTGTTGCCCCAATAGTATATAGGTGATACGGTTTAAGATGTTTTAATGGAAGACATTGAGACAATATGTAGAATATAAACTTTTTTAATATCAATATAATGGTTAGTACCCCTTAGTAGCTAGTAACTAACCCAGAATAAATTGTACAAATAATTATATATTATAAATTATATTAATTTTGATTCAATATTAACAAATAAAAAAGTCAACAACTTGACGGAGTTGGGTAAGAAAGTGGAGGGTTTATTTGATAATGTGCAAGAAATCACCAGCAGAATGGAGGCCATGAAAAACAAGCTGCAAGACATCTCTAGGTTTGCTTTGAACTTGATGCTTTGCTCGGCAACCACTCTGTCTTCTGCAGGAAAGTTCTACCAAAGGCAAAAGCTCCTCTCCAAGAGGAACCATTGAAAAAATAAATAGTCTGTTTCTACGTCTCGGATGTCCGGTTTTTTGTTTGATCCTAGTAGCCTTCGGGCTGATAGTTTTAATTTATGTTTATATTTGAACTTGTCTAATTGTTGCCCTACATGGCAAATGTTTAAAAAGTTTATTAAGACTTTTATATATCTATTGAAGTTGCATAGAATGATCATAGTTTTTGATAGAGGAAAGTAAGAGGGCTGTAATTTTGTTGATGATCTGCTAACAGTTGGCTTGCCACTGTTTCTTTGTTCTATTCCTGGGTCAGCCCCCTTGTTTTGGTTGCTTTTAATATAAAAAACAAATAAAAATTATTGTAAAATTGAATATAAATATAGTTAAATTCCTTAAATAAATTAATTTAAAAAATTAAAACTCACTTGTAATAAATTTTAACATTTATATTGAAAGTTACAAGTAAGATCACACTTAAAAAGGTAAAATTACTATGAAACTTATTAAAAGGTAAAAAGAGTATAAATGAATGATAATAATTATTAATATTATTATTTGCTAAAATATTATTATATTTGTTAATATTATTATTTGCTAAAAGATTATGTTATTTGTTAAAAAAATATTCTTATTTATCTATATGTATTTTTGTTATCGAAAGTGGTTCTATTTGTATTACTTTTCTAAAGAAATTGCAATATCAATATCATCTTAAATCATCTTCACAACCCTACCGTATGAAATAAATTGTATCGATAATTTTATCAAAAAATCAATCTACTCAGTTTCTACTACTACTAAAAACTAAAATTCTATAGTCCTCCCAAAATATCATATACATTCTTCCTATGACTAATGCCCTAAAAGTACATGGTTAATGGACACAACACAACCTATTATCCTACTCCAAACTTAAATAATCTATATTATTTTTTCTTTTAAACAATAACATACTAGATTAATTAAAGAAACAAATTATGATCCTACTTTTTTTATCAGTTAATTAGAATACGAAATGAAAATTAATTTGCTTAGAACAATGGTTTATTATGATATTCAAACAAACAAGCATAACCTGGCAGCAAGAGTAAACAAAACAGAAACAAGAGTAAAGATAAAATCTCTCTTTGATACCACTTGGTGCAGTCACCGGTTAGGAGTGACCTTAAAGAGATAAATCTAAACCTGGCAGCAAGAGTAAACACAACGAAAACAAGAGGATATGATGGAGGTAATGTAGAACTAAATGAATTAGATCATGAAAACTAATTACAAATAACCGATAACATCCGAAATACAAGATTCGGCTCACTGGCCTACCACATACATGCTCAATTACATGATCGGTCAACTCCAAACCTCTAAATCTTAAGATATGTCTTCTATGCTATCTTTGATGAATTACGATGCTAAATTACATTGATTTATATGGTCAAGAGTGATCCGGGTCGGACCAAGAGGGATAAAATGTCGAAGAACAAGATCAAATGTGGAAATCACTAGGTCAGCCTCCGCAAAAAAGTTTCCTCCAGAAAATACAAAGGATGAAGTGTGGATTAGAGGGAAGGTTGGCCACATGCCAAGGAGCATTGGAATCAATGAACTGGGGCTCCGCAAGCTACGGAAAGGATCCACAAGATTCACCAATAGAAAAATAGGTCCAAGCAATTTCAATGTTCTAAGCCAGACAACTGTCTCGGAATCCGGAAGCAATAAATTATCAAAAAATTATCCAAACATTTTGCAATTTAGGAATAAGGAAGATAATCACGTTCTCAAGCAAAATCCAGCTCCGCAAGATTCGGTGAGCCAATGCAAGAAACTTCAGAAAGAAATGTTGAAACTGCAAAATAGAAAACAAACTGAAAAGAAATGTTTTTGGTTGATGCAAGATTGCCAAGCCGGGGATGCTCCTGCATCACAATAATAATGCAGGTTCACCTAATAAGAGAAAATGGGTCTTTCGTAAGGAACTTGCATCCAATCTATCTCTAATATTAACCCTATTCATCACTTTTGTCAATTCCATTCTAACTTTATTGTAATATAAAGTTCTCAAAATAACTCGTGAATGGTGATCATGACCAAATCTTTATTCAAATGTGAGGTGAATACATCACGGGGTCACTTAACTCAAATATTTCTCCATATTTTGATACCAAATTTGATCCATCTAACAAATCCTAATAAAGAGTTATGGATAACTTTGACTATACCTTGCCATGATTTAATACTAATGTACCTTCATTTTTTATTGATGTTGGTGAAAAAATTTGCTACTTAATTCAATTATACATATACATGTGTGTGTGTGTGTGTGTGTGTGTGTGTGCTACTTAATTCAATTATACATATACATGTGTGTGTGTGTGTGTGTGAATTAAGTAGCTCAAATGACATAGAAGTTTGGTTTCTATATAGTATATATTGTTAGGTCCTGGAGACAACTGAGAGGGGGGGTGAATCAGTTGTCAAATAAATTTAAACCAAAAACCATTTAACCAGCTTAATGCTTAATACTGGTAAACTAGTTAAATATGCCGGTAGATAGTGTTAATAGTAAATTACTATACCGGTAAGCATTAATGTATGAAACATAAACATAAAGTCATCCACAACACATAACACCAATATTTGTACGTGGAAACCCTATAAGGGGAAACACCACGGTGGGAAACCTTACCCACAATCAGATGATACCACTGCAGATAGTAAGTGTACATAGATGGGGTCTGCACATGCAGAAAGGCCAACAGCCTAGAGCTCACTGCTCAATCACAAAATGGGAGTCACACTGACTACAATTGGATGGTTAAATCCAATAAGAATGTACTACACAAAATAGCATCTTCATATGCTGGATTCAGTACCGGTGTAATGCTGATATGCTTATACAAAAACCTAGCTTCACCTTCAAATGATGTCTTCGTGTATACCTCTGCTTAATCTCACATATACCTTCACTCAATTCTTTTTCGCATTCCACACTTGATCTTACAAATAAGATCTTACATTTATACCATACCCTGAGAGCAATTTTAGTAGGTCGGCTCTACAAGATATTACAATAAAAACATTTTACGTACAATATAATATTCGATGCAATAACCGATTAAATATGTCGGCTTAATGCATTTACATCAATAATAAATCATCTCCATATCGTGCCATGCTGATCTGGAAAAGATAAACGTGTCGGTGTAACCTTAGATAACCCTGGACCTATTTGCCGGTAAAAGCAAATATGCAAATATGAATATACCAATGATCAATTCTTCAAAACAAAGTGTCCACATGATGTCTTCGACATTACCAAGTGTCTTCCATATCATTCCAGGTACCGTGAACATTATATCCTGACGGTGAATCATATACCAGTAATTGTGCAATAGTTACTTGCTTGCCGGTGAATGTTGTTGGATCTCCAAAGTGCTTGTTTTCAGTAGGTGTTGACATCAATGACAAAACCATACCAAAATACCAACATATATTATATGATGTGATAAAGTGGTTATGCTAGTGGGAATGAATAGAATAGAAGCTAAGAGTGTATAATCTTAGCCATCATTTTGTGGTAACAATGGCATTTTGTATGTAGTGATATATTGGGTGTTGCCCCAACAATATATAGGTGATAGGGTTTAAGATGTTTTTGTAACGCGTGCTAGAATTCATCTTCTTCAAATAAACAAAGCTATCAATTAGAAGCACAAGGGAAATCACGAATCCCTATCTAATCAACAAATCTAACAAACCAGACAATGAAATGGTACAATCAAGCAAAAATAGGAATTATGATTTCAATCTATAAAAACTCCCTATTCCGTGACTGCGTATTGCTTCCATTGCTCTTCTCCTCTTCATGGTATGATGGCTCTCAGATATTGCGCTGGTAACTGCAAGTGACACAAAGATTCAAAGTTCGTGATTGTTGAAAATGGAGATTGGATGCTCAATTTATAGATAATTGGAGAAGATTGATTGAAAGGTGGAACAGATTGATCAACAGGTGTGAACTCAGGTGAGCTCAAATGCAAGTTGATAGTTGAACTATTGACTTGGAGGTGAAACATAATAGATTGAATAGATTAATTGAGTCAACTGATTGAGAAAAAGCTGTCTGAAGGAAGAAAAAGAATGATTGGAGGAAATAAAGAAGATGACACAGAGAGCTTAATTTAGAAAAAGCTAACTGAAAGATGGAAATAGAAGTTGAAGAGATAAATGATTTAATTAATTAATTTAGCATGTGCTTGCATTTAGATTTAGATTTTTAATTTAATCTTTGCATGAGATATTATTCAAATAATTGAATTTATTAATTCAATTTAGCATTTGAATATATTTAGAACTTGACTTTGATTTTCAATTTGGTTTTTGAAATCATGCACATGTATTTGAATTTGGAAGAATTTAGAAGAATATGAAAGTAAATGAAATTAGAATTTGGGGAACTAGAAGAATTAATTAGTTAATTAAATAATTTAAAGAAACTATTTAATTATATAGAAATGGAATTTAATTAAATAATAAAGATTATTTAAATTAAAGGATTAAATCACAATTAATTAAATAATAAATATTTAATTAATATTTAGAAAAGGGTTAATGATTAGATTATTAGAGATAGAAATTGAGAATTAATTTATTTAAATAATAAAGATTATTTAAATTGGGGAATCAAACACAATTAACTAAATAAAAAATATTTAATTAATATTTAGAAAATGATTGAAATGATTAAATGTTGATAGAATAAGAAAATAGAATAATTAGTGAAATGATGAGGAAATATGAAATTAGAAGAATGAGATTAATTAATTTAATTAAATAATGAAGATCATTTAATCAATTAGAGGAATAATTAGTACATGATCAATGAGACATTTTTAGGTGTCTACATTTGTCCCTCTTTGAGACAATGTCGAAACGACATTGTTTCAAAGAAAATGAAAAATTCTGCCCCAGTATGCCTTGGTATTGTTGTATAGTGTAAATATGCCCCCTCAGAAAAGGTGGTCAAAAAATTCAAAAATTTAGACCATGTTTTCGATACCAGTGTAAAGAGCAAGCATGTGAAATTTCGTGTCATTTCGAGATCGTTTGAGTAGGCTACAAGTTGTTTGAAGCTGGCGGGGACCACGAGCGTCAGAGTGTCATAAAACCCTAATTTTTTGAGCTATAAATAGAGAATTCTAGGATTTCATTTGCTCATTTGTGATTTGACAGTTCCTTGTTATCTTTGCAATTTTTGTGCCTGTTTCTGAGTATTTGATCATCATGGCTGGTTATAGAGCTCTTTTGCACTTGTCGGACCGAGTACATTCATATCAGAGACCTGCTGGGACTGGTGGCATGGTACTTTTCCAAAATTTTCCTATTTTTTGCCTGTTTTATGCTTGTTTTTTCAAAAAAATTCCTTGATCATTTTTTTGCTCTCTGTTACGCAATCGCTTGTCGATTTTTACGCAATAGTATTAACTGTACCGCATTCGTTGTAAATGCTATGCATGCGCTGTAAGTGTCACGCAATAGTGTTAACATGCCGCATTCGTTTATAGCTTCATGCATAAATGTTTTTTGTTACAGATGTGCTCATTGTGTCACGCATTAGCTTTAATCGTCACGCAAGAGTGATTTCTGTACCGCATAAGTCATAATTGTCACGCATTTGTTGTATATGTAACTTTTTGTCATGCGTTTGAAAATTTATAGGTTTTTTCTGGATCTGATATCTGATATTATGATCATTTTCTCATTGCCAAAGCAGACCCAGTGGTCTTGATCTTCGAGCTGACTTACCAGATGATGAGATCAAGCATATCCGTCAACTTGGTCTATACCATGTTTTGCATTTGCCAGAGATTACGGCCAACAGGGCCATGATTACAGCTTTGATAGAGCGGTGGCACTCTGAGACTTGTTCATTTCATCTTCCGACTGGTGAGGCATCCATTACCTTAGAGGATGTATGGCATATATTATGTATTCCCATTCATGGTGAGAGAGTTGTATATGACCATGATGATGGCGTTGCCGGACTATGTGCACTTTTTGAGTGTGAGATTCAAGATTTGCAGATCAGTGGTCGATTTGAGATCCCTTGGGCCCGATTAGATTACGATGACCTGACCATTGTATTATGCGGTATTGTTGGTGGTTTACTGATATCTGACAGACGAGGTGATGGGTTTCCCGTTGGATGGGGCAAAGTGCTTCATGATATGATTGTGCATCATCGATTGTATGCTTGGGGTCCTTGTCTACTTGCCATGTTGTATTAGCAGATGCATGGTATTGTGTATCTAGGATACCGTTCTATCAGTTGTGGTGTTACTTTGCTTTAGACATGGGCATGGGGACACATTTCTATATCTAGGCCTGTCATTCATGTAGACTTACAGCCGGGTGAGCCTTATGCTTTCAGGTATACAGCAGGTATCAGACATAGGGGTTTGGGGAACACCTTGTACTAGAGACATCAGCTTGATATATTGCAGCATTTTATTTGGAGACCTTACTTAGATTGCCCTGGTTGGCCTGATGATGTAGCACACTTGTCTTTCTACCAACAGTAGAGATATCTCATTGGGAGGACCTTTTAGACTCAGCAGATCATAGAGATGTATCTTCCTGGGCAGGTTCTCAGATAGTTCAGTGAGGTACAGGTGACACCTGTGGTTACTGCATATTTTGCTCGTGTTTCGCGAGAGGTATCTGATTGGGGTGTGTGCATTCAGCCACATGTTGCTTCTGCAGAGTTTGATTCTTTGCAGCCATTACTTTGGGGTTGGGGTAGAGGTGGAGCAGATCCGGGGATGACTGCGGAGTATGATACGTGGTTTGCTAGGCACGGGCCAGTGCCTTTGACCGATCTTATTGTTCCTATTATAGCACAGCAGATTTGCCATCTAAGGCAGTGGTTGAGGATAGATGCAAGGGAGAGAGCTAGAGGAGATGGTGGAGATGGGGGAGGAGGTGGTGGAGATGGGGGAGGAGGTGAGGGAGGAGAGGGAGATGAGGACATAGACATTGGTGGAGACACCGAGTCTCTAGTAGTGAGGACAATGATAATTCTTCAGAGTCATCGAGCAGCGATGGTGGGGATGATGATGAGGATATGCCAGAGTTGGAGGATGTGCCTGCCACAGAGGGTGGGATAAGATAGGTTGATGATGAGCTGGAGACTCTTAGAGCATGGGTTCAGAGTTTGGAGGATGAGGTCGCCAGACGAGATATCGAGCGAGATCGTCTCTAGAGGGAGAGAGATGAGGCAATGCAGAGATGTCAGATTACTATGGATGCCTTCGATCATCTTTTTAGAGCAGGTACAGATGCGCACGACCAGGCAGATAGGTATTTCACTGCTGCGCAAGAGTCTATTTATTATCGGCAGGCATATGAGAGAGTTGTCCCTGAGGGTCAGAGAGAGCCTAGCTTTAGTGCATACATGGGGAGGAGATTGAGTAGATCTACTTCATGATGGACTAGCAGTGGTGGTGTTATGGGACCACCTCGACATCCTAGGGCAGGATCTAGTGGATAGGATCCACCTGCTGATAGAGGCAGTGTTGGATGATCATGTTATTTGAGCCTTCGAGCTTATTTATTGTATTCACACACATTATCATTTTTGAGTTATATATATAGAATGTGGGTTTTTTGGAAATGATCTATGTATATTATTTTGCTTTCCATGTATGCTTTTGAGTTCTATGATGCATATCTATTTGAATTCTATATGATTCTAAATGCAATGGTAATACATGTATGTAGTAATGATGATTTAAATGAATGCAATAATGAATGTAAATGAACCCATAATGAATGCAAATGAACCTATAATGAATGCAAATGAACTCTATAAATGAAATGCAAATGAATCTATAAATGAAATGCAAATGAATCTATAAATGAATGCCTTTTTGTATGATAATGGTTGAATCAATTTTAACTCAGATACTACTTGAAGAAATGTTAGTCAGATGGTAGAGAGAAAAATTGATGATAGAAAGAATGTTAGAAAGAACATGATTTAGACGGGAGATGAGAAACCAACAAACTATCAATAAGCAAATGAGATGAAAATGATAATGAAATTGAATGAATCACGAACCTATGTCACATATTTTATTGCACCAATATATATTCATCATTGAGCCTTATTATTTGAGCAAAGAAACCATAGCACATCAGGGTATAAGAAACCAAGATGCAAAGATATCTCATTGTAGAAACAAACACGTAGCAGACAAGGAGTGAACCCTCCATTCTGGGAATTGTGTTAGGGGTCGAGGTATGTGTGGTGATTTCACCTTGATGTGAAGGCTCTTATCACAGACACCCACTAGAGCAATTTCCCTAGAATTTCATTGGTTCACACCACAAATAGCAAACAAAGAAAAAAATAATGCTCATCATAGCTCCTCTAGTCACTTGTGGACATCCTTGAGTAGCATAGAAACAATATCTATCGCCAAATGATAAAAAGATAAAGACTGACCCGGACAAAATTCAGTAGCTATATTGACCTTGTGCCTTTGTTCTTAGTTGTTTGATGTGATGGTTGATAATGTCTGATCTCATAAAGTTGCGGACCCCATTTAAGACTGACCTGTCTGATTTCGAGTGTATCCTCTTCTGTTTAAGACAAGATAATGATCATGTTGATATGGATATGATAAGATTGATAAGATAGTTTGATCAGTTGATTGCAGATGTTTGACTGGATAGTCATATCCTTTGTTAACTTCGTGTGAAGTGTTTGCTGGATATCTGCTAGGGTATTTGTTTCTCACAAGACATTTTATTGCAAGTGTTTTGATTGATTGATTTTTTATTTTTAGTTCTTTTCCAATAGCTTTTTCGATGTTTTTGGATTATGTAGATCGATATTTGAATTTTTTTGGTTGATTTTTTCATGGTCGTATTTGGATGTTTTTGGATGATTTTTTCAGGATCGTATTTGACTATTTTTGGATGATTTTTTTAGGACTTTATATGGATGTTTTTGGTATTTCATGATTTTCAATTTTTTTGGGTTTTGAGTTTTTCAATGTTTTTGGATTTGTTCAGGACTTTATCTGATTTTTTGGATTTTTTCAGGGCTTTATTTGATTTTTTGGATTTTTTCAGTTATGCCCCTAGTGTGCTTACCTGTATGACATGATGATCTGTAGAATGCATATGGAGACAAATGAATTTTTGACATGACCTATGTGAATGCAACGTGCAGGATGAAGATGCATTTCCTATTCGAACAAGGTTGACTGTGTTTGTTTTTGCATTTGAATACATCAATTGAAATGGAGGTGCAAAACATTTCATAGATAAGCGGTCAATCGATCTCTAAGGCCCTTCGGAACATTCATCTCAACACACTTAGTGACTAGGTTTTACAAATGAAGACATGGAAAACTTCCCCATTGGTTCATGAAACTTTGATCTTCTTTTGCCCATGTGTGTGCAAATGAGTTAATTCCCGCTCTTGTGTTCACTAAAGATCCTTAGCATCCTATACGACTAGTTACATGGATTATTCTAGCTTCAAAAGCATCCCGAATAGAGCCTCACTGCCAGCAAGCCTTGAGAGCTCTAACGAGGTTATAGACTGTAATTTCTCAAATATTGCTCCATTGCCAGTAGGCGTTCATAGCCCTAATGGAGTTACTTGCATGCTCCCATAGTCAAGTTTTTATATCGCATTTGTATACATGATATTTCAGTTATATATCATTGCCCTTTTTGCCTTTAGATGGACATTTGGCATAACTTTTTTCTTTTATTATTTTCGTGCCTTGACTTGTAAGTAATGAAACCTACTTGGGTGTGACAATTATAGTGGCGCTAAAGTAGAATTTTAGATTTTTCACTAGTCATATGGATATTGATAAATATATCCAAAAAGTATCATATTCAAAAAATAGATACATAAATAGATTCATGTTTAAATAGATTAAATTCTTCTATTTATTGTCAATTTATTAATCGCTTCTCTCCTCTCCCGAATGATTCATTATGATTTTTTATATTAAAAAAATGTTTCGTCTGTGACTTAACATAGAAATTCATAAAAGAATATTATATATTTAATACAATTGAAATAATTGGTTCTAAAAGAACCCGTGCAGTTCGGCAGACTTCAGGTTGGTTCGTGTTGTAACGTGTGAATATGTAAGGGAACTTTATTTATTGAAATAAGGGTTCTTTCAGGGTCGTTGTTTCTAACGATGTGAGATGTGCTAGCAAGTTCAACTTTATCTATTTGATCCATTTTCAAATATTAAAATAAAGTTAACAAAACTAAACGACCTAGTTAAATATATTATTCGAATATGGAACAAATAGATAATGTATTCGACAAACCCAAACTATCTAGTATAATATAGTATTCGAAATAGGGAAATAATAATTTTTTATTTTTTTTCTGCCTTGATGGTGAAATGGCAGACACGCGAGACCAAAACAGTCTCGTCTCAGTAGACACACGCGCCGCAAAATGGCCCGTATACCCCGCATACCCCACGTATCTCACATGTGCTTACAAGCACAGACGTGCTGATACGCGGAGCGGTAGTACCTCTGCTCCACTTTATAGACACGTAGATTTTCTCACCTGCTCAATGAGGGCAGAATAGTTCTATATTATTCCCCCAAGCGGAGAGGTATATTGCCCGCCATGCGGGTCAACAAGAGCAGACGTGCTCTATAAAAGAGCATATGATATGCACGCCCTAACACGCGTTACTGCTGAGTGTGGAGGTTGGAGTCCTCCTTAAGGCGCACATATTGGAATAAAATGTTCAAGGGGAAATCAAATTGATACTATGTCTTTCTAGCAAATCGAAAAAAAAAACAAAAAAACAATGGAGTTCGATTATATATCGATTATAATCAATAGGTACCGATCGACCCGTGGAACCTATGAAATCTTTCATAAAAAAAATGATTATGTGCCCATATTCCGACACGATTTCTGATCTATTGTTCTGTATAACTCAGATATTGGGGAATAAGACTCTGAGTCGCAGTTGAAAGAATATTATTTCTTATAATTCTATATTCTTTTTTGCTTTTCATTCATATTTCCTCTTTACTTTTTCTTCAAAAAATTATCTTCTGTGTTCCGCATTAAAAAAAAAACGAGATGCTTTATTTTTAATTGAAAATTAGCATCGAATAATAGGGACAATATGAGAGAGAAAGAATAGTTTTCTAATTGTATAGGGCTATACGGACTCAAACCGTAGACCTTCTCGGTAGAACAGATCAAATTTCTTATTACCAAAATGATTCGAACTATTCGAAGAACCCAACATGCATTTTTATTGCATTGGGCTCTTTCATTAACTGATGGAAAAATCAGTTAGTCTGTCATTCTCTTCTTTCCAGAAAGATAATAAGATGGCTCCATTTGCTTCAAATGAAAATTTTTCGGAAGCAATCCCAAAGTGCTTCAAAAGGTTTCCTTGACGTAGGTCTGTCATGCTTAGACATAGATTCTCCAAATGGAGTCTCTCTCACCCTAAAAATAGAATAATATGAGCCTTCATACACCTCAAAGTTCATAGAGCGAAAAGAATTCTTTTTTGAGATCCTCGTATTGTACTCATTATGTCTGACATTGAATGTCCACGAGATTGACCATATCAACTAGATCTATAGTTCGAATCAGATCGAACTTAATCTTTGTCATGCTATTGTTCTCCCAATTCATAGAGTAAGACTCAAATCTATTTTATGGACCAAGTGAACCAATAAACTCTCCTGAAAACCATTGGCGCACGTGTAAACGAGGTGCTCTACCAGCTGAGCTATAGCCCTTCACAGTTTAGTCTTGAAGATATACTAATAAAATAGATCACTTTCTGTCAAGACGGATGATATTTGATTGAATCATTCAAATCCTAGTTAAGGGCATATTGTTTATATGTCTAATTATACCTAGAATTGTTTCTAGGTACGACTCTATCTATGATAATAAATAACCCACTTAACTCAGTGGTTAGAGTATCGCTTTCATACGGCGAGAGTCATTGGTTCAAATCCAATAGTAGGTAAAACTTATTTGATGCGATTTATTACTCAATCGCATCAAATAAGTTTTACTCTATTTTGAAATAATATCAATTATTTCGATTCATTTAAATAATGAATCCATTTTTAGATCATTATCGAAGTTGAACTTTACAAAGAAAGAGATTACTAAGTAAATGTAAGTTATAACTCTAAATGATTATTGACTGATCAACTCATTACGGAGCATTTGTGCTTTTTTAGGTTTTTTGCTAGTATTAGCAATTGGAATCAATATCCTTTTTTTATTTTTATTTGTATGAGAACCAATCCTTTTATTCTTGGGGTTTCCGCACTTGTAGAAAAGAAGGCAGGACGTATTGATCAGATAATCGGCCCAGTACTCGACGTATCTTTCCCTCCAGGTAATATGCCTAGAATTTACAATTCCTTGATAGTTAAGGATAACGATACAACTGGTCAGCCAATAAGTGTGACTTGTGAGGTACAACAATTATTAGGAAATAATAAGGTTAGAGTTGTAGCTATGAGTGCTACAGACAGTTTGATGAGAGGAATGAAAGTAATTGATACAGGAGGTCCACTTACTGTTCCAGTTGGTGAAACTACTCTTGGAAGAATTTTTAATGTTCTTGGGGAACCTATTGATGACTTAGGTCTTGTAGATGCTCTCACAAGATCTCCTATTCATAGATCTGCTCCCGCCTTTACACAATTGGATACCAGATTTTCAATCTTTGAAACAGGCATTAAAGTAGTGGATCTTTTAGCTCCTTACCGCCGTGGGGGAAAAATTGGATTATTTGGGGGAGCTGGAGTGGGTAAAATAGTGTTAATTATGGAATTAATCAACAACATTGCTAAGGCTCATGGAGGTGTTTCGGTATTTGGCGGAGTAGGAGAACGTACCCTTGAAGGGAATGATCTTTACAAGGAAATGAAAGAATCGGGAGTCATTAATGAACAAAATATATCAGAATCAAAAGTAGCTTTGGTCTATGGTCAGATGAATGAACCACCAAGAGCTCGTATGAGAGTAGGTTTAACTGCTTTAACTATGGCTGAATATTTTCAAGACGTAAATAAACAAGATGTACTCCTATTTATTGACAATATCTTTCGCTTTGTCCAAGCAGGATCAGAGGTATCTGCATTATTAGGCAGAATGCCTTCCGCAGTGGGTTATTAGCCAACTCTTAGCACGGAAATGGGTTCTTTACAAGAAAGAATAACTTCTACCAAAGAAGGATCTATAACCTCCATTCAAGCAGTTTATGTACCTGCAGATGACTTGACTGATCCCGCTTCTGCTACAACATTTGCACATTTAGATGCTACTACTATACTATCGAGAGGATTAGCTGCCAAGGGGATCTGTCCAGCAGTAGATCCGTTAGATTCCACGTCAACTATGCTCCAACCTTCGATCGTAGGTGAAGAACATTATGAAACTGCACAAGGAGTTAAACAAACTTTGCAACGTTATAAGGAACTTCAAGATATTATAGCTATTCTTGGATTAGATGAATTATCAGAAGACGATCATTTAATCGTGGCAAGAGCAAGAAAAATTGAACGGTTTTTGTCACAACCCTTTTTTGTAGCAAAGGTATTCACTGGTTCCCCCGGTAAATATGTTAGTCTAATAGAGACAATTAGAGGTTTTCAAATGATCCTTTCCAGAGAATTAGATGTTCTACCCGAACAGTCTTTTTATTTGGTGGGTAACATTGATGAAGCTACCGCAAAGGCTATGAACTTAAAAGAAATTTAAAGAAACAAAATGAACCTAAACCTTCGTGTAGTCACTCCCAATCGAGTTGTTTGGGATTCAGAAGTTCAAGAAATAATATTAGCTACTAATAATGGTCAAATGGGTGTATTACCAAGCCATACTGCACTTGTAACAGCTTTGGATATAGGAGTCATGAAGATACGACTCAATGCTCAGTGGTCCACTATGGCTTTGATGGGTGGTTTTGCCATGATAGACAATAATGAAATCACATTATTGGTAAATAATGCAGAAAGAGGTATTGATATTGATCTTCAAGAGGCTCAGGAAAGATTTAGACTAGCTGCAGCTGATCGTGCGTGAGCTGAAGGCAAGAGACAAGCAATCGAGGCTAATGTGGCTCTCAAAAGAGCTAGAACACGACTAGAGGTTGCTGATGCTCTTTAATTTATGAAATTGGAAGTAAATGGATAACGATCATAAAGAAGTCTTCAATTTGCCTGAGCCAATAACTAGGCACATTTTCACCTATGCCCATACGGTCTGCTATTGCAATTTTTTTCTCATTTTCTTTTTCGCCTAAATTGAAAAAATCTATTTTTTTTTCTATATAAAATGAGAATTGCGGAAAGGTCCTCAGGTCAATCGAAATAAGAAATTGGGTTGCGTCATACATACATAACATGATATAATATCACTTGAAAGAAAAGCCTTTTTGACAATAAAGGCTACAAAATGAGTATTTTGTATTAGAAAAAATTTTGTAATACAAAAGTGATTCTTTACGTTCAACACCCAGGTCGAGTAGACCTCGTTCTTGTAAGAGCTATTAACCAATAAATCATAGGGAGGGACTTATTTATGTCACCAAAAACAGAGACTAAAGCAAGTGTTGGATTCAAAGCTGGTGTTAAAGATTACAGATTAACTTATTATACTCCGGAATATCAGACCAAAGATATTGATATCTTAGCAGCATTCCGAGTCACTCCTCAACCTGGAGTACCCCCCGAAGAAGCGGGAGCAGTAGTAGCCGCCGAATCTTCCACTGGTACGTGGACGACTATTTAGACCGATGGACTTACCAGTCTTGATCATTACAAGGGGCGATGCTAAAATATTGAACCCGTTCCTGGAGAGGAAAGTCAATTTATTGCCTATATGGCTTACCCTTTAGATCTTTTTGAAGAAGGTTCTGTTACTAACCTGTTCACTTCTATTGTAGGTAATGTATTTGGATTCAAAGCCTTACGGGCTCTACGTCTGGAAGATTTACGAATTCCTCCTACTTATTCAAAAACTTTCCAAGGCCCACCACATGGTATTCAAGTAGAAAGAGATAAATTAAACAAATATGGTCGTCCTTTGTTAGGATGTACTATAAAACCAAAATTGGGTCTATCTGCCAAGAATTATGGTAGAGCGGTTTATGAATGTCTCCGTGGTGGACTTGATTTTACCAAGGATGATGAAAACGTGAATTCCCAACCATTTATGCGCTGGAGACATCGTTTCTGCTTTTGTGCAGAAGCAATTTATAAAGCTCAGGCTGAGACGGGTGAGATTAAGGGACATTACCTGAATGCTACTGCAGGTACATGTGAAGAAATGATGAAAAGAGTAGTATTCGCCAGAGAATTGGGAGTTCCTATAGTCATGCATGACTATCTGACTGGAGGTTTACGGCAAATACTTCGTTGGCTCATTATTGCCGAGATAACGGCCTATTTCTTCACATTCACCGTGCAATGCATGCAGTTATTGACAGACAAAGAAATCATGGTATGCACTTCCGTGTACTGGCTAAAGCACTACGTATGTCTGGTGGAGATCATATTCACGCTGGTACTGTAGTAGGTAAACTTGAAGGAGAACAGGAAGTAACTTTGGGTTTTGTTGATCTATTGCGTGATGATTTTATTGAAAAAGACCGAAGTCGTGGTATTTATTTCACTCAAGATTGGGTCTCTATGCCGAGTGTTCTACCTGTAGCTTCAGGAGGTATTCACGTTTGGCATATGCCTGCTCTGACCGAGATCTTTGGGGATGATTTCGTATTACAGTTCGGTGGAGGGACTTTGGGGCACCCTTGGGGAAATGCACTTGGTGCAGTGGCTAATCGGGTCGCTTTAGAAGCTTGTGTACAAGCTCGTAATGAAGGACGTGATCTTGCGCGTGAAGGTAATGAAGTGATCCGTGAAGCTACTAAATGGAGCCCTGAACTAGCTACCACTTGTGAAGTATGGAAAGAAATCAAATTTGAATTTGATACGATTGATCGCTTGTAATCGAGTGACTTTCGTCTATTTGGTCCCTTAATCAAATCGAACTCGGCCCAATCTTTTCTTTTAAGATTGAGCCGAATACCGAATGGATGGGAATAGATAATTCGGCTAGAGGAAAGAAATTTACCTCTTACCTACTAATATAGAAATATATTTTCTGGATTATTCGATCGGGTCGGTGGATCACTAGATCCAGGCCCAGGGAGCAAGGGCCTTCAATCTCTTCTAGCCACGCGCTCAAAGGAGGTTCAAAATTTGTTATCTTTAACAAATTAAATCCCACTCAAATCTCTTCTAATCTATATCTATATAAAAGCTCATTTGAATCGGCTTTGTCCGGAGCTTTAGTGAAAAAAAAACTACAATAGTGTATTATGTAAAAATGTAAAAATAGATATTTTATTAAGTCAATTGTTCATTATTTTTCATGAATCATCGTGAATTCATTGGACAGATCAGAAAGAACTTGATGGAGACTTCCTTTTCTTTTCTTTTTTAATCAAAAGCCGAATTTGATTCAAGGAATCAAATGTATAATGAAATACTATTATATATATAATAGTACGCTATTTGAGCAAATAAATGAATTACGACGATAAGATCGAATTAATTCCCGATTAAGTCGAGTGAGTCAGATGGATCAATTTCTTTTTTTTTCTTAAAAAAAGAAATAAAAATGGAATAAAAAGGAAGCAAAATTTGTATTTTATTTGTTAAAAGTTGTACATTAACAATATGTAGAAAAAATATAGGAAAATGTGTGAGGAAAATGAAAACAAGGATTCTGAATATATCGAAACAACCGCCATAGAAAGTGGATACAATTCGGAACGTTTTAAGCATTTGTGGTTTTTGTGCGAGAATTGTGAGACCCTTATATATAAGAAATCTTTACTAGAACAAAAAGGTGTTTGTGCAGAATGTGGAGCAACTCTGCAAATGACTAGTTCAGAGCGAATTGAACTATTAATTGATAATGGCACTTGGCGTTCTATAAACACGAAGTTATCTAGTATAGATGTTTTAGAGAAAAAACATACGACGTTTGACATCAAAATGGTTCGAAAGGTCTCAATTTTATTGTACAAAGTAATTTTTGGCAAATATTTTTACAAAGAATTTTTTAAAAATAAATATTACAATAAAGCGTTGAGAATATTAGTAGCATACAATAATACTCTTGCTAATATCCTTAAGGTTGCACTAGGATCAAAATTCATAAAATATTTGAATTTAGATTCAAAAGAAACTATTAAGATACTACAAGATATTATTGATACAGGGTTGAAAACAGCTCAATTTGCACTATTTGAAATACGAAAAAAAATAAAAAATGAATTCTATAGGTTTGCGCTTTTAAATAAAGCATTTGAAAATAAGCAAATTTCTAGCTTGCTTGCTCAAAATTTGGAAGATAGGAGGGATGACGAGTCTGAAATCATTTCTATAGAATTTGATAGAATGGCGTTTAGACTTCAAAAATTCCTCATTTTAGAATCACTATTGAAATTAAATACACAATTAGCCGATGTAAAAGAACAATTACTATCACAAGATAAGTTCTTGAAAGCAGTGGCGACAAGCTTAGTGAAAAAAGAACTTTATTTTCCGGAAGACAAAAGAAAAACAAGGAAAATAAAAAAAATATTTCCTTTTTATCCAGGAACTGACCTAGAGACAGATTACTTTTTATGGCTGCGAACACATATGGCGATCTCTTTGATGGAAAGATATCTGGTCTTGAAACAATTTAAATATTGGTTTAGAAATCGTTATTGTGGTTTACTAGAAGAAGAAGAATTTCCTCGGTTTGGTTCTGATATTCTAATAGAATATGTTAAAAAACAAGATCGCTATGAATGTTATAATATGATAGATCATATCATGCAGGATGATCTACACACTAGTACAAATAGTGTTGAGTTATTTCAACAAATAAATCTCTTGTTCCATCACAAGAACAATGAAAAAGATTGTGACAATAATTTTTTGTCGTATACTGAAAATACTAAGGGAATTTATTTCTGTTTACTAGAGATAATGAAACAGTTTTCTACATTAACACTAGATTCCAAAGATAAATTTCCTAAGAAAAAAGGAAGAGATACTAAAGATACTGAAGATATTGAAGGTATTGATGAGGAGGATATTGAAGAAGAATATCCTTTAACTTATGACTCTTTAACTAAAGAAGAAAAAGAATATGTCGACGCTAACATAGAACTAATTAAGAGTACATTTAATCTAGGAAAGGAAGAATTTATAGAAACAGACGAACAGTCTTATCAAGATTATAACACTTCCTATCAAAAAGAAACAGGTTTACCCGACGCTATTCAAATAGGCATAGGTGAAATAAATGGTATTTTTGTTGCACTCGGAGTTATGGATTTTCAATTCATGGGAGGCAGTATGGGCTCGGTAGTGGGTGAAAAAATAACCCGTTTAATACAGTTTGCTACTAAGAATTTTCTTCCATTAATTCTCGTATGTGCTTCTGGCAGAGCGCGCATGCAAGAAGGAAGTTTTAGCTTAATGCAAATGAATAAAATAGCTGCTATGTTGCATACATATCAAAAGGAGAAAAATTTACTATATATTTCAATTCTTACATCTCTGACAACTGGTGGAGTCGCTGCTAGTTTTGGTAAGTTGGCTAATGTCACGATTGTTGAGCCTAATGCATGCATTGCATTTGTAGGTAAAAGAGTTATTGAACAGACATTAAACCAGATAGTAGATGATGAAGATCAAATATCTGATTCTTTATTTGATTTTGGAATGTTTGATAGCATGGTTCCACGAGCTCTTTTAAAAAATGTTCTAAGCAAGACAATTGAAATATACATGTATGGTGATTGAAAGGTCAGAATAATTCATTCTATTTTAAGATTCCCAAAAACAATTCTTGATCCCTTAAGAATTGTTTTTTTGGGGATCAAAATAACACAGAAAGTTTTTCAATTATGTAGAGGTTTTTACCTTTTTATAGTATAAATTTATATTATAAATAATGTATTTATAATACATTATATTTTTCTATTATTCCAAACGTAAATATATAATAGAAAAAAACTTATGTCGATTATAACATATTATATCTTTTATTCTAAATGTACTACAAAAAATGTAAATGTATTTATAGTACATCTGTAATTCATTTACAGAATAAGAATTTTATCCATTTACAGAATAAGAATTCTGTCGATTTTCAAATTAACATTGGAAAACTAAAAGAAAAGAAATAGTAAGAATGTTTTCTAGCAAAAAACCATTTTCGGTTTCCATTGGTGCAAATCCAATAACCTTGTTATTTGTTTTCATATTGTATCAAATAGGAATAGTGTGGTAAAGGTAATTTAACTTATTACGTTGTAAAGTGAGATAAAAAAAAATAGCGTAGAAAAGGTTTTTAGTGGGTTTCCTCCGAGCTTTATGAAGGTCCCATATCCGCATTTTTTTGTAACAAAAAATCATTTAAATTGATTTTTATGAAAAGAATGACAAAAACAAAAATTCTCTGTTTTTTTGTTTTTTGGCTTCTTTAAATGAGAAAGAGTAAAAAAAAGAGTAGTTGAGCATGGACGTAGCAAATGTGCCGAAAGTGCCCTATCAAGGGCTCGAAGAGGAGGAAGCAAACTAGGTCGAATTATATCACCGATTATTTTTTGGTAGATATATTATCCTAGCTAGACCACTCGAAAAACAACCGGCTGATCAAATCATGAAAAGTATGATTTATTTAAATCAAGAAGATCAAACAAAGGATTTTATGTTTTTTCTTCACTGTCGAGGTGGAGGAATGGTATAGGGAGTCGCTATTTACGATACTATGCAATACGTAACAAGGGATGTATTTACAATAGGCGTCGGGTTAAATGCTTCAATGGGAGCTTTCCTTCTACACAGGGGGACGTTTACTAAACGGGTAATGACCCAAAACGCATCAATTATGATCCACCAACCCCATATGTCTCCTTATGATCGTCGCGCCACTTCAATAGAATCAAGCTTCGATTCAGAGTATCTGGGCTTTTTGCATTCGTATGTTGCACGAACTTATTTAAGAACAAGAAGGCAAGATTTCGAACTAATTTGTTATCTATTAGAACGAGATATTTATATGACACCAGAGCAAGCAGTAGAGTTTGGTCTTATCGACAAAATCGGCATAGAAGGACTCGGTTTTTCAGATACATTAGATACATTGTTTGTTCATGACGATGCTGATGCCCATGATAGTAGTTTTGCTCATTTTATTCGTGATTTTGCTCGTGATCGTGAGGATCGCAGCATCGACCGTCGGTCTGCGGAATGGATTTCACCATGGAATCCCACAACATTGGATTCTAACAGGCCAAACAATATACCCGTCCTGGACCATCGCAAGGCAAGGATTATAGTTTTGCGAGGGGAAAATGATAGTGCAAAAACATTACAAACTACAGTTCTGTAGGAGAAACTATAGGTCTACGAAAATTTTGGATTTGTTTTTTGCTGGGTTCCCGATTCTCCCCCAGTAATATTCTATTACCGGCAATAATACCGACTCTTCTTCCTTCCTAAAAAAGACTCGCAGTAATCAAAAGGTTCTTTTTTTTTTTTTTTGCAGCAAAGGTATGTCCGTCAAGCAAATAGGACCTCTTTCACAAAACAAACGTTTGAATAAAATGTTTTATAAAACCTTAAAAAAAAATATAATAGATTTAGAAATCTACGATATAAATCGGCAATTTAAAAATATAATATAGAGTTCTAACTTTATAGAACTATTATATATAGTTAATGCTCTTTCGCAACATTAACTAAATGTCTTCTAAATGAATTTAGACTGCATTCCAGAAATGCAGCATTAATTGATTAAAAAAAAACATTTCAATAAATTGAAAATGAAAAAATCAATTTTAAATGAAAAAAGAAAAATAAGACCTTACCGTTCTTTGTATTCAAAGAACGGTAAGGTCTTATTTTTCTTTTTTAGTTTTCTGTACTGGACGATTTAGAATTCGTTCTATATGCTCTTTCTTTTAGGGCGATCTCAAATTCTTTTTGATACTTTCTTATAAGGAAGACCCTAATCCCGTATAAGAACCATAAAAAAAAATACCTATTAAACCAATAATGAGAATACCCGCAAAAAGGCCTATCAACCAAAGAGGGATCCTTCCGGTGGTATCAGTCATTTCTATAAACTCTTTTAATATTTACTTTAAGTTTCATGTTAGATTATATCTCAATAAATGAAATTGGGCAAGAAAAAATATTCTCACTGCTCCTAATTGAAAAAGTAATTAGAGAATAGAACAGCAAGTACAAAAATAAGTAACAACCCCCAATAGAGGCTGGTACGATTCAATTCAACATTTTGTTCATTCGGGTTTGATTGTGTCATAAATAGCTCCATGATTTAGTTTATAAAAAATTTATCGCTGTATGAACTGCATTGCTGATATTGATCCCAAGAAAAAAACCGTAGGTACAGCTAGCCCGTGAACGGCCAACCATCTAACTGTAAAAATCAGATAGGTTCTATCTATAGTCATTAATACCTCCTAAAAACTAGATCTTGTAAATTCATCAAGTTGCTCTAATGAATCGAAATGGCCAGTGACTAATGGAACCTCTTGTCAGCTTTCTGTGAAATACTCATTTGGCCGAGGGCTCCCGAATACATCATAAGCTAAACCCGTACTAACAAATAACCAACCTGCAATGAATAGAGAAGGTATAGTAATGTTGTGGATAACCTAGTATCGAATACTAGTAATAATGTCAGCAAAAGCGTGTTCTCCCGTATTCCCAGACATGCTAAGCTCCCTATATTATTGTAAAATCAAGGGTAAATTGATCCCATGAAAGAAAGAGATCAGGAAATGGAAAACTACTGATATCTTCTACAATCTTTGCTTGATTGTCAATATGATACCAAGGGTATATTTGAAGTATACTAAGTATAGCTAGCCTGCTTCTAACATAGCAATATAATTTTGCTTAACATTAAAAGAGAGGAGGATAGAACCATCCTGCTAGCTGCCAGTTACTCCAGCCCTGTTTGATCAACTTAATTCAAACATTTTTTTTTTACTGAACAGAAATGAGAGAATCTCGCATATTTCAATTTAATAATAGCTTCCGGAAGGAACCCTGTCTCTATATTGCAACAATTGGATATACGGATTATGGGGAAATTAATTTCATTTGAGCATTAATAATTGTAATGGCTCTCACTTCCATAGGTTACTTTATCACTCGAATACACGCATGTCGTTTTAAGAAGATTAAGGAGTATCATTCATTATAAATACAACTCATTGAAAATATTATACTTTTTCTTTTTCTATTTTGTTTTTATGTTATTTATATTGTGTGTTTATAATACTATATGAACTTAATGACTTCTGTAGATAGCACTTCGAAGTGTCAACGACCGAAGTGTTATTCCTCTTATGAATAAAAAGAAATTGATGAATAGTGGAAATTATCTTGATCGAATTGTAACTATGTTATTCTATTCCTATTTTCCTTTAGAAGTTCTTTTACAAAAAAAGGATTTCAGGTTTTACTAAAAAAAACTGCCCTTAAAATTAAAGGGGCATATGGAAAAAGTGAATACATTTATAGCGTACGGTGTTTTTACTATGCTTGGCTGTAGCAAAAAAAAAAATCGTTCTAAAGACTAGTAGAGATAATGTAAGGTGATTTAATTAGAATCATTGTCAAATTCATTCATCTAATACTTGGTATTAGACTATTACGTAGGATAAATTGTAAAATTACTACACAATTGGTATTTATTTTATTTATGAGTGGGAGATTTCATCTTCACTTTTTTTATAACAGAATACCTTTTTATTGTCTATTCTCTCTATGTTTGTTCATAACAATTAACAATTGTTAGATATTCCATTCTAACTTTGTATGTATTTATTTCAACTCTTTTTTCTGCTCCTAGATAAAAAAAATTGAGGTAATTGCCTGACAAAAATACGTATCAATCATTGCTTTTTTTCATCGATCTCTTCCATGCTTACTATAATTAGTTATTTTGGTTTTTTATTAGCTTTGCTTATTTTCACCTCAGTCCTATTCATCGGGTTAAGCAGTATACGACTTATTTGAAATAAAATAAAACCCTCAATAGGGATTGAGATTCCGAGTCAATTTGAGGTACTATGTAGATTAGCTATTAATCCTTACCTATTCTTTTTTAATAAAAAAAATATGATTGAAGTTTTGTTATCCGGAATTGTGTTAGGTCTAATTCCTATAACTTTGGCTGGATTATTTGTAACTGCATATTTACAGTACCGACGCGGTGATCAATTGGATATTTGATTTAGGACCATATTATGAAGGGGTCTCCTACTGATTCTGAAGGATCAGATTCCATTAGCTTTTTCAGTTTAAGTGACAAGAAGATCGGAAAAAAAGCAGAATCACGCTCTGTAGGATTTGAACCTATGACATCAGGTTTTGGAGACCTGCGTTCTACCAAACTGAACTAAGAGTGCTTTTTTTTTTAAGCAAAGAAGGGCCTTTTTTACTCTTAAAACATTTTTGCATGTGGTATGCCTCAATCACCGATTATTGATGTTTCTTTGAATAAAAATCTCTCAATTTTTTTTTCTTTTCTTTTATAAAAAAAAAGAAAGAATACTAGGTAGGGATGACAGGATTTGAACCTGCGACATTTTGTACCCAAAACAAACGCGCTACCAAGCTGCGCTACATCCCTTTTAATCGTGAGTATTTTTATTCAATATTTCATATTAAAAAAAAAAATCAATTTTGTTTTCCACATTTATCCGCCTTGATTCCCATTTGATTTCATGAATAGACTGTATACACAGATCTATAAGATGTCTATTTATTGAGAGTACTACTTGATTACTATCACATGTTCATGTTCTGTTATAAAAAAAAAAAAAAACCAACTTGTGCAAATATCTGTTTGCAGTTACTCATAAACTACGGATGTAGTTGACCATATAATATATCCATCACGATTGAGAAGGAGAACTTACGAACAATGCAAGATATAAAAACATATCTTTCCACAGCGCCTGTGTTAGCTGCTTTATCGTTGGGATTTTTAGCCGGTTTATTAATTGAGATAAATCGTTTTTTCTCGGATGCCCTTATTTTTCCCTTTTTTTGACTTTCATTTTCCTCTCCCGCGAACCCGAAAGAAAAAAAAATGATGTTAGATTCATTTCCTTTTCTTCTTGGATAAAGAAAATAAATTAGATTCAATCTCTTTAGAATTCAAGGGGGGGAAGTTAGAATAATAAAAAAAAATATAGATCCAAAAGTTCCTCAAATAGTAAACTACTGAAAACTTTTAATTAAAGATTTTATTACGAGAATGAATTAAGTAATAAAATCTTTAATCATTCTTCGAAAACTTCTATTCCTTTCTCTTTCTTCTCTTTCTTCTCTTTCTTCTCTTTTTTCTGAATTGAAAAGAAAAGAAGTAGATACAATATCCAAAGTAAGTTATATGGCCAAGGGTGGAAATGTAAGAGTAACAATTACTTTAGAATGTACTAGTTGTACTCAAGATAGTGTTAATAAAAAATCACCGGGTATTTCGAGATATACGACTCGAAAAAATCGACGCAATACTCCTCTTTGATTGGAATTAAAGAAATTTTGTCCTTATTGTTACAAGCATACTATTCATGGAGAAATAAAAAAATAGATTGAATCTATCATTTTTACCCAGGAATAGAAATATATCAAAGATATTTTTCTATCTTTGTATTTTAACAAAATATGTCACTGTCAATGTTTCTTTTCGAAATATTTTGAAAAAAAAAGTATTTGAAAGGTTCATAAAACAAACTATGAATAAAATGAAGCCATCTTTTCGGAATACATCTCCCTCTTTTCAGAATAGATCTAAGCCATATTTTCGGAATAGATCTAAGCCATATTTTTGAAATAGATCTAAGCCATCTTTTCAAAATAGATCTAAGCCATCTTTTCGAAATACATCTAAGCGATTTTCCCCAAATCAGCAGTCTTTTTGAAAACGTCTATCGACAATTCGGCCTGGAGAGCAAATCGATTATAAAAATATTAGCTTAATTAATCGATTTATTAGTGAGCAAGGAAAAATACTATCTCGTCGAACGAATCGATTAGCGTTGAAACAACAACGCTTAATAGCTAGGGCTGTTAAACAAGCTCGTATTCTATGTTTGATACCTTTTCTTTCTTTAAAATGAAAAGTAATTAGAGCCAACTTGCTCCTACATTTAATCGGAGCTGGGATATCTAACAATTCTATAAATAAAAAGGATTATTCAAAAATGAATAATTGAATTATCTAAGTGGGTCCAAATTCATTTTTGTATTGTCTCTAGTTTCCCGGAGAATTTCCCCGGGAGATTGGGTTTAACTATTTCATGACACAAGAATATTTTCTAACATCATAGAGAAGCAATTATTATTTAATACAGCTATTTGCGCAAGTGTTCTACGATTTGTAAGCAACTGCCTTTTGTATAAAAATTGTATGAATTTATTATAAGAAACTCCATTCGCACGGGATGTTGCATTAATCCGAGTCACCACAAACGACGAAAATCTCTCTTCCGCTTTAGTCTATCTCGGTGAGCGGAAACTAAAGCTCTGCTCTTCTGTTGGTTAGCAACCCTAAAAAGTTTTGAATGGGCTCCCCGAGAGCCTGATACAAATGCAAGAATCTTTTTTCGACGTTTTTTAGCTATATATCCACGTTTAACTCTGGTCATTGAAGTAGATTCTTCATAAATGACTAATCTATTTTTTGATCAATCATTTTCTTGTTTGAATTGTTAAGAATAAAACTGATTTTTCTAGTGTATAAAATATAGATTCCAATGGATTTTGCTACTCTAACCTTCCCAACCATAATTCTTTTCAGTTAGGCACCTTCCAAGTAGGCAAGGGATTGGACCTTGCATTTAAGTAAGAAAAAAATAAAATAAAATATATATATATATATATATATATATATATATATATATATATATATATATATATATATATATATATATATATATATATATATATATATATATATATATATATATATATATAATGTATATATTTTTATGGATTTCTTCATTTCTATGGTTCTTTCTCTAACGGCAAGGTCCTCTCTATATGTCGGAGCCCTAAGATATGAATTATTTGGTAACTTGTATAGTTTACCATCTCTAGCTCTACTCTTCCCCCCGAATTATCAAGTAAGAAAAACTTTAATAATAAGATTTATAGGTACAGTAACGACATGTAATTGTGAGAGTTGGCAAGGTAGCTGACCTTTTGTCCATTCTCGCAGCAATAAAAACATAATCTCTTTATGTTTTTTCAATTTGCATTATTTCCTCGCTCAATGGATTGATGACCATTCGCTACCAATGAGGAAGTGCTTTTCATCCCACATCAAGGTGATTGGATTTGCACCAATGGAAACCATAAATTTCATCCCCGGTAAGAGTAGATGATAGATCTGTACTTTTTAACAGAAGGAAAGTTCTTGTTAGAGTGATTTCCTGGTCCGTTTTAGCTTCTAATCTAAACGAGTCGCACATACACCCTGGCACATACTCCTTTACTCTGAGGGCATCCTCTAAGAGCGGGAGATTTTGTTCTATTTTCTATTGGTTGTCTCGCGTTTCTAATAAGTTGTTGAATAGTAGGCACTTTGAATTATATTTGAATTTGAATGGTTCGGATTGATCCTAACCAACTATATAAATGTTGAGATAAATGCTATGCCATTCAATAATTATTCTGTATTTTAATAAAGTAGTTACTACTTTATATGATTAAATAGTTCAATATTCCTATTGATCTATGCCGCCTTATAGATAGAATATATATCAATATCAATACATTTTTATTATCAGATAATTTACATTAATTGATCTAATAGATGTAGGATCCAACATTTTTTTCTTTTTTAATTCAATAGAACCCGGTACCCAAATCAGAATATCTTAAAAACAGAATTTTCTATGTAGTCCTATTCTATCATATAGAAATATAGTTTAATTCTATTTATTGAACTTATAATAAAGGTGGATATAGGCATTTGTATTTTATTTGTAAATGATAGTAAAGGAGAAATATTTATGTATGAAGTTCAATATCTAGATTTAGTACTTACAGAGAAAAGTGTTAGTCTATTTGAAAAAAATCAATATATTTTAAATGTCGATTCGGGATCGAATAAAACAAAGATCAAAAATTGGATTGAACTTTTCTTCAATGTTAAAGTAATAGGAGTCAATAGTTATCGGCCTCCACAAAAGAAAGAAAAAAGAGGAAATATAAAACAAATAATGAAGCATAGAATGCATTATAAACGCATGATTATTACACTAAAACCAGGTTATTCTATTCCACTTTTTCCTTCAAAAAAATTTATTTAATTTCAAACATGAACACCCGTTCGTACAGCACTTTTACTCTGGGCACACGTGATAAATCTCTATCAAGTTTTGATGGATAAGTAAAATCTCATCCACAAAAGAAATTGACTTCCGGCCAGCATCGTTGTGGGAAAGGTCGTAATAATAGTGGAATTATTACCATACGACATAGAGGAGGAGGTCACAAGCGTCTGTATCATCAAATTGATTTTTGACGGAGTGAGAAAAACAACATATTGGGAAAAATTGTAACAATAGAAAGTGATCCTAATAGAAGTGCATATATCTGTCTTGTGCACTACAGAGATGGTCAAAAGACATATATTTTGCATCTGAGGGGGATTATGATTGGAGATACTATTTTGTCCGGTCCAAGAGCTCCCATATCAATGGGAAATGCCCTACCTTTGAGTGCGGTTTGAATTATTAATTTACGTGATAGGAAATAACCGATTGGGTTTACAGCAAAACCTTAAAATCTATCACTAATCCAACTAAGATAGTTTGATGGGATCAACCCCAAAGGGAAACTGAGGATAAAGAGCAGCGGGTGATTGAGTTCAATAGTTTCTGGAATTATTGACTCCAGATATGGAGAAGACTTAATTGTCTGAAGCAGAAACAACTAAGGTAAAGGAACCCTTGTTATGAAGAGAAAGACAAGTAACTCACATTTGATTTGATGGTCAAAGGCAGATTCGAAGCTGAACAGTGAAAATATTTTTATTTTTCAAAAAGAAAATTTCTATTTCAAATGCCTCCTACGTTATCCGAGAGATGCGAAAGCATTAACGTAATTTGATAAAGTCATTCATTCGGAATGCTACATGAAAAAAGAACATAAGCCAGATGATGGAATAAAAAAACCTAGGATGTACAAAATAAGGACATAAGGAATTTAAAGTATCCCCTTCATTTGAAATTTATCTATAAAATAGATATATGTGTATATATATCTATTATATACATATATATATTATATAGATATATATATATATATATTGAGTATATAAATATTTATTCACATCCAGAAAGTTGTATGCCTTGAGAGAGGCTTGTACAGTTTGGGAAGGGATTTTTACAAATTAAAGGTCTACTTCAACCAATATACCTTTAGGCACGACTATACATAATGTCGAAGTACAAGTCAGAAAAGGCGGACAATTAGCTACAGCAGCGGGTGCTATGCCAGAATTGATCGCAAAAGAAGGTCGATTGACCACATTAAGATTACCATCTGGGGAGGTTCGTTTAATATCTGAGAACTGCTTAGCAACAATTGGACAAGTAGGCAACGTTAAATGGAAAAATAGAACTTTAAGTAAAGCTGGGTCAAAATGTTGGCTGGGTAAACGTCCTGAAGTAAGAGGAGTAGTTATGAATGTTGTGGATCATCCTCATGGGGGAGGTGAAGGAAGAGCTCCAATTGGCAGAAAAAAACCCCTGACCCCTTGGGGCTATAGCGCACTTGGAAAAAAGAGTCGGAAAAGAAATAAATATAGTGATGTTTCAATCCTTCGTCGACGTAAGTAAGAATAGTTGTAAATCCTTTTTTTTTTCTATCAATAAAATGAAAGGTAATTAACCATGGCACGTTCACTAAGAAAAAATACTTTTGTATCTAATGATTTGTTGAGTAAAATAGATAATCTAAATATGAATAAAGAGAAGAAGATAATAGTAACCTGGTCCCGGAGATCTGCCATTGTACCCGCAATGATCGGTCATACCATTGTTGTTCATAATGGAAAGTCACATTTACCCATTTTTATATCAAATGGTATGATAAACCACAAATTAGGAGAATTTGTACCTACTTCCATTTTCCAGGGACATGCAAAAAAGGATAAAAAATCGAAAAATGAAAAAAATAAATAAAAGAGAGAAACGAGAAAAAAGTATCGTTGTAAATAGTATACATTAATTCATTGTGGAGGATGAAGATGAAATTTATAAATAGGGCTTCGACTAGAAAAATACGAGCTGTAGCTAAACATGTACGTATGTCTTCTAATAAAGCACATAGAGTAGCTCATCAACTTCGTGGTTGTACCTATATGGAGGCACTTTCGATACTGAATTGGATGCCTCATAGAGCATGTTATCCCATATTAAAAGTACTTCATTCTGCAGCCGCAAATGCATATCACAATATGGGTATAGATAAGGGCTTTTTATTTGTCCTTATGGCTGAAGTGAATGAAGGTCCTATTTTCAAAAGATTTCGACCTAGAGCTCGGGGACGCAGTTATCCAATACAGAAACCCACTTGTCATATAAGTATTACATTGGAGGATGTAACTGACTCTAACTAAATTATGGTAAAAAAATAGAAACAAAATATCCAAATAGATGGAAGCATAATCCATTTATGTCGCAAATATACTACTACTACTTGCAAAAAAGTACTTAAAATAATATGTATGGGAAACAAAATAAATCCACTTGGTTTTAGACTTGGTTTTACGCAAAACCATTGTTCCCTTTGGTTTGAAGAAAGGGATTATTCCGAAGATCTTCGAGAAGATGAGAGAATATATAATTGTATTGAAAATTATGTACAACATATAAAAAGTTCCATAAATTCTAGTTATGGAGGAATTACACGTATAGAGATTCTAAAACAGACCGAATTGATTTTGGTAAATATATATATTGCATTTGTCGACTTGTTTATCGAAAAAAAAGGCCAAGAAAAAAAGAAAAAAAAAGATGACGAACAAGAAATTAAGCAATTAAGAAAGGAAGTACAAAATATGCTTGTACAAAGTATGCTTGATTCTGTAAACAGAAAACTTGTCATTTCTATAGAAAAAGTGGAGAAACCTTATAGAGAACCCAAAATTCTTGCGGAATATATTGCTCTACAACTAAAGGAGAGAGTTGAAATAAGAAAAATAATGAAAAAAGCTATTGAACTGGCTGAAAAGGTAGATGTAGAAGGTATTAAAATACAAATTAAAGGGCGTCTTGATAGAATTGAGAGAGCCCGAAAAGAATCGGCTATGCAAGGTAGAGTGCCCCTACAGACCCTTCGAGCTAAAATTGATTATTGTTATTATGCGGTTCAAACCGTCTATGGAGTATTGGGGATCAAAATTTGGATCTTTGTTTAAGATGAGCAATATCTTTCTCTAATCTAACCAATTAGAAATCTTAAATTCTATAACCAAATAAAAAAAATGAAACATCTTGGAGCAGTGCTATGCTTAGTGTGCGACTCGTTGAGATCAAGCTTTTGCTTCTTTTCTAAAATGATAGAAAACCCCAAATAAAAACAAATTGGTCTCTGGTATATTTGTTTTATATTAATTACTAAGATCCAATAAGCTAGTTATTTCAATATAAATAGTTCTATCAAATAAACGAAAGACTTTTTCCCACAAAGAGACAAACCTATATCTCTCGTAAAGATAAAAAGAGTCTTTGCTAATGCAAGAAAAGAAAAAGGGAAGGAAGGAGAAAAAGAAAAAATGAAATCTTCTTCCTTACAATATTGTATGGTTCATAAATCACCCCCAAAGAGCAGTGTGATAAAGCATAAGAATTATCCTGATTATTTATAATCAGTTTATGAGCGAGAAAAAAAGAGCTTCAGATCAATGGAAACTAAGAAAATTGATTCCTATAATAAATATAAATAAGAGCTCCATTGCAGAGGGTATGCCTAAGCAGCCATTTGAAAGCTATGGGAACGATGGAACCTGTGATTGCATAAGATCATCATATAGAAATCTGAATCATTCATTGGATAGGATGGCGAAATAAACCAATAAAGAATAAATTTCTTTGGAGTCCATAAGTCGACCCCAAATATCTTAGAGTTAATATTCGCCTGTAAGATACTTATTGGGCAGTACCGACATATAATAAAAGAGGTATTTGTATTATCATATTATATATATATATAATATATATGTGTAATGAGTCAATACAGATTTATTCCTAAGACCTCAATATTTAGAATCCAAATTTGTCATAGATTCTTCACAAGGAGCCGTATGAGAAGAAACTTTCATATTCGGTTCTGAAATAGAGATGGGATTCAAATAGTATTATACAACCATCGACTAGAACCCAAAAAGAACGAAATTTCGTCACCAACATAGGGGAAGAATAAAGGGAATATCTTCTCGGGGTAATCGCATTTGTTTTGGTAGATTTGCTCTTCAGGCATTGGAACCTATTTGGATCACATTTGGGCAGATAGAAGCAAGACGACGAGAAATTACTCGCTATGCCCATCGCGGCGTAAAAATATGGATATGTATATTTCCCGACAAACCTATTAGAACGAGACCTGCAGAAATACGTATGGGTTCGGGGAAAGCCAAGGGATCTCCAGAATATTGGGTATCCGTGGTCAAACCAAGTCGAATACTTTATGAAATAAGTGGAGTATCAGAGACTATAGCTAGAGCAGCTTTTCAAATCGTTGCATATAAAATGCCTATACATACTAAATTTATTACTAGTTTGCGTAAATAATGCCGAACCAAAGAGATATTTCTAGCAGAAAAAGATTATTGATTTGATAAGAAATACTTTTTTTCTGCCGAGTTAACAATTCTTTTGGAGGAAATATGATTCAGTCTCAAACTTACTTGAATGTAGCAGACAACAATGGAGCCCAAAAATTAATGTGTATTCGAGTGCTAGGAGCAGGTAATCGTAACACCGCTAATATCGGCGATATTATCATCGCTATAATTAAAGAAGCAGCACCTAATCTGCCTCTGGAAGAATCAGAGGTAGTTAGAGCCATAGTTATACGTACGTGTAAGGAACTTAAACATAGTGATGGAATGATAATACGATCTGATGACAATGCAGCAGTTGTCATTGATCAGAAAGGAAATCCAAGAGGAACTTGAGTTTTTGGTTCAGTTACTGAGGAATTAAGAGAATTGAATTTCACCAAAATAATCTCATTGGCTCCTGAAGTATTATAAATACTGATAAATTATGTAGAAGCAATGTTAGGCATATTCCTAAAAAAAAGATAAACATGCCTTTATATTGAGCTTGTAAATTCTTAAGAATTAGTTCGCCATGGGTAATGATACTATTGTTAATCTAATGACTTATATAAGAAACGCTGACATGGTAAAAAAAAAAACAATTCGAGTAGCAGCTACTATTATTACCGAGAACATCACAAGGATTCTTCTACGAGAAGGTTTTATAGAGGATGTTAGGAAACATCGAGAAGGTAAAAAATCTTGTTTTGTTTTAACTTCAAAATCTAGGGGAAGGACGCAAAAGAGATATATAACCGCTTCAAAGCGTATTAGCAAACCTGGTCTGAGAATCTATTCTAATTCTTGAGAGATCCCTAAAGTTTTAGGTGGAATGGGGATTGCAATCCTTTCTACTTCGCAAGGAATAATGACTGATCGAGAAGCTCGACAAAAAAAAATAGGAGGGAAATTATTATGTATTTTATGGTAACTCCAAAACAAAAATTAAATGCCTGAATTGCATTTTTGCTTCCAATAATTGGAATGCTATCAATAATATTGACAAAAGATATTATTGATGATAGGAGTCAATAATGACTCATTATTGAGTGTTCAGTGTCAGAAATTTGGCTGACAAAAAAGGAATTCATTATAATTCAATGAATATTATTGAGTAGTAATAGCTTACAAAAAAAAGCTATTCATGTTTATTTTTCAATTAAAATTCTATTAAAATGTCTTTTTTCTTTTTTTTATAATTAAATGATTCCTCTTTTTTAGAAATCAATTTCATAGTTAATAACTATGAATGTCATAGTTAATAACTATTCCTCCTTTTTTAATCATTGTAAAAAAACTAGGAGTCTAGTTAAAATGAGTACCAAAAAGAATTTTGTCACTGTTGAGGGTGTAGTTACGATAGCATATCCTAATGGTATGTTCTTAGTCCATCTAGATAACGATATAGATGTTTTAACGGTTGTATCAGGTAAAATTAGATATCGAACAATACGAGTAGTACCGAGAGATAGAGTGACAGTTGAATTACCTCTTTACGATTTAAGCAAAGGACGTATAATATATAGACATTCCGTCAAATGAAATGATGATGATGACTTTATATCTGCTACTGATCAATATTGAGGCCCATTAACTCTATAAACAAAAAAGAAAAAGATTTTAGCATTAAATAAAGGACCACAAATATGAAAATTTGTGCTTCTGTTCGCAAAATTTGTGAAAAGTGCCGCCTAATTCGTAGATGGAAACGCCTTCTTGTAATTTGTTACAATCTGAGGCATAAACAAAAACAGGGCTAATTCCTATTATATATCACGATATGAATTCTAAAAGGAATTTTGGCATCCAATTTAGAATTATTATAATATAAGAAATATATATATATATATATATATATATATATTTCTTATATTATATTACTTTTTTTTTAACTTCAAAATATCAAAATTTATCAAAAATTATAAGAAGATTTGCGTTGTGTCAAAAAATAAAATAAAAATTGTGTCAAAAACTAGAAGAAAATATGTGCCACGTAGAGCTACAAGAAGATTTTTGCCACGTAAAACTAAACATCAAATACTGAAAGGAGTTATTTATGTTTGAGCAAGTTTTCGCAATACCATTGTTACTGTTACAGATACACGGGGGCAAGCGGTTTCTTGGTATTCTGCTGGTGCTTGTGGATTCAAAGGTACAAAAAGACGTTCACCATTTGCTGCTCAGACTGCAGCAGCAAATGTTGTTGATACCTTAGTAAATCAAGGTCTTCTGAAAGAAGCAGAAGTTATGATAAGTGGCCCTGGTCCGGGGAGAGATACAGCATTACGAGCCATTGCTCAAAGTGGTATACAATTAAGTTATGTACGTGATGTAACTCCTATGCTACATAACGGATGTAGACCTCCCAAAAGAAGACGTGTATAAGAATTGAATAAATTGAAAGTGAAAGAAAGGATTAAATTATTTATTTGAAATAATATTATGAATCAGAATGAAATAGCAGTCTCAATGAAGATACCAGAATTGAAGTGTGTTGAATCCAGAACAGAGAATAAGCGTTTTCATTATAGTCATTTCACTCTATCTCCGCTTCGCAAAGGTCAAGCTAATACAATAGGCAGCGCAATAAGAAGAGTTTTACTTAAAGAAGTAGAAGGAACATGTATCACACGTGCTAAATTTCACAATATATCAAACGAATATTCCGTAATAATAGGTATTGAAGAATCAATACATGAAATTTTGATGAATCTGAAAGAAATTGTACTTCAAAGTGATGCGTACGGAATTCGAGAAGGATCTATCCATGTTGTCGGACCAAAAAAAGTAACTGCTCAAGATATCATGTTACCACCTTCTGTGAGAATAATCGATACTACACAACATACAGCTAACATAAACAAATCAATTACCTTAGATATATCATTACAAATTGAAAAAGGTCGCGGATATATTATTCAAAATCCAAATAATTACAATCCTAAGGATGAAATTTTTGCTATAGATGCTGCCTTTGTCTTTCCTATAGATGCTGCCTTTGCCCCTGTTCAAAATGTAAATTACAGTATTCACTCTTATTGGAGCGAAAATGAGACATAAGAAATTCTATTTCTTGAAATATGGACGAATGGAGGATTAGCTCCTAAAGAAGCACTTTACGAAGCTTCTCGAAATTTGATTGACTTTTTCCTTCCCTTTCTAAATGCAAAGGAAGAGAACAGCGATGGAACAAACAGTCTAAGCGACGATATTACTCCTTCCTTACCTATTTTGCATATATCGACTGATACGAAGAGAATAGCTTTTGATCAAATGTATATTGACCAATTAAACTTCTCTACTAGGATATATAATTGCCTCAAAAAGGAAAATATAAATATAGTATCGGACCTTTTGAATTACAGTCGAGAAGATTTAATGAAAATAAAACATCTTGGGGAACAATCTGTCAAAGAAATCTTGGAATTTATACGAAATATTCAAATTGATTCACCGGGGAATCCGGTTTAGATTTCTAAGAGTTCTATTCAATCTCCCCATTCATTCCCTTCTTCTAAGTTCTTCTGGAATAAATCTTTGACCATTCTGTAACAATATTAGAAAATATTTGATAAAAAAATATATCTAGGGAGAGACCCTTTATCTTAAAGCAACGACTCCCTAGATATATAAACAAAAGATTTCCCTCCTCTCCTATATTAAGATATTCTAAATTAGATCAAATTGGAAAAGACCTAGAGTTAAAGATTCATCGATAGGTAACATTGCCCCAATACTTAACCAAAGAGCTACTGCGGTACCGAATAAGAATACTGTTGTAGCTACTGGACGACGAAATGGATTTTGAAATTGATTCACATTCTCCAAGAAAGGGACTGTCAATAGTCCTGCAGGTACTGAAGCCATTAAAAGGACACCTAATAATTTATTAGGTACTGTACGAAGTATTTGAAATATGGGGAAAAAATACCATTCGGGTAATATTTCCAAAGGAGTTGCAAATGGATTTGGCGGTTCACCAATCATTGATGGTTCTAGAACTGCTAAACCTACGGTACATGCAATAGTACCAAAAATAAGTACTGGAAAAATATATAAGAGATCATTAGGCCAAGCGGGCTCGCCATAATAATTATGTTCCATGCCTTTAGCTAATTTAGCCCTTAATACAGGATCATTTAAGTCAGGTTTCTTTGTTATTGGGATAAGTAGATTTTTATGAATGAATCTTTCCCCTGAAAGAACTGGACATGTCAATTTTGATCATCCGGCTCGAGCACTAGTTGAAATAAAAATGATGAACAACGTATCGTTAGAATAAGTATAACTAAGAACTAAGAAGATCTGTAGTTAATTCATCATTTTCTTTTTTCGTATGCTCAGTATCCAAGTAAGCTCACAATCAATATGCCTTTTGGATCATCTTATTCCTTGTAATCTGTGTTTATCTCAACCCTCACAATTTTTTGCATACAAGGTATTGACTTGTTACTGATCTGGCCTTTTTCCTTCTTTAGACCCCTTCTTTTACTCCGATAGTTTACCCTATTGAAATGCAAGGGAAATGCATGCATTTTCATACTATGAAAAGGAAAGGATAATTTAAGTAATAAATTTTACTTAGTAATGCTATTACTATTACCTGGATCTCACGGAGCCTAATTCGGATTCGATCATAGAAATAACTCTCTTGGAAGACAACAAAGTGTTTGCCTTTTACCCAGGTTCTAAACTTCCTATTTTTGGAAAGAAAATTGGGACAGAGACACATTTCGATCTGAATCTTTATATGGCAGATCCTAAAATTGATCTGCACGGCCTAACCACTAGTTCAAGTCACACACTCCCATAATCCATTTTCTCCATCTGAGATGAGTATCTACTTCAATTCTTTGTTATTAAATAAAGAATACTTTATAATTGAAAGGAGAAATCATAGAAACATGCTTTTCGCGGCAATGATATATCGTAATAATAATAGGCTTTGAATACTGATTCAAAATGTATATTTCCTTTTTATAAAGGACCTGAAATACCTTGCTTGTGGATCATTAGAAAGTACATTAACATAAATATAGCAGTAAGAAGGGGTAATATGAAAGTGTGTAAACTATAAAAACGGGTCAAGGTAGATTGACCCACACTAGCACTCCCGCGTAATAACTCTACCAAAGGAGTTCCTATTAACGGAATGGCCTCAGGCACACCGGTCACTATTTTGACTGCCCAATAACCAATTTGATCCCAGGGCAAAGAATAACTGGTTACACAGAAAGATACGGTTAATACGGCTAGAATTACACCCGTAACCCAAGTTAATTCGTGAGGTTTTTTGAACCCACCTGTTAAATAAACGCAAAATACATGTAAGATCATCATTAAAACCATCATACTTGCCGACCATCGATGGACCGATCGGATTAGCCAACCAAAGTTAACTTCAGTCATTATGTATTGAATAGAGGAAAAAGCTTCTAGAACGGTGGGACGATAGTAAAAAGTCATAGCAAAACCGGTAGCTACTTGTACCAAAAAAGAAGTCAGTGTGATTCCCCCTAGGCAATAAAATATATTCACATGGGGAGGAACATATTTACTAGTGATATCATCTGCAATCGCCTAAATCTTGAGACGCTCTTCGAACCAATTGTATATATTATTGAGATAGGTAAACTCAAATTCCCCCTCTGAAAACCGTATATGAAAATTTCCTTTCATACGGCTTAAACAAGAACACCTAAATACTTTTTTGAAGAATGTACATTGTTTGTAAAATACAAAATTTCATTTCTTTGTATGAAGGAAGAGGATTGAGAATAATCCATCCTTTCCTACAATAAGAAGGAAAAAAACTTCATAGTGATAATGCTCAAATTTCAAGTTGGCTCATTCTTATGCAAAATAAATCGCTATAGGCCTTTTGAACGATCTTTTATCCTATTCGTGGTATAAATCACCTAGAGAACAACTAGTATGGACGATCAATAGGAATTATCTTGTCGAGATCTCAATAGATGAATAAATCTAAACCTCAGATTTTCATTTCACCCCGATGATTTTTTGAATACTCAGAAGGTTTTATGGGTTATAACCTTCCCATTTCATTGTTACTCACTTAATGAAATATACTAACTAATAAAAATAAAAACTGGAATACTATCTCATTCTTTAGTCAGCATTATTATAGTTCTTTCAAATTATTGATGAGAAGCTTGGTCACGAGGTCTTAAAAACAGGCATAAACCATAGTTCAGATTTTCTTGAATATATTATATACCTCGTGCTTCGGATATTAACTATTAGAGCAATATCTAACGAGATAGGAGGACCATCTTTATTTTATAAAGACAACAGATCGGTTTTCTGTACTAGAATAGAGATCAATTTTAACAAGTCGCACACCCATAATTCCAAAAATCCTTAGATAAAAGTAATTACACGATCAAACTACCAGAACGTAATAACCTAAAAATGAAAGCTATTCAAAATTCTGCCTTCCTTAATTCTTTTTCTTTTGGATGAACTTGGGATCTGAGTGGATCCTCTAGTTTTTCTAGACCCAACTAACTGGAATTCCGTCTAATAAAATGGAAGAATTATAAATCTCCAAGATAATACATAAGAATACTGCAAATAGGGCCATTGCAATGCCCATAAAAGGAGTAGTTCCCCATCCGGGAGCAACTTTATCGGATTCTGTATTAAGTGGTTTTAAATAATCTCCTACAGTAGTTCGTATTGGTCCGGTTTTGGAAGTATCATCAATGGTCTGTGTAGCCATAAAAACAATAGTATTGGTTGAGATCTAATTAACTTTGTATACTATTATGTATATATACATATATAGGATTACCTACCAATGGAAACTGCAACCTTAGTCGCTATCTCCATATCTTGTTTACTTGTTAGCTTTACTGGTTATGCCCTATACACCGCCTTTGGGCAACCTTCTGAACAACTTCAAGATCCTTTTGAAGAGAACGAGGACTAGTTGAAAAAAAATGACCTTCCCGATTAGGAAGGTCATTTTCTCTTTTTTTATTATAAGTAAGAAGGAGGATTAGAAAAATAGAAAATTATTTCCCCCCTCTATCCGGAACTTTGGGGGGTTCTCGGAAGAAAATAGCGAAAAAAATTATCCCTAAGGTCGAAACCAAAAGGAATGTATAAACCAATGCTTCCATAGATTCGATCGTAGTTTATAATTAATAGAGATAGCTTTTGTACTAATTACAACATTTTCCATAAAAAAAGTGGAATCAAAAGATTTTGATTCCTGAGATGCCATTTCTCACTATTGCATTAACGAATGGAGCAATACCATATTATACCACTTGTCTTTTAGTAGTTGGATCTCCCAGTTTTTGGAATGCCCCAAATTCTAATTGAGCATCCAAATCCGGATCAATACCGGCAAAAACATCTCTGAATAGAGTTCTAGCACCATGCCAAATATGTCCAAAAAAGAAAAGAAGAGAAAATGTAGCATGCCCAAAAGTAAACCAACCCCTTGGGCTACTCCGAAAAACACCATCCGATTTCAAAGTAGCACGATCTAACTCAAAAATCTCACTTAATTGTGCGCGTCTAGCATATTTTTTGACTATAGCAGGATCACCAAAACTAACTCCATCAAGTTCACCACCATAGAACTCAACAGTTACACCTACTTGTTCAACACTATATTTTGATTCTTCTCTCCTAAAAGGAACATCGGCTTTCACAATTCCTTCTTCATCTACTAGAACGACTAGAAATGTTTCGAAAAAGGTAGGCATACGACATACAAAAAGCTCATGTCTATTTTTATCTTTGAAAATAGGGTGTCCTAACCAACCAACAGCAATTCCATCTCCATTGTCCATTGCACCCGCCCTGAATAACCCCCCTTTAGCTGGATTATTCCCAATGTAATCATAAAAAGCAAGTTTTTCGGGAATTTTTGACCAAGCTTCTGATAGACTCAGATTTTCAGCCAGACCGGCACGAACTCATCGATCTATTTCTTGTTGGAAGTATCCCTGATCCCACTGGTAACGAGTAGGACCAAATAATTCGATCGGAGTGGTTGCGGAACCATACCACATTGTTCCAGCCACAATGAAAGCTGCAAAAAACACAGCAGCAATACTACTGGAGAGGACAGTTTCAATATTCCCCATACGTAATCCTTTGTATAAACGTTGGGGAGGATGAACACTGAGATGGAATAGACCTGCTAATATACCCAATATACCTGCTGCAATATGATGAGAATCTATTCCTCCCGAAACAAAAGGATCAAAACCTTCAGCTCCCCATGTCGGATTTACAGGCTGTATTTTTCCAGTTAGTCCATAAGGATCAGACACCCATATTACAGGGCCATACAAACCCGTTACATGAAACGCTCTGAATCCGAAACAAGCTGCTCCTAAGAGGAATAAATGAATTCCAAAAATCTTAGGCAAATCTAAAGAAGGTTTTCCTGTACGGGAATCACAGAATACGTCTAGATCCCAATATACCCAATGCCAGATAGCTGCTAAAAAGCACAAGCCAGAAAACACAATATGTGCCCCGGCCACACCTTCATAACTCCAAATACCTGGATTAGATCTGGTTTCTCTGGTTATACTCCATCCACCCCATGAATCCTTTATTCCTAAACGAGTCATAAAAGGTATAACGAACATACCTTGTCTCCACATTGGATCAAGAATAGGATCGGATGGATCGAAAACTGCTAATTCGTAAAGAGCCATCGAACCGGCCCATCCAAAAAGTAGAGTTGTATGCATTATATGCACAGAGATTAACTAGCCAGGATCATTCAACACGACAGTATGGACACGATACCAAGGCAAACCCATGAAAATACCCCTTTATCAGAAAAAGTAGACACTGTAACTTTCTCGCATTAGAGACAGATTATGCTATGGAATTATACCTTTGTCTCAAAGGTGAACATCTATCTATTAATAGAACAGTTTCAAAAAATAGAATTGAGAAGCGGATATATTTTATCATTTATATGTATCAATATACAATGTGGTAATTGGTCCCATTTGTTTTGTATCAAACAAAGTAAAGTAATTAATTACTTTACAAAACACCCAATGAATTAGGTATTTTACGAAGAAAGGCACGTCCGCTTATTTGGTCCTATCACTCATTTGATCTTATAATCTATCTTTGTAATAGAAAAAAAAAGACTATTTAATATACTTTTGATATGATAATCGACAGCTTACCCTCTTTTTTAGTCCCTTTGGTGGGCTTGTTTTTTCCAGCAATTACAATACTTTTTCTTTTTTTCTATACTCAAAATGACGAAATTTTATGAATCTGATCAATATATCACATAGATATATTTTTTATAATATGAGATAAAACCTTGTTTAAATAGATCTAAATAGATATTTTTCTTTATTTAGATCTTTTCATATATGATAAATAACAAAAAATGTAAATGTATATGGTATCATATGTATGAGACATATTCATACAGACCCGTGTGTGAAAGAATAAGTCTTTCTTACTTCTACTTCAAAATATGTTTATATACATTTGAATAGAGAGATTCGTATTTTTATTTGACTGATACAATGAAGTATTATTTTGATAGTCAATAAGTTAAGGACAAAATTTCCATGTTAAAAAAGAGAAGACAAAAAAATAACATGGAAAAAGAAGAAGAATATATATATGTTCCTTTTTTTTTTTTTTTAAATGCTTATATGTATATTGCTAGTTTATTAATATAGCCGATTTATGAGAATGACTTCGGGGTGGGAGTCAAAATTTGTTCAATCCCTCAAATTAAATAGGACGCAATTTGTTATGAATTGTCGATCCAAATGGCTCTGGATAGAACCCATAACAGGGTCTCGAAAAATAAGCAATTTTTTTTTGCTTGTCTCCTCTTTTTGGGTTCACTAGGATTTTTTGTGGTCGGAATTTCAAGTTATCTTGGTAGGAACCTGATACCCTTATTGTCATCTCAGCAAATACTTTTTGTGCCACAAGGAATTGTGATGTGTTTTTATGGGATTGCAGGTATGTTCATTAGCTCTTATTTGTGGTGCACTATTTTGTGCAATGTGGGTAGTGGCTCTAATAAGTTTGATGAAAAAGAAGAAGTTGTATGCCTTTTTCGCTGGGGATTTCCCGGAAGAAATCATCATATTTTCCTTCAATTTCATATGAAGGATATTCAAGCGATCAAAATGGAAGTTCAAGAAGGTCTTTTTCCTCGTGGTGTTCTTTATATGGAAATAAAGGGCCAACAAGAAATCCCCTTAACTCGTACTGAAGAAATTTGACCTTGCGTGAAATGGAACAGAAAGCTGTCGAATTAGCCCATTTTTTGCGCGTATCCATTGAAGGATTTTGAAATGAGGGGGGAAAGTCTTCTTAATATACAAATTGATAGATCTCGTATCAGTAGATACCAGAAAAAATTTTGACATAACATTTGTCTGGGGGGAAAGACCATATAGCCAGTATATTTCCACCAACACGAAATGTTACTTATGGAACCATACTGATATTCTTTGGCAGTTTGCAAACACTCCATATCATTCTTTATCTATTAGAAAACATGGGTATAATATCTTAAAAGAATACAATGAAGTAGATGACTATTGTTTTTTACACCTTTTTTTACATATGCGCCCGAAATATTATCATCTCCTCTATGTACCAAAGAGTCCAGAATTGAACTTCAATTTTCATTTATTTGCCACTCAAATTGGAGCGACTCTTCGGGTCAAGAGTTAAATAAGAAAACAATAAATAGAAAATGAGTCCGGATCCAAGCAATTTTCAAGGATTGATCCTTCCTTTTTTTACTCTACTTCTCAGTCGGAACAAACCATCTTTCATCCGAAAGATATTTTCTTTCAAGGTCGAAGAATTACACAAAAGATCATTCTATGGATCTCATACCTCGTTCTATAATTCGTACTTTGTTCAGATTTTGGACAGAGCTAACGAGTCAATCGAGCTCGTTAGCGATTCACGAATTGGAAGTCGCCAAATATAAAACATTCGCTTCTCTACAATATCTTACATGTTTAATAGTATTGCCTTGGGCAATTTCAATTTCATTACAGAACAGTTTAGAATCTTGGGTTACAAATTGGTGGAATACTGGTCAATCAAAAAAAAAATTTGATTATTTACAAGAAGAAAACGCTATAAGAAAATTTGAAAAAATAGAAGAACTATTCCTGTTAGAAATAATGGTGAAAGATTATTCAAAAACGCCTTCACAAGATATTCGTGTAGAGATGCAGAAAAAGATGATCCAATTGGTCAAAATATATAATCAAGATTGTATCCACATCATCTCACATTTATTAGCAAATCTAATAGGTTTGGTTCTTCTAAGTGTTTGTCTCATTCTGGGTAAGAAGAAACTTGGCATTCTAAATTCTTGGATCCAAGAAGTCTTCTACAGCCTAAGCGATACAATGAAATCTTTTTCTATTCTTTTAGTAACCGGTCTATGTATTGGGTTTCATTCGCCCCATGGTTGGGAACTGATGATCAATTGGATCTTCGAAAATTATGGATTTGCTCATAACGAACGAATAATATCTGGTCTTGTTTCAACTTTTCCAGTCATCTTAGACACAATTTTCAAATATTGGATCTTCCATCGTTTAAATCGTATATCTCCTTCACTTGTAGTAATTTATCACTCAATGAATGAATAACCAATGGTTTCTCCCCCATTTGACCCCCCCCTCTTTTTTACTTTTTTTAGGGCGATACTTCTTATTTTTTAGCTTTAGGTTTAATATAGTAGCAGAATTGCAGGTAGGTAACTATGATAGTTACCTACCACCATTTTATTTAAAATAAAAGAATTGTAACAAAAAATTGAACTATGCAAAATAGAAAAACTTATGATGACTGGGTGAAAAAGTGGATAACTCAATCAATTTCCGTCTTAATAATGATAGATATAATGACTCGCACATCTATTGCAAATGCATATCCCATTTTTGCATAGCAAGCTTATGAGAATCCTCGAGAAGCAACTGGGCGTATTGTATGTGCCAATTGTCATTTGGCTAAAAAACCTGTGGAGATTGAAGTTCCACAGTCCGTGCTTCCTGATACCATTTTTGAAGCAGTTGTTAAAATACCCTATGATAAGCAAATAAAACAAGTTCTTGCTAATGGTAAGAAAGGGACTTTAAATGTAGGAGTTGTTCTTATTTTACCCGAAGGTTTCGAATTAGCTCCTCCGGATCGTATTTATCCTGAGATTAAGGAAAAAATAGGTGATCTTTATTTTCAAAACTATCGTCCCAATCAAAAAAATATTCTAATAATAGGTCTTGTTCCTGGTCAAAAATATAGTGAAATTGTATTTCCTATGCTTTCACCAAATCCCGCTACTAATAAAGCAGCTCACTTCCTGAAATATCCCATATATGTAGGTGGTAATAGAGGAAGAGGACAAATTTATCTCGATGGGAGCAAAAGCAACAATACAGTCTATAACGCTTCAGCAACGGGTAAAGTAAGTAAAATTGCGCGTAAAGAAAAGGGTGGATATCAAATAACTATTGATAATCCATCAGACGGTCGACAAGTGGTTGACTTTGTACCTCTGGGACCGGAACTTCTTGTTTCAGAAGGTGAATTCATCAAGGCGGATCAGTCGTTAATGAATAACCCTAATGTGGGTGGATTTGGTCAAGAAAATGCAGAAATAGTACTTCAAGATCCTTTACGTGTTCAAGGTCTTTTATTATTCTTAGCATCTGTCGTTTTAGCACAGATATTTCTGGTTCTTAAGAAGAAACAATTTGAGAAAGTTCAATTGGTCGAAATGAATTTTTAGGCGCATAAAAGTGAATCTCCATCTTATGGATGATTCATGCAATTATGTAAATAAAAATTGCAATAATAAAGTCATACTTTTTCGGAGCCCTTCATTTGCCCCTTCCCTCTGTTCGAATATATTGATTGATTGTGAAGAATGAGGAGATATAAAGAATATGTGCATCTTTAATAATGAGTGATTCAGGAACAAACTTGTTAAACAGTGAGTTCCCTAGTTATGCGCGACATTCAATATTATATATATATGTTATCTTTTTTCACCTTGATTTATCATATTCAAAATAAATAAATCAAAGCATAAATAGAAGGAAGGAGAGAATTTGGTAATCTTGGCTTGCTATTTTCGCTGATTTTATAACTTATCCTACTCCTTGAAAAAGTAAAAAGTATATATATATATATATATATATATATATATATATATATATATATATATATATATATATATATATATATATATATATATATATATATATATATATATATATATATATATATATATATATATATTTACTTTTTACCATTATCTCGCCAAAGTCAAAGGAGCTCATTCATTTTCTAATTTAATTTTTCCTTTTTGGACTGAAATGATAAAACTTTAGTTCTGCGAAAAATTCGGATTTGTTTTTTGCTGAGTTCCCGATTCTCCCCCAGTAATATTCTATTACCGGCAATAAAACCGATTCTTCTTCCTTCCTAAGGAAGACCTGCAGTAATGTCGATTGCTCTCCACCGTTCCATAAGAACGATTGTATCCTCCTAAGTCAAATTAAATAAACTGTCTACTCGTAATTCGAGTACATAAATAAAAAGATGTAGTTTTTTTTTTTATTTCTACTAAATCAACCAGCCATAGCTGTGTAACCCTATTCCTAATAAATCAACCCCTAAGTAACAGGTCCAAACTAGAATAAATCCTAGAGAAGCAACAATTGCCAGTTTTTCCCCTTTCCAACCCTTGTTTATTCTAGTATGTAGATAAATTGCAAATATAATCCAAGTTATTAGCGCCCAAGTCTCTTTTGGATCCCAGCTCCAATAAGATCCCCATGCTTCGTTGGCCCATACTGCCCCGGAAAGTATACCTATACTTAAAAGAGAAAATCCTAGACCAATGGCACGATAACTCAATTGGTCTAATTGGTTAGTAAATTACCATTTACGATAATTTATAAATGAAAGGCCGAAAGTATGCTTCAATTCCTTTTTTTCTTGGTCGTGTGAATTCCCATTTTTATTGAAGAAAAAGGAATTCTTCACATTAATAAAAATCTTTTGATTTATTTGGGACATAATGACCAAAAAAGCTATCGATGATAGGGATCCGCATAAAAGAGTTGCATAACTGAGCAATATCATACTTACATGCATCATTAACCAATGAGATTGTAAAGCGGGTACTAACATTGCAGATTGTTGCATTTTATCTGGAAGACCTAAAGTAGCAAAACCATGAGTTAACATAGCACTTGGCGCGGTGATTACACCTAACCACCAAGCATCCTGGCCCCGTACTTCTATAACTATATGAATCATGGAGGAAGTCCATGAAAGGAACATGAATGACTCATACAAATTACTTAACGGTAAATGCCCTGAATAGAGGGAACGAGTAACTAATACTATCATGCCCTTTCCTCCCGAATTACTTAGTTCTTCACTTTTATAAACTAAGGTTCCCCAATAAATGAGAGTGACAACAAAAGTAAGAGAAAAAGAGAATGAGCCGATATATGTTCTAGAGTTATAAATATCATAATAAACCCATTTATTTTATTTAATATAGGATTCGTTTCGTAAGAGAAAGATAAAATCGATTGATATGTCATCAATTATATTAACATAGATCGAACAATGATAGTAATTTCGATCTATATAGGTACTCTATAAATAACACACACACACACACACACACACACACACACACACACACACACACACACACACACACATATATATATATATATATCGAAGGGATTGAACCCATAGTATCTTATTAACAATAATGCCGCCACTCGGATTTGAACCGAGATGCTCTAGCACTGCTTCCTAAGAGCAGCGTGTCTACCAATTTCACCATGGCGGCTTGATATTGTTTAGTTACTATATTAGACTATTTTTCCTGAAATTGTCAATGCAAATATTGAGAGAAGAGTATTTTTTTCTCTTCAATGTCCGAATTAACATTAAATAGAAAAATGCAATGTTGGTCGTTATAACGGAGTATAGCACAGTTTGGTAGCGTGCCATCTTGGGGTGGTGGAGGTCGTGGGTTCAAATCCTGCTGCTCCGAAAGCAACGGTAAACAAGATCGTGTAGATCTATTCTGTTATTGAACATTAATATATTCTTATTCGTCCCGAAGGTTTCTACGGGAGATGCATTTATTTGCATATTCCCGCAGAAACAACACAGCTTATTAGTAATAAATTTGTAAAGGAATCTATTTAACTTCGTAAATACAAAAACTAATTTTTATCTTCTAAAAAAAAAATAAAAAATAGAATAAAATGCTAACTTAAAACAATCTTTAGCTATAAAAACTATTTTAGAAGCTAAATGATATAATTTAAACTTTAGCCAATCAGGTATCCCAAAATAGAGTCCACAATCTTTGCCTAGCGGCACGAGAATCCCCCCGATGCTATAAGCCGTCAACCAAGACTTGGCAAAATTCTTTATTTTTTGCCACCGAGTCGGTTCATATTTGTCTAAATAACGTATAGTTTCTTCTAACTTAGTTGTAATTTTAGAACAAACGGTTCTTACCCATTTCTTTTTTGAAAGATAATTTTTTAATTTCGTTAGAAATTTTCTAAGATTTTTTCTTATGATTTCATTTTTTAGAACAGAATCTCTACTTTCCTTTAGAAATTTTCTAAGTTGATCCCTAAAAGAACTTATCGATTTTGGAAGAGAATCTCTACTTTCCGTTAGAAATTTTCTAAGTTGATCCCTAAAAGAACTTATCAATTTTGGAAGAGAATCTCTACTTTCCGTTAGAAATTTTCTAAGTTGATCCCTAAAAGAACTTATCAATTTTGGAAGAGAATCTCTACTTTCCGTTAGAAATTTTCTAAGTTGATCCCTAAAAGAACTTATCAATTTTATCATTTTTGTAAGAAGTTCATTGCACGGGGAGCGGCCGGAAGGAAAAGACGCACTTATGCTACAAAAATTATTCTTTTTTTGCAGCTCTGCCTGATTTAGAGGTTCATTTTGTCCAAAAACTGGTGAACACTTCGTACCCAATAAACTTTTGGTCCAATTTGCCAAATCTTGAAGAATCTCTCTTATTGAAACAAAACTTTGTTTTATAAAATAAAAACTATTTTGCATATGCTCCCAATGATCTATTTTGGGATACATGCATACCCTCAACATAATAGATCGACTACCATTACTAGTATTCCACCAGAATCAATTCATGCAAATTAGATCCTCTACTCGATAACGAGGCCAAAGAAAACGTCTGATTTTTGCTCTTGTATCTATGCAAAGAGGTTCATCTTTTTCGATGAGACCTTTGTCATTTAGTATCGCTTTACTATTTAATCCTATACTTTGATCTATAGGGGTTTCTAGATTCAAAAGATTCGAAATTCGAAATTCTCTACGATGTCTTGGAAGGAGAATATCTTCGAAAATAAAAGAACTTGAAATTTTTTCATTGACATCCTCAATAGTTTTTCTTTTTCTTCGTCGTTGAGATCTATCAAAAAGTTGAGATCTATCAAAAAGATTTACATTTATTCTCTTCTTCTTTAGTTTTAAGAAGAGACTTGCGATTTTGTATATCAAAAATCGGTCATTAAAGTAACCCGGTACAAGTGGCATAGATCTTCGCCTTTCATCGGCAAAAATTCTCAAAAAATCATTCTTGTTATCCTGGAAGCAACTCTTGAGATACAAAATAGTTTCCAATAAATCCAAGTCGAGCTCTCCGTTTTCCAAATAGGGCGTAGTTAGTTGGGCTACAGCGGCTTCATTACCTAATTTCTTTTTATCTAGAAAACGGGACACATTTCTGCCCTTGGAAAGCCAAGGAGCAAGTGGCAGTTTTTCGAGCTTGTATTTGGTTTTCCAAACGCGAATATTTTTCGCCATTTCTCGATACGACAATTTATCCGTTTTTTTCTTTAGTCTTTGGGGGTTTTCTTCTTTTCCCCCTTCCTTTTCAAAGCATTTGCGACCCCTTGGATGTTTGATTTCTTGTTTATTTGCTCCTTTAGGTCCGTTTTTGGTTTCTGATGTAATGCCTACCTTTTTATTTTTATTATCAAATCCAGAATCCAATTTTAATTTCAACTCATCCCATCCCTTCTTATCACCTTGAGAATTTTTCTTCGCATCGCGTTTGAAAATAATTTTTTTGATTGCTATTCGCAGTTTCTCTTTCTCCGTGTTTATTTTTTCATAATTTCTTTTACGATGATAAATATTTCTAAAGTCTCGAACTATAAATTCATTTATTTTCTTTGCAAGTTTAGAATCTTGACGAAGTTTTTTTCGGAGTTCCTTTTTTTCTTTTTTTTCTTTCTCTTGTCTACGTTTTTCAACTTGTCGAGCAACCTGTCTTTCAAGCTGTCTAGCTTTTATGGCTTTTTTGTGCTCTTGGAACCTTTTCTTTAGTTCTTGCATTCTCTCTAAGCGTTTCTGCTCATCTTCTAGCTTGAACGCCCTTTTCAGGTTCTTCACTTCTTCTGGAGTAGTCGCCAATTATAATTTTTGCAATCTCTGCTCTTTCGTCTTTTGTCTTTCTTGTTTTCATTGTCTTCTTTCCTCTTTTATTTTTCGAAGTTCTGCAAGTTTATTCCTTTTTTCATCCTCTCTCTTCCTGAGACTTTCCATTACATAAGCATCGACATCGAAATCTTGCGCTATTTGAATTTCCCTGAATTCCCACATGTGTTTGATGTGTTTTCGGATTATATCCGGAGGAAAAAGGTCATCAAGGTTTGAGGCATTTTTCGCTTTTTTTCTTATATCTGGAAACAACCAAAAATGGAATTTGTAATATGAATTCTTCCTAGTTGTCGAAGAATCGGAATTGTTCTTTTTCGAAGAATCAAAATTCTTTTTCCTCTTCTTCTTGGAGTACCCAGGATTCTGTAGAAGTTGAGAAAGCCAACTTCACAGACCCCGAAGATCACCTGCATGCAAATAACCTGTCACAGAAAGAAGAGATGGAGACAAACAAGCAAAGGTGCTCTGAAAGCTGAAAAAATGTATTCATCCAAGAGAGAGATAAATTACAATGATGAATCCTTATAAAAGGATATTGTGCAACCCTAAAAGAAACCCTAATAGGTAGACATTTAATAATTAATATAATTATTAAATGTCACAAATGCAAACTAAAGTGAAATCTTAAGAGAGGAATTAAAACCTTTACTCTAACAGATTCTTCCTCTGTTGAAAATTGGTAATAGCTTGATAATCTGGTTCTGGTATGTATTGAATCGTGGGTCCGTGATTATCTTCTTCGAATGATCCATATAACTATAAGCGAAAAGATGATATCTCTGAAGCTTGATGCGGTTTTTTAACCGCCTCAAAAAACACGCGAATTATTTTTCTCCCAAAAAGGATGCAAAGTCATTCCACCCGAATCGGCTACTAATAATTTTTTTGTTTTTCTGCGGCATTATTCTATAGCCAGCACACCATTTCAACCACTGCTTCCTGTCCTTAGCAGTCAACTCTCAAGGATCGTTACAATTCAACAGTCCTTGCGAATCCAAAAAGTCCTTGACATTTTGTTTGATGAAAGGAGACGATGCTCTGGATTTTAATAAATCCTTCGCATAGGAGCCTTTCATGCTTATTACCTATTGCCATATCTTGTGAAATACATATGCTTGAGATATTTTTGGGGTTTCCTTCTTTTTGATAGAAGGGTTTATATTTCTATGTGGAGTGAATCTTTTTTGAATTGCCTCAATATTTCTACTCAATTGGACGTAAAATTCTAAATTGGACTCGATCAAAGTCAAAATACTTATTTTGAGATCGATAAGCGTTAATTTTGCCCTTAAATGAAAAACTTTCATCAAGTATGGCATTTTCTTCCTAATGAATCGAATGCTCTTGTTTTGGAAAATAGAACCAAAAATTTTGATTCGAATTAACCCTTTTTTCAATCTGGATTTTATGTCAGGAGAAGGTTGATTCATTCGATTTTCGAAGTCAGCTCGCAATTTATTATGAATATCTCGATTCAACAAATATTCTTCATTCATCTGCTTGATTCGCTCATGAATCGTAATTGTCCAATTGTCTGGATGTGCGAGATCCAAATCTTGGATCTGCATTGAAAATGGTTCTAATGGATCTTCCATTATTTCCAAAGAGAATTTAATATTCGATGTAGGGGTGGTCCTAATCATTACAGGAGGTTCGTCATTCGTTTGAATATTTTCTGTCCCAGTATCTGGCCGAATGTTGATCTTTATCTTTACTCTTTCTGAGCAAAGGAGTTCTATCCATTGGAGGATAGGTTTGATCCATTCGATAATAGGATGGATCCTTTCGATAATAGCTTTTGCCCGATGAGATGTAGAATTCAAAATACATTCGCCAACAGGTCTCCAAAAAGAAGGAACTTTTGTTGGATTACCGAAAGGTAGTTCATTTTCTGTTCCATACATGGATAAAAGCTAATAGTTTTGTTGTCAGCATCAGTAGATTGGGGGGTAGATTCATACCAAGGTCTCAAGCGAAAAGGATATACAATCTTGATTTGAATACCTTCTTTTAGGTAGTCTTTCATCCAATCTTTGGGCACATCGATGTCCATCAATTCATATCCATCGTAATTACATTTAATATAAAATTCCCTATTCAAATTGGACCAATCCCGCTCCCATTCGGGGGCCTGAAATAATAAAACACGAGCAAATTTTTTGGCTATTATTAATGAAGGGAAATATAATCTTTTACGAAGATATGTATGTGTGAATAATACACCTGCTTTGAGATAGTGAAGCAATTCCCAATCGAAGCCCTACTGTATTTGACGGCGATGATTTTCCTCTCTCTTTTGCTTTCGATCCAGATATTTGTCAAAATATCTTACGAGTCTTGAAATCGTAATATCTTTTTTGATTTCCCTTTTAGGATTTGGCTTGCGACGTGGCTTTTGCATCATTTCTTTTAGTCTCTCGAAAAGACTCGACTGTGGTCGAGGTATCCAATTGTTGACCACTGATACTTTTCGTCTTTGAGAATGGACAGCTCCTTTTACTAAAAATCTACGAAAATCTCCTTCATATGGATAACTAAAGACATGTATGTCTTTAGTTACGAGGTCCTCCTCTGCTTCGTCCTCCGCTTCGTTCGCTATTTCTTGTTCTAGTATTTGCTCTTGTTCTTCTGATTGTTGGTTCTCATCTTTGAACCATTGAGAGAAGCCTTTCAGAATTCCTTGTTTGCTCTTTTTTTGTTCATCTTCAAGCTCTAGCTCTTTTATTTTCTCAAAGGGTTTAATAACAATTAAATGCCGAGCTTTTTTTGGACGAGTTTCCAGACAATCTTTGACACACATAGTATCATAAATGCTCGATATTATCGTTGAGGGCCATTTAGGCACAATGCACCTATTAAAGTCTCGGATTCGAGGTTCATAATCATTAACAATCGCTTTCTTCTTCAGTTCCATGAATTTGAGATAAAGGGCATAGAAATCAAAAAAATCTTGAAAATCTTGGTCTTCAAGTTTCTTTTTATTTTTCTTTTTAGCGTTGCTCTTTTTAGAAGGAAGATCCTTATCCAAAATCTCCTGAGGGATCTTTTTAGTATCTATAGATACCTCAGAATTTGGTAGTTCATCTGAGCTCATTAAAAAAAATTGCTCATAAAGTAAAGCTTGCTCCGTAGGAAGAACGCTAACAAGCAATTCCGATTTCATACCAGTGGTTTCAAGAAAAATCTGCAATAAATATTGAATGAATATTTGTTTATTGCAAGAAGCGATTTCCTTTTCTATCCGTCTGGTTAGAGGCGCCAGAGCCAATGTTTTCAACACATATTCGACTGAATCTTTCGGATAAACAGCTTCAAATCTTGACAATAAATTTGCCAATGAAGCGTCATCCAAAAATTTCCTTTTTTCCTGTTCTTCTAATAAGAAGATACGAATTTTATCGAGCCACCATTTGGAAATAATTTTTATTTTTTCGTTTCGTGGTTGAACGATTTTCTCCTTATTTTCTGGTCGAATGAAGGAAATTCGATCAAGTTGGTTGGTAGAATCATGGGTGTTTTTCTGTAATTGCTCGGTAGAATCATCTGGAGGTAGCATCCATGATGATTTAAATTGATTCATCGACCTGCGGAATGGCTTGCTCAGTAAAGGATCGTGTATTTCTGGAAGATAATTTCCATCTTTAGTTCTAGAAAATCTGATTTTTTTTCTATCACATCTACAAGAGGGGATCCATTGCTTAGAGCTCTCACTCAATCTTCAAGTTCGAGTGCTAGGAAGCTTTTTTTCTCTCCTTTTTTTGATACCCATTCAAAAAGGTGATCCTGATTTCGATCAAGACTTTGATCGCCGAGGTTTACCATTTTTGCAAAGAAAGAGATACTGGGTGGAGTTGTGAAAGATAGTCTTTGATGCCCATCACTGAGACAAGCATCAAAGAAATATTCGGCTACTTGGCTCTTCACAGGGCCACGAAGAATGAAATTTTTTATACCCACGTATCGGGTGGGTACGTTAAATCGGTTATAATCAAAAAATAGTAATGGCCAGGTTTTTATTAATATGTTGGATAAAGCCAAATCTGCATCAGTTTCTTTGTTCAGTTCTTTTAAGGATAGCACCCTTACCATTTTGTGAGAAATGGAAGAAAGAGAAACAATTTTATGAACAAAAGCTTTAATTTTTTTTTTCTTCTTTGAAGCTTTTTGTTTATAATCATCTTTGTAAGCTTTTTTCTTTTGATCAAGTTCTTGCGAAGATTCCTCAAATTCTTCTAGAGGGCCCTGAAGAAAGGCTCGATTATCTACATATTTCGTCATGAAAAGTGACGGATTTTTCCCGTAGCATGCCAGCATAAAGTAACCAAAGAAAATGACTTGAAAAGTGAAAGCAAAGAGCTGCCTCCTTTTGCCAAGTTTTAAAGGCGAATCGCCTTCGACGCGTAAACAAAAGAGGTTCGTGATTTTGACGAATAAAATTTGCCCTGTGAGCCATCCGGCTGCGGTGCTCATCAGAAATAAAAGGCTTCCACTATACCTAAATAACATGATGTTGATGAGCCGCGGATAGACGGATTTACCGAAAAGGGCAGGATTCAGCAATTGGAGAGTGACTCCAAGAAAAAACTCGATCACCGGATTATTCATCCAAGGGAACAACACATTGGAGAAAAGAATCCTGATAAAAAGAAATAAAAAGACTGGCACAAACATTAGAGTCATCGCGTGAGGTTTCAAAACGAAGCTATAGATAGGGCATAAATAAATGGATGAAAAAATTATAACTTGCCCAAGAAACGAACCGCTAAGAATCAATTTTCCCGTAGGAATGCTTTTATCACCATTTGTATCTAAGATCTTATCCTTAATCAACAAGGATCTGAGATAATACATCTGAGCTGGACCGATTGGCAATGTTGATAAAAACCCATAATACACCCCGAAAAGCACAATTGGAATGCTCCTTTGTATCCAAGGCAACAGAAAAGCTATCATTTTTTAAATCCTCCTTATTTTAATATTAGAATTATTACTTTGATTTGGTATCAAAAGTATACAAAAAAGATGACAAGGTCCACGATAACGAAACATAAAATACTCCTTATTTTAAATAAATAAACAAATTGGAAAGAGGAATAGAATACTTTTAGCATAGTTAGCAGATAAGTGTCACCCATTCCAGCATTTACTCAGGAAAGGAGTTATTTTTAAATGGACATAACAATGCTAGGAAGCTTTCCAAGCTCTAAAAGATTATCTTTTGAACACACCAGTGTTAATATCTCCTACTCCAAGACAACCTCTATTGTTATACATATCAGCAACGAACTTAGCTCTGGGAGCTCTATTGGCACAGCATGACAAAAATGGAAAAGAAAGAGCCATTTATTATATAAGTAGGACTTTGATCGGCTATGAGCTTAATTACACGTCCATAGAGAGAGCATGCTTAGCAGTAATCTTTGCATCCCAAAAGCTCAGACACTACATGTTGAGTCATAAGGTACAACTCAATGCACGATTTGACCCACTCAAATACCTATTGAGCAGAGCGACATTGACCGGGCGATTGGCTAAGTGGGTTATGATCTTGAGCAAGTTTGATATAGAATGCATAGAAAGAAAAGCTATCAAGGACAAATCATAGCAAATCAATTAGCAGAGGCTCCTATACAAGATAGTCACCCATTGCTGATAGATTTTCCAGATGAATCCATGTTTACACTAACCGCCTCAGTAATGTGGAAGTTATACTTTGATGGGTCATATACAAATCACGGATCTAGAGTAGGTATTCTCTTCATTACTCCTCAAGGGGATGTTATACCCAAGTCATTTAGGATCAATTTCCCATGCACTAACAATATGGTAGAATATGAAGCTCTCCTCATAGGGCTTCATACAACGGTGCAATGGAAAATACAAGAGTTACAGGTCTATGGTGATTCACAGTTAATTGTAAACCAGGTCAATGATGATTACAATATGAAGGATGACAAACTCATGCCTTATAAAAAGTTGGTCGAAGATTACAAGGAGCATTTTAGCAAAATTACCTTCGAACAAATCCCTAGAATACAAAACAAGGCAGCAGATGCAATGGCAACCATAGGATCTCTTCTGAATATGCCTGCTAATGAAACTCAGTTTGAGTTTATCATAGAACAGTTAATGCTACCTGCATATGAGACTCCCTTATCAAACTATGTATGTGCAATTATGGGTACAGAATCACCTTGGTACAATGAAATATATACATATTTGCATAGCCAATACATGTCACCAGATCTGTCCAGAAATCAAAAGAAGACCTTTATTTGTCAGGCATCTAGATACACCATTATAGCTGATACTCTGTATAGAAAGGGTTTTGATGGCACTCTTCTCTGGTGTCTGGATGAGAATGAAGCACACCTTGCTTTAAAAGAAGTCCATGATGGAATCTATGGGGCTCACCAAAGCGGTCCGCCATTATCAAAGAAACTACTGAGAATAGGGTATTATTGGCCAACCATAGAAAAAGATGCTTACAAGTATGTACAAAAGTGTAAACAATGCCAAATGCATGGAGACCTTATTCATGCACCAACACAAGATCTTCAACCCATCACATCACCATGGCCATTTTTACAATGGGGATTAGATCTAGTAGGTAAAATCAACCCTACTTTGTCCAACGGGCACAAGTTTATCTTGACAGCCATTGAATACTTTACAAAATGGGTTGAGGCGATTCCTTTAACATACACCACTAGAAAGCAGATAGAAAAATTTATGCTCAACTACATTATATTTAGATACGGAATTCCAATGTGCTTTGTTACAGATAACGGGCATCCATTTAAAAACCAGGAAGTGAAAGAGTTGTGTGACAAATTCCACAGACAACAGAGATTTGCCACGCCATATTATCCACAAAGTAATGGGCAAGCAAAGGCTACAAATAAAATAATATTGAAAATTCTTAAGAAAGTAGTCACTGACACAAGACAAGACTAGCATCTCCAGTTGAATCCCGCTCTTTGGGCCTACAGAACAGGAGTACGCACACCTACAGGAGAAACACCATATTCCTTGGTCTATGGTACAAAAGCGATACTCCCCATTGAAATAGAAATACCATCTCTAAGAGTATCCTTACAGAACATTATATTAGAAGAAGACTACAAGGTAGCCAGGTTGCAAGAACTAGAGACCCTTGATGAAAAATGATAAACAACATTCAATCATTTACAAGGATATCAAAACAGATTGAGACGAAGTTACAATAAAAGGGTCTGCCCATGAACCTTTCAAGTGGGAGATCTAGTACTTAAAGAGAATCAAAGGAACTTAGCAGAATGAGAAAGGTCAGGGAAATTCGAACCTAATTGGCTAGGTCCTTTCCTTATAACAAGGGTCATAGGCAATGGTGCCTATCATTTGGCTACCATGGAGGGAGATCCAATCTCTGACCCTATGAACGACATGCACCTTAAGCGATATTATACCTAAGGGCTGTGTAGTTTAGGTTTTGTTTTCTACATTGCATATCATATCATTTAAAACATTGCATAACATGTAGTTTCCTTTTTAGATGCATTACATTCTTAAAGTTCTACATTCTTATATAGAAGCATCAAATAAAACAAGGCAACTGTGCAAGTATATCATTCGTTTGCATCTAAAGAAAACAAGGGTCATCGCCTTTCTTAGATATTCGAACATGAATTTTTTGGGGTTCTAAAGTCATTCATTCTCAACATTACCTTGTGATGACGCTTTACTTATGGTTGGGTAGTGGTTTCACTATTTGAGACTTGTTAACCCACAATCTATCAATTGTTAACCGCTTGAATTATATCTTGCTCCTTTTTCCTTCGAATGATTTCAAGGCACTCTTGAGCAACCTTGAGGCTCTGCATTAGCTCTGATTCACTTGCAGACTAGAGATTGATAGGACTGGTGATATCAGCTGGTTTGGCTTGACTCCCGGTTGCCTTTGGAGTCTCCATTTGTGTGCTCTTCACCGCTTTCGCTGCCTTGTCCGCTTTGCTTTTCTCCGCTGCCTTGTCTTCTTCTTCCTTCTTCTTTTTCTCTACTTCCTTCTTCTCTTCTTGTTCCTTGTCTTCTTCTTCTTTCTTTTTCCTCTCATCTTCCTTCCTCTTCTCCTCTTCTTTCTCTTCCTCTTCCTTCTTCTTCTTTTCTTCTTCCTTTCGCTTTTCCTTTTCTTTATCTTCCTCTTCCTTCTTCTTCTTCTTTTCTCCTTTATCCTCTTCTTCTTTCTTTTTCCTCTCATCTTCTTGCTTCTTTTTCTCTTCATCTTTTCTTTTCTCCTCTTCAACTTTTCTCTTCTCTTCCTCTTTCCGCTTTTTCTCATCTTCATCCCTCTTCTTCTTCTCTGCTTGTTCCTTAGCCGCTTCCTATCTGTCCTCAACTTGCTCACTACCCTGTTCAGCCTGTTGCACCTGTTATGTTCCCTCAGAAGGTATGTCCTGAGTGACATCTTCTATGTCCAGGGCACTGACATCAATAGTGTCGATTGGTTCTTCAACTGGGTTTCCTTCATCAAAAACTTCATCCGGTTTGGATATAACCGGTTCTTTTTCCGCTTGCAGGTTGGCCATATGTGCTTTGTGAGCATGGATAGCATGATCCATATGTTGATGAGTGTCTTTTTCAACATCATCAATTCTTCCCTCTAACAGCCAGAGTCTTCTTCTCCTTGTGAAGAAGAGTCCTTTATTTTGGTCCAAAACATCAAATAATTCTGAGTTTGAGAGGTCAGGAAAGTACTATGCAAAGACTTTTTCCCTAATCTCCTACTCTTTTTCTATGGCAATGAGCCATTTATTATCTAATGCCTTATATAAGGAATCTGGTGTCTGAGATTTAATCTCTGATGGCAACCAGTCATTTTTACACAAATAAATAATAATCTCCTATAGTACTTCTTTTTTCTCCTCATCACTAAAATCATCATAATAATCTACTAAGTCATGAAGTAATTTTCTCCTAATATTCTTTATTGTTCTTTGACAATGTGTCAAAGGTTTATATGAGGAGATATCAATATTTATCGGTGTAGATGCTGCCGGTTCATTCTTCTTCATCTTCTTCGTCTGTCTGGCCTTCTTTGGCATCTCTTCAGACTTAGTCTCTTCAGAGTCCGATTCATTTGACTTAGTCTTCCTTTTTCTTTCAAAGACTTTTGCTGGTGCCACTTCTGGTTTCTTCTTTGCAAGTGACCGCTTGGTCACTCTTGGAGTTGTAGTAGTAGTCGGTGCTGATGCTACAGGCACTGCCTTTGCCTTCTTTGTTGCTGGTTCTTTTCCTTTCTTAACAGAGGATTCCTCGGCCGATGCAATCCTTTCCAGATAGGTTTCGGTCCTCTTTGCCTTAGGATCAAGAGGTGAGGCAATAAGGGTTGAGGCACACCCTTCCAACATATCGTACATCACCTCATAGCCCATTCGCTCCACTTCTTCCATTCTAGGCTCAACAACCTCCATTAAGCATTTGTCCACCTAGATGATGAAACAGATGTCATCTTCATATTTCTTGATGATGTCACCTAAGATCCTCATCCTTTGACTCATTTTCCATCTGAACTCATCAAAATACTTGTTCAGCACATCAGGGTAACCGGTTATGATTGCTTGAATGCTTTCCTTGATTTGCTTGGTTACCGATTGGTCAGGAGACCACTGGACATCTCCTACTCCAAGAAAGTAGCCTTGGAAATAGAAGAACAACCCAACCAATAGTTGGCCAAACTTTAATCTCAGTGCATTATCCTGTTTGATCAACTTCAGATTAGACGGGAGTTGCCTCTGCATACCGGTGCACAGATCAAATGATGCATCCTCTTTAATCATCCGGTAAGCAACATTTACCGTTGCAACAGATATAGAGTTAATTCTACTGGCAGAGAATGTTCTGTAGCCTATCACCATGCAAGCATACTTAGCAAGATCATCCTTGATGGAGTTGACTGTCATGCCTCGTGAATCGCTCACTGAACTGGTGAGCCTTGACATTTCCATTTTGCTTATTGTCCTTAGGGCTGGCACTTCCCCTGTGTTGCAGAAACCGATGACTTCATGAATTGTCTGAGGCGTGATATCATGCATCCTCTCCAGGTACATCTTGTCACCATGGACTCTGCTCAAAATGATCCTAATATGATCCTCTGTAAAGTCTTCCAGAAAGTATACAACATTATCGAGTTTCTTCTTCTCTAAGATACTATATTCCGATTTGATTTTCTTGTCCTTTCCACAAAATAGACCTAGTTGAGAGTGGATGGCTAGAGACCCTAGGTCTTCAATCTTGCAATCAATATAGTCAGAAATTCCCTCTTTTACTATCACTCTAGCCGAAACTTGTGATAGGGCATTATACTTTGACTTCCTTTGAATGAAACTTTTAGATTCAATGGATGCACTAGAACTGGTATGAGATGTGGAAGCCATTGTAGAATATTTTAGAAAACTCAAGAAATACCTTTAAAACGCGAATTTAGGGCTTTCTGATTCTCCTTCACTCCACACTCCATCGGTTGCTGAATCACCGCTTTGTGTTCTCCACTTGACCGTTTGCAATTTGAATTTGAATTTCCTTCGCGGTTTGTCAATTTCTTGAAATCTCAACTCAAATCGCCTTTTCTTTGCTCTGCTCTTTGAAAAACTTTTCTTCGCTCGAAAACAGATAGTGAGAAATGATTTGAAAAATGCTTTTATACATGTCTCTCACCTACCGCCATTAATGCTCCTCTATTAGGGCGTAAACCCTAATTTGCCTTTTTACCGTTTTTGGTCTTCTACCAAGCGACAGGTATCACATACCGGTTAAGGTCTTTTATCGGTGTAAATCGCGGGTTTGAAAACATTTTGTTGTTTGCTCCCCCTAAGCCTTTTGAAGCTTAGTTTGTCGATTCCGATATTTCCACACTAGGTGCAGAAACCAGTTCCTCTTCCAACATTGTTGGTTTCTTCCTCCAGGTTTTGTTCATGTCTGCTTGAACCATTTCAACATCAATTTCTCCTTCCAGAATGACCGGTATATCATCAGATATACTATTTCTGCTTCTGCATAATCTTGCAATGTGACCCAGTTTGTTGCAGTGGTAGCAAACCAATCCAGGTGCTCTCCAAGGTCCATTGTTCATGTTTCCATTCTTCCTTCTACATGTTTCAGCAATGTGACCATGACCATGATAGATCATACAATTTTCTCTCCATCTGGTTGTTGCTTGATGGCCACCGCTTCTTGGCTGATGATTGAAGACATTAAACCGGTTGTGGTCCTGGTTCACAAAAGGTTCAGGACCAACTCCTTGGGTCCTTTGAGGATATCTTCCAGTGTTATTCATCACAGACCTGCATTCAAATGCTCTATGCCCAAACGTGTTGCATGCATAACAATGACCATTGAACTTATTGGATCTAGATACATTATTAATAAAGTAAGGAAAATTATAGTAGGCTTTGCTCCTACATACATTGGCAGTGTGTCCTTCTTTAAGACAGTTAAAGCAAACAGGTTTGAATTTTTGCTTACCTTTTCCTTTGAATGTCGGTTGCTTCTTTGATGCTTCAGCATTTGTTCCTGAGGATTCTCCTTCCTCATGTCTAGAGAAACCAAGTCCATTGGTATTCTTTACTGGTCTAGCCAACTCAAGCTTCTGCTCTAACTTAACAGTACTTTTGCTGAACTTAGCAAGTATTTCCTTAGACTCAGAGAGTTCTTTGGCAATAGCAGTATTTGTCTCCATTAGGCTTGCATTTTCAGAGATGGCTATGTTCAGTTCATCTTGTACTCCTTTTTCCATTCTGCTCTCATGAAGGCGAGCAGTCAGTGCACTAATCTCTTTTTTCAACTTGGAGATCTCATGATCTCTGTCCTTCACCAGAACTTCAGCTTTCCTCTGGTTCTCAAACTCTTGACTAAACCAGATAGTCAGTCCTTCCAACTCCTCTCTCAGGTTGGAGTTTGATTCATTCAACTTATTTACTTCTGCTATCATGGCTTCCATATCTGCTTCATCTGCAAAACTATTTTCAGATAGCTCCATCAACTTTTCTGCATGTTCTCTCCTTTTTGCTTGAGATGCCTTGTATTTGACCATAAGATCATCATAGGCTTGCTCAGACTGAGTGAGTTGTTGAGTAAGTTCCCTTAAGGTGTATTCCCCCATATCTCTTTCCAAGTGGTTAAACTTATAGAAAGGTTGGCTCTTATACCAATTGATGAATACTAAGAGGTGGGGGGGTGAATTAGTATGCCAAAAATCTCTGCACTAAAACACTTAAACAGTCTGAAGATAAACCAGTAAAATAGTTTAACAGACAGACCGGTTATCACACATGCAAACCAAAATGCAAATAAAGCATTCACCCACAAAAGCAATACAACCATAACACAAGATATTTGACGTGGAAACCCAAATGGGAAAAACCACGGTGAGATGGAACTCACAAGTCACTATCTGTAGAATAGAAACCAGACCGGTTAAAGTCTTACAATGTTCTTCACTAGAATAGATCCTGTTAGGAATCTCAATCTCTGTTAGGAGATAAGTCCGATTAAAGACTACCTTGCTAGAGGATTTTAGATTCACAGAGGTGAACCACCTTGTTAGAGGATTTTACAAAAGGATTTTGGGCCTACCCGGTTAAGGGCTACAAACTTGTCAAAAATGTGAGTAATCAACAAGTGTTTGATCTATCTAATAGCACATACTGCTTGGTTAGATCTAGTATAGCTCACAGCTAATGCATTCTGGCATTACTTCAGTCTTCTTTGTCTCTCACTCAGTTACAACTTGATCTTCTCAGATAAGATCGCTCTTACAACAGCTCATCAACCACCTTAAACCCTAGCACAACATAAACCCTTTCAGCAACAACCTAAAACCCTAGACATGATGTCCTTTTAAAAGGAATTTGACTTCATGTCGGTCCAATAGGATTACATTACAATTTCCTAGGTTCAATGAATCTAGCCATACTCAGTAACACGACACAAAAAGCACCGTCAGTGTGTCGACACCATCAAACAATCAGTGGATTGGTAACTCATCACAAAATGTCGGTTGGTAACTCATCACAGGGTATTACTAGTTCATACAAAATACCGGTTGCCGGTTTGACAAAAATGAAGACTGGTAAGAATGTGTTATGCCGCTTTGCTCCCTCGTACCGCTTGAGATCTACGAACCGCTTGGGGTCGACATGCCGTTTTAGACCGGGAAACACATTTTGTAAAATCAGCAATAGTCTAAAAGACTAGAATACAACATACCGGTTGGAACAGATACCGGTTGAGCTCTAGCTCATACATATAAAGGGGATCTCAATGCAAGTGTGTGTCCATCAATGACAATCACAACATAAACATCAAAAATGCCAATAGTAAGCTCGATTACGTGACGAAAAATATTTTCTCAAAATTCGTGCAACCTGCAAAAAAAATGAAAAATCCGCACAATCTGCAAAAATCACACAGAACACAGAAAAAGGTTAAATTGCTATTAGTTCACGTCGGGTTCACCAAAATGTAACGCATGCTAGAATTCATCTTCTTCAAATAAACAAAGCTATCAATTAGAAACACAAGGGAAATCACGAATCCCTATCTAATCAACAAATCTAACAAACCAGACAATGAAATGGTACAATCAAGCAAAAATAGGAATTATGATTTCAATCTATAAAAACTCCCTATTACGTGACTGTGTATTGCTTCCATTGCTCTTCTCCTCTTCGTGGTATGATGGTTCTTAGATATTGCGCTGGTAACTGCAAGTGACACAAAGATTCAAAGTTCGTGATTGTTGAAAATGGAGATTGGATGCTCAATTTATAGATAATTGGAGAAGATTGATTGAAAGGTGGAACGGATTGATCAACGGGTGTGAACTCAAGTGAGCTCAAATGCAAGTTGATAGTTGAACTGTTGACTTGGAGGTGAAACATAATAGATTGAATAGATTAATTGAGTCAACTGATTGAGAAAAAGTTGTCTGAAGGAAGAAAAAGAATGATTGGAGGAAATAAAGAAGATGACACAGAGAGCTTAATTTAGAAAAAGCTAACTGAAAGATGGAAATAGAAGTTGAAGAGATAAATGATTTAATTAATTAATTTAGCATGTGCTTGCATTTAGATTTAGATTTTTAATTTAATCTTTGCATGAGATATTATTCAAATAATTGAATTTATTAATTCAATTTAGCATTTGAATATATTTAGAACTTGACTTTGATTTTCAATTTGGTTTTTGAAATCATGCACATGTATTTGAATTTGGAAGAATTTAGAAGAATATGAAATTAAATGAAATTAGAATTTGGGGAACTAGAAGAATTAATTAGTTAATTAAATAATTTAAAGAAACTATTTAATTATGTAGAAATGGAATTTAATTAAATAATAAAGATTATTTAAATTAAAGGATTAAATCACAATTAATTAAATAATAAATATTTAATTAATATTTAGAAAAAGGTAGAATTAAAAATAAAAAGAAAAAAAGTGAATATGAAAATATCAGGCAAAACTGCGAAAAGCAGAAACCCTCATGCGAAACCTCAGAGGTTTTTTCCAGGGTCTGGAAGGCATCCGGGGCGATGGAAGAATAGTTTTGCTCCTCTGGAAGTACAATTTATAGACACATGCTTGGAGAATGGTCTAAATGCCCCAATCCCTGAAGCTACAGGGGCTAACCTAACTTCTCTAAAGCTCAATAATATTAGTAGACGAGCCCTGGGGGCGTTGTCCGACCGTCTACCTTTTTCAGAAGCCCCCTTAGCTTCTTCGGCAAAGAATGCTCGGCCTTACCCTATGAGTAGGGCAGGGTCGCCCTGTATAAATCAGAAATCTACTTTTGCTCAGAATAAGCATGCACCCCTCTTCCTCTCAAGAGAGAGATCAACTATGGGTGGCCCTTACAAAAAAAGTTCTCTTGTCTTACGGCCCGTGACTCTGTCAAAGTTCCAGGGAAACATGGCTTTAGAGGCTAACAGAACCACACTTGGGGTCAGGAAACCCTCTTCATTTAATCCAGTTTCTGTTACCAGAACAGGGGAGGAGATCTTTCCCAAGTATGGCCCTTCTAACTTTCAAAAGCCACTGGTCTTCAATACAGATAATATTATGATTATAAGTAATAATCATACTGAGGAATTATGGGATTGTTACAACACTCGTGGGCTCTTTGGCAAATGGTTTGGTTATGGTGTCCCGTCCTTGGAGATTCAACAATGGCTGAAATCCCTCACGGGGAACCAGATAAGTATCATGAACTTAGAAAATGATTTTTTATTTATCAATTGCAACACGACGGATCTTAAAGAGAATTTACTTTAAAATAATCTAAGATTTTTTAAGGGTTACTGTTTTAAATTTTTCAATTGGAAACCTAATTTCTCCCCTAAAGATGTCGAGAAAATTAGGGTTCCAAAGTGGATTCGACTCCCTAACATGCCAGTTGAATTAATCCATAAAGAGATCCTTAAAAAACTAGGAGAATTTTTAGGAGGCTTCGAGGGTCTGGAGGATAACTACCTAGAATCCTCTGATATCAATATTTTAGCTAATATAGAGATAGGTAAATCAACATTTGTTCCCATTAAAATTATTGCAAATCACTCAATCTATGAAATCAAACCAGAGATCAATGCGAATGATTTCATTCCTAAGACTTGCTTCTCCTCTAATTATGGGTCAAAAATAACATGCATTAAAGCTCCAAAGGGGGAGGTTCTGGACTTTAAATTCAACCCTAAGGGAGGTTTCATGTTAAATAGACAAAATTTGGGATCAGTGGTTTCAAACAACACACTGAGGTTATCAGAATGTAGGGGAAAAGAAACCTCACTCAAAGATCCTGTAATGGAAATTAGGAGGAGAAACCCTGAGAATGAACAGAGTCTCTCACCGATCCTTATACCTACAGCCAACAAAATTATTAATGACTTGAACACTGCAGACGTATCTAAAGGCCCCCTTATTCTGGAAACCATCCCCAGTCACCAGGAAACTCTATCAGCTCGTATTATGAATACTCTGGGGGAGAATGGCTCTCCAAGCAATCTGACCCTAAATTTAGAAAATAGGGATAAAAACAAAAAGAAAAAAGAAAAGAAGAACAAAAAGAACAAAAAAAGCAAAGATAGAAACAAAAAATGAAAGAATAAAAAGGGAAAAAACCAATTAACAGATGAGAGCATCATCATGAAGGATGATGATAACAAAAGAGCCCTTGAAGATAAGTGTATACTTGATTATGTGGGCAACTCTGTTACAGATGATCTTATGGAGCTATTTATTAATGAAATCATTGATGAGGAAGAACTTGCACTACAGAAATCTCTACTAGCCAGAGAATTGTGTACGCCCTTCTCTGAGGTTATGATCACCCCTCCCTCTAGTAATGCGGCAATTGATGTCGGGGACGGCCTGGGAATAGCTAACATTATTGAGCATTGTTCCCCCCCTGACTTTGCCACCGACCATAAGAAGAGGGGTAGGAAAACTATGACTGAATTACTCTCTAGGGCTGGGTGTGCAGCTGGCCAGACTAAAATCACTAATATTTTTGAGGCAGGGAAGGGGAAGATCCTTCCCAATGAACCATGAAACTCCTTACATGGAATGTTAGGGGCATGAATGCTCCTAACTAACAGTGTATTGTAAAATGATGCATTGCCAAATACAATCCAGAATTATTCTTAATACAAGAAACCAAACTTAATAGCAGTGAATTAACAAATTTAAAGAAAAAAAAAAAGGTATCAGAGAACTTGAAGGGCAACCTGCCTCTGGAGCATCTGGTGGACTAGCCATCATTTGGGGTCCGAGGCTAGTCTCCTTCAGCATAATAAGTAAGACCCCGAACTGGATGTGTGGTAGAGTTGTGAGCCTCAAAAGCAACTTAAATTTCACACTAATTAATGTTTATGGTCCTACACAAACACATGCAAAAAAGGGAGTATGGGAGGAAATTGAGAATTACCTTCTTAATGAATGTGATCAAACATGCCTCATTGGTGGATATTTCAATGCAATTCTAGACCCCAAGGAAAAATGGGGGGTATCAACAAGATGACTCAAACATGCTTAGACTTTAGGAACTAGATGCATAAATGCAACTTGCTAGATTTAACTGCCAAATGTGAGGCCTTTACCTAGAATAACAAAAGACGAGGTTTCTGCAATATTGCAGAAAAACTAGATAGATTTTTTCTATTTGGAAATCTGTCACAATCCTTTGATACCAGTGTCCTTCCCATCTCTGGATCAAATCATTTCCCGGTCCAATTAACTATAACAGAAGCTCTTAAACCGACTAAAACCCCCTTTTGCTTTGAAAAAATGTGGCTCAGAGATGAAAATCTATTACAACTCATTGAAAAATGGTGGAACGATACCAACGGCATTGGTTCCAAAACCTTCAAAATAGTAACTAAACTTAAGAAGATCAAGCAACAATTAACAAGGTGGAATAGAGAGCACTTTGGAAATATCTTTTCACAAAAAATAGAGATTGAAAAGGAGATGGAGATTATTAATGAGGAAGTGATAAAGTATGGGATGAATGACCTCTTATATCAGCAGGAAAAAAGCAATCTGGCTCGTTATGAGGAGATTTTAGCTCGTGAAGAGATCTTCTGGAAACAAAAATCTAGGGATAACTGGCTTGATGCCGGTGATAGAAACACGAGTTTCTTTCACAATAGCACTAAACACCGCAGAGCATTAAATAGAATCAACAAAATCAAATTAGCATCAGGGGACTTTACTGACAACCCGGAAATCATTGCTAAAACTGTTGTGGGATATTTTGAGACTATCCTTAATAATTGGGAGGGCTCTAAATGGGCCAAGGAGAGTGAATTCTTAAAAAATATTCTGAAATTAATATCAGAAGAAAACAATTTAATGCTCAACAAAAAATTAACAAAAGAAGAAGTAGAATTAGCCTTATTTCAAATGGGTCCAGACAAGGCCCTTAGCCCCGATGGGTTCCCGGCTCTCTTCTATCAAAAATGCTGGAGCTTCATGGGTGGGGAAATTATTGAGGCCTTAGAAGGGATGAGAAACTCTGGGAAAATCCTCAGAGAACTTAATAATACCTTCATCACTCTTATCCCCAAAAAGGAGGTCGTGGAAAGTTTTGAGGACTTCCGCCCAATAGCTTTATGTAATACTCTATATAAATTACTCACTAAAACAATGGCAAATAGATTACTAACCCTCCTCCCCATTGTTATCAGCGAGGAGCAAACAAGATTTGTGCCAAACAGATCCATTTATGATGGTATAATCATCGCCTAGGAGGCTATTCACTCAATACAAAACAGCAAATCTTTGAGCATGCTGATAAAACTTGACATCAAGAAAGCATATGACAAAGTGGATTGGTACTTTCTATGCAAATGTTTGGATGCTTTCGGGTTTAATAAGCAATGGATCAATTTGGTATTCAAATGTATCGCAACTCCAAGGATATCAATCCTTGTCAATGGGGCCTCGGAGGGCTTCTTCAAAATTTCCAGAGGCCTTAGACAAGGGGACCCCCTCTCCCCCTTCCTCTTCATTATAATGGTTGAATCCCTTGGGAGGTTGATCAATAGGGCCAGAGAAAAGGCTCTGCTCGTTGGTATAAAAATCACCTCTAACATGGAGCCTATCACCCATCAACAATTTGTGGATGACACCATGTTGTTTGGTTCAAGTAGCCATATGGAGGCTTATGGAATTAAAAATATTCTGAATAACTACACTAATATCTCCGATCAAGAAATCAACACTATTAAGTCTAATATAACTTTCTTTAACACAAACAAAGAACTTCAAACAAGCATTCTAAAAATCCTTAAATTTAATGAAGGAGAACTACCATGTAAATATTTGGGTCTCCCTTTAGACAAAGGTACTAGATCCTCCAGTCTCTGGAACCAGGTTGTGTCCAAGATTACAAACAGAATATCCTCTTGGAAAGGCAAATGGCTTTCATCTACTGGAAAGGCCACTTTGATCAAGGCGGTCCTCTCAGCCATGGCTATTTATCAACTGTCATGTATGGACCTACCCGCTTCCAAGAGGAAGGAAATAACTAGTCATATCAGGACCTTTTTTTGGCAAGGTTTGGAAGATAAAGCCAGACTTCCGCTGATTGCCTGGGACAAGATCTGCTTACCCAAGGAAATGGGTGGTTTAGGCATCAAAGACCTTCTTATTCAGAGCAAAGCTTTAGGGGCCAAGTTAGTTTGGCGAATGTTTTCTAACCCCAATGCTAAATGGGCCCGCACCCTTTTCAACAAGTATCTGCACAACCCAGACCCAATTAGCATCTTCAGAACTGCCCACCCTCCTAAGGGTTCCTGAATTTGGAACTTTATGCTTGATTGTAGAAGCATCATTTCTGATAAATTAACTTGGTCCATTGGCAATGGATAGGATGCCCTATTTTGGAGAGACTCTTGGGGTGCTTTCCCGCCCCTCATCACTCTTCCTAACCTAAAGTCAATTATTCCCACCCTGGAAGGACTGTGGGGATCTCATGTAAAAGACTACATTGAAGAATTTAGCATTGGACATTTGAAAAAATGGAGATGGAAATCAGTAATGCTTCCTGATATTTCGGCCATGGAAAGTTCCTCCTTATCCCAGATTTTGGCCTCAAGAAATATTGCCTTGACTCATGATTCTGACAAATTGATATGGGCTGGCTCTAAAAAGGGAAGATATGAATCAAAGGAGGGATACAAACATATTCTTAACAAAAAATATACCCCTTGCTCCAACCTACCTTTATCCTTATGTTGGGATAAAAGGTGCCTTCCGAAAGCTGGTCTGTTTGCTTGGCTGGCTATTCAAAACCGAATCCTCACTTCTGAAACTTTTAAGAAATTTGGATATGAAGGGCCAAGTAGATGCCCTTTATGTGAAAAGGCAGAAGAATCTTCTAATCATCTTCTGGTGACTTGTGATTATGCTCATAATTGCTGGGGTTGGTTAAGAAAGCAGTTGATTTGGTACTCCCCCATCCCCAATAGCATTTTGGATCTTTTTTATGCCTAGCCAATTAGGAACATTGGTAGCATGTTTGAACATTTATGGGTCATAACCCCATCTATCATGATTTGGGAAATATGGAAAGAGAGAAATAGGAGGATTTTCAAAAATAGCAAAATGCAATGGTATCAATTGGTCAATAAAATTGAAGCCTCAGTAGTTGAATTAGTAAATAACCAAACCCTAAATCTCCAGAGAGACATCAACATGTCTTACTGGGATGAAAAAATGAGACTCAGATGGAAAGGCCTAAAAATCCCTCCCTTCATGGGCAGGGGTTCCCTAGCAAATGAGCTATCTCGTAAGAACTGTGAATGGGTCCCTCCTATCAAGGGATGGTTTAAATTGAACTTTAATGGTGCCTCGTGGGGTAACCCTGGATGGGTGGGTCTTGGCTATAGCATCCACAATTCAAATGGGGAAGAGGTGGCCTACATGGCTCTACCCTATGGTTCTAGTATCAATAACATGGCCGAAATGCAAGCATTGGATGCAGGGATTAACTTAAGCATGTTACTCAATATTAAGAAGATTGTCATTGAAGGTGATTCGGCTATTATCATCAATGCCCTCAGAAAGGGGTCTATGCCTGATTGGAAACTTAATGCTTCTTTGGAAAAAATCCTGACAAACATGAAAACATTTGATAAGACCATCTTTAACCACATTTACAGGGAGGGCAATAGGAGAGCTGACTTCCTTGCCAATTTGGGAGCTGATGGTAAGACATTGACTCATGTTGTTCCCAAAATCAACCCTTAATCAATAAGCTGTTATAACAGATGACTCTGCATATGAATCTCTATAACTAAAACCGAATCTTCAAAACTCTCCTGCCTCATTTCATATAGAATCACTAATACTTCAGATACATAATTAAAACCCTATACTCTTGTTTCCATATCTTAAACATGCTTATACATAACCATATACATTTACAAATATATATAGGTATATATATATATATATATAAATATATATATATATATATAAATATATATATATATATATATATATATATATACATAAGAATATATGTATATATACATATGGATATATAACACATATATATCAGTATATATATATATATATATATATACACTTTTTGAACATATATATATATATATATATTCGTATACTGGTATAAAATCTATTCACTACACAGTGAATCAAGCAATCCATCTAAAATTCATGAATTGGGTATATAAAGATACCTGTGTGTAAATATAAGGGGAAGGTTATATATATATACACAGGTATCTATATAATCCATCCATTTAAAAACAAATATATTCGCCACCTTTATAAACTCAAATATCCAAAATTAGGAATAAAACGAACCTCGGCCAATTATAAAGATTTCCTCAAATATCTTCGGACAATCATATAACAATGACGAGACTTTAGTTTTTTTAAAAATATAAAAGGAAAAAGAAGACGGAAAAAAAACTCTTATAAGATAATAATTGAGATCATCACCCAAAGCAAATAGCAATAATTAATCGGATCTCTATCTTTGCCACAATAAATAACAAAGATAGTATCAGTCACCACTGATGATTATGCCCTGCATTTGAATTCTCGAAGATCTTTCACGGGAATAATTGGCCCATAACTTAAAATATGGCCGATCATTATCAGGGTGGGCAGGGTCCCCTAGATTAAGGATTAATCAACCCAAAATTATGAATTAAATAATATTAAAATGTAGAGTGTGCGAGATCCCCCTGTTATCTTAATAATTATGAGCTGTCAGAGATCTTGATTGTAGAGTATGCGAATGCCTCTATGCTCAAAATTATTTTGGGCTCCTTCTCATGATTTTACCTATGCGGTCGTATCATTTTAGGCTATGTATTTTTTCGGAAACCAATGACTTCCTTCCAAAGTGGAGTTTTTGTAATTCATATTTTCAGATTATGATTCTTTGGAGAGTTTAAAACATTTAACCTCAAATCTCAGCTTAAGGTCTGTCAAGCGGATAAGCTACTATTTTCCTATGAAACCGTGTGGTGATTCTTGAGATAATGGACACCCCAATTAAACTGTGTAGTTCAAAGAGACAAATGGCCTTTGAAGGAGCCATTACTCGGGATCGCCTTAAGTGCATTATGCGTCTCATTCACACCTTGGTAATTGATGCTATGGAGAATATCTTAGGCCCTGATTTCCTCACCAACTTGGATAGAACCAGGGCCAATATAGACGTGGCCGCCATGTTTCTTGCTGTCACTATGAGTTATACCAAAAGCCATGAAGATACCAATGCTTTGTGCAGAGAGGTCTTCAATGCCTCTATTCTGGGCAACCTTGAGAGGGTTTTAGTTAATATTGACAATGATGGGACTATTCCGCGGCCAAGGAATTACGACATTCTCATTCAGAATAATAGGCCAGTGCCTTGGTTCCCCATTATCTCCATGGATGGAGAGCCAGTATCCACGGAAAGGTCTGAGGTAATTAGCTGTAATGTTAACTTTTTGCTTTTCTTATTCCATGTGCGACTCCCTCCTAAGCCGACATGGTTTGAAGACTACCTCAGAGCTGAGGGTCTGGTTCTGGAGGAGGATAGGGCTTCTTCTGAGGAGTGAAGTGACTCTGCTTTCAGGGGGAGCATGCTTCCTTTTTTGATATAGCACTACAGAGGCTGGTATATACATGGACTTAAAGTAAAATTACAACTATAGTGATCTGTATTATGTTTGAGATAGCAAACAATATAGTAGTTTTAACAGACAAACTTAAGCATCATATAAAAAAGACTTAATTAGTATGATATTTTACAAATTACTGTTACCAAAGGAACATGTAGGAACAACTACTATATAGATATACATCACAAACTTGCTATTAAAACAGTTAAATAGATATTCTAGATAGCATACTACTTCGGGTATCCACTTTGATTTATTTCGAGGGACATCTGCTGGAGTTTTAATGCCATCTGTTGATGTTTTCTATATTCTGATGTCTCTATGTCAATTTTAAGCTGACCAACTTTACGTGGCTACCTAGCAAATTGTGAACTCCTTATGCTATAAAACTTCAGGGCAAGGGAGGATGGATTATATGAATCTCCCTCTCCCACTCTTGTTGTTGTAGCCTGGATTTTACCCTTACTAAGGATAATGTCCAGGAGCATAAACAAGAGTCGGAGGACTGAGGTTTTATGGCAGGAAGGACCTCTTGGCAACTCTGCTCTATCCTAAGCATATCTGGTACTTAAAATTCTGTCTCTAAAATTTACTATTTTCTAAAAATTTAGGAGATATGTATTCTTTGGAAATAATTTTAGGTTTATCAGGCAATAAACTATCGACTGATTTTACCCTTACTATTTTCTTTGGAAATAATTTTAGGTTTTATCAGGCAATAATACTAACATAATTGTCAAGTTGTGGAACAACTGACATTGCAAGTCGAATAGGTTGTTACTAACAAATTTGTCGAGTGTATGAATAACTATTATTGCAGGCTACCAGGTGATCTTGGGCAATCTTGGAGCAACTATGAATCACTATAGAACAACTACAACATTAAAGAGGAGAGGGAGCATTTGGCTAATGAAAACATTTCTTTCTGGGCTTGTAAGGGAAGGAAATATCAAAAACCTTCCCACCTGATAACCCTGGCCTGGGGTTTTTTTTTCATGTATCAAAGCTGAAATTTATCTAGAAATATGCTGGAATTTGGTCCCAGGCTAGGCCGAAGGTTTTCTCGACTCCACTCTTTCCTACCGACGCCCGCATGAGTGGAGTTATGTATAATTTCATAAATAAATAATAAAATATCTAGCTTCGGCCTTTTACCGATTAAAAAAAATATATATTTAGAAAAAGGTTAATGATTAAATGATTAGAGATAGAAATTGAGAATTAATTTATTTAAATAATAAAGATTATTTAAATTGGGGAATCAAACACAATTAATTAAATAATATATATTTAATTAATATTTAGAAAATGATTGAAATGATTAAATGATGATAGAATAAGAAAATAGAATAATAAGTGAAATGATGAGGAAATATGAAATTAGAAGAATGAGATTAATTAACTTAATTAAATAATAAAGATCATTTAATCAATTAGAGGTATAATTAGTACATGATCAATGAGACATTTTTAGGTGTCTACAATTTTCATGGCAGACATTGAGACAAAAATGTAGAATGTAAACTTTTTTAATATCAATATAATGGTTACTACCCCTTAGTAGCTATTAGCTAACCCAAAAAAATTGTGGAAATAATTATATATTATAAATTATATTAATTTTGTTTCAATATTAACAAATAAAAAATTATTATAAAATTGAGTATATATATAGTTAAATTCTTAAATAAATTAAATTAAAAAAATTAAAACTCACTTGTAATAAATTTTAACTTTTATATTGAAAGTTACAAGTAAAATCACACTTAAAAAGTTAAAATTACGACATATGAAACTTATTAAAAGGTAAAAAGTGAGTATAAATGAATGATATAATTATTAATATTATTATTTGCTAAAACATTATTATATTTGTTAAAAAAATATTATTATTTATCTATATGTATTTTTGTTATCGAAAATGGTTCTATTTGTATTATTTTTCTAAAGAAATTACAATATCAATATCAACTTAAATAATCTTCACAAACCTACTGTACAAAATAAATTGTATCGACAGTTTTATCAAAAAATCAGTTTACTTAGTTTCTACTACTACTAAAAAGTAAAATTCTATAGTCCTCCCAAAATATCATATACATTCTTCCTATGAGTAATGCCCAAAAAGTACATGGTTAATGGACACAACACAACCTATTTATCCTACTCCAAACTTAACTAATCTATATTATTTTTTCTTTTAAACAATAACATACTAGTGAAATGCAAAAAGATTCTCAAAGAGATCACGCCCTCCACTAGGGTTTAATGGTTTTAGTTTATAAGATGTTGAAGGGGAAAATTATTGAGAAACCCATTAGTAAAGACAAACAAATTAGGGATGATGATACTGAAAGTGAGAATAGTGGGTTAAATCTCTATTTTGAAACTGAGGGTGAGTCTGAGGATTTTAGCAACAAGGGGAAGACCAAGGGAAAGAGCAAGGGGACTGCTGTGGATTTTGACCTTTCAGACTCTGAGGATGAGTCTTTTGATGATAAAATCATAAAAAGTAAGAAGAGAAAGGGAATGGGTAAGCAAACCCAAAGGACCAAGAAGACCAGTAAGGGCATAGATAAGGTGAAAAGGAAGATTATTATTTCTTTTGATGAGGATTTTGAGGTTGAAAAAATGGATAATAATAAGGGTAAGGAGGAAGATGAAATGTTGGACGGTGACCATGGGGAGAACCTAAACACACACAGAATGCAAAATGAGGCTCAGGAGAACAACATGGGAAATCAAAATGTCTATCATGGTGTCATAGGTAATGACAACATCAAGGGTTTCTGTGAGGTCATTAGCAAAATGGCAAAAGAGATTGGTGACTTGAAGACTGATCTCAATATGATCAAAAAGGCTACTATGGGTGAGAAGCCTCTCTTTGAGAGAGTTAAAGAATTAATGGTTGTTATTAACAAGGTTGAAGCAATTGAGGCAATGGTTAGTAAAATTTTGGAAATGGAAAAGAAGGTGAAGGAGATGGAAGGGATCAGAGATGATAAAGGTTTGGAAACTAACCTGAACAATCTGGTCAATAGAGTGGATAAAATGGAGCTTATTGTGAAGAGGATTGTTGAGCAAAACTTCCAGATCCTTAAGGCCATTGTTGACCATGTTAACATGCTGATAAATAAATTTGAACAGATTAAAGGCAAGGAGAATGAGAAGGATCAGACTGAGAAGAAGGGTCATGAAAAAAGAACAAGGGCCAACACTCGGAAACAGGTTGGTATCAAGGAAAAAGAGCTAGATGATATGAAAAACTTTGCGGTCAATATGAAGTAGATGGTGGTCCATGCGGAAGAACTCATAAGAAACATCTTGTTGTCCTTGTCCTTGTGCTGTCTTGGTGCTGTCTTTGTGTTGTCCTTAGGCTGTCTAGTGTTGTTCTCTTTGTCTTGTGATCCCTTTTTGTTTTAACTGGGATATGTTCTTTGTATGGGTGTCCAGGCACTGTTATTTCTTGCCTCTTTAATGCTTTATCTTTCTCCTGCTATGTTACAAGGTTCCAGGTTCCTTTCAAAAACCCATTTTTAATTAATCAAAACATACTAGATTAATTAAAGAAACAATTTATGATCCTATTTCTTGTATCATTTAATTAGAATACAAGATGGAAATTAATCTACTTAGAACAATGGTTTATTATGATATTCAAACAACGAGCATAACATGCCATTGCATACCCGAGTTTCTCTTTCTTGTTTTTGTATTGTATTCTCCTAGCCCCCTAATACTTGTACTTGTATACATACCCACATAACTAGATGCACGATGTAAGATTTATTGAAAGTTAGGGTTGAAAGTTAGGTACATGTTCATATAGATAGGTCACCTCAATACATTAGCTAGATAAATCGACAAAAGTTAGTTTCATTCAAGAATTTATAAAGAGGACAAAGTACACATAACGTTGGGTTGTAAACTAATTTTATTTTAATTCTTATAAAGACAAGTCCTAAGGGTCGAACCTATGCCTTGAGGGCTTGCCACTAATGGCCTTGCCTACTTCAAGCACAAAGACATCATAGTATGATTATTCAATTTAAAACCATTTCTTATGAAAATTCAATAATGGGTACACAACCCTTTCTATGGTCTAGTTCCCTAGATAGTTTTCTCGTCAGCTGCCACCCACTTAGGAGAACGAGCGATGGAAATTTGGTTAAGGATATACTATGCCAATATAGTAAGAAAGTTTACTTAAGTATTAATTTTGCATGTGAATAATTCCATATTCATTTATAAACTAAGTTTACTTCTAGCAAGACTCCACATGGTGTAGGAATTACAAGTTATCGTTGACCATAAGCATGAATAAATTTCTACAAGAATTGGATTAATGAATAGCAAAATTGATCTCTGAGAGTGGGTACACAAACTCATAAGATGACAATAACTTGACTTAAGTAATTATATTATGAGTTTCTAACCATAGATTCTTAAAATGACCGCCACACAAATTAATGGATATTAAGACAATAAACTAGTCAATTTTAAGGTATACCAATAATTAATTAATTGAAAACTAAGGAATATTTACTTCCTATAATTTTTTTTAAATTTTTTTTATGTAGGACTAATTATCGCAACAACCATATACTATAATTAATATTGTATTGATCCAAAATACAATAAATATCATATGGCTTATTACAATCAATTTAAATGCTATTATAAAGATCTCAAATTATAAAGCAATGTCTTTATAGTAGTTGCATCAACATTTCATAAAATTAGATAACAACACAATATCTATGAAATCAACTAACATCTTTCAATTCATAGAAATTAATCATTAAATATTCAAAGAACTTATAATCCAACATGGTAAATGCTAGAAGGGTGTTTATCTAATTTCGATTGAGCACCAAATCAATAACTCTCTAGTGCTAGTACATCATGATGCTGACACAATTACATAGATATAAGCAGATGGGGAGTGTGGAACAATCTATACCCTTATCAATGTAATATAATGATAAAATAATGATATTTAAAATTAGAATGAATCAATCTCATATTAGCTATTGTAAATCTAACCAATGATAAGCATATTGTACACTTTAGGACCTATGTTAAGACTATATTGTTGTGCGAGGAAAAGTTTCACCGTCGAGATAGGAAATCAAGTGGAGATAACATATATATAATGATAAAGGAATCCACAACATGAAACAACAAATTCAACCTTGAATCACAACTAAGAGTAAATGTGGAATAAGCTCCCTTAACACAAGGTCGAAACCTCTCTTCCTTAAGTAGATATTCCTTTCATAAGATTCTTCTCTTTTAGGTAAGTGGAATTTGTACAAGGTGTCCATTAGTAATAAAGTTATTATTTAATTAAATAGATAATACTTAAGCATTTATACAACATTCCTTACAAGACAATAGTGCAAGTGATGTAGTAATAATATTCACCATACTATAACTCTATTTGAATTGAGAATATGTCTTAATGTTGATACCCAAGAGCATATCTTAAAGCATAAGCCATAATGTCGATTTATTCAGAATCCCTAAGCGAGTCTACCAAAATGGAAATATTATTATTGTACTTATCTTGCATAAATTTTTCCATACACACCAATAAATAAATTAAACCAAAATAAAAAGAACATTCACTATTATACTCGCTAACATTTGGATATACATACATGCAAATACACTTTTATACTTTTCTTAAAAGTTCGACATTAATTAGTGAGTTTAACTAAACATTTCCTTAATCAAATTAATAAATTACTAAAATAAAATGACTTTATTGTTGTTTATGAGATGGCATAAAGGAAATTAGAGTCATTGAATTTTCTTATACTATTCCATGTTGATATCCCTATTTTACCTTGGCTCTCATTGTGCCTACAAGCTCCTTTTCTTCTCTCACCATATGTTGCCCACAAGTAAAACAAGTGCAAACCTTACTACGTTTACTCGTTAAGTCATTCATATTTATATTGGAGACGGACAAAATTAAAGGTTTTTATTCACCGAATAATTAGATAGATGCTACTATTTTGAACCAGCGAAAAGGGGACTGACTTAACAACTGGTGGCCTCACGATGAGATCATTTGAAACATAACATACTAACCAAATTTCAAAGCAAGGGTGAAGACTTAGCATAAAAGGGGTCACTGATAGAACCCCAAAAGATACATAAAAATTTATAAATATAAGTCAAATCCCCTGCATCAAATATAAGATTTCATACTCATGAACATATTAAACGTTGCACATACTATTTGCAAACAAGAGCCTAACTACACAATGTAGGTTCCCCTAAACACATACTCTTATTCAAAGAAAATAAACTAAAGTTAAAGTATATTCTATGAATTTAGTATATAACAAGATTAAATATAATTTAAATATATATTTTATATATTAAAAAACATAAATAAATATTTTACATACAATATAATAATGAGGGATAAATTTTATAAGAAATAATATAAACTCATGAAAGGGATTAAGCATCTGCAGGACAACGGGATAAATTTTATAAGAAATAATAAAAATTCATTGAAGAGATTAAGCGTCTCACAGCAGGAAAAGCATTAAACCTTACTGCTAAATATTTTGAAACCCTAGGTATAGCCAATCTGCTTCAAACGAAATTCACAGTGATTTGAAACGGTCCGAGAAAAACACGAGCAGAGGCGAGAAAAACGTGTTCAAAAAATCCAACGGATGGCCGCATTGCAATGTCTTTCCATGTATATGGTCCGTGGATTCAAACACCGATTCGTGTTTGAAACTAACCTAGCCGTTGAGTGTTCTAGAATGTTTGAAACGGAAGGAAAATTCAAAATTCAAATTTCAAATTCCATGGAGCGTGCAAAAGTATGATTATATATAACCCTCAGCATTTGTAGACCAGGTACAGATAACGTTTTTTCTTTTAATTTTCTCTTTTGCCAATACTTTGTTCTGTTTTTTAATAATTTCTTTCATTATGTTTTTTTTTTCACAATGCTTTGTTCTGCATTTTTTCTATTTCTTGGCTTTTCCATTTTCTGTATGAGTTTGTCTGCAGTGTGCACACTGGTCTGTCTGTCCATGATTTCAATCTGTTATTTGTGAAACATTTTGTGTGTCTGTCATGATTTTTATCTATTATTTTTTTTTGTTTTTCACATTGTGTGTGGCAGAGGATGAAGAGGCAAAGCATAGGAAAAGGCAGGGATCAGGAAATAGAAATTGAATGAGGGCAAAATTCTTCTTGCAGGTAATTCTTCTTATTGATTATCTTTATTCTTTATGTTTTCCTTATATTTATGTAGTAACAGAGGCAGAGTAGAGGATTTGTTTACCCTGCCAGAATGAATAGGAACCACAGATTTTCCAATGAAAACTAAAGGATTGTTTGCCTTACCAGAATTAATAGGAATCCCAGATCTTCCTATTTAAGATATCTTTATCCTAAAAACTAATGGATTGTTTGCTGCACCTGATTGAATAAGAACCACAAATTGTTTATACATGGACAGTTGGACAATAATAAAAAATAACCATCTACCCTTGGAGCTGTCAGCCCTAGTTTATTTATCCTTAGCATCATTATCTTTATTTCTTTTGGCTTGCCTACTCTTCACGGTGCTATGATGACAGTGGTGGGCATTATATGTTAGATATTTGATATGATTTAATGTTTTTGATGTAATCAGTCTTTTATCTTGGTATAATTTACTGTTCAAATTATAAATTTATAGATAAAACGTTTTAGATTTGACCACTTCAAAGGACATTGTTCTCTTAATATTTAAGTTAACACACTATGTTTTATTTTTCTTGGAAATAAATATTTCTGTTTGTTTTAATTTTTAATAGGTTAGCTCATGTTTATTTTTATATTCAGTTGTCATGGCACTGTCAACGGATTCATGGGTGGGTCCATTTCTAAGAGGAGGCAAGCATTTCATGACTCCCTCTGAACCTGCTCACAGGTGAACTGCATCATCAACTTAGGTTTTTCCTTTTTCATTTATCTTTTCCTATTTAAAAACTTAAGGTGTGGAGTTTTGACTTTTGCATGTATTTTTTATCCTTTGACAATATAAACTGACATTGCATACTTTTGTTGACTCAAGACAAAGTCTACATCTCAAAATAATAGAAAACAAATATCAATTCAAAATATGCAAATGTATAAGCTCCACTAAAACTATCCATTAAATTCTAAATTACATAGTTGGCAATGGAATAGCAACCTCAAACGAAGTGTACAAACCCAAATCAAGTACGTAAAATGTGGGATGATATATTTAGGCTTGTGATTTTCGTTTTCTTTTTAACGCTCTTCCTTTTTTCATTTTTTAAGTTTTGAATATTTATTAGGTGGATGTCATTGTTTTACTCAAGAAAAAAGTTTTTGGATTGGGATGTCTTAATTCTAGGTAAATCACAAATGTTTTAGGTCATTATGTTCCAATATATTCTGTATTTAAAATTTTTTTTGGTCAAGTTTTGGAATGTTATGACTGACAAACAGCTATCGGGATTGTTTGTGGGTTGTAGAAACACAGAGAAACTGCAGTCATTGAAGTTGACGTGTTTGGTGAGGTTGGCATGAATGATTACAAATGGGACCTGGTATGTACACGTGCCTAATGTTTTAGATTGTTTTACCTGATCAATTTGTGTGACTACCATGCTTTGTTCTATGCGTTTCTTATGTATACCCTTCATTTTCTATGATGAATTTTTAAAAATAATTTTATAGATTTGGAGTCTTTAATCATTATTTGTTGCTTTGAATATAAAAGAACTGCAATAAAACTTGAGATTGATAGTTTAAGTCATTTGTGTGATAATTTATTACATTGTAATTTTCTTTCTCTTCTCTATACAAAAATGTCCTCGCACATCCATTTTGTCTAACAAACTGACTGATAACTCTTTGAAAGAACATTTATCATATTGATTTTCCGGAATCTTTTTTATGATTTAATAATTTGATTTCGTTCCCATAATGACAGGAACTAGATTCCTAGTGATAAAGAATATCTTTTCTTATAACCACCAATAGCAATTATGCTGTCTTCACCCTCTGTTTAGTGTACATTATCTACCTGAAGGCCATAGGTCGCTGGTTAGGAGCCAGCTGAAGATAAATGTAGTAGACAAGCAATAAAAATAGTTAAAAGAGTGAAATATAGAACTGTTTAAAAATTTAAGCAAGCTCTTGAAGAAGAAAATAAAAATAGTTTAAAGAGTGAAACATAGAACCGTTTTAAAATTTAAGCAAGCTCTTGAAGAAGAAAGAATAAGAAGCATAAAGGCTTTAACATTGTATTTCACTCAGTGTATTGGTATACCAATGAAGAAAAAATAGAACACGTAAAATGAATGAAATAGACTGGCTAAAATCAGACTTGAATCATACCAACAATAAAAAAAAGTGGAGCCAAATTTTTGACATAGACACTAGATTGAAAGTCATTCCACAAGGGAAAAATGCAGATGCCACGATGGTCCAATATCCCTTATTTAATTGCAAATTATTGTTCTTTAATAGTGGTGCATCCTTACATTGAATGGAAGACACTAGAGAATGAACCCACTAATCCAGATCCAGCCCTGTGTAGTTTCTGTTCTATCACGCAGGTCTACTATCTGAGCATGCGTTGTTTTGATATTATGATTCAAGAGTTTTATATTGCACACATAGTGGAACATTAAGCCTACCTAGTAGACCCTCTTGGTTGTGTTGGACACCTATGTGAAGCACGTGAATTAATTGAATAGATGCTATGCAACCTACTTGTTTGGGGGGCTTTCATTAGTGCATGTAGAGTTTGTAGTAACTTAAAGCTGGACGAGCTTTCCGTAGAGTGTTTGTTTACATTAGCACCTGAAACACCTGGGTATTATGTGCTGCTTTCAAATATTTATGCAGAAGTTAATAGTTGGGATGTTGCCCTTGTAATATGAAAGTTGATGAATGAGAGGGGATTGAAAAAGAAATTGCATTGCAGTGTGATTGAGTTAAAGAGCAGATTGCATTTTTTTCTTATCGATGACAGATCCCACCCACAATTTGATGAAACTTATGCAAAGTTGGATAGACCAAAGGCTGAAGAGAGAAGCATGTAATATACCATGATTGCCATACATAAAAGACCAAATACTGACAACGGAAGCAGGTTATTTACCATAATGGCCATACATAAAAGCATTGCATATCTAAAAATTCACAATCCATGAAGAGGCTGGATAGTAACTACCCAGATCCATCCCCCACCTTTCATCCCCCATGATTGACCTGCCAAAGTTTTCTGCACGGTGCACATATCATTTAATGATGGCTATTGTTACATCCAGATGGCTCAAAATGGTTCTTATATTATGTTACTATCTAGAAGCCTGAATGCCCCCTCTGTTTCTTCTCTTATACAACTTTCATTTGTTATGCATCCATTCTCTGCTGGATTTTGCTTGCTTTCAACTAAAAAACAAACCTTTCCAGGCTCTCTTGGACCTTGCTAGGCTAGTTGTGGCATTTACAATATTTTGTTTTGCATGGAATGGATGCTCCATGAATTGCTTATCATCTTTGTCACAACTACTTATTTCAGAAGAGACAGACTGAACAACTTCCTCTGCAATGCTCATACTTTGTTCTGAAGTATGACTTCCACCTTTGTCTCTGTTATCATCTATTTCATAACCTGCAGAAACAGAGCCTTCACCATCTAAGTTGAAAGTTATCCATGTCGGCTTTGGGAATCTCTGTGAGTCCACTCTTCTAGAAATCCCCATCTCATCTTCTAAAGGAAGGTTATCTCCTTGACTTGATCCATGTGAGAAACTGTTACCATTTGGCTTACTGGGATCTTGGTCTGCATGTGATTTTCCTTGGCCATTGTAAACAGATTCTCTTGTATCAATTTCTCTAGACTTTTTGGATGTTGCTTTCTTAATATCATCCTGCAATGGCTTGGTATTTCCTTTTAAACAAGAAGTTTGCGCATTTAGAAACCAACTTAGTCTGAGTAATATCTTGTGATACAGATGATACTGCTGCATCAAATGACACTATTTCATTGTTCACACCCAAACTCTTCTTTTCTTCATCATAAGTAGGACCATTTCCATAATCTTCCGTTGAAGACTTGGATATGGTTTCAGTAGAAGATTTTTTATGTTTGGTTCTTTGAGAAAACCCATTGTGGAGTTGGCGCAAACCCAGATTGCTAGGAGGACTCTTTTTGAAATTCTTTGAGTATTTAGGCCACCTGGACTTTCACCCAAGTCTATGCAGATCGCATCCTCATTTTCTTCTTCACTAAAGATGGGACTTTTCATAATCTCATCTACTGAGAGATTATCAATCTCCTCACAAATTGTACTAGCTCCATCCTTGTCAGAATTGTTCTCATATATTCCATTTCACTTTCGAATACATCCCTTACTTGGGCTGATGAGAATGCACCAGAGAATGCTGGAAGATGAGGTCTGATAGAGAACTCGGAGCCATAACCATCTTCTCCAATTTCATTAGTTCCATCGCTCTCCTGCACTGTGTCATCACGCCGTTCTCCAGAATCACTCAAGTATTGAGGAGAAACATGAATAATGCTTACCATTCCAGTTCCTGTATTTTCCTTATTTTGGAGACAGCCCAGAACAGAGTCTTTTATAAAAAGGCATCCTAAACCTGTTGGATCTGATCCAAATACCTTGTAAAAAGATGTGATGGTAAAATCAGGCGTAAAGAGTGATAGTTCAAGGGAATCCATGTCTTTAGGACCCAAAGCACATGTCATGTCCCCTCCTTGATCGCTATATGCATCCTAAAAGAAGCAATTATTATTAATAATTAATATAATAATTAAACAACAAATGAATATTGGAGATCTATTTATTTATTAAATATTATTATTTGATTAATATATTTCTAATAATATTCTTAAAATTTTATATTATTATTTGATTAATATTTAATGGTTCTGGAGAATTTCCTCTGTTATCTTTTGCTATTACTGACTATGGGAATTCTACAATAAATGAATCCTCGCTGCCGGCAAAGTATCGAGCTATGCTGAATACCAAAACTCCTTCCGTATACCACCACCAAAGATTCATCCGATGAAGACCTGTCACATACATGGCTGGAGAAAACCGGCTAAGCATCGATCGTCATACATTGTGAAGGTCCCGGTACCGAATTAGTATCGATAGTGAATAGCGATTATGGATAAATACATTGTAATCGCCAGAAGATCAATTAACGTGGCATGGAGGAAGGTTAATAATAATCCTAGCAACTCGTATAAGCTATCTAATCGATAAATAAACTCATCAATTACCAAACATAATATTGTTATGAAGAAACGCAATGTTAATAAGGAAGTGCGATTACGGAAGGAACATGCCCATTCCAACCGATGGTTGCAACTGTCGGATAACCACAAGTTATATAATGAGAATCGATTGGGGGAAAAGGAAGGGGGAAAAACGACGCCCAGATTATACCCAAACGGAAGAAGGAATCTGATTCAGGAAGACGATATCAGAATACCATCCATTCTCTGTATACATATTCTACATATTAAGGATATATTTCAGTCCCAGAACATAGTGTATATATCAGAGAACTAGCCCATTCTCTGTATTAGTATTTTGTGTATTTAAGGATATATTTTCAGTCTTAGACATAAGTAGGTACACCAGAAGATTAGCATATTCCTGCATAAATGTTCCGTGTATTGAAGATACAGTGTCAGATTCAGAACAGATCAGATCTGTTATTAAATTACTGGCAGTACCATCCTTGTTCTAGGTGGTATGCTCTACGTAGAGAGTCAATAGCTTGACTGAATTGCACAGGCAACTGCGTACAACATATTTAGAGAGTCAATAGCCTGACCGAGTAACCAGTTATAATATTAATCACCCCTAAGCGACCACATTCAGGTTGACATAATATCGATGGACCAAACATAGCACCATTTCTACAAGTAATAAATATTGATTGCAGATTGTCACTGTGAGTCAGTGATTGCATAACCAAACTGTCTCTGGGGTGGTAGAAATCACTTCTCACATTGTTTATATCCTACTGCATATTAGACATCACAATTGCCATATAATTATCATCACAGTATATATCTATACTGAAGGTATATCAAAGATCAAATCTGAAATAGAATTATCTCCCGTTGCTTAAAATTATACTCTCTTGTCATGTTAGGAGGAGGAGGTTGAAGTAATTATCCCAGCTTTCCTTCATTTCCAAAAAAGGAGCAACACAGTGTCTACCATAGGCGATTTCTTTTGTTAATAATTTGCAACAGCAATCTTTATATCTGGGGTAGTTGAGAACTGTTGTTAAGTTACTGGCAGTAACATACTTGTTCTCAGTAGTGCCAGTCCCAGCTTGTCTTACATCAATATCCTTCTATTATTTTCTTATGTTCTAAAACTGAGATTTTAGACAGATTATAAGAGGATCCCAACTGGGGACATTACAGCACCTGCATCCAGCAATACATGCCACCTGTTCTGCTGTGCAAGAAACATCCATTGGTAGGAATAATTGGCTCCAGTCACCTTGGACTGGGCAGGAGAAACAAAAAGAGCTAGCGCTGAGTCCTTTTTCCTTCTTTTCTTATGCTGAAGTTGTTTCCTAAGCTCACAGCTACATAGTCTGAGTGTTGGCCACTTGAACCAAGCACTGTGTCCTTTGGCACCCTTCTTCCTTGCAGTTTGTGCCATACAATTAATTGATTCAATTTCATAGTCATACACAGTTATTAGCCTCCTATTTTGATGAAATGGATGGGCTTCTTCAAGAAGATTGAAAGCGGAGCCTCTACTAAAAGTGAATACCATGCTGTACTCACTCTGAGGAATGCTAAGATAATCCATTATCCTATTCCTGATAGCATACTCAACAGTACCTTCCTCGAGCAGCCCATTTAGTGCATGTGAGCTCAAGTTTGCAGATATTGCTGACAAACTAAACGAAGAAGCTTCCCAATGCTGGAACTGCTGCAGGTAAGAAAAGAGCCCAAATCCACAATAATCTGAGCAGACTTTCAAAGTTTCTTCTAGATGCCCATATTCATCACTTCTGATCTCATCCACTTTCTCTGTACTATCAAATTTTGGATACATTTTCTTGAACTTGGCATAGGCCTCATCTAGCCCAAGAATACTCTCACTGTTGAAAAACCTCTCAGCAGGCTGTGCAGTGGCTGTCAAAAGTCTCTCTGAGCCTTCAGACGAACTAGGGCCCTGGAATGCAACATCCCAGATTTGGTCCCTAGAGTCACAACAACGATCTCTTCTTCATCATCGCAACCTATGTGAAGCACATGAATTAATTGAATAGATGGCTCTGCAACCTACTTGTTTTGGGGGCTTGCATTAGCGCATGTAGAGTTTGTCGTAACATAAATCTGGACGAGCTTTCTGTAGAGTGTCTGTTTACATTAGCACCTGAAACACGTAGGTAGTATGTGCTGCTTTCAAATATTTATGCAAAGCTGATAGTTGAGATGGTGCCCCAATCATATGAAAGTTGATGAATGAGAGGGGATTGAAAAAGAAATTGCAATGCAGAGTGATTGATTGAAAGAGCAGAGTGCATTTTTTCTTATTGATGACAGATCCCACCCACAATTCGATGAAATCTATGTAAAGTTGGATAAGCCAAAGACTGACGAGGGAAGCATGTTATGTACCATAATTTCCATACATAAAAGACCAAAGAATGACGAGGGAAGCAGGTTATGTACCATAATGGCCATACATAAAAGCATTGCATATCTAAAAATTCACAATCCTCGAAGAACAGGCCGGATTGTAACTACCCAGATCCATCCCTCATCTTTCATCTCCCATGATTGACTTGTCAAAGTTTTCTGCACGGTGCACATATCATCCAATGATGGCTATTGTTACATCTGGATGGCTCAAAATGGTTCTGATACTATGTTACTACCTGGATGACTTAGGACTAGCCTTGCAAGGCTAGCAACCCAGATGGGCAGTTCAATTTATTGGATTTTAAGCTTGTATATGATATGAGAATGCTTTCTTGGTTTACAATTTTTATGCCCTTTAATCTGTGATTTAGTAGTTGCTTTATTGTGACTACTTAATCATCTTTAACCAATATAGACAACAACTTACATATTCAGCATTAGCAGTAGTCCCGAAATCTCTAATCATTGTTTGAACTTTGACAGCAATGGTTAAAGTCATCGGTTGCACAGAGTACATCTTATGAATGTTCTCTGTTGCAGGTTTAGTTTTAAAATAAAGTACCAATGAGTTTTGGAGCCACATTTATCTTGATAAAACTTTTCTCACGTCAAACCTAATCATAGGTAAAAAGCAACAGAAAATACTGAGATGGGGATGGGGTGAATCAGTATTTTCACACAATTAACAACATGAAAAACCAAAAATAAATGCTTGTAACTAGAGAGACAGAGACAGATTTTTATCACGTGGAAAACCCAACAGGGTTAAAAACCATGGCAACAAATGCTTCCATAAAAAACAACTGGGCACCAACCCAAATACAATAATGAGTTGCAACTCACGTACAAAGCACCAACTTGAGAACAAAAAGAGGCTCCAACCCTTAAGTAGAGCACCAACTCAGTAGGAACAATTTCCAGATTTTAAAGAATTTACAAAACTTATAACAATGTTCTATACAGAGATGTATAAAACCCTTTAAAAATCATCTACTGCGGATTGCCCTTCAGTACTCACAGAGAAATTTCAGCACTAGGTATACACTGCAAATAGCTTAAAAAAGAGGCTCCAACCCTTAAGTAGAGCACCAACTCAGTAGGAACAATTTCCAGATTTTAAAGAAGTCACAAAAGTTATAACAGTGTTCCATACAGAGATGTATAAAACCCTTGAAAAATCATCTACTGCAGATTACCCTTCAGTACTCACTTGAATATTCGAACTGAAAAATTTCAGCAGTAGTTATACACTGCAAATAGCTACAAAAACAAGAAATTGTTGACACAGAGTATTCTGCATCTCTTCAAACCTGTGTGAAGTTCACACAAACTCCAACCTTTACTACCAACACATCTTAATATGCAAAGAACCCGTAATCTCTTCAAAAAAATTTCAAATGAGCAATCTAAATGAACATTTGCAACTCTACTAGCACCCTTTCAGATAAAAATCAGTGTCCAAGTAACACCCGTGCAACCTAGGTTACTAGAAGTTGAGCATACTTAAAAAATCGCTCATCCAAATTGACTCTGCATATTATCACACCATCCACTTTCACAGCTTGATGTATTTTTTAAAAAAACCGAAACAAAAACTTGCTAAGTCGACTGTATATCTGGTCAACATTTTTCGACAAGATTCATAGCTACCAAAAATTATTTTTTAACACCTGTCGACTTTGCACCTTTCAATTTGCAGTAACAGTGCTGTTAAGATTGTAAAAGAATTCATTTTCTGTCTACCAACTGGACGATTCATCTGAACTGCTTAAAAGAAATCGCCATATTTTAGAAAAGAATTCCCACACACAGATGTCATAAAAGAAAACGCCTCATTTTTTAAAAGAATTTCCACACACAGCTTAAAAGAAAACGCCTCATTTGTTAAAAGGTGACAGATGTTATTTTTTCACAGCAGACATAACAAACAGTGCTAATAAAAGTAACGCCTTCAACAAGAAATATACAGAAACCGCCATTGAAGGAGAAACACGATGATAAAAACACTTGGCACGCAAGGATACGAATCTGCCAAAGAATGCATATCTTCCGAACTCATACAAAAATGATCAGAGAATAATCATCGCACGGGTAAGTAAATGCAGAGCTACTACAGAAAAATGCCACTGATAAGAAAATGCCGCCTAAAGAGAGAATGTTCTTAGAACGGCAGGTGCAGAAGCAATAAGAGAAACAACTCGTACAGATAAGATTACCGGCACACATGGCCACTTCTGAACTGAAATCGAAACACAAATCTGATCCTCATACCAGTGTACACACAACAAATTCTAAACTGAAATCTGCAAACCCCTTCTTGACATCAATGACAAAACAAATCCAACAATAGGTTGATATCTAAGTTGTCTGCCTTCAGAACTCCCTCTCACGTTATGCAGTCCCTCACATATAATAACAAATTTACTTATTAGACAATAATAAAAATCGTAATGCAGGAATAGGGCATGCAGTTTTATCCATGCTATCAATTATCTTTGTTAAGTTTAGATCAAACTGATAGCAGTAACAGTAAATCAACACAATAAACACTCAGAACACAATAGTACCCTGGGAAAACCTCCCTCTTGGAGGTGAAAAGCCCAGCAATTAATCTCAGATCTTATTAGACAAAAATCAGTATATGTCTTTACAAATTTGCTTCAATTCTTGAAGCACCACATGCATCTGAACTAGGGCAATAAACCTGACATACACAGCAGTGAGACTTATCTGCAATATGATTGAAGGAAGATGATTCGCTTAGCCAAGAATTCGGTTCGCTGTGCTGGATGCAGCACAAGGTATTGATTCACTGCTTCAGGAATGGATTCGCTGATCAGAAGATGATTCACTGCCCTAGGAGACACTTCGCTGATCAGGAGATGATTCTCTGCCCTAGAAGATACTTTGCTGATCAGAAGATAGTTCACTAATCAAGAATACAATTCGCCGATCAAGAATATGCACTGCTGAAGGTATTTGCTGGATACTTAATTGCTTGGATGTATATGATGCTTTCTTGAACCTTGAATATATATGAGCCTTTGCCTTCTGATACATCCTAGGTCTGCTCTACTAATAATAATAATATGCTCTTAAATTGGCACCCATTATAGGGTCGGCCATATTTGCAATTACAAGTTATATTTGCATATCACAAGTCACATCGCCCATTTAGGGCCAGCTTAATTCACAAGTTACATATTGGTTTTGCACATTAATGTGGCTAAGGCCGATAGGCCAATTAGTCACCCACAAGTGCTTGGTCGGCCCTAGAAAGAATCTGACCTAGCTACAAACATCAACAATCTTGACATCATGTCCCTACCTGAATCAGAAGTGATTGTAATCCTCCTCACTGTTTTCACAAAATCTCTGTATATAAATTAAGGATAATTAAAATGATAATTTAATTAATCGCTAAAGGATCTATATAAGAAATCACTTCTAGAGGCAATGAAAAAGAAGATTTCTGTAGGAAACTATTTATATCACATGAAAGAACTTAATTTTCATCATTGTAAAACAAACTCAAATTAAGCTTAAGATAATGGTGAAAGAGGAACGGGATTGGATCAGATAGATAACTTACCCATAAGGCTCCTCCCCAGCATGCCTCAGAGTGTTGCCAATGTCCTTGTAGAGAACACGATTGGAAAGCTTAAGTTATTCAATACCAACATTTTTGCCAAAGTGGCATAAAGTTGTTCATATGCACTGAAGAGTGTTAGATCTGTTAATGTTAAAGCAGCAGGAGATATCTTTCTCCTGACTGTTGTCGCAACTTTTATTAATATTTTGTTTATTTCCTTATAATCACCGTGTTAATTTTGCGATTTCTTTATTTTGCTAATCTAATTGTTTTTCCTACGTATATATTGGTTAGTATTAATTTCCTTGACAAATATATTAGTTAGTTCATCTCATTATCAGGGAATGTTGATGATTGTCTATCGGGTTAGTTTATCTTTATCGCACCCGTTGATCTGACAAGTTACCCTGATTGAGGTCATGTCCTTTCACTGCCTTGGTTGGGTATTTAGTTCCTTAGATCGGGAGCATTAATGGTTCATTGTTGAAGGATATACTACATACATCCATATAATACCTGTTGAAGATCATACTGCATATACCCGTCGAAGATTCTGGTGTATATATATACGTGTATTGACTGTGAAGATATTGTTGTGCACACTTGCATTATCTCTGAGTTAACATACTCAGATACATGGATTATCATAATCTATATCTTCAGTGACAGGAGATATATTCAGATATAATTCTGAATTAGAACAATAATATCAGAGATATTGCTCTATACCTCTGTAATTTTAATTCTGATCCCAAAATTTAACAAGATCAAGGGTACAGCGTACGTCATCAGTCTCACTAAAGACTTTACATTGGACAATTGTATGCTCTATTAGCTTTCCTCCCATATTCTTCTTCAAGCTTAGGAAAGCTGATTGGTCTTTAAAACTCTATAAAGTTCCAATAAGGTTGGTGCCAATATCACTGCAGCTTTTGCCATGCTGAAGTCTTATGCGAATATCACTAACTGGTACATGAAACCTATCTATTTCTTGATTCCCATCACTTGAGCTGTTGCTTCTAAGCCCAGGTGAACCAGTGTATTTGAAGCTCAGGAAGCCTAGCCCATCTGGAGAGTTTATTCCATCTTGCTGCTGCTTTTGGGATTTTTTGGTGACTGTACCATATGAATAGGCTTCCTAAACAGAAGAAAGGACGTGGTCTTAGGGAATAAGCTACTAGTATACTTACTACATTTTTGCTCACTTTGTGATGAATTCCTCATTGTCAGTTAACAAGAGAGACCGTTCTGCACCTTTGATTGTTCAAGAGAAAGGCTCCCTATATTGAGATCTGTGGAAATAGGAGCCATAGCCCCTGGATCGTGGTGGTTCAGTTTATCTTAAAATAACCTAGATTGGATTTTGTTTTGATGTATGTCTGAGAAATCAATCCTATAAAGACTGTCATGCCTGCAGTTACATTTTTGAAAGACTGCGCCATAAGTTTGTTTGCCCTAGCACATTATTGGTGAGATTGTCCATTTGGAGTCCCATGATTCCTCCTTGGCCCTCAACATGTAACTCAGGAGGCTGTGTAACTTGGAGTTTTTTCATAGGGAGCATAAAAAGTGGCATTTGGATGGTAAGCATGTTGGAAACAACTTCCACCAACGATGGACTAACCCGTTTCACGTTTTGTAACAAGTCTGGCTCATACCATGCCACCTGTTTCACAAGCATCCAAGCTATGAGAACCTAGAAGTATAAAAAAGTAGAGCTCAGAACTGTCAAGTTATTCTTCATCCACTTCCCATTGCTACCTATTTTAATCTAAATTCCTAGGGAAGCCAAAACAAAATTATAACAAGTTCTGAAAATGATGATTTTTGGCGGTCAACCATGCAGCACACGGATTCCAATTTCCATAGTATCTTTTCCTGGCATCTAACTTGGTAAAACCTACAACCGATGTTACACCAGTTACAGGTTAAATGAATTGTATTTGTTTACAATTACTTGTGTCATAATTGCTTTAAGTCAAAAATACACTGAGAAGAATAAATCAGAAGACCTTAGGGCTCATAAAAAACTTTCCAGAAACCTGGAAGTTATATGAAATTTTGAATTCAACAGCAGAATATAATCTTAATGTTCATTACATCATAGTCGAAGTTTTAAATTTTGCTAATGGTGAACATATACAGAAGAAGGGTGGTATCAATACTCGAAAGTTGTAAGTTCTGCCAAAGGGACCTCGAAAGCAGAATAGAATTAAAACATGCATTATATCGTACTCAACAGTGTATATTACAGTATGATCAAAGATTTTTTCCAAGGGGTACTTGATTCACAAGCAGGGTAGAATCATAGCAAAGTCGCGTTATCATGCAATCTTGTGTATTTTGCCAAAGGGATCTTGATTGGAAGATAGAATAGAACCAAAATACTCATTACTTATAATAACATTGAAAATTTGGCAAAGGGGCCATGATTCAGCAACAGAGGTCAGAAACAAAGATAATAAAGTAAAGTTTAACTGTTAAATTGGACATATCAATGGATATTAACTATATATTTTTAACTGATTATTCCTATATACATCAGAGTAAATTTCCTACCTTCCCAAAGTGAGTTAACTAATTTTTATTTTTTTCAATAAATGATATTGGTATGACTAGAATCTGCTTGTCACATATGGTGTCGCTTCCTATGGAGTTGAAGTCCTGCTCGTATGTTTTATCATGTTCCTCCTAATACTCTATTATATTCTCACTTTCCATCTTGAAACCCTGTTTGTAAACTATTACTCTCGATAATTGAAAATCACTAAAATTTTCCCACCTCACATGTTGAACCTAAAGCTTTCTGTCAAAATATTAATATGGGTAAGAGTGACTTTTAAGAATAACTTAGTTATAATAGTCACTGCTTCAACCTGAAGTACTATTCCTAAACTGAGATCAGTCCCCCCTAAGCATTATCCACTGAGATCACCCAAATTCGAGAAGTCTCCAATGGAGACGAATTTGTAAATAAGATTTGAAAAGAGACCAAATAATCTTTATGATCACTATATCAACCATATCTGAAATCAGCGATCCTATAGATCAATGTGTATTGTTAACCGGTCAAAAAGAGAATAAAGAAGATAATCCGAGCCATCGAAAGGTCAAACATGTCCAACGTATATACAGTTCCACTCTCTCAAAAGATGCATAAATAACGCAGAGATATTGTGCTCAATTGGATCGATCGATCAAGGTATATAATCGATACGTAAGAAGCGGTCATAGGAGTATCAACGCTTCACACCGTGTGTTTCTAATCAAGGGGAAGATATCTATTAAGGAAACATGGCGCCAATACAAGACTAGAATATCAACAATGTAAATGATTGGTGAGAGCGTATATGTCTCAGAGAGGTCATCATCAAGAACTAAATATTGAACAAAGTTGCTAGAATATCAACCGGTTATATACCAATCATGGTAACAAATATTAGCCAGAGGTGATAACCGTGTTTTCATGATCGTAAAAGATCATCCACGATTAAGGCATGAACCAACAGTAATATAGAAATCAAGCTGGGCAAATACCAATAATTAGATTGCATTAACTAATGCACACCATAACCATTCACCCATCGATATCTGTTGAAATGGAAGCAAATGACTGAATAGCGGTTATGAGTAATGAGTAATGCTTAAGATAACACTTGATTAATTAATTAACTGACATACTAATGAATGGAAACGACCTGGTTAAAATACAAGTAAAGGAGCAATGCTTAGCATAAACAATGATAGGGATCAGTGGCGATAGTTGTAATAAGGAGTCACGACCCCTTATAAAGAAAACATGAATGGGAGAAGGTGTGACTTTCAAGATGCAATCCTTCACGGGTAATGGATACATAAGTCAATCAGATCGCTCATTCCAAACAAGGTGGAATTAGTATCTATCATTTATCTGTAGATGTGAAGAAGTTTGTGGGCAGACTGAAGGCCAAAATTTTTGAGCACCAAAACCAAGGCATATAAGTGTTTGACGGTCAAGATTAGTATCAACCAATTCAATATAGAAGCCATTCTAAAATAGGACAAAGGCAGTATAATTTACATCTAGTCATCTGGATCCCATAAATTATAAGCAGAATTTAAGTGTCTCAGTAGGGAACATTACAACAACCTGAGTGGGTCTAATGGTGAAGGTTGTGTGCTCCATAGAGAAACATGGTTAAATCTGAGGGTGTGTGAACTGTGAAGGATCTATGCCTTATTGAACAATGCACATGGTAAATTGACAATCAATCACCTTCGTTTGTGGGGTTGAACAACAAGGGTCTTGGACACCACATTGGCGTCTCTGTAAGTGGGAGGATTCATACCAATTTGGTGTCTCTATAAGCAAGAGAATTCACACCTTTGAATATGACAGTAGAGGAAGCCGACATGAATATTGTCTAGTAGTCCCATAGTATCAAGAGAATGTACTTGTTAAATTCTAAGTTTGTAAATTTTTTAGGCCAAAAAGGAGCTCAAATTTGGTTATTTTTTAAGACGAAAAGATAGAATCAGATCTTTTGGAAAGGAATTGTAATCTTTGAATAATGAGAGCCATTTTAATAAATTCATTAACCAACACCAATATGTGTTATATCTACGAACTAGAACTCTCTATTCTAAACATTCTATTAAAACAGACTTCTAATGTTTCTTTGATTTGTAATACGATATCTATTTAAAGTGCTACATGTAGAACATATATATTTACTCTCATAACCAAAATTGGGTAAGATTAGCATTTGAGCAACAGCTTATAAGTTTTCTCACTTTAATTAGTTAATAAAAGTATATATGAACCTACTGTTTTAGATATATATGTATGTTAAATGTGCAGAAGCTACAATATTATCTGTCTCAGTTTAGAGTTTCGTTCATGAATAAATCTCATGAACTTTGTGTTCATAGAATACTACATTTTAACAGCAACAAGATTTCAAAAAGAATTTTATAATGATAGTATGCAGAACTGCAGTCTCAATTTTATTCAAATTTTCCAATGAAAATTTTAAACAAAGCCCTATATACCTGTATATATTTGAACTATAAAATAGCTGTGTGAACTATGGATACCATTCTCACCTATATATATATATATATAAATCTATCTGGTTGTTATTTTCTGCAATATCTATATGAGAATGTATATATAATATATATGCTATGCTACCTAATAGTTTGATTATCCTCTTTGTATTATTGTCCTTGAAGCTTTTGCTGTTTCTTGCTCTTGGAGATAATTTGATGCTTTAATGTAAATAATATGTTTTCATCTAATATTCATTAGTTAGTTTTGCCCCTTTCGACTATAATGAAGTGAGGGACTGGGCAATAGTTCATATAATTGATGCAAAGAAGAGATGAGAAGTTCATATGTTTGATCTTGGAAATAATTTAATGCTTTAATGTAATTAATATATTTTCACCTAATATCATTAGTTATTTTTTCCCTTTTGAAATATAATGAAATGAGAGTCCAATGCAGGCATTGGACACAAGATCCGGTAGGAGTTCATAGAACCGATGTAGAGAAGAAGAGATGGGAAGCTCACATGTTTGATCGTAGACAGCCTTCTTGCATCCCCTTCACTGTAAGGGGTTAAGATTCTTTATACAACTGACATTGTTGGCTTAAATTTAATTATACGATTAAGGCCTCGATTATTTTTACATGGATTTAAGAAATGAAGGTTTGGCTCATGGAGTTCTATTAATAAACAGGTATGGATCGTTTTTCTGGACTTGTACTTTGCAAGATCGTCTGCATCACATGTGGTTCAGCAATTCACTGACCTCACAACACATACAGCTGCAATGCCCTATTGGGCTTCTGGTATGTCCGTTTTTTGGTGTAGCATTGTATTGTTTATTTTATAGAACCTGCAAATCATCTATAATAGTAAGCTAAAGTTATATGAGCTAACTGAGCTTTGTTGGTTTCGGAATTTAATAATTTTGGTTTAGGGTTTCAATATTTTTTTGAATTCCTTGTTTAGGGAGCTCTGGTAATTTTGTTGGATTTATTCATTTTGTTTATTATTTGAAATGGGATGCAGGGATATGATTTTTCTTGGTTTCAGGCCAACAGATTTTATAAAGTAGAGAATGAATTATGTGTAATACAGAGAAGCTACAATCATTGAAGTTTACGAGGTTGACACGATCGATTAAAATTGAACCTGGTACGTATAGTTGTTTAATGTTTTAGATTGTTTTCACAACCATTTGTGTGATTAACTACCTTGGTTCATGTTCCTGTTTTGTGTGATTAACAACTATGGTAGTTAGAAAACAAAAGTTTACACAACTTGTTTTCACAATATGCTTTGAATGATTTATGACTGTCCCTTCTTGAGATTAAATATATGTTCCTTCTCTGTTACCGCAATTCGTCTTTCTTTGATGTTAGGATTGCTAATTCATAAAAATGGCTTTTGAGACTACCGTACTCCTCTTAGTTGCTAATGATCCATCTGATGACTGCTCAAATCTCCAATGGATTGTGTTCTGGTCTTCATGGACCTTTGATGAGTTGTTTGTAAGTATTCCCTTTTGTAGAGGCCATCATACCTTACTGTCTTTGCTCATTGGTGAGGACTGCTCACTTGTAAGGGTATTGACCTTTGCTAGATTTGGGACTGTTGTTCTGAAAACTGTTTCTTAGTTTGGATCTCTATTTCCTTTGTTACTAATGATGCTACTAATCCTCATCATGACCTGTGGCTCATGATGAGGATTAGTGGCATCATGAGCCACAGGTCAATGAGGGTATTGAATGCCTTAATCTACCTTAACTTTATACCCCCTGACTGTATAGGCTCTACATATTATTGGTGTGAAGGTTTCTCAAAGATCCGTCTATTCATATGATTGTCTTCAAAACAGATCTCCGTAGCTTATCATGAGAACCTTCAATGCTTTTACCTGTGTTAGGACAAGAAATGTGACTGTGAAAAAATGTTTGCTGTTATTAATGAGTGTAGGTTTCTTTGGACAGCAGTGATCAAGGACTGCATGCTATCATGAAACCCATATTGTGCTTCTCTTTATTGCTCAGACTGCTCAAACTTTTGCCACAAGTCTGCATTCATAGCTCTTGGTGATGGATCATTCTAGGACTCTCACAACTTTGTAAGGGTTCTTTATTGTCTTTGTACACTGTGTAACAACCTTCCTCTACAATATTAATCTATCTACTGCAAATAAGGACTGTCTTCCTTAAAGCTGGTCTGAAGCTTGATTATACTCACAAGGACTGTCATCTTGCTTATCATATATGATGGCTATATGCCTCTTGATGGAGACTCTAACCATTCCTTGCTGCGATGATTGGTATCTTTACCTTGAGCACCATCCTTGAACATCTTTTGAAGATATTATCGTATAGCCTTTCTTGTTCACCATTGTGTTTTGCATCTATTCTTTGACTGCCTATTATCCATTGTACAGTGCTCTTTTCCAATCTGCTGCTTTTGCAGTGGCAAATTGAAAAGTTATTGCTGCTGATAATCAAATCCATGGTGCATCGTTCTCGGCACTGTACTATGACATTTTATCAGTCTGGTTACCTTATGCACTTAAGGTTTCATGCCCTTGAGAATGACTGCTAATCTGATCCTTCATATGTTTTGAACATTGTTCCCTGACTGATTCATATAGCAAACTTATTACAGAGCTCCTCTCGAAGATGATAGTCCTTGTATCATATTTTGTGTAACCTTACAACTGTTTTGAAGCCTCTTTGATCTACTCTTTTCAAGATCATTGTCCATTTTATCAGACTTGGGCGTATTTGTTGTCTTCTACTACACCCTAGACTAAGGTATTGGCTGATAAAAAACTTTTGTTATGCATTAGACTGTCCTAAGGAAACATTTACACATTATGACATCTCTTTGAGACTATACTTTCATCTGCAACAAAAACTTCGAATGGCATGCATATCTTTTATACCATTAACAGGAGATTTGGCTGCTGTTATAAGGCTCTTCTATGGCTGGAAACTTTGTTTATGAATTGATCTTGACTGTTTATTGCTGCTCTGTATTGGCTACCTCTCAAACCCTTAGACTATCAAAATAGCATTTGATTGTTCTCTTCATTTCAATGCATCCTTTTGATATATATCTTTACTTTTGATTTCTTGGTGACATTGAGGACTCTCTTTTTTCTCCTCATGACTGCTATTTCCTTGTATACCTGAACTTTATCATGACGGTGACATCATAACTCTGCCATGATTGAATGCTCTTTGAAGACCATTTCTCTGTTTCCCCCTTTGCATGGACTATCTCACTGTCAAAACTTTGTTTTTCTTGGTGTCTCACCACGACTTGATGAAAGGACTTGGAGCTGTCTTAAGGGCGCTGTGAAGACTACTTTGGATATTACTTTCCTTTAAGATTGTCATCAAAACTTTGCCTTGCTGTTATAATAACTTCCATTTATCCCTTTGTTCTTTGAGTTCAAGATCAACCTTAATGAAAGATGCATCTCTCCGCTATTATGGAATAAGAGGTTTCTAATTACCATGCAGACTTAGAAGTTTGTTGATCTCTGAATGGTCCTCAATCTCTGCAAGCATTCTATTTTGGCTCTCCATGTTGATCTTCTCACAACAGCCCCTTCGTTTCAAGAGCAAACCTAGCGAAACCCTAAACGCATATACGAAGACCTTGCTTTCTACAATTGTAAGAAAGAACTTGATAAGACCTATCTGACCTGATTAATGGAGAACTATGTGCATGAGGCTTGCATGGATGGATGATAGTGATCTCTATTACTTTCAATGGCCTCCACAAGTACTCTTCTCTATCATGGAGCATATTTCACGTTCCACAAACCTCTAGATGACTTCTTAACTTCTTGAAAAATGAAGAACACATGATCTTGACACTCTTTGAGATAGACTGAATATGGAAGTGTAGAAGTAGTATTGAATGGATCTTCAATTCTTTATTAGAGAGATTGGCCACTATGATAAATCTGCAACAGTAAGAAAACTTATAGAAAGGTATGGCTTATTTGTATAATAACTCAAGCCTTCTCAACACAACCCTAGCCTGACTCTTTCCACGTGGAAAACATGCCTCATGACACACTACGCCACGTGGAAATACATTCAAACCTTGAATTACTCTTCATGCAGCGCGGAAACAAGGGTTGTGGGACACTTTATTTATTTATTTATATTTCACATTTGGGCATAGTGAAGAGGTTTATGTTTGCACATTCACATTTGAATAAAACAAAAAACCTATGGTCCCTTGTAAGACTATTTTTAGCTTGTGAGCAAAAATAGGTAACAATTACGTCCACCACCTCTTTCACCAACCCCAACATCACCTATTATTGTCTGCATCTTTGAAGAAAAAATTTCACCTTGCAAAATTTTTATAACTGTTTTCAAATTCAAACAGTTTTCTATGTTTGTGATGTTTCTTTTTTGGTTTTTTGTGGTAGTTGTAAAATGTATGAATCTTTGAGCATCCTAAATTTCATTTTCTAGATTGGAAATTACTTCTATGATCATTTTTTCTTGTTGCATTATGTTGACTAATTTATGGCTGAATTGGTATGACAGGGTGGTAGACAGCAAGCTCACAACCCTTCTCTACAACCTCCTCAATGATTGGGTGGCAACATGTTGCAGCCAAAAAACTGCAGTTTGATAAGAAGGATCTTGAGCAGCTTTTTGAATTAGTCGTTTTCCATCATGGTGTATTCAAAACAGCTAGAGATGGAATTAGGCTTGTATCATTTCTTTAGTTATGTTTTGGTCAAGCATACTGACTTGATAGCATTGTAACATGTACAAATATAGTGTTTAATAAAAAAATTATTTGGATTGGAAGGGGTTAAAAACTCCTTCCAAAGACTGAAGGGAATAGTCACTGGCCATGGTTATTCCTTGAGGTCGTGTTTTCTGACACCTTAAAGAATGGTCAATAGGCCAAAGCCATTCTTTAAGGTTTGTGTCTCATTTTCGTTGCTTTTTAACTATTAGTTTAATTTTTATTTAAAGCATTTATTCATTTTGATTTCAATATTGAAGTTAAATTTCACAATTTCGAAAAATAAATTTATCATTTACCCCCTCCCTAAATGTTTTATGAATCATTTATAACAGTCCACAAAAAGGATAATCATTAATAACCTTTACAAAACCCAAATTTGCTCAATTTATGAACTATGCCACTACAAATTAAAAAATGACAATCACATAAAAACATTATTGTAAATGATTGGAAACTAATCATGAATTACCCTTACGACAATATCATTAAAAGAGCACCATGAAAGCAATATACATAACATTAAAATTTTACCATAATTATAATAAAATATGTATACTCATAACATATTAACACTATTTCATATTCCATAACTAACAACAAATTATAAAATGTGATACTTAATATAACCATCACATTTATCATCGTCATAATAAATAAAATAAAATGGTCTGGTCTAGTCTTATCTTGTCTCGTCTCGTCTTGTCGTCTTAGGTCACTTAGGGGAGGCCATACAAGCTTCTACCTTCACGTGGTTGGCCTTGTTAGTAGAGAATGTTTGAATAAATATTCTTGAAACTAAAAGAAGCTTACATGTAAATATTTTCATTTTAAACAAATAATGTTTTATAAGTTTAAGGTAGTTCATTGGATGTTGAAATTCTTTAAGTAAAACGAAAATCGTGATTGCAAAGGCGAAATAAAGGCAAAGTAAATAATATTTTTAAAACTAGAAACATATATGATATGTTTTCAAGATGGTAAAATAATAGGTTTCTTTAAATTGTTTGGTATTTTAATGGAGCTTGTTTTTAACTAAGTATAATAATATTAATCCCAATTGTAACCTTCCCATAACCAAAACCTAATTTTAAGCATTATTAGGGTTTAGAGTTAGGATTATTGTTAGGGTTTAGTGTTCTAGGTAAGGTTTAGAGTTTAGGGTTAGGGTTAGGGTTTACATCATGGGAAGGGTTAGGATTATTGTTTGGGTTTAGGGTTTACATCATGGTTAGGTTTAGGGTTATGAATCCTAAACCCTAAATTTGAACCCTAATATCAAAAAGCCAAAACCCTAAACATGAACTATAAATTTGTTTATTAGGATTTGGATTTAGGGTTTATGGTTTAGGTTTAAGGGTTTAGATTTAGGGTGTGGGTTTACGGTTTAAGTTTAGGGTTCAAGTTTAGAGTTTGGGGTTGGGGTTTAGTGGTTTGGATTTAGGGTTTAGGGCTAGGGAGGGTTCAAATTTAGGGTTTAGGGTTTGGATCAGATTTAAAGTTCATGGTGTAGGTTTAGGTTTAGGGTTAGGGTTTAGTGCTCGGATTTAGGGTTCAAGTTTTAGGGTTTAAATTTAGGGTTCAAGGTTTAGGTATACGAATTAGGGTTTAGGGTCAAGGTTTTGGGGTTTAAATTTAGGGTTTTAGGTTCAAATTCAAGGTTTTGGGTTTTGACAACAAACTGAACCCTAAATCCTAAACCCTAAATTTGAACCCTGATATCAAAAAGCCAAAACCCTAAAAACAAATTTAGAGTTCATATTTAGGGTTTAGGTTTAAGGTGTGTTTAAGGTTTAGGGTTTGGGTTTCAAGTTTAGGGTTTTGGGTTTAGTGTTCGAATTTAGGGTTTAGGGTTCGGGTTTAGCGATGTAGACCTAGGGTTTAGGGCTAGGGAGGTTTAGGTTTAGGGTTTATGGTTTATGGTTTGGATCATATTTAAAGTTCGGGGTGTTCAGGGTTTAGGTATAGAGATTAGGGTTTGGGGTACAAATTTAGGGTTTTAGGTTCAAATTCAAGGTTTAGGGTTTTGAGAATAAATTGAACCCTAAACCGTAATATCGAAAAGCCAAAACCCTAAATATGAACTCTAAATCTGTTTATTAGAGTTCAGATTTAGTGTTCAAGGTTTAGAGTTCAAATTTAGGGTTTAGGATTTGGATTTAGGGTTTATGGTTTAGGTTTAAGGGTTTAGATTTAGGTTGTGGGTTTAAGGTTTAGGTTTAGGGTTTAGTGTTCAAATTTAGGGTTCAAGTTTAGAGTTTAGCAGTTTGGATTTAGGGTTTAGGGCTAGGGAGGGTTGAGGTTTAGGGTATGTATCAGATTTAAAGTTCGGGATCTAGGTTTAGGGTTAGGGTTTAGTGCTTGTATTCAAGGTTCAAGTATTAGGATTTAAATTTAGGGTTTAGGAATAGGGATTAGGGTTTAGGGTTAAAACTGAACCCTGAACCCTAAACCCTAAATTTGAACCCTAATATTGAAAAGCCAAAACCCTAAATATGAACTCTAAATCTGTTTATTAGAGTTCAGATTTAGGGTTCAAATTTATGGTTTAGGATAAGGGTTTAGATTTAGGGTGTAGGTTTAAGGTTTATGGTTTAGTGTTCGAATTTAGGGTTTAGGGTTCAAGATTAGAGTTTGGGGTTCGGGTTTAGTGGTTTGGATTTAGAGTTTAAGGCTAGGGAGGGTTTAGGGTTCAGGTCAGATTTAAAGTTCGGGTTATAGGTTTAGGTTTAGGGTTTAAATTTAGGGTTCAAGGGTTTAGGTATAGGGATTAGGGTTTGGATTTAGGGTTTCAAGTTCAAATTCAAGGTCTAGGGCTTTGACAACAAACTAAACCCTAAATTTGAACCCTAATATCAAAAAGCCAAAACCCTAAATATGAACTCTAAATCTGTTTATTAGAGTTCAAGTTTAGGGTTCAAGGGTTGAGGTTCGAATTTAGGGTTTAGGGTTAGGGTTTCGATTAGTGTTCAAATTTAGGGCTCGAGGTTAAAGGTTTAAATTTAGTGTTTGGGTTTGATTTGCTATTGAAAGCCTAAACCTTTAATATAAACCTTGAATCCAAGCACTAAACCCTAACCCTAAACCTACACCCCGAACTTTAAATCTAATTCAAACCCTAAACTCTAAACCTCAACCCTCCCTAGCCCTAAACCCTAAATCCTAACTGCTAAACCCAAACCCCAAACTCTAAACTTGAACCCTAAACCCTAAATTCAAACACTAAACCCTAAACTCGAAACCCAAACCCTAAACCGACACACCCTAAATCTAAACCCTTAAACCTAAACCATAAACCCTAAATCCAAATCATAAACCCTAAATTTGAACCCTAAATCTGAACTCTAATAAACATATTTAGAGTTCATATTTAGGGTTTAGGGTTCAAGGTTCAATTTGTTAACCCTGAACCCTAAAACTTGAACCCTAAATCCAAGCACTAAACCCTAACCCTAAACCTACACCCTGAACTTTAAATTTGATCCAAACCCTAAACTCTAAACCTGAAACCTCCTTAGCCCTAAACCCTAAATCCAAAACACTAAACCTGAACCCCAAACTCTAAACTTGAACCCTAAACCCTAAATTCAAATCCAAACCCTAAACCTTAAACCCACACCCTAAATCTAAACCCTTAACCCCAAATCCAAATCCAAATCCTAAACCCTAAATTTGAACCCTAAACCTTGAACCCTAAATCTGAACTCTAATAAACAAATTCAGAGTTCATATTTAGGGTTTTGGGTTTTCGATATTAGGGTTCAGGGTTCAATTTATTCTCAAAACCCTAAACCTTGAATTTGAACCTAAAACCCTAAACCTTGAATTTGAACCTAAAACCCTAAATTTGTACCCTAATCCCTATACCTAAACCCTGAACCCTAAACCTACACCCCGAACTTTAAATATGATCCAAACCATAAACCCTAAACCTGAACCTCCCTAGCCCTAAACCCTAGGTCCACACCGCTAAACCCGAACCCTAAACCCTAAATTCGAACACTAAACTCGAAACCCTAAATGTAAACCCAAACCCTAAACCTTAAACACACCCTAAATCTAAACCCTTAAACCTAAACCCTAAATATGAACTCTAAATCTGTTTTTAGGGTTTTGGCTTTTTGATATCAGGATTCAAATTTAGGGTTTAGGGTTTAGGGTTCAGTTTGTTGTCAAAACCCTAAACCTTGAATTTGAACCTGAAACCGTAAATTTGAACCCCAAACCCTTGACGTAAACCCTAAACCCTAAAACCTGACCTTGAATCCAAGCACTAAACCCTAAACCTGAACCCTCCCTAGCCCTAAACCCAAAATCCAAACTACTAAACCCGAACCCCAAACTCTAAACTTGAACCCTAAACCCTAAATTCGAACACTAAACCCTAAACCCTAAACCTTAAACCTAAACCCTAAATGTAAACCTTAAACTTGAAACCCAAAGCCTAAACCTTAAACCCACACCCTAAATCTAAACCCTTAAACCTAAACCATAAATGCTAAATCCAAATCCTAAACCCTAAACCTTGAACCCTAAATATGAACTCTAATAAACAGATTTAGAGTTCATATTTAGGGTTTTGGGTTTTTGATATTAGGGTTCAAATTTAGGGTTTAGGATTCATAACCCTAAACCTAACCATGATGTAAACCCTAAACCCAAACAATAATCCTAACCCTAACCCTAACCCTTCCCATGATGTAAACCCTAACCCTAACCCTAAACTCTAAACCTTACCCAGAACACTAAACCCTAACAATAATCCTAACTCTAAACCCTAATAATGCTTAAAATTAGGTTTTGGTTATGGGAAGGTTAGGATTGGGATTAAGATTATTATACTTAGTTAAAAACAAGCTCCATTAAAATACCAAACAATTTAAAGAAACCTAATATTTTACCATCTTGAAAACATATCATATATGTTTCTAGTTTAAAAAATATTATTTACTTTGCCTTTATTTCGCCTTTGCAATCACGATTTTCGTTTTACTTAAAGAATTTCAACATCCAACGAACTACCTTAAACTTATAAAACATTATTTGTTTAAAATGAAAATATTTACATGTAAGCTTCTTTTAGTTTCAAGAATATTTATTCAAACATTCTCTACTAACAAGGCCAACCACGTGAAGGTAGAAGCTTGTATGGCCTCCCCTAAGTGACCTAAGACGACAAGACGAGACGAGACAAGACAAGACTAGACTAGACCATTTTATTTTATTTATTATGATGATGATAAATGTGACCGTTATATTAAGTATCACATTTTATAATTTGTTGTTAGTTATGGAATATGAAATAGTGTTAATATGTTATGAGTCAAAATACATATTTTATTATAATTATGGTAAAATTTTAATGTTATGTATATTGCTTTCATGGTGCTCTTTTAATGATATTGTCATAAAGGCAATTCATGATTAGTTTCCAATCATTTACAATAATGTTTTTATGTGATTGTCATTTTTTAATTTGTAGTGGCATAGTTCATAGCGTGAATTGTATTCATAAATTGGGCAAATTTGGGTTTTGTAAAGGTTATTAATGATTATCCTTTTTGTGCACTGTTATAAATGATTCATAAAACATTTAGGGAGGGGGTAAATGATAAATTTATTTTTCGAAATTGTGAAATTTAACTTCAATATTGAAATCAAAATGAATAAATGCTTTAAATAAAAATTAAACTAATAGTAAAAAAGCAACGAAAATGAGACACAGACCTTAAAGAATGGCTTTGGCCTACTGACCATTCTTTAAGGTGTCAGAAAACACGACCTCAAGGAATAACCATGGCCAGTGACTATTCCCTTCAGTCTTTGGAAGGAGTTTTTAACCCCTTCCAATCCAAATAATTTTTTTATTAAACATTATATTTGTACATGTTACAATGCTATCAAGTCAGTATGCTTGACCAAAACATAACTAAAGAAATGATACAAGCCTAATTCCATCTCTAGCTGTTTTGAATACACCATGATGGAAAACGACTAATTCAAAAAGCTGCTTAGGGTCCTTCTTATCAAACTGCAGTTTTTTGGCTGCAACATGTTGCCACCCAATCATTGAGGAGGTTGCAGAGAAGGGATGTGAGCTTGCTGTCTACCACCCTGTCATACCAATTCAGCCATAAATTAGTCAACATAATGCAACAAGAAAAAATGATCATAGAAGTAATTTCCAATCTAGAAAATGAAATTTAGGATGCTCAAAGATTCATACATTTTACAACTACCACAAAAAACCGAAAAAGAAACATCACAAACATAGAAAACTGTTTGAATTTGAAAACAGTTAATAAAAATTTTGCAAGGTGAAATTTTTTCTTCAAAGATGCAGACAATAATAGGTGATGTTGGGGTTGGTGAAATTTTTTCTTCAAAGATGCAGACAATAATAGGTGATGTTGGGGTTGGTGAAAGAGGTGGTGGACGTAATTGTTACCTATTTTTGCTCACATGCTAAAATTAGTCTTACAAGGGACCGTAGGTTTTTTTTTTTATTCAAATGTGAATGAGCAAACATAAACCTCTTCACTATGCCCAAAAGTGAAATATAAATAAATAAATAAAGTGTCCCACAGTCCTTGTTTCTGCGTTGCATGAAGAGTAATTCAAGGTTTGAATGTATTTCCACGTGGCGTAGTGTGTCATGAGGCATGTTTTCCACGTGGAAAGAGTCAGGCTAGGGTTGTGTTGAGAAGGCTTGAGTTATTATACAAATAAGCCATACCTTTCTATAAGTTTTCTTACTGTTGCAGATTTATCATGGCGGCCAATCTCTCTAATAAAGAATTGAAGATCCATTCAATACTACTTCTACACTCCATATTCAGTCTATCTCAAAGAGTGTCAAGATCATGTGTTCTTCAATTTTCAAGAAGTTAAGAAGTCATCTAGAGGTTTGTGGAACGTGAAATATGCTCCATGATAGAGAAGAGTACTTGTGGAGGCCATTGCAAGTAATAGAGATCACATCATCCATCCATGCAAGCCTCATGCACATAGTTCTCCATTAATCAGGTCAGATAGGTCTTATCAAGTTCTTTCTTACAATTGTAGAAAGCAAGGTCTTCGTATATGCGTTTAGGGTTTCGCTAGGTTTGCTCTTGAAACGAAGGGGCTGTTGTGAGAAGATTAACACGGAGAGCCAAAATAGAATGCTTGCAGAGATTGAGGACCATTCAGAGATCAACAAACTTCTAAGTCTGTACGGTGATTAGAAACCTCTTATTCCATAATAGTGGAGAGATACAACTTTCATTAAGGTTGATCTTGAACTCAAAGAACAAAGGGATAAAAGGAAGTTATTATAACAGCAATAGAAGGCAAGGTTTTGATGACAATCTTAAGGAAAGTAATATCCAAAGTAGTCTTCACAGTGCCATTAAGATAGCTCCAAGTCCTTTCATCAAGTCATGGTGAGACACAAAGAGGAACAAATTTTTGACAGTGAGATAGTCCATGCAAAGGGGGAAACAGAGAAATGGTCTTCAAAGAGCATTCAATCATGGCAGAGTTATGATGTCACCGTCATGATAAAGTTCAGGTATACAAGGAAATAGCAGTCATGAGGAGAAAAAGGAGAGTCCTCAATGTCACCAAGAAATCAAAAGTAAAGATATATATCAAAAGGATGCATTGAAATGAAGAGAACAATCAAATGCTATTTTGATAGTCTAAGGGTTTGAGAGGTAGCCAATACAGAGCAGCAATAAACAGTCAAAGATCAATTCATAAACAAAGTTTGCAGCCATAGAAGAGCCTTATAACAGTAGCCAAATCTCCTGTTAATGGTATAAAAGATATGCATGCCATTCGAAGTTTTTGTTGCAGATGAAAGTATAGTCTCAAAGAGATGTCATAATGTGTAAATGTTTCCTTAGGACAGTCTAATGCATAACAAAGTTTTTTATCAGCCAATACCTTAGTCTAGGGTGTAGTAGAAGACAACAAATACGCCCAAGTCTGATAAAATGGACAATGATCTTGAAAAGAGTAGATCAAAGAGGCTTCAAAACAGTTGTAAGGTTACACAAAATATGATACAAGGACTATCATCTTCGAGAGGAGCTCTGTAATAAGTTTGCTATATGAATCAGTCAGGGAACAATGTTCAAAACATATGAAGGATCAGATTAGCAGTCATTCTCAAGGGCATGAAACCTTAAGTGCATAAGGTAACCAGACTGATAAAATGTCATAGTACAGTGCCGAGAACGATGCACCATGGATTTGATTATCAGCAGCAATAACTTTTCAATTTGCCACTGCAAAAGCAGCAGATTGGAAAAGAGCACTGTACAATGGATAATAGGCAGTCAAAGAATAGATGCAAAACACAATGGTGAACAAGAAAGGCTATACGATAATATCTTCAAAAGATGTTCAAGGATGGTGCTCAAGGTAAAGATACCAATCATCGCAGCAAGGAATGGTTAGAGTCTCCATCAAGAGGCATATAGCCATCATATATGATAAGCAAGATGACAGTCCTTGTGAGTATAATCAAGCTTCAGACCAGCTTTAAGGAAGACAGTCCTTATTTGCAGTAGATAGATTAATATTGTAGAGGAAGGTTGTTACACAGTGTACAAAGACAATAAAGAACCCTTACAAAGTTGTGAGAGTCCTAGAATGATCCATCACCAAGAGCTATGAATGCAGACTTGTGGCAAAAGTTTGAGCAGTCTGAGCAATAAAGAGAAGCACAATATGGGATTCATGATAGCATGCAGTCCTTGATCACTGCTGTCCAAAGAAACCTACACTCATTAATAACAGCAAACATTTTTTCACAGTCACATTTCTTGTCCTAACACAGGTAAAAGCATTGAAGGTTCTCATGATAAGCTACGGAGATCTGTTTTGAAGTAAGACAATCATATGAATAGACGGATCTTTGACAAACCTTCACACCAATAATATGTAGAGCCTATACAGTCAGGGGGTATAAAGTTAAGGTAGATTAAGGCATTCAATACCCTCATTGACCTGTGGCTCATGATGCCACTAATCCTCATCATGAGCCACAGGTCATGATGAGGATTAGTAGCATCATTAGTAACAAAGGAAATAGAGATCCAAACTAAGAAACAGTTTTCAGAACAACAGTCCCAAATCTAGCAAAGGTCAATACCCTTACAAGTGAGCAGTCCTCACCAATGAGCAAAGACAGTAAGGTATGATGGCCTCTACAAAAGGGAATACTTACAAACAACTCATCAAAGGTCCATGAAGACCAGAACACAATCCATTGGAGATTTGAGCAGTCATCAGATGGATCATTAGCAACTAAGAGGAGTACGGTAGTCTCAAAAGCCATTTTTATGAATTAGCAATCCTAATATCAAAGAAAGACGAATTGCGGTAACAGAGAAGGAACATATATTTAATCTCAAGAAGGGACAGTCATAAATCATTCAAAGCATATTGTGAAAACAAGTTGTGTAAACTTTTTTTTTCTAACTACCATAGTAGTTAATCACACAAAACAGGAACACGAACCAAGGTAGTTAATCACACAAATGGTTGTGAAAACAATCTAAAACATTAAACAACTATACATACCAGGTTCAATTTTAATCGATCGTGTCAACCTCGTAAACTTCAATGATAGTAGCTTCTCTGTATTACACATATTTCATTCTCTACTCTATAAAATCTGCTGGCCTGAAACCAAGAAAAATCGTATCCCTGCATCCCATTTCAAATAATAAACAAAATGAATAAATCCAACAAAATTACCAGAGCTCCCTAAACAAGGAATTCAAAAAAATATTGAAACCCTAAACTAAAACTATTAAATTCTGAAACCAACAAAGATCAGTTAGCTGATATAACTTTAGCTTACTATTATAGATGATTTGCAGGTTCTGTAAAATAAACAATACAATGCTACACCAAAAAATGGACATACCAGAAGCCCAATGGGGCATTGCAGCTGTATGTGTTGTGAGGTCAGTGAATTGCTGAACCACATGTGATGCAGATGATCTTGCAAAGTACAAGCCCAGAAAAATGATCCATAGCTGTTTATTAATAGAACTCCATGAGCCAAACTTTCATTTCTTAAATCCATGTAAAAAGAATCGGGGCCTTAATCTATAATTAAATTTAAGCCAACAATGTCACTTTTATAAAGAATCTTAACCCCTTACAGTGAAGGGGATGCAAGAAGGCTGTCTAAGATCAAACATGTGAGCTTCCCATCTCTTCTTCTCTACATCGGTTCTATGAACTCCTACCGGTTCTTGTGTCCCATGCCTGCATTGGACTCTCATTTCATTATATTTCAAAAGGGAAAAAATAAATAATGATATTAAGTGAAAATATATTAATTACATTAAAGCATTAAATTATTTCCAAGATCAAACATATGAACTTCTCATCTCTTCTTTGCATCGATTATATGAACTATTGCCCAGTCCCTCACTTCATTATAGTCGAAAGGGGCAAAACTAACTAATGAATATTAGATGAAAACATATTATTTACATTAAAGAATCAAATTATCTCCAAGAGCAAGAAACATCAAAAGCTTCAAGGATAATCAAACTATTAGGGAGCATAGCATATATATTATATATACATTCTCATATAGATATTGCAGAAAATAACAACCAGATAGATTTATATATATATATATATATATAGGTGAGAATGGTATCCATAGTTCCCACTGCTATTTTATAGTTCAAATATATACAGGTATATAGGGCTTTGTTTAAAATTTTCATTGGAAAATTTGAATAAAATTGAGACTGCAGTTCTGCATAATATCATTATAAAATTCTTTTTGAAATCTTGTTGCTGTTAAAATGTAGTATTCTATGAACACAAAGTTCATGAGCTTTATTCATGAACGAAACTCTTAACTGAGACAGATAATATTGTAGCTTCTGCACATTTAACATGCATATATATCTAAAACAGTAGGTTCATATATACTTTTATTAACTAATTAAAGTGAGAAAACTTATAAGCTGCTGCTCAAATGCTAATCTTACCCAATTTTGTTATGAGAGTAAATATATATGCTCTACATGTAGCACTTTAAATAGATATCCTACTACAAATTAAAGAAACGTTAGAAGTCTGTTTTGATAGAATGTTTAAAATAGAGAGTTCTAGTTCGTAGATATAACACATATTGGTGTTGGTTAATGAATTTATTAAAATGGCTCTCATTATTCAAAGACTACAATTCCTTTCCAAAAGATCTGATTCTATCTTTTCGTCTTAAAAAATAACCAAATTTGAGCTCCTTTTTGGCCTAAAAAATTTACAAACTTAGAATTTAACAAGTACATTCTCTTGATGCTATGGGACTACTAGACAATATTCATGTCGGCTTCCTCTACTGTCATTTTCAAAGGTGTGAATTCTCTTGCTTATAGAGACCAAATTGGTATGAATCCTCCCACTTACAGAGACGCCAATTTGGTGTCCAAGACCCTTGTTGTTCAACCCCACAAATGAAGGTGATTGATTGTCAATTTACCATGTGCATTGTTCAATAATGCATAGATCCTTCACAGTTCACACACCCTCAGATTTAACCATGTTTCTCTATGTAGCACACAACCTTCACCATTAGACCCACTCAGGTTGTTGTAATGTCCCCTACTGAGACACTTAAATTCAGCTTATAATTTATGGGATCCAGATGACTAGATGTAAATTATACTGCCTTCGTCCTATTTTAGAATGGCTTATATATTGAATTGGTCGATACTAATCTTGACCGTCAAACACTTATATGCCTTGGTTTTGGTGCTCGATAATTTTGACCTTCTGTCTGCCCACAAACTTTTTCACATCTGCAGATAAATGATAGATACTAATTCCACCTTGTTTGGAATGAGCGATCTGATTGACTTATGTATCCATTACCCTTGAAGGATTGCATCTTGAAAGTCACACCTTCTCCCATTGATGTTTTCTTTATAAGGGGTTGTGACTCCTTATTACAACTATCGCCACTGATCCCTATCATTGTTTATGCTAATTGTTGCTCCTTTACTTGTATTTTAACCAGGTCGTTTTCATTCATTAGTATGTCGGTTAATTAATTAATCAAGTGTTACCTTAAGCATTACTCATTACTCATAACCGCTATTTAGTCATCTGCTTTCATTTCAACAGATATCGATGGGTGAATGGTTATGGTGTACATTAGTTAATGCAATGTAATTATCGGCATTTGCCTAGCTTGATTTCTATATTACTCTTGGTTCATGCCTTAATCGTGGATGATCTTTTACGATCATGAAAACACGGTCATCACCTATGGCTAATATTTGTTACCATGGTTGGTATATAACCGGTTGATATTCTAGCAACTTTGTTCAATATTTAGTTCTTGATGATGACCTCTCTGAGACGTATACGATCTCACCAATCATTTACATTGTTGATTAATATCTTCTATCATGATAGTCTTGTATTGGCGCCATGTTTCCTTAATAGATATCTTCCCCTTGATTAGAAACACACGGTGTGAAGCGTTGATACTCCTATGACCGCTTCTTACGTACGATTATATACCTTGATCGATCGATCCAATTGAGCACAATATCTCTGCGTTATTTATGCATCTTTTGAGATAGCAGAACTGTATATACGTTGGACATGTTTGACCTTTCGATGGCTTGGATTATCTTCTTTATTCTCTTTTTGACCGGTTAACAATACACATTGATCTATAGGATCGCTGATTTCGGATATGGTTGATATAGTGATCATAAAGATTATTTGGTCTCTTTTCAAATCTTATTTACAAATTCGTCTCCATTGGAGACTTCTCGAATTTGGGTGATCCCAGTGGATAATGCTTAGGGGGGACTGATCTCAGTTTAGGAATGGTACTTCAGGTTGAAGCAGTGACTATTATAACTAAGTTATTCTTAAAAGTCACTCTTACCCATATTAATATTTTGACAGAAAGCTTTAGGTTCAACATGTGAGGTGGGAAAATTTTAGTGCTTTTCAATTATTGAGAATAATAGTTTACAAACAGGGTTTCAAGATAGAAAGTGAGAATATGATAGAGTATTAGGAGGAACGTGATAAAACATATGAGCAGGACTTCAACTCCATAGGAAGCGGCACCATATGTGACAAGCAGATTCTAGTCATACCAATATCATTTATTGAAAAAAATAAAAATTAGTTAACTCACTTTGGGAAGGTAGGAAATTTACTCTGATGTATATAGGAATAATCAGTTAAAAATATATAGTTAATATCAATTGATATGTCCAATTTAACAATTAAACTTTATTTTATTATCTTTGTTTATGACCTATGTTGCAGAATCATGGCCCCTTTGCCAAATTTTCAATGTTATTATAAGTAATGAGTATTTTGGTTCTATTCTATCTTCCAATCAAGATCCCTTTGGCAAAATACACAAGATTGCATGATAACGTGACTTTGCTATGATTCTACCCTGCTTGTGAATCAAGTACCCCTTGGAAAAAATCTTTGATCGTACTATAATATACACTGCTGAGTACGATATAATGCATGTTTTAATTCTATTCTGCTTTCGAGGTCCCTTTGGCAGAACTTACAACTTTTGAGTATTGATACCACCCTTCTTCTGTATCTGTTCGCCATTAGCAAAATTTAAAACTTCGACTATGATATAATGAACATTAAGATTATATTCTGCTGTTGAATTCAAAATTTCATATAACTTCCAGGTTTTTGGAAAGTTTTTTATGAGCCCTAAGGTCTTCTGATTTATTCTTCTCAGTGTATTTTTGACTTAAAGCAATTATGACACAAGTAATTGTAAACAAATACAATTCATTTAACCTGTAACTGGTGTAACATCGGCTGTAGGTTTTACCAAGTTAGATGCCAGGAAAAGATACTATGGAAATTGGAATCTGTGTGCTGCATGGTTGACTGCCAAAAATCATCATTTTCAGAACTTGTTATAATTTTGTTTTGGCTTCCCTAGGAATTTAGATTAAAATAGGTAGCAATGAGAAGTGGATGAAGAATAACTTGACAGTTCTGAGCTCTACTTTTTTATACTTCTAGGTTCTCATAGCTTGGATGCTTGTGAAACAGGTGGCATGGTATGAGCCAGACTTGTTACAAAACGTGAAACGGGTTAGTCCTTTGTTGGTGGAAGTTGTTTCCAACATGCTTACCATCCAAATGACACTTTTTATGCTCCCTATGAAAAAACTCCAAGTTACACAGCCTCCTGAGTTACATGTTGAGGGCCAAGGAGGAATCATGGGACTCGAAATGGACAATCTCACCAATAATGTGCTAGGGCAAACAAACTCATGGCGCAGTCTTTCAAAAATGTAACTGCAGGCATGACAGTCTTCATGGGATTGATTTCTCGGAAATACATCAAAACAAAATCCAATCTAGGTTATTTTTAGATAAACTGAACCACCACGATCCAGGGGCTATGGCTCCTGTTTCCACAGATCTCAATATAGGGAGCCTTTCTCTTGAACAATCAAAGGTGCAGAACAGTCTCTCTTGTTAACTGACAATGAGGAATTCATCACAAAGTGAGCAAAAAGGTAGTAAGTATACTAGTAGCTTATTCCCTAAGACCACATCCTTTCTTCTGTTCAGGAAGCCTATTCATATGGTACAGTCACCAAAAATCCCAAAAGCAGCAGCAAGATGGAATAAACTCTCCAGATGGGCTAGGCTTTCTGAGCTTCAAATACACTGGTTCAGCTGGGCTTAGAAGCAACAGCTCAAGTGATGGGAATCAAGAAATAGATAGGTTTCATGTACCAGTTAGTGAAAGGACAGATGGATTGAAAATGTTTAACAATTCTAGCATAAGACTTCAGCATGGCAAAAGCTGTAGTGATATTGGCACCAACCTTATTGGAACTTTATAGAGTTTTAAAGACCAATCAGCTTTCCGAAGCTTGAAGAAGAATATGGGAGGAAAGCTAATAGATCATACAATTGTCCAATGTAAAGTCTTTAGTGAGACTGATGAAGTACGCTGTACCCTTGATCTTGTTAAATTTTGGCATCAGAATTAAAATTGCAGAGGTATAGAGCAATATCTCTGATATTATTGTTCTAATTCAGAATTATATCTGAATATATCTCCTGTCACTGAAGATATAGATTATGATAATCCATGTATCTGAGTATGTTAACTCCTCAGAGATAATGCAAGTGTGCACAACAATATCTTCACAGTCAATACACGTATATATATACACCAGAATCTTCGACGGGTATTACACGGGTATATGCAGTATGATCTTCAACAGGTATTATATGGATGTATGCAGTATATCCTTCAACAACGAACCATTAATGCTCCCAATCTAGGGAACTAAATACCCGACCAAGGCAGTGAAAGCACATGACCTCAATCGGGGTAACTTGTCAGATAAACGGGTGCGATAAAGATAAACTAACCCGATAGACAATCATCAACATTCCCTGATAATGAGATGAACTAACTAATATATTTGTCAAGGAAATTAATACTAACCAATATATACGTAGGAAAAACAATTAGATTAGCAAAATAAAGAAATCGCAAAATTAACACGGCGATTATAAGGAAATAAACAAAATATTAATAAAAGTTGCGACAGCAGTCAGGAGAAAGATATCTCCTGCTGCTTTAACATTAACAGATCTAACACTCTTCAGTGCATATGAACAACTTTATGCCACTTTGGCAAAAATGTTGGTATTGAATAACTTAAGCTTTCCAATCGTGTTCTCTACAAGGACATTGGCAACACTCTGAGGCATGCTGGGGAGGAGCCTTGTGGGTAAGTTATCTGTCTGATCCAATCCTGTTCCTCTTTCACCATTATCTTAAGCTTAATTTGAGTTTGTTTTACAATGATGAAAATTAAGTTCTTTCATGTGATATAAATAGTTTCCTACAGAAATCTTCTTTTGCATTGCCTTTAGAAGTGATTTCTTATATAGATCCTTTAGCGATTAATTAAATTGTCATTTTAATTATCCTTAATTTATATACAGAGATTTTGTGAAAACAGTGAGGAGGATTACAATCACTTCTGATTCAGGTAGGGACATGATGTCAAGATTGTTGATGTTTGTAGCTAGGTCAGAATCTTTCTAGGGCCGACCAAGCACTTGTGGGTGACTAATTGGCCTATCGGCCTTAGCCACATTAATGTGCAAAACCAATATGTAACTTGTGAATTAAGCTGGCCCTAAATGGGCGATGTGACTGTTGATGTGCAAATGTAACTTGTAATTGCAAATATGGCCGACCCTATAATGGGTGCCAATTTAAGAGCATATTATTATTATTAGTAGAGCAGACCTAGGATGTATTAGGAGGCAAAGGCTCTTATATATTCAAGGTTCAAGCAAGCATCATATACATCCAAGCAATTAAGTATCCAGCAAATACCTTCTGCAGTGCATATTCTTGATCAGCGAATTGTATTCTTGATTAGCGAACTATCTTCTGATCAGCAAAGTATCTTCTAGGGCAGCGAATCATCTCCTGATCAGCAAAGTGTCTCCTAGGGCAGTGAATCATCTTCTGATCAGCGAATCCATTCCTGAAGCAGTGAATCAATACCTTGTGTTGCATCCAGCACAGCGAACCTAATTCTTGGCTAAGCGAATCATCTTCCTTCAATCATATTGCAGACAAGTCTCACTGCTGTGTATATCACGTTTATTGCCCTGGTTCAGATACATGTGGTGCTTCAAGAATTGAAGCAAATTTGTAAAGACATATACTGATTTTTGTCTAATAAGATCTGAGATTAATTGCTGGGCTTTTCACCTCCAAGAGGGAGGTTTTCCCAGGGTACTATTGTGTTCTGAGTGTTTATTGTGTTGATTTACTGTTAATGCTATCAGTTTGATCTAAACTTAACAAAGATAATTGATAGCATGGATAAAACTGCATGCCCTATTCCTGCATTACGATTTTGATTATTGTCTAATAAGTAAATTTGTTATTATATGTGAGGGACTGCATACTGTGAGAGGGAGTTCTGAAGGCAGACAACTTAGATATCAACCTATTATTGGATTTGTTTTGTCATTGATGTCAAGAAGGGGTTTGCAGATTTCAGTTTAGAATTTGTCGTGTGTACACTGGTATGAGGATCAGATTTGTGTTTCGATTTCAGTTCAGAAGTGGCCATGTGTGCCGGTAATCTTATCTGTACGAGTTGTTTCTCTTATTGCTTCTGCACCTGCCATTCTAGAACATTCTCTCTTTACGCGGCATTTTTTTATCAGTGGCGTTTTTCTGTAGTAGCTCTGCATTTACTTACCTGTGCGATGATTATTCTCTGATCATTTTTGTATGAGTTCGGAAGATATGCATTCTTTGGCAGATTCGTATCCTTGCGTGACAAGTGTTTTTATCATCGTGTTTCTCCTTCAATGGCGGTTTCTGCATAATTCTTGTTGAAGGCGTTACTTTTATTAGCACTGTTTGTTATGTCTGCTGTGAAAAAATAACATCTGTCACCTTTTAACAAATGAGGCGTTTTCTTTTAAGCTGTGTGTGGAAATTCTTTTAAAAAATGAGGCGTTTTCTTTTATGACATCTGTGTGTGGGAATTCTTTTCTAAAATATGGCGATTTCTTTTAAGCAGTTCAGATGAATCGTCCAGTTGGTAGACAGAAAATGAATTCTTTTACAATCTTGACAGCGCTGTTACTGCAAATCGAAAGGTGGAAAGTCGACAGGTGTTAAAAAATAATTTTTGGTAGCTATGAATCTTGTCGAAAAATGTTGACCAGATATACAGTCGACTTAGCAAGTTTTTGTTTCGGTTTTTTTTAAAAATATATCAAGCTGTGAAAGTGGATGGTGTGATAATATGCAGAGTCAATTTGGATGAGCGATTTTTTAAGTATGCTCAACTTCTAGTAACCTAGGTTCCACGGGTGTTACTTGGACACTGATTTTTATCTGAAAGGGTGCTAGTAGAGTTGCAAATGTTCATTTAGATTGCTCATTTGAAATTTTTTTGAAGAGATTACGGGTTCTTTGCATATTGAGATGTGTTGGTAGTAAAGGTTGGAGTTTGTGTGAACTTCACACAGGTTTGAAGAGATGCAGAATACTCTGTGTCAACAATTTCTTGTTTTTGTAGCTATTTGCAGTGTATAACTACTGCTGAAATTTTTCAGTTCGAATATTCCAGTGAGTACTGAAGGGTAATCTGCAGTAGATGATTTTTCAAGGGTTTTATACATCTCTGTATGGAACACTGTTATAACTTTTGTAACTTCTTTAAAATCTGGAAATTGTTCCTACTGAGTTGGTGCTCTACTTAAGGGTTGGAGCCTCTTTTTTAAGCTATTTGCAGTGTATACCTAGTGTTGAAATTTCTCTGTCCGAATATTCTAGTGAGTACTGAAGGGCAATCTGCAGTAGATGATTTTTAAAGGGTTTTATACATCTCTGTATAGAACATTGTTATAAGTTTTGTAACTTCTTTAAAATCTGGAAATTGTTCCTACTGAGTTGGTGCTCTACTTAAGGGTTGGAGCCTCTTTTTGTTCTCAAGTTGGTGCTTTGTATGTGAGTTGCAACTCATTATTGTATTTGGGTTGGTGCCCAGTTGTTTTTTATGGAAGCATTTGTTGCCGTGGTTTTTAACCCTGTTGGGTTTTCCACGTAATAAAAATCTGTGTCTCTGTCTCTCTAGTTACAAGCATTTATTTTTGGTTTTTCATGTTGTTAATTGTGTGAAAATACTGATTCACCCCCTCCCCATCTCAGTATTTTCTGTTGCTTTTCACCTATGATTAGGTTTGACGTGAGAAAAGTTTTATCAAGATAATTGTGGCTCCAAAACTCATTGGTACTTTATTTTAAAACTAAACCTGCAACAGAGAACATCCATAAGATGTACTCTGTGCAACCGATGACTTTAACCATTGCTGTCAAAGTTCAAACAATGATTAGAGGTTTCTGGACTATGCTAATGCTGAATATGTAAGTTGTTGTCTATATTGGTTAAAGATGATTAAGTAGTCACAATAAAGCAACTACTAAATCACAGATTAAAGGGCATAAAAATTGTAAACCAAGAAAGCATTCTCATATCATATACAAGCTTAAAATCCAATAAATGGAACTGCCCATCTGGGTTGCTAGCCTTGCAAGGCTAGTCCTAAGTCATCCAGGTAGTAACATAGTATCAGAACCATTTTGAGCCATCCAGATGTAACAATAGCCATCATTGGATGATATGTGCACCGTGCAGAAAACTTTGACAAGTCAATCATGGGAGATGAAAGATGGGGGATGGATCTGGGTAGTTACAATCCGGCCTGTTCTTCGAGGATTGTGAATTTTTAGATATGCAATGCTTTTATGTATGGCCATTATGGTACATAACCTGCTTCCCTCGTCATTCTTTGGTCTTTTATGTATGGAAATTATGGTACATAACATGCTTCCCTCGTCAGTCTTTGGCTTATCCAACTTTACATAGATTTCATCAAATTGTGGGTGGGATCTGTCATCAATAAGAAAAAATGCACTCTGCTCTTTCACTCAATCACTCTGCGTTGCAATTTCTTTTTCAATCCCCTCTCATTCATCAACTTTCATATGATTGGGGCACCATCCCAACTATTAGCTTTGCATAAATATTTGAAAGCAGCACATACTACCTACGTGTTTCAGGTGCTAATGGAAACAGACACTCTACAGAAAGCTCGTCCAGCTTTATGTTACGACAAACTCTACATGCGCTAATGCAAGCCCCCAAAACAAGTAGGTTGCAGAGCCATCTATTCAATTAATTCATGTGCTTCACATAGGTTGCGATGATGAAGAAGAGATCGTTGTTGTGACTCTAGGGACCAAATCTGGGATCTTGCATTCCAGGGCCCTAGTTCGTCTGAAGGCTCAGAGAGACTTCTTGACCGCCACTGCACAGGCTGCTGAGAGGTTTTTCAACAGTGAGAGTATTCTTGGGCTAGATGAGGCCTATGCCAAGTTCAAGAAAATGTATCCAAAATTTGATAGTACAGAGAAAGTGGATGAGATCAGAAGTGATGAATATGGGCATCTAGAAGAAACTTTGAAAGTCTGCTCAGATTATTGTGGATTTGGGCTCTTTTCTTACCTGCAGCAGTTCCAGCATTGGGAAGCTTCTTCGTTTAGTTTGTCAGCAATATCTGCAAACTTGAGCTCACATGCACTAAATGGGCTGCTTGAGGAAGGTACTGTTGAGTATGCTATCAGGAATAGGATAATGGATTATCTTAGCATTCCTCAGAGTGAGTACAGCATGGTATTCACTTTTAGTAGAGGCTCCGCTTTCAATCTTCTTGAAGAAGCCCATCCATTTCATCAAAATAGGAGGCTAATAACTATGTATGACTATGAAATTGAATCAATTAATTGTATGGCGCAAACTGCGAGGAAGAAGGGTGCCAAAGGACACAGTGCTTGGTTCAAGTGGCCAACACTCAGACTATGTAGCTGTGAGCTTAGGAAACAACTTCAGCATAAGAAAGGAAGGAAAAAGGACTCAGCGCTAGCTCTTTTTGTTTCTCCTGCCCAGTCCAAGGTGCCTGGAGCCAATTATTCCTACTAATGGATGTTTCTTGCACAGCAGAACAGGTGGCATGTATTGCTGGATGCAGGTGCTGTAATGTCGCCAGTTGGGATCCTCTTATAATCTGTCTAAAATCTCAGTTTTAGCACATTAGAAAATAATAGAAGGATATTGATGTAAGACAAGCTGGAACTGGCACTACTGAGAACAAGTATGTTACTGCCAGTAACTTAACAACAGTTCTCAACTACCCCAGATATAAAGATTGCTGTTGCAAATTATTAAGAAAAGACGCCTATGGTAGACACTGTGATGCTCCTTTTTTGGAAATGAAGGAAAGCTGGGATGATTACTTCAACCTCCTCCTCCTAACATGACAAGAGAGTATAATTTTAAGCAACGGGAGATAATTCTATTTCAGATTTGATCTTTGATATACCTTCAGTATAGATATATACTGTGATGATAATTATAAGGCAATTGTGATGTCTAATATGCAGTAGGATATAAACAATGTGAGAAGTGATTTCTACCACCCCAGAGACAGTTTGGTTATGCAATCACTGACTCACAGTGACAATCTGCAATCAATATTTATTACTTGTAGAAATGGTGCTATGTTTGGTCCATCGATATTATGTCAACCTGAATGTGGTCGCTTAGGGGTGATTAATATTATAACTGGTTACTCGGTCAGGCTATTGACTCTCTAAATATGTTGTACGCAGTTGCCTGTGCAATTCAGTCAAGCTATTGACTCTCTATGTAGAGCATACCACCTAGAACAAGGATGGTACTGCCAGTAATTTAATAACAGATCTGATCTGTTCTGAATCTGACACTGTATCTTCAATACACGGAACATTTATGCAGGAATATGCTAATCTTCTAGTGTACCTACTTATGTCTAAGACTGAAAATATATCCTTAAATACACAAAATACTAATACAGAGAATGGGCTAGTTCTCTGATATATACACTATGTTCTGGGACTGAAATATATCCTTAATATGTAGAATATGTATACAGAGAATGGATGGTATTCTGATATCGTCTTCCTGAATCAGATTCCTTCTTCCGTTTGGGTATAATCTGGGCGTCGTTTATCCCCCTTCCTTTTCCCCCAATCGATTCTCATTATATAACTTGTGGTTATCGGACAGTCGCAACCATTGGTTGGAATGGGCATGTTCCTTCCGTAATCGCACTTCCTTATTAACATTGCGTTTCTTCATAACAATATTATGTTTGGTAATTGATGAGTTTATTTATCGATTAGATAGCTTATACGAGTTGCTAGGATTATTATTAACCTTCCTCCATGCCACGTTAATTGATCTTCTGGCAATTACAATGTATTTATCCATAATCCCTATTCGCTATCGATACTAATTCGGTACCGGGACCTTCACAATGTATGACGATCGATGCTTAGCCGGTTTTCTCCAGCCATGTATGTGACAGGTCTTCATCGGATGAATCTTTGGTGGTGGTACACGGAAGGAGTTTTGGTATTCAGCATAGCTCGATACTTTGCCGGCAGCGAGGAATCATTTATTGTAGAATTCCCATAGTCGGTAATACCAAAAGATAACAGAGGAAGTTCTCCAGAACCATTAAATATTAATCAAATAATAATATAAAATTTTAAGAATATTATTAGAAATATATTAATCAAATAATAATATTTAATAAATAAATAAATCTCCAATATTCATTTGTTGTTTAATTATTATATTAATTATTAATAATAATTGCTTCTTTTAGGATGCATATAGCGATCAAGGAGGGGACATGACAGGTGCTTTGGGTCCTAAAGACATGGATTCCCTTGAACTATCACTCTTTACGCCTGATTTTACCATCACATCTTTTTACAAGGTATTTGGATCAGATCCAACAGGTTTAGGATGCCTTTTTATAAAAGACTCTGTTCTGGGCTGTCTCCAAAATAAGGAAAATACAGGAACTGGAATGGTAAGCATTATTCATGTTTCTCCTCAATACTTGAGTGATTCTGGAGAACGGCGTGATGGCACAGTGCAGGAGAGCGATGGAACTAATGAAATTGGAGAAGATGGTTATGGCTCCAAGTTCTCTATCAGACCTCATCTTCCAGCATTCTCTGGTGCATTCTCATCAGCCCAAGTAAGGGATGTATTCGAAAGTGAAATGGAATATATGAGAACAATTCTGACAAGGATGGAGCTAGTACAATTTGTGAGGAGATTGATAATCTCTCAGTAGATGAGATTATGAAAAGTCCCATCTTTAGTGAAGAAGAAAATGAGGATGCGATCTGCATAGACTTGGGTGAAAGTCCAGGTGGCCTAAATACTCAAAGAAATTTCAAAAAGAGTCCTCCTAGCAATCTGGGTTTGCGCCAACTCCACAATGGGTTTTCTCAAAGAACCAAACATAAAAAATCTTCTACTGAAACCATATCCAAGTCTTCAACGGAAGATTATGGAAATGGTCCTACTTATGATGAAGAAAAGAAGAGTTTGGGTGTGAACAATGAAATAGTGTCATTTGATGCAGCAGTATCATCTGTATCACAAGATATTACTCAGACTAAGTTGGTTTCTAAATGCGCAAACTTCTTGTTTAAAAGGAAATACCAAGCCATTGCAGGATGATATTAAGAAAGCAACATCCAAAAAGTCTAGAGAAATTGATACAAGAGAATCCGTTTACAATGGCCAAGGAAAATCACATGCAGACCAAGATCCCAGTAAGCCAAATGGTAACAGTTTCTCACATGGATCAAGTCAAGGAGATAACCTTCTTTTAGAAGATGAGATGGGGATTTCTAGAAGAGTGGATTCACAGAGATTCCCAAAGCAGACATGGATAACTTTCAACTTAGATGGTGAAGGCTCTGTTTCTGCAGGTTACGAAATAGATGATAACAGAGACAAAGGTGGAAGTCATACTTCAGAACAAAGTATGGGCATTGCAGAGGAAGTTGTTCAGTCTGTCTCTTCTGAAATAAGTAGTTGTGACAAAGATGATAAGCAATTCATGGAGCGTCCAATCCATGCAAAACAAAATATTGTAAATGCCACGACTAGCCTAGCAAATGGTCCAAGAGAGCCTGGAAAGATTTGTTTTTTAGTTGAAAGCAAGCAAAATCCAGCAGAGAATGGATGCATAACAAATGAAAGTTGTATAAGAGAAGAAACAGAGGGGGCATTCAGGCTTCTAGATAGTAACATAGTATAAGAACCATTTTGAGCCATCTGGATGTAACAATAGCCATCATTAAATGATATGTGCACCGTGCAGAAAACTTTGGCAGGTCAATCATGGGGGATGAAAGGTGGGGGATGGATCTAGGTAGTTACTATCCAGCCTCTTCATGGATTGTGAATTTTTAGATATGCAATGCTTTTATGTATGGCCATTATGGTAAATAACCTTCTTCCGTTGTCAGTATTTGGTCTTTTATGTATGGCAATCATGGTATATTACATGCTTCCCTCATCAGCCTTTGGTCTATCCAACTTTGCATAAGTTTCATCAAATTGTGGGTGGGATCTGTCATCGATAAGAAAAAAATGCACTCTGCTCTTTAACTCAATCACACTGCAATACAATTTCTTTTTCAATCCCCTCTCATTCATCAACTTTCATATGACAAGGGCAATATCCCAACTATTAACTTCTGCATAAATATTTGAAAGCAGCAATAATACCCAGGTGTTTCAGGTGCTAATGTAAACAAACACTCTACGGAAAGCTCGTCCAGCTTTAAGTTACTACAAACTCTACATGCACTAATGAAAGCCCCCCAAACAAGTAGGTTGCATAGCATCTATTCAATTAATTCATGTGCTTCACATAGGTGTCCAACACAACCAAGAGGGTCTACTAGGTAGGCTTAATGTTCCACTATGTGTGCAATATAAAACTCTTGAATCATAATATCAAAACAACGCATGCTCAGATAGTAGACCTGCGTGATAGAACAGAAACTACACAGGGCTGGATCTGGATTAGGGGGTTCATTCTCTAGTGTCTTCCATTCAATGTAAGGATGCACCACTATTAAAGAACAATAATTTGCAATTAAATAAGGGATATTGGACCATCGTGGCATCTGCATTTTTCCCTTGTGGAATGACTTTCAATCTAGTGTCTATGTCAAAAATTTGGCTCCACTTTTTTTTATTGTTGGTATGATTCAAGTCTGATTTTAGCCAGTCTATTTCATTCATTTTACGTGTTCTATTTTTTCTTCATTGGTATATCAATACACTGAGTGAAATACAATGTTAAAGCCTTTATGCTTCTTATTCTTTCTTCTTCAAGAGCTTGCTTAAATTTTAAAACGGTTCTATGTTTCACTCTTTAAACTATTTTTATTTTCTTCTTCAAGAGCTTGCTTAAATTTTTAAACAGTTCTATATTTCACTCTTTTAACTATTTTTATTGCTTGTCTACTACATTTATCTTCAGCTGGCTCCTAACCAGCGACCTATGGCCTTCAGGTAGATAATGTACACTAAACAGAGGGTGAAGACAGCATAATTGCTATTGGTGGTTATAAGAAAAGATATTCTTTATCACTAGGAATCTAGTTCCTGTCATTATGGGAACGAAATCAAATTATTAAATCATAAAAAAGATTCCGGAAAATCAATATGATAAATGTTCTTTTAAAGAGTTATCAGTCAGTTTGTTAGACAAAATGGATGTGCGAGGACATTTTTGTATAGAGAAGAGAAAGAAAATTACAATGTAATAAATTATCACACAAATGACTTAAACTATCAATCTCAAGTTTTATTGCAGTTCTTTTATATTCAAAGCAACAAAATAATGATTAAAGACTCCAAATCTATAAAATTATTTTTAAAAATTCATCATAGAAAATGAAGGGTATACAAAAGAAACGCATAGAACAAAGCATGGTAGTCACACAAATTGATCAGGTAAAACAATCTAAAACATTAGGCACGTGTACATACCAGGTCCCATTTGTAATCATTCATGCCAACCTCACCAAACACGTCAACTTCAATGACTGCAGTTTCTCTGTGTTTCTACAACCCACAAACAATCCCGATAGCTGTTTGTCAGTCATAACATTCCAAAACTTGACCAAAAAAAATTTTAAATACAGAATATATTGGAACATAATGACCTAAAACATTTGTGATTTACCTAGAATTAAGACATCCCAATCCAAAAACTTTTTCCTTGAGTAAAACAATGACATCCACCTAATAAATATTCAAAACTTAAAAAATGATAAAAGGAAGAGCGTTAAAAAGAAAACGAAAATCACAAGCCTAAATATATCATCCCACATTTTACGTACTTGATTTGGGTTTGTACACTTCGTTTGAGGTTGCTATTCCATTGCCAACTATGTAATTTAGAATTTAATGGATAGTTTTAGTGGAGCTTATACATTTGCATATTTTGAATTGATATTTGTTTTCTATTATTTTGAGATGTAGACTTTGTCTTGAGTCAACAAAAGTATGCAATGTCAGTTTATATTGTCAAAGGATAAAAAATACATGCAAAAGTCAAAACTCCACACCTTAAGTTTTTAAATAGGAAAAGATAAATGAAAAAGGAAAAACCTAAGTTGATGATGCAGTTCACCTGTGAGCAGGTTCAGAGGGAGTCATGAAATGCTTGCCTCCTCTTAGAAATGGACCCACCCATGAATCCGTTGACAGTGCCATGACAACTGAATATAAAAATAAACATGAGCTAACCTATTAAAAATTAAAACAAACAGAAATATTTATTTCCAAGAAAAATAAAACATAGTGTGTAAACTTAAATATTAAGAGAACAATGTCCTTTGAAGTGGTCAAATCTAAAACGTTTTATCTATAAATTTATAATTTGAACAGTAAATTATACCAAGATAAAAGACTGATTACATCAAAAACATTAAATCATATCAAATATCTAACATATAATGCCCACCACTGTCATCATAGCACGGTGAAGAGTAGGCAAGCCAAAAGAAATAAAGATAATGATGCTAAGGATAAATAAACTAGGGCTGACAGCTCCAAGGGTAGATGGCTATTTTTTATTATTGTCCAACTGTCCATGTATAAACAATTTGTGGTTCTTATTCAATCAGGTGCAGCAAACAATCCATTAGTTTTTAGGATAAAGATATCTTAAATAGGAAGATTTGGGATTCCTATTAATTCTGGTAAGGCAAACAATCCTTTAGTTTTCATTGGAAAATCTGTGGTTCCTATTCATTCTGGCAGGGTAAACAAATCCTCTACTCTGCCTCTGTTACTACATAAATATAAGGAAAACATAAAGAATAAAGATAATCAATAAGAAGAATTACCTGCAAGAAGAATTTTGCCCTCATTCAATTTCTATTTCCTGATCCCTGCCTTTTCCTATGCTATTTCCTGATCCCTGCCTTTTCCTATGCTTTGCCTCTTCATCCTCTGCCACACACAATGTGAAAAACAAAAAAAAATAATAGATAAAAATCATGACAGACACACAAAATGTTTCACAAATAACAGATTGAAATCATGGACAGACAGACCAGTGTGCACACTGCAGACAAACTCATACAGAAAAAGGAAAAGCCAAGAAATAGAAAAAATGCAGAACAAAGCATTGTGAAAAAAAAAACATAATTAAAGAAATTATAAAAAAACAGAACAAAGTATTGGCAAAAGAGAAAATTAAAAGAAAAAACGTTATCTGTACCTGGTCTACAAATGCTGAGGGTTATATATAATCATACTTTTGCACGCTCCATGGAATTTGAAATTTGAATTTTGAATTTTCCTTCCGTTTCAAACATTCTAGAACACTCAACGGCTAGGTTAGTTTCAAACACGAATCGGTGTTTGAATCCACGGACCATATACATGGAAAGACATTGCAATGCGGCCATCCGTTGGATTTTTTGAACACGTTTTTCTCGCCTCTGCTCGTGTTTTTCTCGGACCGTTTCAAATCACTGTGAATTTCGTTTGAAGCAGATTGGCTATACCTAGGGTTTCAAAATATTTAGCAGTAAGGTTTAAAGCTTTTCCTGCTGTGAGACGCTTAATCTCTTCAATGAATTTTTATTATTTCTTATAAAATTTATCCCGTTGTCCTGCAGATGCTTAATCCCTTTCATGAGTTTATATTATTTCTTATAAAATTTATCCCTCATTATTATATTGTATGTAAAATATTTATTTATGTTTTTTAATATATAAAATATATATTTAAATTATATTTAATCTTGTTATATACTAAATTCATAGAATATACTTTAACTTTAGTTTATTTTCTTTGAATAAGAGTATGTGTTTAGGGGAACCTACATTGTGTAGTTAGGCTCTTGTTTGCAAATAGTATGTGCAACGTTTAATATGTTCATGAGTATGAAATCTTATATTTGATGGAAGGGATTTGACTTATATTTATAAATTTTTATGTATCTTTTGGGGTTCTATCAGTGACCCCTTTTATGCTAAGTCTTCACCCTTGCTTTGAAATTTGGTTAGTATGTTATGTTTCAAATGATCTCATCGTGAGGCCACCAGTTGTTAAGTCGGTCCCCTTTTCGCTGGTTCAAAATAGTAGCATCTATCTAATTATTCGGTGAATAAAAACCTTTAATTTTGTCCGTCTCCAATATAAATATGAATGACTTAACGAGTAAACGTAGTAAGGTTTGCACTTGTTTTACTTGTGGGCAGCATATGGTGAGAGAAGAAAAGGAGCTTGTAGGCACAATGAGAGCCAAGGTAAAATAGGGATATCAACATGGAATAGTATAAGAAAATTCAATGACTCTAATTTCCTTTAAGCCATCTCATAAACAACAATAAAGTCATTTTATTTTAGTAATTTATTAATTTGATTAAGGAAATGTTTAGTTAAACTCACTAATTAATGTCGAACTTTTAAGAAAAGTATAAAAGTGTATTTGCATGTATGTATATCCAAATGTTAGCGAGTATAATAGTGAATGTTCTTTTTATTTTGGTTTAATTTATTTATTGGTGTGTATGGAAAAATTTATGCAAGATAAGTACAATAATAATATTTCCATTTTGGTAGACTCGCTTAGGGATTCTGATTAAATCGACATTTGTTACTGTAGGTTTTTTATTTTCCTTATGTTAGCGGGTATTTATTTTTCCTACACATATATTATTTAAGCTTGCTTAGGTTAATAGGAGTGGTTTATATGAGGACACGTGGCGAAATACTTCAGCTACATGTGTAACTCTCCACCTCACATGGGTAGTTGAGTTACACACCCTCTTTTGGCTTGTTGTGCCACCTCTCATAACCACTATTTTGTCATTTCCTAAGTGGGTTATGGGGTAGTTGGGTTTCACACCCTCTTTTGGCCTTATGTGCCAACTTTCTCAACTCCTTTTTTGTCTTCATGTAAGGAGGTTATGCCACATGTTTTGACATTTACCAAGAAGGTAAACCTCCCACTTTTTATGGGGAATAGGAGTTAATGCACCCCTTGGATGTATATGCTTATATTTTTCTATATAATAAGCATTATACTCTCACCTTCACTAGACAAGTTAGTGGAGTGATAGCTCCGTAAGAGTCTTCTCAAAATTCTCTTTTTTGTCTCTATTTCTCTCTCATATTGAAATTATCTTCATTCAGCTATTTTGATCTTCGATCATCCATTGTGTGAGGAGTTGCATGTGATCTATGACCGACATCAGATCTTGGCTCGATTCTCACTTCTTGCAGAATCTCACATGGTATCAAAGCGTATTGTCTAATATAGCTCATTGCTTTTTTTATTTTTGTTTTATTTGAGGGATTTAAGACTTTTATATAGCTAATATTTTCCTTAAAAACTAAGTATGCTCTTCTCCTACATTCTCATGTGATCTGGAGAATCAGAACAGTTTAAAGGAAAATAGCTTCTAGTTAAATCTGGTTTACATGTATGTGTTCTTGTAAGATCTGAGTGATTGCAGCTTTGTAGTAATATTGGAAGCTTAATAAGAATTTCCAGAGTGTCTATAAGGCGTGACAAAGTCAAAAGTGACTTTTACTTCACCAAAATCAGAATTTGAAGGACACAGTAAAAAATCAGAGTAAATTTTTTTTACTGGAGCTGTTTTCATTTTGGCTTTAGTGTTCCAACTTCTGTTCACTTTTAGAAAAAACAATTTCTGGGTTTTCTTCCCAGTCTCAAAAAACTTCTGGGTTTCAGATGGTATTTCCATAAAATTAATAAATTTTGCATAAATCGAGCTTGAATAGGGCCTAAGCCATTTTTCTATCAAGGAAATTTAGCAACCTTTCTTAAAAGTTGCACAACTTTTGCCTCGGGTGTCAGATTTTTGCAAACAAGTACTTGACGGAAAGCTGGAAATGAGCACTCTTCATTATTGCAGGTCAAATTGAAATTTTGTGCCTTTTTCTATCAGATATTAAAGGTTGTATCAGCTATTTTGTTTTCTCTTCAACTTGTCATATCTTTCTCCTCACAACTCTGTTTTTCAAAAACTAATAGTTGTTGGAAAGGTATTGAGATAAATTAAGCAGTTATAAGGCTAATTTGTTTCAGATCTTGTCTCAAATTATTTGTATTTAAAATCTCTATTGGTTTCTTAAAAGATTTGTAATTTGATAAAAAGCCTTGTAAATGCACTAATTATAAAGTGCCAACCTTGTAATATTTGGGGGGGGGGGGTGATTTCTGAGACTAGTGAAAAGGGGGGGTGTCTCTTGTGCCTTCTTTCTTGCACTTTTCATGATTCTTTGCAATCTTCTTTTCTACTATCATGGATGCATCTATAGTTCCAATTTTAACACCATATAATTATTTTGAATGGAAATCTAAGATGATAATATATCTTAAAAGACATGGATATCATCGTGTTACTATGGGACTTGAAATTGAACCTCAAGATGCTGCAAAAAATATTAAATGGTTTAATAAATGTGATGAAGCTTTTGGTACTCTATGTATGTTAGTCTCTCCAGACCTTCTTTTTCACATTGAATCTGCCACTACACCAAATGCAGTGTGGACCTCTTTGGAAAACCTCTTTGGTAAGCAGGATGAGCTAAGACGTCATCAGTTAGAGAATGAACTCATAGGGTTGAATCCAACCAATTTTGATACTATACAAGATTTCTTCACTAAACTTAAGTCTGTAAGATTGCAGTTGGAATGGTGTGGAACTAAGAAAGATGATAAGCAACTGATCTTGAGTATTTTTTCCAAGCTTGGTCCTAACTATTCAGTGTTTGTTTCTACATTCTATGCTACAAAATGTGCCCTAAGTACCACATTCAAAATGCCTTCTCTGGATGAATTTGCTGCAGAATTCACTAGGGAGCAAGACAAATTGGTTCAAATGGGTACAATAAAACCCTCTAAGTCACATGCCTTAGTTGTAAATCAAGGCACAAAAGAACAAAAAGGGTCTAGTAAGCAAGATAAGAAACAAAAGAACCAAGGAGAGAAGAAAAAAGATCAGAAATCTGCTACTTCAAAAGTAGATAATCAGACCTCTTCATCAAGAGGTGAACAACCTAAGAAGGAGAAGGTCAAGTGTTCTTATTGTAAGAGGCCTGGTCATGATGAACATAAGTGTTTAAAGAAACAAATTGATCACCTTTCAAATCTTCTTGAAAAGAATAATATCAAGGTTCCTGATTCAGTCAAACAGAGTTCATTAGAAGGATCTTCTAAGGATACAGATAAGAGTAAAGGGAAAGGAAAAGATAAGGCCCTAGTTGTTGTTGCTTCACAACCCAATTCTTGGATAATTGACTCAGGTGCTTCGCACCACATAACTTCTTCAAAAGATGATTTCACCTCTTTAGAGCCATGTTCTATGTCTTCCATACTAATGGGTGATGACACTCCTGTTGAAGTGCATGGGAGAGGGTCTGTTGATGTGGGCAAAGGAACATTTAAGGATGTCCTTTGTGTTCCATCTTTATCAACTAATCTCCTATCTGTTTATCAGATCACTCACACTGGTTCTAGCAAGTGAGTTGAGTTCACACCAGATACAGTGGTAATCAGTGAAATGCATAATGGGTCTACTATTGTTGTGGGAAAAGCAGATCATCAATCCAGATTATATTAGTTTTCTCACTTTGTTCCTGACTCTCCTTCGACAGTTTTACTCACTCATGCAGATGAGATTAGTTGTTTGTGGCATCAACGATTTGGCCACTTGAACTATCATTACTTGCAACAACTCAGTAAATAGGACATGGTTTCAGGGTTGCCTCTATTCGATTTTCTGATGGAGTTTGCCAGGGATGTATTCTTGGTAAGCATCTTGAGGAGAAGTATGATAAAGGCAAAGCATGGAGAGCTCCACAGCTATTGGAGTTGGTACATAGTGACTTGGCAAGACCATTTCCACAACCATCTTTCAGTAGGGCTAGATATGTCTTAACATTTATTGATGACTTTTCCAGATTTACATGGGTTTACTTTCTCAAACAAAAGTTTGAGGTATTTGAGAATTTTCTAGATTTCAAAGCTTTTGCAGAGAAACAATCTGGGAAGTTCATCAAGATTCTGCATACAAATAATGGGGGTGAATATGTTAATAATCAGTTTGAACAATTTTGTGCTTCAGAAGGTATCAACATACAACACACAGTTCCATACAGTCCTCAGCAGAATGGTGTCGCAGAATGGAAGAATAGGTCCTTGAAGGAGATGGCAAATTGTATGATTCACTCCAAGTCTTTGGCACCTCAGTATTGGGTAGAGGCCATCAATTGTGCATGTTACATCCAGAACCGAGTTCCTCATAAAGCTATGAAGGGGGTAACTCCTTTTCAAGCTTGGACTGGTCGGAAACCTACAGTTAAGCATTTCAGAGTGTTTGGTTCTCTTGCATGGGCCCACATTCCAGTAGAGAAACGCAAGGCTATGAATCCGCAGAGCAAGCCTTGCATATTTGTTGGGTATCCAGATGATGTCAAAGTGTATAGACTTCTCCATCCCTCTACACATGAGTTGTTCATTGAGAGGAATGTTCGTTTTGAGGAGAGTTCTTCTATTTCTTCTCATACCACTTCTCCATCCACTATCACATTGGAGACATTGCATGATGATGACAGTTCTTCTGAGGATCTTAATCCTCCTAATCCTATTGAGGAGTCTTCTTCCTCCACTTCAGATGGTGACAGTGATGGTGAGGATTCACATTCTTCTCATAGTCATCCTTCAGAGGTTGATGATTCTCCCCCAGACTCACCAGCTTTGGTGCCTCTTTGGGCTCAACAAACTTTTGAGTCAGCAGAAGATTGGCTTGGTGATCCATCAGATTCTAGAAGAACTAGATCACAATTTCAACAAGCTCCACATCTCTTCATTGCTTTAGCTTCTGATCCACAGTCTTTTCGAGAAGCTACAGGTGTTCCTGAATGGGATGTTGCAATGCAAGAAGAGTTTAATTCCTTGGAAAGGAATCACACATGGGATTTACTTCCTCTTCCTAAGCGAAGGAAACTTGTTCGATGCAAGTGGATCTATTGAACAAAATTTGCAGCAGATGAGTCAGTTGATAAGTATAAGGCTCGCTTGGTAGCAAAAGGCTTTTCCCAAGTTCCAGGGGTTGATTACTCTGAGACTTTTGCTCCAGTTGCTAAGATGAATTCCATCCGGCTTGTCCTTGCTATTGCTGCAACCCATCATTGGGAAGTTCATTAGATGGATGTCAAGAGTGCATTTCTTCATGGTGACCTTCAGGAGGAAATCTACATGGAGCAGCCACAAGGGTTTGTTCAAGATCCTTCACTTGTGTGTCGACTTCGAAAGTCTCTCTATGGCCTCAAACAAGCTCCTCGAACTTGGTATGCCAAGATGGACTCCTTCCTTCTGACAGTTGGTTTTACTCGATGCCATTCTAATCCGAATGTCTACATTCTCAACCAGGATGATACTCTCACATTTCTAGTTCTCTATGTTGATGACTTGTTGATCACAGGGAGTCACTCATCCACCATCAAGGTAGTGAAAACTACTCTACTTGATAGATTTCTGATGTCAAACTTGGGTCTTCTACATTACTTCTTGGGAATTGAGATTACTCAATCTTCTTCAGGCATCTTCCTTGGACAACCCAAGTATGCACTTGATATGCTCTCTAGATTTCGCATGGCTGATTGTAAACTTGCACCTACTCCTTTTTTGTCTGGGGTCAAACTTGAGGCTAAGTGCTCTTCACCCTTGGTTGATAGCACTTTATTTCGACAAATTGTTGGGAGCCTCATCTACTTGACTCATACGAGACCTGACATTTCATATGCGGTGGGCATGGTCTCTAGATTCATGCAAGAGCCACATGAGTTGCATTGGAAAGCAGCTAAGCGGATTCTCCACTACATTCAGGGTACTCACAATTATGGAATTCAGTATGTAGCAGGCATGGATATTGACTTGGTGGGATATACGAATTCAGATTGGGCGGGTGATTCTCAGGATCGCAAATCCACTTCAGGGTATTGCTTCTCACTTGGTTCTGGTCTAGTTTGTTGGTTGAGTAAGAAGCAGTCTGCAATTGTTCTTTCATCAATAGAGGCTGAGTATCGAGGGGCAGTTAATGCCACCACTGAGGCTATTTGGCTTCAGAATATTCTCACTAAGTTTGGTATTCCAGTTAGGAAGCCTACTATCATCTTTTGTGATAATCAAAGTGCTATACAGATCTCAAGAAATCCAGTTCATCACCAGAGGACAAAACACATTGAGATACATATGCACTATATTCGGGAGCTCATTCAAGAAGGCATCATGGATCTTAAGTATTGTTCTACAACGAAACAAACTATGGACATCTTCACCAAACCCTTCACCGAAAGCAAGTTCCTTCATTTGCGATCTCTGCTTGGGATACAACATGTGTCTACTTCAGGAGGGACTTCTTAGTCCTCCTTTCTTTCTCTCCTTATTTAGGGGGGGGGCTATTCCTCTTATGGGGGGCTTCTTCTTTTGGGGGGGCTATCTATGTACATGGGTACCTAACATGGTTGCATTTGTCGGGACCCATATTTTTACCCACCTAAGCTACGCTCAAGAGGGGGTGTTAGTGTAGGTTTTTTATTTTCCTTATGTTAGGGGGTATTTATTTTTCCCACACATATATTATTTAAGCTTGCTTAGGTTAATAGGAGTGGTTTATATGAGGACACGTGGCGAAATACTTTAGCTACATCTGTAACTCTCCACCTCACATGGGTAGTTGAGTTACACACCCTCTTTTGGCTTGTTGTGCCACCTCTCATAACCACTATTTTGTCATTTCCTAAGTGGGTTATGGGGTAGTTGGGTTTCACACCCTCTTTTGGCCTTATGTGCCAACTTTCTCAACTCCTTTTTTGTCTTCATGTAAGGAGGTTATGCCACATGTTTTGGCATTTACCAAGAAGGTAAAACCTCCCACTTTTTATGGGGAATAGGAGTTAATGCACCCCTTAGATGTATATGCTTATATTTTTCTATATAATAAGCACTATACTCTCACCTTCACTAGTCAAGTTAGTGGAGTGATAGCTCGGTGAGAGTCTTCTCAAAATTCTCCTCTTTGTCTCTATTTCTCTCTCATATTGAAATTATCTTCATTAAACTATTTTGATCTTCGATCATCCATTGTGTGAGGAGTTGCATGTGATCTATGACCGACATCAGATCTTGGCTCGCTTCTCACTTCTCGCAGAATCTCACAACATTATGGCTTATTCTTTAAGATATGCTCTTGGGTATCAACATTAAGACATATTCTCAATTCAAATAGAGTTATAGTATGGTGAATATTATTACTACATCACTTGCACTATTGTCTTGTAAGGAATGTTGTATAAATGCTTAAGTATTATCTATTTAATTAAACAATAACTTTATTACTAATGGACACCTTGTACAAATTCCACTTGCCTAAAAGAGAAGAATCTTATGAAAGGAATATCTACTTAAGGAAGAGAGGTTTCCACCTTGTGTTAAGGGAGTTTATTCCACATTTACCCTTAGTTGTGATTCAAGGTTGAATTTGTTGTTTCATGTTGTGGATTCCTTTATCATTATATATATGTTATCTCCATTTGATTTCCTATCTTGACGGTGAAACTTTTCCTCGCACTACAATATAGTCTTAACGTAGGTCCTAAAGTGTACAATATGCTTATCATTGGTTAGATTTACAATAGCAAATATGAGATTGATTTATTCTAATTTTAAATATCATTATTTTATCATTATATTACATTGATAAAGGTATAGATTGTTCCACACTCCTCATCTGCTTATATCTATGTAATTGTGTCAACATCATGATGTACTAGCACTAGAGAGTTATTGATTTGGTGCTCAATCGAAATTAGATAAACACCCTTCTAGCATTTACCATGTTGGATTATTATTTCTTTGAATATTTAATGATTAATTTCTATGAATTGAAAGATGTTAGTTGATATCATAGATATTGTGTTGTTATCTAATTTTATGAAATGTTGATGCAACTACTATAAAGACATTGCTTTATAATTTGAGATCTTTATAATAGCATTTAAATTGATTGTAATAAGCCATATGATATTTATTGTATTTTGGATCAATACAATATTAATTGTAGTATATGGTTGTTGCGATGATTAGTCCTACATAAAAAATAAAAAATAAAATTATAGGAAGTAAATATTCCTTAGTTTTCAATTAATTATTTATTGGTATACATTAAATTGACTAGTTTATTGTCTTAATATCCATTAATTTGTGTGGTGGTCATTTTAAGAATCTATGGTTAGAAACTCATAATAAAATTACTTAATTCAAGTTATTGTCATCTTATGAGTTTGTGTACCCACTCTCAGAGATCAATTTTGCTATTCATTAATCCAATTCTTGTAGAAATTTCTTCATGCTTATGATCAATGATAACTTGTAAATCCTACACCATGTGGAGTCTTGCTAGAAGTAAACTTAGTTTATAAATGAATATGGAATTATTCACATGCAAACTTAATACTTAAGTAAACTTTCTTACTATATTGGCATAGTATATCCTTAACCAAATTTTCATTGCTCGTTCTCCTAAGTGGGTGGCAGCTGACGAGAAAACTATCTAGGGAACTGGACCATAGAAAGGGTTGTGTACCCATTATTGAATTTTCATAAGAAATGGTTTTAAATTGAATAATCATACTATGATGTCTCTGTTCTTGAAGTAGGCAAGGCCATTAGTGACAAGCCCTCAAGGCATAGGTTCGACCCTTAGGACTTGTCTTTATAAGAATTAAAATAAAATTAGTTTACAACCCAATGTTATGTGTACTTTGTCCTCTTTATAAATTCCTGAATGAAACTAACTTTTGTCGATTTATCTAGCTAATGTATTGAGGTGACCTATCTATATGAACATGTACCTAACTTTCAATAAATCTTACATCGTGCATCTAGTTATATGGGCATGTATACAAGTACAAGTATTAGGGGGCTAGGAGAATACAATACAAAAACAAGAAAGAGAAACTCGGGTATGCAATGACATGTTATGCTTGTTGTTTGAATATCATAATAAACCATTGTTCTAAGTAGATTAATTTCCATCTTGTATTCTAATTAAATGATACAAGAAATAGGATCACAATTTGTTTCTTTAATTAATCTAGTATGTTTTGATTAATTAAAAATGGGTTTTTGAAAGGAACCCAGAACCTTGTAACATAGCAAGAGAAAGATAAAGCATTAAAGAGGCAAGAAATAATAGTGCCTGGACACCCATACAAAGAACAGATCCCAGTTAAAACAAAAAGGGATCACAAGACAAAGAGAACAACACTAGACAGCCCAAGGACAACACAAAGACATCACCAAGACAACACAAGGACAAGGACAACTAGATGTTTCTTATGAGTTCTTCCGCATGAACCACCATCTGCTTCATATTGACCGCAGAGTTTTTCATATCATCCAGCTCTTTTTCCTTGATACCAACCTGTTTCCGAGTGTTGGCCCTTGTTCTTTTTTCATGACCCTTCTTCTCAGTCTGATCCTTCTCATCCTCCTTGCCTTTAATCTGTTCAAATTTATTTATCAGCATGTTAACATGGTCAATAGTGGCCTTAAGGATCTAGAAGTTTTGCTCAGCAACACCTTCTTTTTCGTTTCCAGAATCTTACTAACCATTGCCTTAATTGCTTCAGCCTTGTTAATAGCAACCATTAATTCTTTAACGTTCTCAGATAGAGGCTTCTCACCCATAGTAGCCTTTTTTTATCATATTGAGATCAGTCTTTAAGTCTCCAATCTCTTTCGCCATTTTGCTAATGACCTCATGGAAACCCTTGATGTTGTCATTACCTATGGCACCATGACAGACATTTTGATTGCCCATGTTGTTCTCCTAACCCTCATTCTGCATTCTTTGTGTGTTTAGGTTCTCCCCATGGTCACCGTCCAACATTTCATCTTCCTCCTTACCCTTATTATTATCCATTTTTTCAACCTCAGAATCCTCATCAAAAGAAATAATAATCTTCCTTTTCACCTTATCTATCCCCTTACTGGTCTTCTTGGTCCTTTGGGTTTGCTTACCCATTCCCTTTCTCTTCTTGCTTTTTATGATTTTATCATCAAAAGACTCATCCTCAGAGTCCGAAAGGTCAGAATCCACAGTAGTCCCCTTGCTTTTTCCCTTGGTATTTCCGTTGTTGCTAAAATCCTTAGACTCACCCTCAGTTTCATAATAGAGATTGGACCCACTATTCTCACTTTTAGTATCATTATCCCTAATTTGTTTGCCTTTACTAATGGGTTTCTCAATAATTTTCCCCTTCAACATCTTATAAACTAAAACCATTAAACCCTGGTGGAGGGCGTGATCTCTTTGAGAATCTTTCTGCATTTCACTAGTATGTTATTGTTTAAAAGAAAAAATAATATAGATTAGTTAAGTTTGGAGTAGGATAAATAGGTTGTGTTGTGTCCATTAACCATGTACTTTTTGGGCATTACTCATAGGAAGAATGTATATGATATTTTGGGAGGACTAGAGAATTTTACTTTTTAGTAGTAGTAGAAACTAAGTAGATTGATTTTTTGATAAAACTGTCAATACAATTTATTTTGTAGAGTAGGGTTGTGAAGATGATTTAAGTTGATATTGATATTGTAATTTCTTTAGAAAAGTAATACAAATAGAACCATTTTCGATAACAAAAATACATGTAGATAAATAATAATATTTTTTAACAAATATAATAATGTTTTAGCAAATAATAATATTAATAATTATATCATTCATTTATAATCACTTTTTACCTTTTAATAAGTTTCATATGTAGTAATTTTAACTTTTTAAGGGTGATTTTACTTGTAACTTTCAATATAAAAGTTAAAATTTATTACAAGTGAGTTTTAATTTTTTAAATTTAATTTATTTAAGAATTTAACTATATTTATACTCAATTTTATAATTATTTTTTATTTGTTAATATTAAAACAAAATTAATATAATTTATAATATATAATTATTTCTACAATTTTTTTGGGTTAGTTAATAGCTACTAAGGGGTAGTAACCATTATATTGATATTAAAAAAGTTTACATTCTACATTTTGTCTCAGTGTCTGCCATGAAAACATCTTAAACCCTATCACCTATATACTATTGGGGCAGCACCCAATATATCACTACATACAAAATGCCATTGTTACCACAAAATGATGGCTAAGATTATATACTCTTAGCTTCTATTCTATTGATTCCCACTATCATAACCACTTTATCACATCATATAACATATACTATATAGAAACCAAACTTCTATGTCATTTGAGCTACTTAATTCACACACACACACCAACACACACACACACACACACACACACACACACACACACACACACACACACACACACATATGTATATGTATATGTATAATTGAATTAAGTAGCAAATTTTTTCACCAACATCAAGAAAAAACATAGGTACATTAGTATTAAATCATGGCAAGGTATAGTCAAAGTTATCCATAACTCTTTATTAGGATTTGTTAGATGGATCAAATTTGGCATCAAAATATGGAGAAACATTTGAGTTAAGTGACCCTGTGATGTATTCACCTCACATTTGAATAAAGATTTGGTCATGATCACCATTCATGAGTTGTTTTGAGAACTTTATATTACAATATAGTTAGAATGAAATTGACAAAAGTGATGAATAGGGTTAATATTAGAGGTAGATTGGATGCAAGTTCCTTACGAAAGACCCATTTTCTCTTATTAGGTGAACCTACATTATTATTGTGATGTAGGAGCATCCCCGGTTCTTGGCAATCTTGCATCAACCAAAAACATTTCTTTTCAGTTTATTTTCTATTTTGCAGTTTCAACATTTCTTTCTGAATTCTCTTGCATTGGCTCACCGAATCTTGCGGAGCTGGATTTTTCTTGAGAACGTGATTATCTTCCTTATTCCTGAACTGCAAAATGTTTGGATAATTTTTCAATAATTTATTACTTTCGGATTCCGAGATAGTTGTCTGGCTTAGAACATCGGAACCGCTTGGACCTATTTTGCTATTGGTGAATCTTGTGGATCCTTTCCGTAGTTTGCAGAGCTCCAGTTCATTTATTCCAATGCTCCTTGGCGTGTGACCAACCTTCCCTCTAATCCACACTTCATCCTTTGTATTTTCTGGAGGAAACTTTTTTGCGGAGGCCGACCTGGTGATTTCCACATTTGATCTTGTTCTTCGACATTTTATCCCTCTTGGTCTGAATCGGATCACTCTTGACCATATAAATCAATTTATTTTAGCATCATAATTCATCAAAGATAGCATAGAAGACATATCTTAATATTTAGAGGTTCGGAGTTGACTGATCATATAATTGAGCATGTATGTGGCAGGCTAGTGAGTTGATGTATCCCAGATGTTACCGGTTATTTGTAATCAGTTTTCATGATCTAATTCATTTAGTCTGCATTACCTCCATCATATCCTCTTATTTCTGTTGTGTTTACTCTTGCTGCCAAGTTTAGATTTATCTCTTTGAGGTCCCTCCTAACTGATGACTGCACCAAGTGGTATCAAAGAGAGATTTTGTCTTTACTCTTGTTTCTATTGTGTTTACTCTTGTTGCCAGGTTATGCTTGTTTGTTTGAATATCATAATAAACCATTGTTCTAAGCAGATTAATTTCCATTCCGTATTCTAATTAAATGATAAAAGAAGTAGGATCATAATTTGTTTCTTTAATTAATCTAGTATGTTATTGTTTAAAAGAAAAAATAATATAGATTATTTAAGTTTGGAGTAGGATAATAGGTTGTGTTGTGTCCATTAACCATGCACTTTTTGGGCATTACTCATAGGAAGAATGTATATGATATTTTGGGAGGACTGTAGAATTTTAGTTTTTAGTAGTAGTAGAAACTGAGTAGATTGATTTTTTGATAAAATTGTCGATACAATTTATTTCATACAGTAGGGTTGTGAAGATGATTTAAGATGATATTGATATTGTAATTTCTTTAGAAAAGTAATACAAATAGAACCACTTCCGATAACAAAAATACATATAGATAAATAATAATATTTTTTTAACAAATAACATAATGTTTTAGCAAATAATAATATTAATAATTATATCATTCGTTTATACTCACTTTTTACCTTTTAATAAATTTCATAGTAATTTTAACTTTTAAAGTGTGATTTTACTTGAAACTTTCAATATAAAAGTTAGAATTTATTACAAGTGAGTTTTAATTTTTAAAATTTAATATATTTAAGAATTTAACTATATTTATACTCAATTTTATAATAATTTTTTATTTGTTAATATTGAAACAAAATTAATATATTTTATAATATATAATTATTTGTATAATTTTTTGGGGTTAGTAAATAGCTACTAAGGGGTAGTAACCATTATATTAATATTAAAAAAGTTTACATTCTACATTTTGTCTAAGTGGCTGCCATGAAAACATCTTAAACCTTATCACCTATATACTGTTGGAGCAACACCCAATGTATCACTACATATAAAATGCCATTGTTACCACAAAATGATGGCTAAGATTATATACTCTTAGCTTCTATTCTATTCATTCCCACTAGCATAACCACTTTATCACATTATATAATATATACTATATAGAAACCAAACTTCTATGTCATTTGAGCTACTTAATTCACACACACACACACACACACACACACACACACACACACACACACACACACACACACACACACACACACACACACACACACACACACACACACACACACACACACACACACACACACTGTATATGTATATGTATACATATATGTATATGTATATGTATATGTATATATATAATTGAATTAAGTAGAAAAAAAATTTCACCAACATCGAGAAAAAATAGAGGTACATTAGTATTAAATCATGGCAAGGTATAGTCAAAGTTATCCATAACTCTTTATTAGGATTTGTTAGATGGATCAAATTTGGCATCAAAATGTGGAGAAACATTTGAGTACATTTAAGTTAAGTGACCCCGTGATGTATTCACCTCACATTTGAACAAAGATTTTGTCATGATCACCATTCACGATTTGTTTTGAGAATATTATATTACAATATAGTTAGAATGGAATTGACAAAAGTGATGAATAGGGTTAATATTAGAGGTAGATTGGATGCAAGTTCCTTACGAAAGACCCATTTTCTCTAATTGGGTGAACCTGCATTATTATTGTGATGCAGGAGCATCCCCGATTCTTGGCAATATTGCATCAACCAAAAACATTTCTTTTCAGTTTGTTTTCTATTTTGCAGTTTCAACATTTCTTTCTGCATTTTCTTGCATGGGCTCATTGGATCTTGTAGAGCTAGTTTTTTCTTGAGAATGTGATTATCTTCCTTATTCCCGAAATGCAAAACATTGGATAATTTTTCAACAAGTTATTGCTTCCGGATTCCGAGATAGTTGTCTGGCTTAGAACATTGAAACCGCCTGGACCTATTTTTCTATTGGTGAATCTTGTAGATCCTTTTCGTAGCTTGCGAAGCCCCAGTTCATTGATTTCAATGATCCTTGGCGTGTGGCCAACCTTCCCTCTAATCCACACTTCATCCTTTGTATTTTCTAGAGGAAACTTTTTTGCGGAGGCTGACCTAGTGATTTCCACATTTGATCTTGTTCTTCAATATTTTATCCCTCTTGGGCCGACCTGAATCCCTCTTGCCCATATAAATCAATGTAATTTAGCATCATAATTCATTAGAGATAGCATAGAAGACATATCTTAAGATTTAGAGGTCCGAAGTTGACCGATTCTGTAATTGAGCATGTATGTGGCAGGCCAGTGAGACGAATCTTGTATCCTGGATGTTACTGGTAATTTGTAATCAGTTTTCATGATCTAATTCATTTAGTTTTGCATTGCCTCCATCATATTCTCTTGTTTCTGGTGTGTTTACTCTTTCTTCCCAGTTTAGATTTATCTCTTTGAGGTCCCTCCTAACCTTTTGACTGCACCAAGTGGTATCAGAGAGATTTTGTTTCAGAGATTGCATTGTCTTGAAGATTTTGTTGTAGGGTGGCATATTGTGGATCTGACCTACAACTGCAAAGGATTGGCATGAAGATGGCGCAAAGAGGAAATAGGAATGGTGGAGCATGTGGGAATGCAGACCCTGTTGTGATAGAAATGTTGAGAGGAACTGCAGCCCGATTAGAAGCCATTGAGATAGCCCAGAGAAGAGGCCAAAATATTGAAGATTTGAGCGAAGCTGAAGAAGAAGAAGCACTGACAGAACAAGTAGCAAATCCACCGGTGATCGATCCAAATGAAGAAAGGTTATTGAGGGTTTTGAGTAGGGTGAATACTAAAACACATTTTACCCCACCAGAGTATGATGGAAAGTTGGATTCAGATGAATTAATGGATTGGATCTCGAAGATGGAGACATATTTTGATTTTGAGAACATCATAGAAGAAAGGAAGGTGAAATATGTCTGTACTCGGTTGAAAGGTTACACATTTCTTTGGTGGGAACATTTGCAGGTTGATAGACAGAGAAGAGGTAAAGAGAAGATCAAATCATGGGAGCAGATGGTTGCTAAGTTAAAATTGAAGTTTATGCTAATTGATTACCAAGTAAATCTATTCTGGAAGTTGCAAAACTTGAAGTAGAAAGAATCTAGTGTAAAGGAGTATACTGAAGCATTCTAAAAGTTGAATATCAGATCAAAACATGTTGATGATGAGGTTGAACAAGTCGCAAGATATTTGAATGGATTGCGGATGTCTATACAAGATGAACTCAATTTGATCGAGTTATAGAGTGTTGAAGAAGAGTGTTGAAGAAGCTTACTAATATGCCTTGAAAGCAAGAGAGAAGTTGAACAAAAGACATGAGTAGAGACAGAGAGGTAGTGGTGGAAGGTTTTTGGAGGAAGATTTCAAGGAGGAAGAGGATATTCAGGAGGAAGAGGAACCTGTATAGATCAGAACAAGGACAAGGAAGTAAGAAAATAAGGTAACTCATACTGGAAGGATGACAAAAATTTCTACTGAAGGAGAGATCTCGATGGTTACTGAAATGAAAGTTTTGGAAAAGATGATAGAAGGAAAGATTAGAGAGTGTTTAGAGGAGCTTGCTTTAAGTGTGGAGGAGAAGGACATTGTGCTTTTGAATGTAAGAAGATAGAGAACATTGAAAGAACAACATTGGTAGAAGAAAGCCCCACTGGATCAACTAACAAACCAGAAGATGGAGAACTATTGATGACGAGGAGAGCTTTGTGTCATACCGAAGAAGATGAAGAACCCTTGTAGAGGAGAAATTTGTTCAAGACCAGATGTAAGGTATCTGGTAAGTGTTGTAAAGTAGTTATTGATAGTGGTAGTTCGAATAATCTTATTTCAGAAGAAATGGTGAATAAATTGATGTTGGAAAAATTGAAACACCCTAAGCCTTATTAGATAGCATGGATTTGGGATGATCATAAGTTGTTAGTAAGTGAGAAATGTTTGGTGAAATTGAAAATTGGAAATTATCATGATGAAGTTTTGCGTGATATCATGACTATGGATATTTGTCAGGTCTTTTGATGGGCAGACCTTGGCAGGTTGATAGACAAGCAATACATGATGGAAGAAAGAACATATACACTATTGTAGCAAATGAGATGAAAAAAACCTTGTTACCCTTGGAGGATCCTTTGAAGAGTGAAGACTGTATGAATGCTAGAATCTATTTGGTGTGGGTGAAAGGAAATTCCTGGATGGAATGAGAAATGAGAAATGAGAATGTGTGTTTTGCCTTAGTTCCTGAGAAGACTAAGAACCTGGAGCATGAAGAACAACCGAAGGAGATAAAGGAGTTGCTAACAGAGTATGAAGACATCATTTCAGATAATATGCCTGATGGATTACCACCTATGAGGAGTATCAGTCATTGCATGGACCTGCTTCTTGGAGCTAGTTTGCCTAACAAAGCTGCACACCAGATGACACCGATAGAGACTAAAGAGTTGAATAGACAAGTGCAGGAATTGTTAAAGAAAGATTTGATCAGAGAAAGTTTGAGTCCATGTGCAGTACCAACAGTGTTAGCACCTAAGAAGAATGGAGAATGGAGGATGTGTACTGATTCTAGAGCAATAAACAAGATCACAGTGAAGTACCAATTTCCTTTACCTAGGATGGATGACATAATGGATTGTTTGAGTGGAGCCAAATACTACACAAAGATAGACTTGAAGAGTGGATATCATTAGATTGGAATCATAGAAGGAGATGAGTGGAAGACAACATTTAAGACAAATGAAGGACTGTATGAATGGTTGGTGATGCCTTTTGGGTTGACTAATGCACTAAGTACTTTCATGAGGTTCATGAATGTGGTATTGAAGAAATTCTTAGGTAAGTTTGTTATTGTATATCTGGATGACATTTTGATTTTCAGTAAGACAAAAGAGGAGCATTTGTTGCATTTAAGACAAGTTTTGCAAAGGTTGAGAAAAGAAAAGTTGTTGATAAATCTAAAGAAGTGTACTTTCATGAAGGAAGAGTTAGTCTATTTGGGATTTGTGATATCTATGAATGGACTGAAGATGGACCTTGAGAAGGTGAGAGCAATTGTTGAATGGCCTACACCGAAAAAAATTGGAGAGGTTAGATCATTTCATGGATTGGCTAGTTTCTACTAGAAGTTTATCAGAAATTATTTTAGTATTTCAAGTGGACAACCGGAGCAAACAAGAGTTTTGAATTATTGAAGCAGAAAGTGACTGAACAGCCTGTGTTAGCTTTACCAGATTTCAACAAAGTATTTCAAGTGGCTTGTGATGCAAGTGGGAATGCAATTGGAGTCGTGTTAAGTTAGGAAGGGAGAGCATTAGCTTATTTCAGTGAAAAGTTGAATGATTTCAGGAGGAGATATTCAGTGTATGATCAGGAAATTTATGCCATAGTTCAAGCCTTGAAGAAGTGGAGACATTACTTGTTGCCTAAGGAATTCATATTGTATACTGATCATCAAGCCTTGCAGTATTTGAACAATCAGAGCAAGTTGAATCAGAGACATATGAGATGGGTAGAATTTTTGCAAAGTTACACCTTGTGTTGAAGCATAGAAGTGGGAAGTCAAATAAAGTTGTTGATGCATTAAGTAGGAGGACTTTGCTGACAAAGATGAGAGTGACATCATTAGGATTTGAAAAGTTGAAGACCTTGTATGATGATGACCCGGATTTTGCAGAACCTTGGAAAGTATGTAGAGCATCGATTATGGTAGATAGAAGCAAATGATTGGATTACTTCATTCAAGATGGGATGTTATTCAGAGGACTTCAATTGTGTATACCTAAGAGCTCTATGAGGGAGAATCCGCTAAAGGAGAAGCATAGTGGAGTATTAGAAGGACACTTTGGTATTGACAAAATGATAGCATTGGTGAGTGAACATTACTTTTGTTCTCAGATTATTAGGGATGTTAGGAAATTTGTATAGAGCTATAGAGTTTGTCAAGTTGCAAAGGGTAGTAGTCCGAATGTGGGATTGTATAAGCCTTTGACAGTTCCAAAGAGACCTTGGGAAGACATAAGCATGGATTATATACTTGGATTGCCTAAGACACAGAGAGGGAATGATTCTATATTTGTGGTGGTGGATAGATTTTCGAAGATGACTCATTTCATAACTTGTAAGAAGACATCTGATGTAGTACATGTAGTTGACTTATTTTTCAAGGAAGTGGTGAGATTGCATGGATTACCTAAGAGCATAGTTTCAGACAAAGACACTAGGTTCTTTGGTTATTTTTGGAGAACACTTTGGAAGAAGATGAAGACAAATTTGGAGTTCAGTTCTACTTTTCACCCACAGATTGATGGATAGACAGAAGTAGTAAATAGGAGATTGGGAAATTTATTGAGAAGCTTAGTTGGAGAGAAAATCAAAAGTTGGGATTTGATTCTTGCACAAGCAAAGTTTGCCTACAATAATTTAGTGAACAGGAGTATCCGAAGAACGCCTTTTGAGATTGTTACCGAAGCACACCCTAGAGGTATATCAGAATTGAGAGATATCCATAATGAAGACAAGTAGAGTGCAAAGGCAGAAGAATTTGTAGATCACATGAAGACCTTGCATACTCAAGTTAAGAAACATTTGGAGGATATGAGCAACAAGTATAAGGAGAAAGTAGACGAGAAGAGAAGACATAAGGAATTTGAAGTTGGCAATGAAGTAATGGTATATTTGAGAAAAGAAAGATTTTCAGTTGGAACATATAACAAGTTGCAGATGAATAAGTTTGGACCTTGCAAGATCTTGAGGAAATTCAGTTCTGGAAATGCATATGAAGTAGAGCTACTGGATAATTTGAGTATTTCACCTATATTCAACATTGCAGATCTACATTAGTATCATGAATCCGAATTCAGTAAAGACAATATTGCAGACTTGGAGAAGCAGTTACCCCGAAAGGAACCAGAGCAAATTGAAGATATTTTGGATAGTAGGATTGGGTGTAGTACCCGGAGAAGTCAATACAAGGAGTATCTTGTGAAATGGAAGGACAGACCAGTTGAAAATTCCTCTTGGATTTCTCAGGCATAGGTGGACCGCCTTGGTTTTCCTCTAACCCTAGCAAAGTGAGGGACTCACTTTTTCAACAACCCCGAATGTCTGATGTAGGAGCATCCCTGGTTATTGGCAATCTTGCATCAACCAAAAACATTTCTTTTCAGTTTGTTTTCTGTTTTGCAGTTTTAGTATTTCTTTCTACATTTTCTTGCATTGGCTCACCGAATCTTGCAGAGTTGGATTTTGCTTGAGAACATGATTATCTTCCTTATTCTTGAACCGCATAACGTTTTGATCATTTTTTGGAAAGTTATCGCTTCCAAATTCTGAGACAGTTTTCTAGCTTAGAACACTGGAACCACCTAGACCTATTTTTCTATGTTGGCATTTGATTGAACCAATAAAGACTATTGGTGATTTGCAACTGGTAAATGATTGATTGGTGAATGTGATGAAGATATTGAGATTCATGTTTGATGACTGTATTGTGTTGTCATTGATGAAAATAATATTTTTGTGGTCATCTAAGTCTTGGAAGCCAACTGGTAAGGTATAATCGGTACAAATGACAGTTTACCAATGAATTGATAAATAGGTTCTTAACCGGTAAACAAAGACAGAGTTGCATTCATGCAACCGGTATAGGCGATTGATGAAGAGTTGAATGGTGTGGTTTTACAAGAGTGATGGAGATGGGTATTTGGAGCTATGTTCATGACCACATTGATAGATTCAACCGAACAAGAGAGATTTGATGTACAGAGCAGGTATTCGGATGAACACTTAACCGGTAGTGATAAAGTCACTTAAATTGATAAAACGACACATGTTTTGATTTGTTATGTCAGTGGCAGACATAAGTTCGACGTGAAATATTATTTTGCCTAGATTCATTGAACTTAGGAAATTGTTCCAAGGTTGTAGCTAACTTAGTTGATGTCAATAAAAAATGAGATGAGTTATGAGATAGACATAAGATCAAAGGCGAATATTGAGATTGTGATTGTGCAGTGATTAGTGAAGTTCTGTATTGATGTGTTATTGATGTTTTCATGATATGAAGTGGACCTTATTAGGCACCGAGGTGTTATATGAAGATCATTTGAACTGTTGTTATCCTAATAGTTACAACAATAAAATCCCCTAATCGGGTAGGTCCTAATAGGCCTTACATTGTAAATCCCCTAATAGGGTAGCTCTATATCAGAGTACTAAATCCTCTTGTGAGGTTGATCCTAATAGGGCTAATCATTTAAATCCCTTAACCAGGTGACTCCTGACTGGTTCTGCTCCTAACGGGTCATGTTTGTAAGACCTTAACCGGTCAAGATTTCTATTCTGCAGATAGTGAATCTTGTGGGTATTAACTCCCACAATGGGTTTTCCCTTTTTGGTTTCCATGTATACATCTCTTGTGTTATGTATAATTTGTTTACTTGGGAATTATCTTATGTGGTGATATTCCTCTTATGCTTGTTAAGTTTTAAGTTGTTTAAGGTGGTGATCGGATTCATATTGTTTTTGCTTGCACTGATTCCCCCCCCCCCTCTCAGTGCCTTATAAGTTTATCAATTAGTATCAGAGCCAACCTTCTTTGAGGCTTAACCGCTTGAGAAGGATTCCTAAGGCAGACATGGGGGATATGAGCTATAGAGAGATGTCTAACAAACTTGTAGAAATTGAGGATGCCTTAGAAACATTGAGAGGCAAGTATAAAGCTTCACTTGCTAAGAGAAGAGAGATAACTGAACAAATGTTGGAGGTTTCTGAGAGCAATTCTTCTAATGAAGCAAACATAGGTGCATTGGTTGATGAGGTGGAGAAAGTGAATGATGAGAAGACTAATTTGAGGAGAGAGCTAGAAGCCCTAACTATCCAGATGAGTCAAGAACTTGAAGCAAGGAGGGCAACAAAATACAAAATCAAAGAGAAAGAACATGAGATCTTCAAGATAAATCAGGAAAATGGCACTCTATATGCACACTGGTACAAGGAAATAGAAGAAAAATAAGAGATAAAGGTATAACTGGATATGGAAATGTCTCTTAGAGAGACTCTCATGAAAAGGAATGAAGACCTTACAAAAGAACTTGTTGATGCTAATGAGAAGCTTGCAAAGTTTAACAATAGTTCTACCATGCTTGATGAACATATCCAATCTCAAATGATGAATGGTGATACAACTAGATTGGGTTACAATACATTTGAGAAAGGTGAGTCTTCCAGTACTAAGGACAACATGCATGAAGGTGAACCTGCTCCTAAGAATCACAAACCCATCGGTAAGAAGTCCTATAAGCCTGTTTGTTTCAATTGTCATAAGCTAAGACATACTGCTAATATTTGTAGAAGTAGATCTGATGTTGCTAATGGTTATAGACTCAATGCTTATCGGGGATATAAGCCTAGAACCTTTAATGGTTATTGTTTCACTTGCAACATGCATGGACATAGAGCTATTGAGTGCAGGTATGGAGCAAATAATCTGGCACCTCACATGAATCATAGGTATGGTGGTGGTTGGCAAAGAACCCTTAATGATCGGAGAAGTCCTAACTGGCAGAGACCCTATGATAATCGGTCTAGTCCCTATGAGATGGAAAAGAGGATGAATGTGGTTTGCAAAATCTGTCATAACTAGGGTCATGTAGTTATGAATTGTAGAAGAAGGACTGGTAGAGGCAATGTCAGACCTTGGAGAGCATTTGTTATGGCTTGTTATCATTGTCATAAATCGGGACATATGGCAAAGTTTTGCAGACCAAATGTGAACCAACCGGTGAATCAATCTGTTGACCGGAAAGGGAAGATGAAAATTGATGTGGAGGAGACCAGAGCTGAAATGAATAAAATATAGAAAAAGAAGGATGATGAGAATACTGAAGTCAAACCATCTGAAGATCCTATTTCTTCACCTAGTGTGGAGAACCCTTCACAGACAAACTATGTTGTTAAAAAGATTAGGGGGAACTTAATGTTAGATCCATTTTAGAACCCCCTGAAGGATTGTAAGGTATGTTAAATTTGCATACTTTGATGTATTATGATATTGTGAAGAGATTTTGTGATCAAATCGATAGGTTTGATGAGTTATGTGAACTGGTAGTGTGTTAAAAGATATTTTAGGGTTATATCGGTAATGCCATTTAATGTGGTAGTTAATGAGCAAATAAAAGGAACTTTTAAAATGTTATTATCACATTGCATTCTTATGAGCACACAGAGAGTGAATAGAGCAGAGCAGAGTTTGTGTTTGCAACATTGACATAGATTTGAAGTGATCTAGTGTGATTTGCGATCGGGAATCAGTAAGAAAGATTTGATGGTGTTTGGAACCCTAGTGCAGAAGCAGTAAAAGGTATTTATTCAGAAATCTTGTTATCTGCTTATCTTTCTAAATTATTGAAGATGGACACCCCACATTTGGTTGATGTTATCAATAGACCCAGTCCTAAATTTAAGAGGCACCCATTTAAGTTTGAGGAAATTGATCCCATCGGAGCTCTATCCGGAGTTCCTTATGGTGTCTTACATGTTGAAGATATTAGATCTTTATATCATTGCAAACTAGAGGATCTTGGTGTTGCTGCTATTTTTTATCAGTGTAAAGCAATGTGTGTAATAATGGTATTTTGAAGGATCAGTTCAAAAGGGTTATTGAGAAAGGGTTTCACCATGCCCTGAATTTCATTAATGATTTTGATGATGAACTTGTGAGATATGTGCTTAGCAGGATTCATGACCAATTTATGTAGCTCGACCGACCACATAAATTTTTTAAGGAAGTTATTCACACAGTCACTGGATTTTGTGCCATCGGTGAGGTTCCAATTTTAAGATCCATTCCTAATAATGATGTAGAAAAGTTAACAGGATCTAAATGGGATGGAACAACAACGATGGTGAATAATATCAATGATCCAATAGTAAAGTATGTTTGTATGGTGATCGGTTATTGGATCTATTACTCTAATAGGATGAATAGCATCCCTGTTGCAGTTATTCATACAACTCACGAGATGATCAAAGAAGATGCTGACTATGACTTGTCAGAGGCATTGAGAAGTCAACTTGTGCCGAACCTGGAAGCCATAAAAAAGGATAAGAGGTTAAGGTTTAAATTTGTTCAATTAATTCTAGGTCTATTCTTTTATTTTTAGAAATGTTTCCCCAATATTGGTGACATCCAATGGATAGATAGCACTCCTGCATTAATGCAGATGAAGTACAACATTAGAATGCTTGGTAATGATTTTGGCAAAATTGCATGGGGATATTTTAAAGACTTTCGGAAGAAAATGCATGCAAGGGAAAGGGTACTGACAGAGGTTGTCAACCGGTATGATAGCATAATTTTCTTTATGGTTGATATAGATACTTGCATGATGGAGGCAATTAGTCCCCAGACTACATGGGTTATGCCCATGGTATGTGAAGTGGACAAAGATCTTTTGATTGCATATGCTGATCATTTGCTTTCCCAACCAGTAGATTCAATAGTAGAACGGTTTGGCACTTACAAGGAGAAATCCCTTTAAGTGCACTCTGAACTTCAAAAACTAGTAATGAAAAGAAAGTTAGAAAAGAAGTTGAAGCATTTGCAGAGAAAGCAGGATTCACAAAGGAAGTCATTGCTGAAGCAAGAGCAAAGCATGGTGCTCAACAAGCTGGAACATCAAGTGCACCAACTGGTACCCCCACCGGTGTAAAGACAAGAGGTGGAAAGGAGAAGGTTGTCGAGAAAGAAAAACCAACAGCTGTTAAGAAGGAGAAATCAATAGAAACTAAGAAGGAGAAACCATCGAAGATTCAGTTCCAGAGAAAATGAAAGATTGTTGAACCACCTACTGCACCGGTTAAGGCTGGTAAAAGGAAAAAATAAACAAACATAGAAACTAGTAGATGCAGATGAAGAAGAGATTGAGTCTGAACGAAAAAAGAAAGCCCTAAGGGCCAATGGAAAAAGGTCAAAGGGTGTTGGTACTCCAACTATGAAATCTCCAAAGAAACCGGTAATCAAGATCACGCCTCTTGAAAATTTAATAATAAACATTAAAGAGTATGGTATATTGACTGGTGTGAAGAATTTTTTTGATAAGTATAGTAAAGATGAACAAAGGGAAATAGAAGATGCAATTGTTTACATGATGAATAAATACAACAAGGCCCTAATTGAATTGCAAGGGAAAATTCCAAATTCATTGTATAATATAATTGATGCTAGATGGCAAGGAGCCATGAAACAAGATAGAGAATGCATTGAATATTTTTTTGAAAAACTTGCAACTTGAAGCTACTGAGGAAGAGCTAGATGAAATTCTTGCTAAGGCAAAGTCATCTTTTAGGTCGAAGAAAAGGTTGACAAGAATGTTAATTGGCGAGACCAAATCAGTCCATGAGGAGACTGAACAAATTTTGAAAAAGGTACTAGGTTTGATTCCGGATGAAGAGGAAGAAGTTAAGGAAGATGAACTGGAGAGGTTTGAGGCTGAAGATCTTCCAAAAGGTGTTAAAATAACTGATTTTAAGCCTGATGAAATTGTGTTGAATAATCAACCAGTGAACACACAAATTGAACTTGAGATTATCCTTGACGATGATGATGCTGGTGCTCTTGACAATGTGAATGTATAGGATGTTGATGTTGATATGTCTGAGCAACATGAACAAGAATAGGGACAGGAAGAAAAGAAAGATGAGGAGCCATCGATAGCTACTCAAACTATTGATACACAACCCTCATCGATACAGGAAACATAAAAGGAAAAGGAAGAGGGAAAGAAGACTGATGAAAATAAAACAAAGGATACTGAACCTAAAGTGACACCTTTGTCACTTGATTCTAAAAAGAAAATTGTAGATAATGATGATGATGATGCTATAAGCATCAAAGGTCCACTAGACATGGATAATTTGAGCTCAACTGAGTTGATGGAGAGTGCAACTTCCATGCAATCCCAGGCCAAGAAGAAGAGGATGAAAGAACAACATAAGGAGGCAGAGACAATAAGGAATTTTGTTGAGATTTTGTCAAGTCTCCTATGGGAGATTGATACTAATAATTTTGTTACTCCCATTGACAAGCTTGGACAACTTGTTCCTGATGCCAGAGAACAAATGAAATCTTTTGAGGATGTAGCTTATGTTACCATTGAGAAGGATTACAAGAAGAAAATAACTGAGCAATTGATGACTAAAATTGATAAAGGGAAAGTTTCTCTTACTGTCAATAAGGACTATTTGAAAGGACTTGAAACTGGAGGTAAAAAACTCTCAACTATTTCAAAATTTTCATTGTTTTGTACTGATTTGAAGAAGAAGAAGGAGGAAGCTGAGCAAGAACTTGAAGTTCTTAGTGAGTCATTCAAGCCCCTTAATGACTCTACTATCAAATATGGAAAATTGGTTGTTGAACTTCATCATAAGCTGAAAGCTTATGAAATTGAATAGGTTAAGAGGATCAGATCACTGCAAGAATTACAGACACAACTGATACCGAAGGTGGGAATATTACAAAGAGCCTATAAAGAGTCTGAAGCTATTCTTGCTACACCAGAGATGAGAACTCTAGATGCCATGGAGGAGTTCGTTGGACAGATGAGGACACATGTGGAGATAACCGACACTATTTTGGAAACCTGGCATAATGATCTAACATAATTGAAATCACATTTTAGTGATGTTTTTTCTAATATTGCATTGTAAAAACATTTTGAACTCCTATATCTATATATGATATGCACTTTTGATACAAATTTTGATGTACATGTATTTATCTTTCATGTATTTACTTCTTTGTTTGGCATTATTGTTAAAGGGGGAGTAATAGTTGAAGAGTCAGTCAAAATTTTGTATGTAAATGTAAAGGGAGAGTAGTAGTATAAGTCTTTTAATTTTTGTAATAGCATGCAATTGCTAAGGGGGAGTATATGTCATGAAGTCAATTTTTGTTTTGCACACTTAGTTGACAAAATTTTTCCTAAGAGTTGCCATCAATGCCAAAAGGGGAGAATGTTGGCATTTGATTGAATCGGTAAAGACTATTGGTGATTTGCAATCGGTAAATGATTGATTGGTGAATGTGATGACAACAAAATTTTTGTGGTCATCTAAGCCTAGTGTTGTCATTGATGGCAATAATATTTTTGTGGTCATCTAAGCCTTGGAAGCCAATTGATAAGGTATAACTGGTACAGATGACAGTTTACCAGTGAACCGACAAATAGGTTCTTAAGCGGTAAACAAAGACAGAGTTGCATTCATGCAACTGGTACAGGGGATTGATGAAGAGTTGAATGGTGCGGTTTTACAAGAGTGATAGAGATAGGTATTTGGAGCTATGTTCATGACCGAATTGATAGATTCAACCAAACAAGTGATATTTGATGTACAGAGTAGGTATTTTGATGAACACTTAACCAGTAGTGATAAAGTCACTTAAATCGGTAAAACGACACAGGTTTTGATTTGTTATGTTGGTGGCCGACATAAGTTCAGTGTGCAATATTATTTTTTCTAGATCCATTAAACCTAGGAAATTGTTCTAAGGTTGTAGCTAACTTAGTTGATGTCTATAAAAAGTGTAATGAGTTATGAGATAGACATAAGATCAAAGGCGAATATTGAGATTGTGATTGTGTGGTGATTAGTGAAGCTCTGTATTGATGTGTTATTGATGTTTTGAGGATCTGAAGTGGATCTTATCAGACATGGAGGTGTTATATGAAGATCATTTGAACTGTTGTTATCTTAACAGTTACAATAGTAAAATCCCCTAACCGGGTAGGTACTAACATGCCTTACATTATAAATCCCCTAATAGGGTAGCTCTATATCAAAGTGCTAAATCCTCTTGTGAGGTTGATCCAAATAGGTCAAAGCTCCTAATAGGGCTAATCATTTAAATCCCTTAACCGGGTGACTCCTAACCATGTCTGCTCCTAACAAGGCATGTTTGTAAGACCTTAACCGGTCAAGATTTCTATTCTATAAATAGTGAATCTTGTGGGTATGAACTCCCACCATGGTTTTTCCCTTTTGGATTTCCACATATAAATCTCTTGTGTTATGTGGAATTTGTTTTATTGTGCATTATCTTATGTGATGATATTCCTCTTATGCTCGTTAAGTTGTTTAAGTTGGTGATTAGATTCATATTGTTTTTGCTTGCACTGATTCCCCCCTCCTCTCAGTGCCTTATAAGTTTATCATGCTATTGGTGAATCTTGTGGGTCCTTTCCATAACTTGCAGAGCCCCAATTCATTTATTCCAATGTTCCTTGGCATGTGGCCAACCTTCCCTCTAATCCACACTTCATCCTTTGGATTTTCCGAAGGAAACTCTTTGGTGGAGGCCGACTTGGTGATTTCCATGTTTGATCTTGTTCTTCAGAATTTGATCCCTCTTGGATCAACCTGGATCCCTCTTGACCATATAAATCAATATAATTTAGCATCATAATTTATCAGAGAGAGCATAGAAGACATATCTTAAGATTTAGAGGTCCAAAGTTGACCGATTCTGTAATTGAGCATGTATGTGGTAGACTAGTGAGCTGAATCTTGTATCTCGGATGTTAGTGGTTATTTGTAATCAATTTTCATGATCTAATTCATTTAGTTTTGTATTGCCTCCATCATATCCTCTTGTTTATGTTGTGTTTACTCTTGCTTCCCAGTTCGGATTGATCTCTTTGAGGTCCCTTCTAACCGGTGACTGCACCATATTGTCCCAATGACTTAGGATGCAGTAATTATAATCCTCAAAAGTTATCAACTCAATGAATCATATTCATGATTATTGGCTTGTATAATTTTTTATAACAATTTTCATTAACATTTGTGGCATGTAAATTTTGGGAAATTGGCTATGAGTAAGTATATACATAGTTTGTGGCACAAAAAGGCTTTTTTAATGCTATAGCAAACTTTGATTGTGGCATAGTTGTGAAGGATATTTTTTGAGTGTTTAGAAGAATGGAATAAAATAACAATTAGAGAATCTCAAAGTTATTTTATTTAGGAGTATCAAAATGTAATATGGATGAATACATAAGTTTTATGCGTGTAATCTTTCAAATCTTCTCTCCAATCAATAATTAGAGAGGTTTAACAAATTTAAGGAGGGATTTCTATATTTAATGCACTATAATAATTAAGCCTTGAAAAAATATTTCCTTTGATTATAGGACTATTTTGGTTTCTCTATATTTTAACTAATGGAAGCTATCCCCAATAAAATCAATTGAAAAATAAAATAAAATTGTATTTTCTATCAATTACAACAAGACAAAGGAATGTTTAGTGTGAGCTTAAAAAAAGAGAGCCACTAGAAGGAGAAGCACAACAATCATGAATTGATATCATCATGCCGATAATTTCACAAATGAGACATGACACAACTCGATTTTTTTTAAAAACCTCTATCTAATGCACAATGTGCTACAATTATACACATCACATGATTGATGCAATGCTTCAAGTACATTGACACATTCCAACTATCATAAAATTGATAGTCCCATTATTCTTAAGTAATTTAAATTGCTTGATGTTTAGTTTAAGCAAAAAAAAAATGGTACACATAGGCAATATCATATGTTTGGGTTGTCCTCAAGCCAAATCTTACAATGTTCACTAAGGCCATAATTAGATAAACATTTGTAATTCTTAATGTTTCATAAAAAGACTTTTTATTAACATTCTTCTTCTCTTTGATGTATATTTACATATTTTCTCAAGTATTTAAAAAATTGTATACGTACCTATTCATGTTAAATTATCATTTATTTATGATATGTGTTTGTGTGTCACACACACACACACACACACACACACACACACACACACACACACACACACACACACACACACACACACACGTGTGTGTGTATCTCTTGGTGTGTGTGTGTGTGTGTGTGTGTGTGTGTGTGTGTGTGTGTGTGTGTGTGTGTGTGTGTGTGTTTATGTTTAGATGTATGTGTATGAGTAAAATTCACCATGGTTAACTAGAATCAAAATAAGAAATCACGAATCCTATTATAGCTAACGAATTTTAAATAATCAATGAAAGTATGCAATTCTAGACAATAAGGTTGTAAAATAAATCAATCAAAGCTCCCTATTCCATAGATGCATGTCACTTCCATTGTTCTTCTCTTCCTTGAGTAATGATGTTGGCTCTCAGATATTGTGCTCCCAACCCACATAAAGATGGCACAAAGATTCAAAGTTTGTGATTGTTGAAAATGGAGAATTGATGTCGAATTCGTAGATTTTTAGAGAAGATTGATTGAGAGGTGGAACTAAAGTGAGCTAAAAAGTGGATTGAGAGTTGAACTACTAATTTGGAGGCGGAACTCAATTGATTGAATGGATAATTGAATAGATAATTGAGTTAGCTGATTGATGACATGTTAGCAAAAAGTTGATTGGAAGATAGAAAAAGGAACGATTGAGTTAACTGATTGAATGCTTTTAAGAAAAAAGCTAATTGGAAGATAGAAAAAGAATGATTAGGGGATAATTGAGAAAATGATTTAATTAATCAATTATTTATAAATTTAGCATGTGTTGTAGGATATTTAATTTAAAATTCAATTTAATTCACATGTGGATTGAACTTGATTTAGGAATTCAGTTTGATTTTGAATGATATTGATTTTAGAAATTTACGAAATCATGAAATTGAAATGTACATGTAATGAGATTATCTGAAATTAGAATTGGAATTTGAATTAGAGGAATAAATGAAATTAGATGAAATTAGAATTTGGGGAAATTAAAAATTTAAATTTGGAGAATAAATTAACTAATTAAATAATTTAAATAAACGGCCTATTAATGGGCTGCTGAGGGCTAATCTTCAGAGTAAGGGCCTATCAATCCCAGAGTGGACTCCGCTTGAGAAGGGGTGGATTAAGATTAATTTTGATGGCACATCGAGGGGCAACCCAGGGGCTTCGAGTGTTGGGATGATTGCTCGCGATGATCGAGGCAACACTCTGGCCATTGGTGCTAAGAGATTGGTGGATGGAACGAACAATGTTGCTGAATGTCATGTAGCGTTAGAAGCTATCCTAATGGCTGGGAAATTGGGGGTCAAGAAACTTCATTTGGAAGGTGACTCTTAGGTTGTGGTGAATGGGATAGCTCGAGGGCGAATGGAAGCGTGGTTTTTAGACAAGCAGGTGCGTAGAATGCAACTTCTATTGAACGATTTTGAAGATTTTAAGGCGACTCATGTCCTTCAGGAAGCAAACTTGGAAGCTGACAAACTTTCCAATGTGGGAGTGAATGGCTCCTTGGAAAATATGTTTAGTTTGTTTGAGGACTTTAGAAATTGTAGTCCTCGACTATGATTTTTAGTAGAAGGCTTATTTTAGAAAAGTGAACCCATGCTCGATTTGAAATGACCAATCGTAGCCATGGTCCTGTGGGAATTTATGTTCCTTGTGGTGTGTGTTCTACAAATTTACTACAAGTGGCCTTGCGGTGATGGATGATGATGGAGGCGAGTGGTGTGAGTGACTGGTGATGATGTTTAGATTTTAGCGAAGTGTGTGAAGTACTCATGACATGTGATGGAGGCGGCTTTAAAGGCCTTTGTGCTTTGATTCCTGGCATTTTGTGGTGACTGCTTGGTGGTAGGCGGAGTGTTCAGGGTTTCATTTTTTGCAACAACACGTAAGGATGGAAGCGAATTTTTTGTTGGAATCATATGGACAATTGCTTGCTTTTCGTGGGCTGGTCTCGAGGATTAGGCTAATGAATGTCTTCAGAGTGGATGGAGATGATTTCTGGAGGGCAGTTAGGTTGCTGTTTGGAGAGGAATTCCTGACTTAGGATTGGCGGCTGAGAACAAATCTTGACATTTCGTCGCTTTTCACTGCTTTGGCCTTGCAGGTGGAGAAGTCGATAGAGGAAGTGCAACAGATTACTTCCCTGGTGTTAAGACCCAAATGGGTAGGAGGTTTGCAGGAAGTGGTGGCTCGAGCTATCATTGGCGAGGGGCTGAAGATGGCAGCAGGCCTGAGCAGGAGGATTGGAGTGGCCATTGGGGAGCTGCAGCCTTTTGTCATCTGGTCGGCTTCTCAACCGGTTGCTTTGCAGGAGGAGGACGCAAGGAATGGCTGGGTTGAGATTGTGAACTTTGTTTGCCAATTGGGGCCGACTGAACGTGTTAAGATTAGCGGGAAGGTGACTCCCATTCGGTCTGAGGCCCCTCTGGGCGAGGATGGGAGGCCTTTGGTTCGGCATCAGCTTCCAATGAAATCGGCGAAGGTGGTGGAGAGTGGGTCGCTGTGTGGAAGCAGGCCAGGAACGGTGCCAGGTGGAGGGAGCGTGACGCAGGAGGCTGGACCTAGCAGGGGTATCCCCAATTTCTCAAGAGAAGAGGCATTGGGGTGGTTTCGTAGCTAGGTTTGGGTTGGTCGGGGTCTAATGTGTGGTTTTTTTGTAAATGTATGCAACCCTTTTTGTGGCTGTGGGTCATTGTGGGATGGTGCTTTTTGGGTTCCTTTTTGTAGTAGGGGCGTGACCCCTTTGTGTTGCAGATAGTCTATTTGCTCTTTGGATGTAATACTTTTCTATTCTAAGCAATATAATACATAATGTTATCGATAAAAATAAAATAAACTATTTAATTATTTAGAAATTGAATTTAATTAAAAAATAAAGATTATTTAATAAAAGATGTTAACTCATAATTAATTAAATAGTAAATATTTAATTAATATTAGTAGGGAGGTTAAATGATTAAATTGATGAAGATAGAAATTGAATAATTAGTAATATGATGAAGAGTGATGATTTAATTAATTAAGAAGAAGAATAATTAGCTTAATTAAATAATTAAAAAACTATTTAACTAATAAGACAAATAATTAGTACATGATCAATGATACATTTTTAGGTGTCTACAATATGTATATGTATATATGTATGTATATACATGTGTGTGTGTTTATACACACATAATTATCCATCTTTTTTTTTGTTCATTTATTTTTTTATTTTTTACAAAAGAATAGCTACACAAATAATAATTATTACTTCTAAATTGTTGTACATTTACTATAAGTAAAAAAAATATTATTATTTACTTACAGGGGAGAAATCTTGAGTTGAATAAAAAATAAGAAGTATTTACCAAAAAAATATGGAAGTTAATTAAGGATGGAAATTAATTGCCCAAAGGAGAATTATCTAAGATAATTAAAAGGTGAAAGTTAATTAATCAAAGGAAAAATGCCTAAGTTAATTAACAACAAATAGATAAAACATCTTCTTTTCAATACTTTAGTAATAAATTTTTCATTAAAATTTATAATTAATTTTAACTTACTATGCTTTAAATGTTATTATTAAAATAAATATTGATATCATGTTATTAATTTATTTTTTTTAAATGATTTTTTTTTTTTTAAGATGTGAAATACTTAAATAGCCTATTGAACTAGTGGGGACACAATAGGGGGCCCCATCCACATTACATATCTTTGAATTATTATTATTATTATGTTTGCTTAGAATTCCACTTCAGATGTCCCTATTGGGAATTGAACTTGGGTCTCCACAATGAGAACCCAGTGTTTTAACCAGTTAAGCTCAACCCCTTGGATATCATATTATTAATTATTCTAACATAATATAACTAATTACATTAAAAAGTTAGCAATAATAACATATCTATTATCTCTTTAATCATAATAACATCATTATTATAGAAGCTATAATAATAACATTAATATTATTGTTTGTATACTATTATTAACAACCACTTAATTACTTTTCATATTGTCGTATGCTAAATTCATGAAATATAATCAACTAGGAATGAAAGGCAAATCACGAATCCCTATCCTAATTGGAATTCAAACAAACAAACAATAAAATAATGCAAAACAAGCAAGAAATAGGAATATAAAGTTTATCAATCAAAATCTCCTATTCCAAGACTACATATAGCTTCCATTGCTCTTCTCCTCTTTGTGGTATGGTGGCTCTCAAATATCGCATTGGCAACTTGCAAATGACACAAAGATTTGAAGTTCGTGATTGTTGAGAATGGACATTGAATGCTCAATTTATAGATAATTGGAGAGGAATTGAATGAGAGGTGGAACAGATTGATTAAGAGGTGGAACTCAGGTGAGCTCACATGCTAATTGATAGTTGAACTACTGAATTGGAGGTGAAACAAAATAGATTGATAGATTAATTGAGTCAATTGATTGAGAAAAAGTTGACTGAAGGATGAAAAAGGGTGATTGGAGGAAATAAAGAAGAGGAGATAGTTAACTGATTGAGAGCTTTATTTAGAAAAACCTGACTAAAAGATAGAAATAGAGATTGAAGAGATAATTGAATTAATTGATTAAATTAATTAATTTAGCATGTGCTTGCACTTTGACTTTGATTTTCAATTTAATCCTTGCATGAGATTTAATTCAAATATTGAATTTATTTTAAATTCAATTTGTTATTTGAATATATTTAGAACTTGACTTTGAAATTCAATTTGATTTTTGAAATCATGCACATGTATTTGAAATTGGAAGAAATTAGAAATTAACTTAAATTAGAAGAAATATGAAATTAGTTAACTTAATTAAATGAAATTAGAAGAATTAATTAAATGAAATTAGCATTTGGGGATTTGGAACTTGAATTAGAAGAATTAATTAACTAATTAAATAATTTAAATAAATAATTTAATTATTTAGAAATTGACTAATTAAATAATAAAGATTATTTAAATTAAAGGATTAAAATCATAGTCTTTGGACATGTAGTGCCGCAGTTTAAACACTTCGTTGGTGAAGCGACCACCATGGTTCAAATCCCTGTTGGGCCTTTGTGCTCGCAAGGCCTTGTGCCTTCGCTGGGCCATTATGCTTGCGAATTTGAACAAGTGAAGTGTGGGGATGAGGTCCCCCGTTTGTGGCCTCACTAGTTCATAGCTCCAGGTCAAAAGCGTTTACCCCTTTAAAAAAAATGGATTAAAATCATAATTAATTAAATAATAAATATTTAATTAATATTCAAAAGAGGGTTAATGATTAGATGATTAGAGATAGAAATTGAGAATTAATTTAGTTAAATAAAATAGATTATTTAAATTGAGGATTAAAATCACAATTAATTAAAATATAAATATTTAATTAACATTAGAAAATGGTTTAAATGATTAAACAATGATAGAATTGGAAATGAAATAATTAGTAAGATGATGAGGAAATATGAAATTAGAAGAATAAGATTAATTAACTTAATTAAATAATCAAAGAATTATTTAATCAATTAGACGAATAATTAGCACATGATCAATGAGACATTTTTAGGTGTCTACATTTGCCCCTCTTTGAGACAAAGTTGGAACAACGTTGTTTCGAATAAAATGAAAAAAAAAACTGCCCCAGTATGCCTTGGTAACACTGTATAGTATAAATATGCCCCCTCGAAAAAGGTAGCTGAAAAATTCGGAAATTGAAATCATATTTTTGATATCAGTATAATGAGAAATCGTGTGAAGTTTCGTGCATTTTAGAGATCGTTTGAGTAGCCTAAAAGTTGTTTGAAGTTGACAGGGACCACGGGTGTTGGAGTGGAAGAAACCCTAATTTTGAGCTATAAATAGAGAGTTTAACTTTTCATTTGCTCATTTGCGTTGTTTTGAGTTCTTGGAGATCCTTGCGAGTCTTTTGCTTTCTAGCGAGTATTTGATCATCATGGCTGGCTATAGGGCACGAGTGCACTTGTCTGACCGAGTATGTTCTTATCAGAGACCTCTGGGGATTGGCGGCATGGTATGTTTCCGAATTTTTGCTCAATTTTTTGCAATTTTTTAATTGTTTTCTAGAGATCTAGGTTTTATTCATCATGCATACGCTTGTCGATTTTCATGTATTAGTATTAAGTGCCACACAAATGCTTTAAATGTACCGCAAAAGCTTAAGTGTTACGCATAGATGCTTAGTGTTACACATTCGCTTATCTGTTTATGTATTAGTCATAAATGCTACGCATTCGTTGCAATTGTTACACATAAGCTTTTATTGTATCATAATAGTGGTAAATGTTATGCATAAGTATTAAACTTTACGCATTCGTTGTACATTGAAGTTTTTACATTGAAGTTTTTTGTCACATGCATGATCATTTTTTGTAATCGCGTTATCCGATATCTGACATTTTCAATATTTTTTGTGTGCGGGAGAATATTGGAGTGTTATAATACTAATAGAGTAGACCCAGTGGACTTGATCTTTGAGCTGATTTACTTGATGAGGAGATTGCACATATCCAACATCTAAGATTATATCATGTTTTACATTTTCCAGAGGTCACAACCAACAAGACCTTGATTACAGCGTTAGTAGAGCGGTGGCATTCCGAGACATGTACCTTTCATCTTCCTACTAGTGAGGCATCCATTACCTTAGAGGATGTTTGGCGTATACTGCATATTCCCATCCATGGTGTGAGATTTGTATATGATCATGATGATGGCGTCGCTGAACTGTGTGCCCTTTTTGAGTGTGAGGAGTAGGATTTACAAATCAGTGGTCATTATGATATCCTGTGGGCTCGATTGAACTATGATAATCTTACTATAGTACTATGCAGTATCGTAGGTGGTTTGTTGATTCCTGACAGATGAGGTCATGGCTTTTCAGTCGGATTGGGTAGAGTGCTCCATGATATGATTGTTCATTTTCGAGTATATGCTTGGGGTCCTTGTCTATTAGCCATGGTTTATTATCAGATGCACAACATTGTATACCTGGGATATTGATTGATCAATTGTAGTGTGACATTGGTTTAGAATTAGGTGTGGGAGCACATTTCTATCTTGAGGCCAGTTATTCATGTTGACTTGCAGCCTAATGAGCCCTATGCGTACATATACACACGTGGTATTAGACACAGGGATTCGGGTAACACCTTGTATTGGTGATATCAACTTGATATCTTGTAGGATTTTATTTGGAGACCATATTTAGATTGCCCTGGTTGGGCAGATGATGAACCACACTTGCCTTTCTGCATATAGCAGAGATATCTTATTGGGAGGACCGTTGAGATGCATAGGATTATTGAGATGTCTCTTCCTAGATGGGTACTTAGACAGTTTGGGGAGGTACAGGTGATACCTGTTGTTACAGTGTGCTTTGCTCGTGTTTCTCGTGAGGTTTTTGATTGGGGCATATGCATACAACCACATGTGGCAGCTGCCAAGTTTGATGCTCTTTAGGCATTACAGTGGGGTTGGAGTGCAAATGCAATAGATCCAGGGACTACTCCTGAGTATGATGCATGGTGGGCTTGACATAGGCCTATTCCACTGACTGATTCGACTGTTTTGATCACAACGTAGTAGATACAATATCCTAGACAATGACTGAGGATTGACATGTGGGAGAGGAGGGGAGATGGTAGAGGAGAGGAGGGTGGAGGGGGAGAGGAGGGTGGAGGAGATGAGGGAGGAGATGAGGATGTAGACACTAGTGGAGACATCGAGTCTATGAGAAGCAGGGATGACGATGATTATTCAGAGTCATCGAGCAGTGATGATGGGGATGATGATGATATACTGGAGCTAGAGGACGTGCTTGTTGCAGAGGGGGGAGGAGGATAGGGTGGTGATGGAGATGATGATGATCCGTAGATCCTCAGAGCGCAGATTCAGCGTCTAGAGGACGAGGTCGCTAGACAAGATGTTGAGCGGGAGGCATACCGCAAAGACTACGATGCACTAGAGACCAAGAGAGATCATCTCTAGAGGGAGAGAGATGAGGTAGTTAGGAGAGATCAGATCACCATGGATGCATATGATCAATTATTTGGATCGGTGACAGAGGCACGTAGCCAGGCAGATAGATATTTTTTTGCTGCACAAGAGGCTATTTATTATTGATAGGCTTATGAGAGAGCTACTCCTGAGGGTCAGAGGGAGCCTAGTTTTAGTGCTTTATGGGGAGAAGATCGAGTCGATCTACCTCTCAATGGACTTGCAGTGGAGGAGTCATGGGTCTACCTTGACATCCTGGGACAGAATCTAGCGAGCAGAATCCACCTGTTGACAGAGGCAGTGTCGGTTGAGATATTGAGATCATGTTATCCGAGCCTTCGGGCTTGTTTTATGATTATTGTATTCAAACACATTACCATTTTTGAGTTATATATATATGATATGCAGTTTTTGGTGGTGATCTATTATACTTTGGTTTTCATGTATGTTGTATGATGCTATGAGTTATGCGTTGCATGTCTATATGATTTATAAATGATGTTTTTATGAATGCAATGGTTTCTACATGATTTATGATGTAACGATGAATGAATGGTATAATGCTTTCTATATGATTTATGAATGCAATGGTTATTAAATGTAATTTAAATTATATGAATGCAACTTTGTTTTTGTATGATAATGCCAAAATATTCCTTTAACTCAGATGTACCTTGAAGAAATGTTAGTAAGATGAAAGAAAAAAGAGATTGATGAAAGAATAATGTTAGATGATAGAAAATGATTTAGAAAGAGATGAGAAATCCACAAACTATCAATAAACAAATGAGATGAGAATGATAATGAATGATTCACGAACTTGTGTCATTATTTATTGCACAATATATATTCATCACTGAGCCTTATTATTGAGCAATGGATCTTAGCACATCAGGGTATAAGGAACAAAGATGTAAAGATATCTCATTGAAGAAACAAACACATAGCAGACAAGGAGTGAGACCCTCCATTCTGGGAAATACACTAGGGGTCGAGGTATGTGTGGCATTCACTAGCTGAATGCTCCTATCACAAACACCCACTAGAGCAATTTCCCTAGAACTTCATTGGTTCACACCACAAACAAAAAATAAAGAAAAAGATAATACCCATCATGGCTCCTCTAGTCACTTTTGGACATCCTTGAGTAGAATAGGAACATGATTTGCCGCCAAATGATAAAAGATAAAGACTGACCTTATGCCTTCATTCTCAGTTGCTTGTTGTGATAGTTGATAATTTCTGATCTCATAAAGTTGTGGACCTCATTTAAGATTGACCTGTCTGATTTTGAGTGTATCCTCTTCTGTGTAAGACAAGATAATGATCACTTGATATGGATATGATACGATTGTTAAGACAGTTTGATTAGTTGATTTCAGATGTTTGACCGGAGAGTCGTATCCTTTGTTAACTTCGTGCAAAGTGTTTGTTGGATATCTGCTAGGGTATTTGTTTCTTGTGAGACATTTTATTGCAAGTTTTTTGATTGATTTTTGATTGTTTTTGGATTTTGTGGATTGATATTTGAATGTTTTTGGTTGATTTTTTCAAGACATTTTCTGAATGTTTTTTTGTATTTTTTCAGGACATCATAAGATGTTTTTGGTATGATTTTTCAGGACTTTTTTTTAATGTTTTTGGTTGATTTTTCAGGACATTTTTCGCTATTTTTGGATTTTATGTTTTTCACTATTTTTTAATTTTCATGTTTTTCGCCGTTTTTTATTTTTGGAAGATTTTCCAATGTTTTTGGATTTTGTGTTTTTCAATGTTTTTGAATTTTTTCAAGACTTTTTTTTATGATTTTTTATGATTTTTTCAGGACTTTATATGATTTTTAGAATTTTTTCAGATATGCCCCTAGTGTGCAAACCTATATGACATGATGATCTGCAGAATACATGTGGGGACAATGAATTTTTGACATGACCTATGTTAATGCAATATAAATGATGAAGATGCACTTCTTACTCGAACAAGGATGATTGTGTTTGTTTAGCATTTCGTAATACACCAATTGAATTGAAGGTACAAAACATTTAGTAGATAAGCGATCAATCGATCCTTAAGGTCCCTTGGAACATCCAAATTAACACACTTAGTGACTAGGATTTACAAATGGAGATGCAGAAAAATTCCCCATTGGTTCTTGAAACTTTGATCTTCTTTTGCCCATGTGTGTGCATATGAGTTAATTCCTACTCGTGTTCATTAAATATCCTTAGCATCCTATATGACTAGCTACATGGATTATCCTAACTTCAAAAGCATCCCGAATAGAGCTTCACTGCCAACAAGCTTTTAGAGCTCTAATGAGGTTATAGATTGTAATTTCTCAAATATTGCTCCATTGCCAGCACACGTTCATAGCCCTAATGGAGTTACTCACATGTTCCCATAGTCAAGCTTTTTGTTGCACTTTGTATGCGTGATATTTCAATGATATATCATTGCTCTTTTGCCTTGAGATGGATATTTGGCATAACACTTTTTCTTTTATATTTTCTTTCCTTGATTTGTAAGTAATGAAACCTACTTGGGTGTGACAATTACAACGATACTTAAGTTGAATTTTAGATTTTTTACTAGTCATATGATAAACTAGGTGTCTAGAATGAATTAGAGATTTTTTAATGTGTTTGAGATATAGCAATTGATAGATTTTGGGTTAACAAGTCTCAAATAGTGAAATCACTACCCAACCATAAGTAAAACATCGTCACAGGGTAATGTTGAAAATGAATGACCTTAGGACCTCAAAGACTTCATGTTCGAATATTTAAGAAAGGATATGACCCTTGTTTCTCTTGAATGCAAACAGATGATAAACTTGGACAATTGCCTTGTTTTATTGATGTTGCTATATGCAAATGCAAAATTTTTGTGAATGCGATGCATTTGAAAAGGAAACTATATGTGATGTAGTGCTTTGAATAAAATGATATGCAATGTGGAAAGTAAAATCTAAACTAACCCAACCCTTAGATATAATATCGTTTAAGATGCATGCTATTCATAGGGTCAGGGAGTGGATCTCCCTCCATGGTAGCCAAATTGTATGCTCCATTTCCTATAACCCATGTTAAGATAAAAGGACCTAGCCAATTAAGTTCAAACTTCCCTGGCATTTCTCATTCTGCTAGGTTCCTTTGGTTCTCCTTGAGAACTAGATCTCCCAATTCCTTGGCCTTAATAGTTTATTGTAATTCCTTCTCAATCTGTTCTGGTAACCTTGCAAATGATTTAAATTAGTTTGTCGCTTTTCATCGAGCATTTCAAGCTCTTGTAATCTTGAAACTCGATAATCTTCCTTTGATATGATGTTTTTTAAGGAGACTCTTAAAGACGGTAGTTCTATTTCAATAGGTAGTATTGCTTCTGTACCATAGACCAAGGAATATGGTGTTGCTCCTGTAGGGGTACGTACTCCTGTTCTATAAGCCCAAAGAGCGGGATTAACTGGAGATGCCAGTCCCTACCTGCGTCAGTGACAACTTTCTTTAGGATCTTCAATATTGTCTTGTTTGTTGCCTTTGCTTGTCCATTGCTTTGCGGATAATATGGTGTTGCAAATCTCTGTTGTATTTAAAAATGTTCACACAATTCTCTCATTTCTTGATTTTTGAATGGACATCCATTGTCTGTCACTATGCACATTGGAATCCCACACTGACAGATAATGTAATTAAGCATGAAGTTTTCTATTTTCTTACCAATGGTGTATGTAAGGGGAATTGCCTCGACCCATTTAGTAAAATACTCAATAGTTGTTAAGATGAATTTGTGCCCATTGGAAGAAGTAGGATTAACTTTACCAACTAGATCTAACCCCCATTGTGAAAATGGCCATGGTGATGTAATAGGTTGAAGATCTTGTGCCAGTGCATGAATGAGGTCTCCATGCATTTTACATTGTTTACATTTTTGTACATATTTATTGGCATCCTTTTCCATAGTTGGCCAATAGGATCCATTTCTTAACAATTTCTTTGATAGTGGCGGACCACTTTGATGAGCCCCACAAATTCCATCGTGTACCTCCTTTAGGGCAAGTTGTGCTTCTTTTTCATCAAGACATCAGAGAAGGGTTCCATCAAAGCCCTTTCTATACAATGTGTTAGCAATAATAATGTATCTGGATGCCTGACGAATAAGAGTTTTCTTTTGATTTCTAGACAAATTAGGAGACATATACTGAGTATGTAAGTATGTGTATATCTCATTATACCATGGGGATTTCGAACCCACAATTACACATACATATTCTGATGAGGGAATCTCATATGCCAGTATCATCAATTGTTCTACAATAAACTCAAACTGAGTTTCATTATTAGGCATATTTAGTAGAGATCCTACTGTAGCCATGGCGTCAGCTGCCTTGTTCTATATCCTTGGAATCTGTTCAAAAGTGATATTACTGAAATGTTCTTTGTAATCTTCTACCATTTGTTTATAAGGCAACAATTTATCATCTTTTGTGTTATAGTCATCATTGACTTGATTGACAATCAGTTGTGAGTCATCATAGACTTGCAATTATTTTATACTCCACTGTACAACAGTGCGAAGTCCTATGATGAGAGCTTCATATTCAACAATATTGTTCGTACAGGGAAAATTTATTCTAAATGACTTAGGAATAGAATCACCTTGAGGGGTGATGAAAAGAATGCCAACTCCAACTCCATGATTTGTATAAGACCCATCAAAGTATAATTTCCACATGGTAGATGTTGTTAATGTAAACACAGATTCATCAAGAAAGTCTATTAGTAGCGGGTGATTATCTTGCAAGGGAGCCTCTGCTAGCTGATTTGCTATAATATGCCCTTTGATTGCCTTTCTGTCCACATACTCTATATCAAACTCACTTAAAATCATGACCCACTTATCCAATCTTCCAGTGGCTTTGCTTAAAAAATATTTGAGTGGATCAAAATGTGCTATGAGTTGGACTTTGTGACTCGACATATAATGTCTAAGTTTTTTAGATGCGAAGATCACTGCTAGACATGCTCGTTCTATAAGAGTGTAATTAAGCTCATATCCAATTAGGGTTATACTTATATAGTATATTTCTCTTTCCTTTCCTTGATCATCATGTTGTGCCAACAAGGCTCCTAAAGATGAGTTTGTTGCTGATATATATAGTAATAGGGGCTTTCCTTGAGTAGGTGGAACTAATACTAGAGTATTCAAAAGATAATCTTTTAAAGCTTGAAAATATTTGTGGCACTATTTTGTCCATTTGAAGGTAACTCATTTTTTGAGTAAATACTAGAATGGATGACATTTATCTGCTAGCTATGCTATGAACCTCCTTATAGATTGTAGTCTTCCTTGTAACCCTTTTAACTGCTTAAGTGTTGATGGAGGTTGCATATCCATGATTTCTTTGACTTTTGCAAGATCTACTTCAATTCCTTTGTTAGACACAGTAAATCCTAAAAGTTTGCCTGTTGTTACACCAAACACACACTTTTGGGGGTTTAGCCTGACATTGTACTACTCTAATCAATCAAATATCTTTGCAAGGACTTCAAGGTGACCTTCTCTTGTCTGTGATTTAGCCAGTAGATCGTCCACATAATCTTCCATGATATTGTGGATCATGTCATGAAATAGTGTCGTCATAGCCCTTTGATATGTTTCTCGTACATTCTTAAGACCAAACGATATGACGTTCTAGCAGTATGTTCCCCATGGATAGGTAAATATCATCTTGTGTTGATCTTCTGGTGCAATTCTGATCTAGTTATATCCTAAGAAGCCATCCATTAATGAAAGAATTTCATTCCCCATCGTCAAGTCAACTATCATGTCTATATTGGGTAATGGGAAATCATCCTTAGGACATGCTTTGTTTAGATCTCGAAAGTCAGTACAGATTCTTATGCCCCTAGTGGGCTTAGTCATAGGTACTAGATTGGATATCCATTCTGCATAGTCAATAGGTTGAATGAAACCCACATACAGAAGCTTTTGAAGTTATATTTTGACCAGTAATGCAATCTGTGGATGCATCTTTCTTAGATTTTGTTTGTATGATTTAATTATTGCTAGCAATGGTAAATGATGTAACACCAAATCTGGATCTAGGCCTGGCATATCTGCATAGGACCAAGCGAAATTGATAGGATGTTGTTTGAAAACCTATATGAACTTGCCCTTTTCTTCCTGGTTCAATGATTTTTCTAAGTGGATATTATGTACAACTTCTCCTTCTGCTATATTGACTTCCTCAGTTTTTTCTATGAGTAATGTTGAATTCTCTTTTTCAATAGGGAGGTTTGTCTAACTCACTCTTGCCATTGTGATCGCTTTGATCCATATCTTCTATCACAGAGGCACTTGCCTCTCCAAAGTATGTTGTTCTATCCAGGTCTACAACAAATCCTTCCTTGTGATCACCTTGTGGAAACCCTTCTCTAGCACCAAGGAATTCTGCAATAGCTTCATCGTTCTTAAACCAATCTAGAGTTAGTTTTCCTTCTCATCCCCAATCAATCAAATGTGAGTGTACAAGGGGTAATTCATTGGTCCCTTCTGTTGTAACAGATTCTGATAACATGCATACCTAGTTATTTGAGTGACCCGGTATATTTTCATCATCTATAGGTGATTTGTGATACTCTATCATGTCAATTGTTCATGGGCTAGAATCAGTATCAGATAGGAATTCATAGTCATGAGAATTTGTCTTACTTTCTATTTATGTTTCAGCTTTTGAGGTTGTATCACTTATCTCCTCTTGTTCTTGCATTTGATTTTTTGGTAGATTTGTGGGCCTTGTTTGTATGGGGGTCACCCTTCTTAAACCTTGTATAAGTCATTGTAGTCTTTCTTCATTTGATTCATTAGGTGGAGATTGAGTTGTTTCCCTTGGAAAAAGTATTGACAACAACCAAGGATTACGCTCATTTATTGGTGATAAGCCTATGTCTGTTACCGTATTTGCTTGTGTGGATGTTTCAGATACTGTATTGTTGGGTGACTCGGTGCTAGGTTCTTGAAGAAGTTGTCTCATATCTTCACCATCTGATTCCGTACTAGGCGATGTTGGTACTTTCTTGCTTGTCTGAGATGAAGAGGGAAATACTCGTGTTGACAACTAACTTTGAGATATGTACTCTAATGGTAGCCTTAGTCTGTTTAGTATATCTAGTGTCCATTGTCTTGCTTCCATTATAATTGGTACATGTTTATATCCTAACCCTTGATTCTTTGGATTTTCATTTGGTACAACGGGTCCTAATCTTCCTTGCCTTTGTAATCCCAAGCTTGTGGTACCATCATACCCATGTTGTTGTAGCATCTTGAATCCGTTGCCATATTGATCTAAAGGTAACCTGGGTATTGTCATGTCATCTTCTTCTCTATCTATCCAGTGATTGACATCTTCATTCAAAGATTATTCTTGTAAATCTCCCCACCTAATTGAAGAGCATGAATCTGAATATCTGACTATTTATTTTCCTTTATCTTGTTTCATTATTGTGTTTTGAGGCTTCCCAAAAGACCGAGGAGAAAGAGATAATGGTTTTCCATTTGAGGTACTTGAAATAGAGTATTCCCCACAACCAATATCTTTAATCTGCAAAGAATATGTTGTAGGCGCATTCTTTTGTATTTCTATGATTGTTAATGACTCCATTTGTGTAGTGAGGGGTGCTACTTGATTAATGGGTACCTAGTTATCTACACTTGCCTTTAAGTGATTACAGTGTTGGAATGGATTTGGATCACCCTTTATGGTGATTTCAATACCATTGTATGGGAATTTGACACATGGATGAAATGTTGATGGTATAGCTTGCATGATATGAATCCATGGGCGGCCCAATAACATGTTGTATCCTAGTTCTCTATCCAACACTTGAAAAGTAACCTCTGTTGTTATAGGTCCTACTTGCACTGGTAGCATAACTATACTTTTTGAAGGATGCTCTTCATCATCATATGCTTTGATGTTTATTCTTTTTGGACGATCAATATGAAGCTCAGAATATCCCAATGCCTTAACCAACTTTAATGTACAAATGTTGAGACCGACTCCTCCATCTATAAGTACTCTTCTGATTCTTCTCTTATGTATGTAAGCTTCTAGATGTAGTGGGTCATTAAGGGGAAGTCTATCACTGGGAATATCTTGTTCTATGAACACAATACAAGTATCATTTGCCAAATTACCCACCATGGATTGGAAGGCATTTTCATCTATATCTCTGTCAACTACTGAATCTTCAAGTGATTTGTCCAAGATAGTTTTATAAGTTGGTGATATATGCAATAGTTCAAAGAGTAATATATGTGTCGGGGCTTTCTTGAGTTGCTCAACAATATTATAGGTCCCTACTACTGGTGGTAGGTTTGATGGTACTCCTTGTAAAGTTACTTTAGATTTGTGAGTAACTACTACATAGTCTCTGTCTTTGGGAGTTATTGTGATTGTAGCCATTGTATCATCTCTTGTGAAGGAATTGTCTATAACATATGTTGTGTTATCAAGGTTTATTTCATATCCCTTCCTATAGTCATCATGTGCAAGTCTGACATCCATGATATGTGCTATAATTTCATCTTCAAACCATCCCAAATGAAAAGGTTCTTCATGCCCCTAGTCCATAAGACAAAGATTCTTGTCTTCATCATATTTCGGTGCTTTTGACAGCATGCAAATTTGGTTATCATCATTGTAAGTGTCTTGATATTGCTCATCATTATCGAGTGCTTCTTGTGAATCATCATTTACTACATCTCCTGAGCTAATGGCATGAATAGTATAGTCATATGAGACTTTTGTGTAGTTAGTTGTGTTGTCTTGTGTTCCCGATGTAGATGCCTTCCCTTTATCATGTTTGACAAATGGATCCTTAAAGATGATATAATTCGTATTTGCTGAAGTTTTGTTGGTGTCAATCGTGATGTCACCTTGATCGATCATATCTTGGATTAAGTTTTTCAATTTATAGCAACTTGCAGTTTTGTGACCTTTAGTATGATGATATTCACATAAATCACTATCATTCCACCATGTAGGTTTGAAAGGACTTGGTTCATAAAATCTTACTTCTAACAAAGTGATCATGTTTGTTTGTATCAACTTTTTTAATGTTGATTCAATAGGTTCCCCTAGAGGTGTGTAATTCCTTTTTGGAGCATTTACCCTTGGGAATTTTGTGTTCATAGTTTGTGCAATGTTTACATTGGTCGATACAATGTTATTCTCTATATGTGGACTCATAGATTGACTTGGACTTTGTAAAGACAAAATTGGTTGAGTTCTATTCACTATATGAGCGTCTACAACATCATTGTTGGTCACATTTTTATTTTTTGACCAAAATTTAGATTTATCATTGTTGTTATTATTGCCATATTTTATGAGACCTTGTTCTACTAGTCCTTTCTCACACTTTAGGGCCTTTTCAATGATTTGTTTAGATGTGGTCAAACATTTCATTTGTATCAGGTACTTGATTTTAGGGATTAAGTTTTGTGTGAACATGTCAACTTGCTCTATTTCTAGAATAATAGTCTTGCATCTCCTATAGAGAGCTCTCCATCTTTGTATGAAGGATGCGAATGTTTCATTCTCATATTGTTTTGCGACACATAAGTCCATCAAAGTGACTAGGGTTTCAATGTTATGCGAGAAGCTAGCAATGAAATGTTCAGCTAATTCACCTCATGATGGGATAGTTGGTGGTAGATGTGAAAACCACTCCAAGGCTGAGCCTCCCAGATTTTTAGGAAACAGTCTCATTAGATAAGTGTCTTCAGTTGCAACCTCTATACATGCCATAAAAAACTCTTTGATGTGATCTCTAGGATCACCTTTCCCTCAATATCTGTTAAATTTTAGTGTTTCAAAATGTGGTGGAAATGGCGACATGTATAATGTGTGATCAAAAGGATAAGGATGTAAGTCCTGCATTGTGTAGCTCTTTTTATCATTACCGGTTTGCATAGTTTTCATCTATTGTTGTAGATTATGTATTTGTTGGGACAAAATATCTGTTTGAGTTAGGGGTACACTTTGCGCATGTATATTTCTCACAAAAGGATTCATGGTAGTATAACTAGGAGGTTGTTGAAGGTACCATAATTATAATTCCGTGTGTTATGAGTTCCACTAGGTACTATGAAATAAGTGATATGTGAACCCATGTTTGACTGGGTTGTACTCATTGTATTAGCGGAACCTGGATTCGTATTTTGATGACTGCATGTAGATCTTATGGAATAGGAAATGGGAGGTTGAGTCACACTTTTTGTATGAGGAACTTGTGTTTGAATAGGTATTGAGACACTTGACATTATCGGTATAGCCTGTGTTGATGTGCTAATGTTTATTGTTGAGGATGATGCACTTGATTGAGAATTCGCGTTTGAAATGACATTTGTTTATATAGATGATGTTGGTGCATTCTGAGGAAAACTTGAGGTCATCGATTGCATTTGTGTCATATGTGGTATTTGACTGCTATTTGGACCCAAAGTATTTCCTAGTGGTAAGATTTTTGTGATATCAAAATCTTTAGGTAATTTGGCCCCATTTTGTAATAACAACGAGAGATATTTGTCCCTATCATTATGTATAAGAGCGTCTAATATCATAAGGACATGTGGGTCCCGTTGAGCTGATTCAATCTCTTCGCGTGTTAAATTTTGTTGTAGTTCATGTATTGTGGGTATTGCCTAAGGGTTTGAATGTTGACTACTTGATATGTCCATGTTCCAATTTGGATTTACTGATAGGTCACTATTTGGGTCCATCTTACTTTTGCCTTTTGTGACCTTGTGATGGGCATTTAAGACTTATATATGAGGATGGTTTAGAACCTAATGCAATACAACAATAATGAAAGATTCTAGACCTAAATATGGAATACGAAACACTAGACCAGACTCTCTATTGAGGATATTGATGTGAGACTTGTTGAGTATTTTGAGATTTTTGCAATGCAAGTTTTTCAAGCTCTTCTCTTAGAAGTTTTGCAACTATTTCTCTATCAGTTCTATGGGCAATTTTATACTCTCTATTTAGCTCGTACTCGACTCCTATATAATGAGGAACATTTCTCTTTAATTACCAGGCCAAGTTACCTAAACTGTCAATGATTTCTCATTGACTACTGTTTGGCACTAGATTAGGTTGCTCGAAGGGGAGTAAACCATCACCTGAGAGACCCATTAAGACACATGCTATGAATTTCTATGATGATTATGCAAATGATGATGGACTAAGACAGATGTATATGAGGTCTAGACAAGGACTAAATCTAAGGACGCATATGAGGATGATAATGAGGACTTATGCAAATTCTAAGGATGATAATAAGGATGTAAATGAGGACTTATGCAACTTCGAAGGATGATAATAAGGATGTAAATGAGGACTTATGCAACTTCGAAGGATGATAATAAGGATGTAAATGAGGACTTATGCAACTTCTAAGGACGATAATAAGGAAGCAAATAAGGACTTATGCAACTTCTAAGGATGTAAATGAGGACCTATGCAACTTCTAAGGATGATAATCAGGACGTAAATGAGGACTGTGCAAGGACTATGCAAGTTCTAAGGATGATAATAAGGACGTAAATGAGGACTATGCAAGGACTATGCAAGTTCTAAGGATGATAATAAGGATGTAAATGAGGACTATGCAAGGACTATGCAAGTTCTAAGGATGATAATAAGGATGTAAATGAGGAATATGCAAGGAATATGTAAGGACTAAGGATGATAATAAGGATGCAAATGAGGACTATGAGGACTATGAGGACTATGCAAGGACTATGCAAAGACTGCCTATGGTCACAAGTATGTAAAATTTTGAGTTTGTAGGATTATCTGACGTTTCAAGATGGACTTTGTTTTCAGTAATTCTATGTGTAGGACAAGTTTGTTGTTTTCCAAACCTACGAAAAGTTGTTTGAAGATAGGTATAGCTGACTGAACTGTGTTCTGACCAACTCTAAGAATTCAAAGATACATAAGATAGGGCCTGAAATAGCCCAAAAATTGACTCAATACTGGTTTGGTACAATGATACATATAAAAGCACAAAATACAATCTTAGGTTGGAAAGTGGACACCATTTAATGAGGCCCCCACAACAAAATACTGAAACAAGATGAATAGATATAGAGTCTGGATGCACTGGCTCCACTCCACGATACACACTTCTTGGGCATGCCAGTTTCTCTTACCCCAAATATCTAAAGATCTTATCACCGAGGGATTTCTGTCTCATAATGCAAGGTACATGAGGGGTATCTATGGGGTATGATCCGCACTCCCATAATCACTAAATGTAGGATTTGGGCTACTAAGTTGGTTCTTATTGTAAAATTTTGAGGGGTCCCGATCCAATGATGGATTCTCAGAGCAAGCCACTTAAGACTTCAGTTGAGCTTATTAGTGCAGGGAAGGCCCCCACATACGTCGAATTCACTCAACACTCTAGCCACTTGACCAGTATATTAAATAGCGGCTTGAAAAACCCGCTCGCAAGTATGCTGGGAGAGATGATATCCCCAACACATCCCAATTCAAAGTACCTTTGTGGGGTGATAAAATCACCAGTCAAAGATACCCCTCACTACTAAAATGAAAAAAATGGGTGTTGTTATCACCTTCTCCCTTTCTCCCAAGACCCCGAAGGCGGGTGGAAAGGTAGTTGATGCAACTGTAGGTCCACCCCAAACATAATAAAAAGTTCTTTCCCTTAAGAAAAAAAAGAAATGTGAGTTATTCTATTGAGCAACCTGATTCACGTTCATTTTAAAACCCAAATTTAGGTGTGAGATACGCATGTGCATGTCAATTTTAAACACCACACTGAAATGTGAATGCATGCATGTCAATTTTAACCATTGTTTATTTTAAGCCCAAAATTGAAGTGTGAGAGCATGAGTGTTTATTATTTAGTAATAATTCGATCCTCTTTGTAAATTCACCACATGTTGCAAACAAATAATCAGTAACCCAATAAAACCCACATAAAATAGAAAACTAAACTATAAAAAACATGAATGTGTAATGATACCTGATCGATTGTGTGATCCTATATGATCGACTGTGTAAATCTGATAGAGTGATTGCGTGATTCTAACAGAGAGATTGCGTGATCCTAACAGAGCGATTGCGTGATCTATAAACATACCAAACAAAAAATAAAAAAGGAAGCTAATTTTGATCTGGAACCTGCAAAACAGATTGTGATGCCCTAGCAAGATCTCTCATCATCCACTCTATGTTAAGAAAATTATATTTTACTCTATACGAGAGAACTAGGCTGTTGTATCTGTCAATGGTTGGTTGGCCCTCTAGATCTCGTATCTTCTTTTCTTCCTTTAGGATTTGCTGATAGTGTATGGCTTGTCTTCTTTGTTCTTCGTCCTCCTTGCACATGAAATTTTGAATTGTACCTTACGTGCCATAAAATATCATAATAAAGCATGCAATAAATGTAAACCGTATTCAAATTTACCCAGTTTCATACAGAATTTAATAGAATAGAGAGCAGGAAACAAGAAATAGAAAATAAACAGACACAGAAATAACCCTGATGAATGCGTGACAACATATGAGCGAATGCGTGACAGAGTAAAGGTTTTTGCGGGATGGGTTCCGCACGAATGGGTGACCCTTTGTGATCGATTGCGTGAGCCTGTCTATGCAATTGTGTGATGATGTAAACACGATTGCGTGATTCGAAATTTGTTCTGCAATCCATACAAACCTGCAAAAAAATTTAAAATTTCGTACGATCTGCAAAATCACACAGAAGAAAAAGAAGGTTAAATTGTTGTTAGTTCACGTCGGGTTCACCAAAATGTTGTATGCTAAAATTCATCAAATGTAATCAACTAGGAATGAAAGGGAAATCATGAATCCCTATCCTAATTGGAATTCAAACAAATAGACAATGGAATAATGCAAAACAAGCAAGAAATAGGAATATAAAGTTTATCAATCAAAATCCCCTATTCCAAGACTGCATATAGCTTCCATTGCTCTTCTCCTCTTTGTGGTATGGTGGCTCTCAGATATCATGCTGGCAACCTGCAAATGACACAAAGATTCAAAGTTCATGATTATTAAGAATGGAGATTGAATGCTCAATTTATAGATAATTGGAGAGGAATTGAATGAGAGGTGGAACATATTGATCAAGAGGTGGAATTCAGGTGAGCTCACATGCTGATTGATAGTTAAATTGTTGAATTGGAGGTGAAACAAAATAGATTGAATAGATTAATTGAGTCAACTGATTGAGAAAAAGCTGTCTGAAGGATGAAAAAGGGTGATTGGAGGAAATAAAGAGGAGGAGATAGTTAACTAATTGAAAGCTGATTGAGAGCTTTATTTAGAAAAGCTAACTAAAAGATAGAAATAGAGATTGAAGAGATAATTGAATTAATTAATTTAGCATGTGCTTGCACTTTGACTTGATTTTCAATTTAATTTTTGCACGAGATTTAATTCAAATATTGAAAAATAAATTCAATTTGTTATTTGAATATATTTAGAATTTGACTTTGAAATTCAATTTGATTTTTGAAATCATGCACATGTATTTGAAATTGGAAGAAATTAGAAATTAAATTAAATTAGAAGAAATATGAAATTAGTTAACTTAATTAAATGAAATTAGAAGAATTAATTAAATGAAATTAGCATTTGGGGAATTGGAACTTGAATTAGAAGAATTAATTAACTAATTAAATAATTTAAAGAAACTATTTAATTATTTAGAAATAGACTTTAATTAAATAATAAAGATTATTTAAATTAAAGGATTAAAATCACAATTAATTAAATAATTAATATTCAGAAGAGAGATAATGATTAGATGATTAGAGATAGAAATTGAGAATTAATATATTTAAATAATAAAGATTATTTAAATTGAGGATTAAAATCATAATTAATTAAATAATAAATATTTAATTAACGTTAGAAAATGGTTTAAATGATTAAACAATAATAGAATTGGAAATGAAATAATTAGTAAGATGATGAGGAAATATGAAATTGGAAGAATAAGATTAATTAACTTAATTAAATAATCAAAGAATTATTTAATCAATTAGACGAATAATTAGCACATGATCAATGAGACATTTTTAAGTGTCTACACATATTATTACTAATAATATTCTATTCTATTTATTTATTTTAGATAAAATAAAATAATAGATTTATCATTATTATTCATTATGATGGTATCTACAATTTAAGAATTGTTTTTTATAATAATATTCATATCACTATTCTACTTGCAAGCAACTAGTCTCCTTAAAAATAATATTTGCAAGCAACTAGTCTCCTTAAAATTATTAGCATTATTATTCATGGTAGTGTTAATTATTAACTTATTTACTTTTTCCTTTTTTAATCCTCATTAGTGTTTTAATATTATTTCCTCATTAGTAAAATTTATTTTCCACTAGCTCTTAATTTAATGACAATGATAATGAGTTTAAACTCAATGCTCCATTTATACAAGTTATTATATTGATATTTGATTTTAGTCTTCTCTCTCACACATGTATGTAGGTATGTATGTATGTATATAATACACACACACACGCACATGCACATACACATACATTGTAGACACTAAAAAATGGTCAATGTATGTGTCTCCTATTTTTTAAATAAATAAATTTAATAATTTATTTATTTGTCCCCTTTGTCTATTAATTAAATAAATTCATTTTATTTAATTAACTAATTCATAAATATGAACAATAAATTAATAAATTATTTTTATTAATTTATCATATTTATCTTCCTCCAAAATAAAGATAATTAATAAATTTTATTTATTAATTCATCTTTATCTGTTTTTTGTGAGGAGATAATTAATATATCTTGTTTATTAATAATCTCTATTTAACTTCTCATGTGATGATATTTCCTGCTTTTCTTAATTTTTTATTCTTTGTTTTATCCTCTTTTATGAAAATATTTAATGATTTTTAATTATTAAATCTTTTCTTAAAATCCTTCTAATTTTCAAATTTGGAAACTAATATCTTTCCTTGATTTTCCAAAATTAATCTTTTTGGCAATATCTCTTTAATTTTAATTTTTAAATTCAAAAATGAGGTATGCATCTTCAAACATCTATTTTTTTGTGAGGAGATATTAAATAAATCTTATTTATTAATTATCTTTATTTATCATCTCATAAGAGGATATTCTCAATCAGGTTCATCCATCTAACTAAAAATCTTTTCAATCTTAGCCATCCAATCAATCTCAAATTTTCTATAAATTGAGCTGTCATTGCTCATTTTTAACAACCACGCTTCTAGTATCCTTACGATGTCCAATTTGCTATCATTTTGTCATTATCTTGCTTGCATAGCACTTGCTTTATAGGTGAGATCCACAATAATTTGAAGGAGAAAGAAGAACAATGAAGGTCAATGAAGGGAACACCTGCATATGGTTTGCATTTATTCTGAATGTTTTATCTTCATTCCTTTATTGAATGTGTTAGGAGTATTTTTATAGCATTTTAGATTTCGTGGTTGGCTTAATTTATGCTTTGATGCATTTGTGAAAGCAATATTTCATCACACTAATCATTCTCAACTTCTCACTTGCATTTCTTCTAGCTAGCATTTCTTCGATCCCATCAATTATTCTATCTCTTCATCAAATCAATCATTATCATGCTATCTATTACAATGATGCATAATCATCAGAGCAATAATATGAAGTGTAAAAACCCAAGGTTGGCCAAACCTAGAGTAAACACCATCAAACTCTAAAACCATGCTTCCAAAACCCAAGAACAGGTGCCAACTAAATAGAATGAAGATAAGGACATTATCAACTTAACTCCAAAACCACAACACCATAAACCATAATGCAGAGAAACGTGGAGCCTCCATTTCATACAAAAAAATTGTCAAACACTATCAAGCATACTGGTAAACACAACTTCCTTAGCACAACAATCAGGAGCACAAAATCTAGAATATAAAATCTCTAAGCATTGCTAAACAACATATCCAAATTGCATGAATAGATGTACAATATAGAAGATATGCGGAGCAAAACTCTTCGCACAACTCCATAAAGAACTCAACATCAATTTGTTGGCATTTGCATGAGGATTGCATTAATGATATGTTATGTTGTCATTGATGTCAATTAACTGGTAATGATATTGTTGATATTGTTGTAATATTGTTTCATAACCGGTAGGAAGAATTTGTGGAGTGAACCGGTATTACTATATATTGGAGAGTTGAACCGCTAACTGGTAAACCCTACATGTTATTTTTTATAAACCCTAATCAATTAAGCTTGGTGAATTGGTTATATTAGTTTATGATTTGATGATGAGTGGAAATGATTATGACACGTATGATTATTGTATGAAGACAATTTCAAGTGATTTTGGCGAGTTGTTGTAATGGTTTTTGTCTAGGGAATGAGAAAGTATATTGCATATAATGCAAAGCATGTGATGAGTTACTAAGTTTGATGAAGTGGTGATCAAGGAGCGATCAAGGTTTTCTTAATTGATGTGCAACGATTTCTATGTAATCCAACGGTCATACTTGAACTGAATTGTTTGTAATCTCTATGAGAATCAGGTTTTTGTTGTGTTACCAACCTAATTGATTTGTTTATAAGGTTGATGAAGTTTTTTAGTTAAGAGTTGGCAAAGATCAGTTGAGTGTGTGGTTGCCGAATTGGATGATGTATCTATAGTTTGAGTAAAGGTAGACAGGAGCATGAAAAGGATCTGATAAAGCAAGTGTAGTGCTATTCAGACAGATCAACAAACTTCTGTTGTTTTCTAACAATTACAACAAAATTGAAATCCCCTAACTGGGTAAGCTCTAACAAGCTTGGTGCTATTCAAATCCTCTAACAAGGTGATCCATTAGCTTGGATTTTCAAATCCTCTATCGAGGTTACTCCTTACAGGGTATTGCTTCTAACAAGGCATTGCAGTCAATCCCTTAACTGGGTGGTTCCTAACATGATCAGTTCTTGACATGACTTTTGTAAAGCTTTAACAGGATAGGCTCCTAACAAGGCGAACTTCAGAAGAGTTCAGATAGTTATCTTGTGAGTCTCATCTCACTGTGGTTTTTTCCATTTGGGTTTCCACATCAAAAATATTTGTGTCAAGTGGTGAATGTTTTTGTGGTTATGTTCTTATGGTTGATTTACTTAACTACTTAACTACTTTGATAAGTTATGATAACCAGAAGCATTGAGAAATGAAGTCTATTGACATATGAAAAAAGCATTTGGATGTTTATGAGTTTGAAGTTGTTTACTGTTAATTTGTTGTAATAGTCAAATGTTTTATCTTATGAGTTTTTATCTTGACAATGGTATTACATTGATAGTTCTAAGTTTACTTTAAGAGATTGATTTTTGAGATTTGTGAAGTTTGTTTCAGTTTTTCTATCTACTGATTCACACCCCCCTCTCAGTAGTTGACCGGATACTTATTCTTTCATCACACCATCAATTGGTATCAAAGCATATCAGGTCCTCTAAGGTCTAAGCCTAATAGCTTGAGGTAAAGATCTTGCAGATGATGATGAAGAAGGAAGGTCCAAAGTTTAATAGAGAGAACTATAAGATATGGAGTGACAAAATGAAAATTTATATCAAGAGTCTGGGAAGCCAGTATTGGGAACATGTCAATACTAAATATGTTGCACCTACTTGGATGTTGACTGATGATCAGAAGAAAGAGAAACAAGAAAATCATCAAGCATTAGAGGCCATTATCAATTCTTTGTCCGATGCAGAGTATGTAGATGTTCATGGTCTAGAGACTGCATATGAGGTACAAAAAAAACTTGAAGAGATTTATAGTGGTGATGAACATGTTAAGATTTCTAAAGAAGAGAGTCTAAGAGGAAAGTTTGATGACATGCAGATGGCTGAAGGTGAGAATATCTAGCAATATGGTCAAAGGATAAAGGAGATAGTCGGTGAAATTAAGAGTGCAGGAGGTAAAGTGGAAGATGCTGCAGTGATCAGTAAGGTACTGAGAACCCTACTACCGGTCTACGCTATCTGAGTTGCAGCCATTCAGGAGCTAAAGTCCATTGACAAAACTAAGGTAACTGTTGACACCTTCATTGGCAAGCTTACTGCTTTTGAATTAAATAGTTATGATGGTAGTGTACAGAAATCCGAGTCTGCATTTAGAGATTTTGTTTCTAATCCATCTGTGAGGAAAAATAGAGATGCCAGGCATAGTTATGAATCCAGATCCAACAGAGAAGCTAATGATGAAGACAATTTAGTTGATCTTGAAATATAGTTGGTGAAGTGGTTGCCTAAAGGTACATGTAAATATAGAGGTAAATTACCTTTGAAATGTTTTGCATGCAACAAGATTGGACACATAGCTGCTAACTATCCTAATGGTGATAATGAGCACAAATGAGAGAAATTCAAGAAGTATAAGGGTAAAGAAAAAATAGATTGTCTTATTATTGTTGATGGTTGTATCACTGATGAGGAATATGATGGTGATGCTAATGAAGACATTGTGTTTGTAGCCATTAAAGAAGAGATATCAGACCATAAGGCATTAGTATCCAGGATGGATAACTCAGATGATTGGATCATTGATAGTGGTTGTTCACATCACATGACTGGTGATCGGAGCAAATTTATTTCTTTGAAGGAATTTGAAGGCGGAGTTGTAAGATTTGTTAATGACTCACCCTGCATTGTTAAAGCTAAGGGAACTATTTCTCTTAATGGAAAGAGCAGTGCAGATGATGTCTACTGGGTTGAAGGTTTAAAGCACAATCCTTTGAACTAATTACAACTGGGAAGCAAACTAAAGGTAACCTATTTCACCTTTATCCTAAAGTCAACAACTGTTTAATTGCAAAGATAGATGATAGTTGGCTTTGGCATAGGAGATTTTGTCATATAAACTTTGATAAAATTGTTAAAGTGAGTAAGTCCAAGACAGTGAGAGGTTTGCCTCAATTGGACAAACTGGTTAATGCTCTATGTAAGGAATGTCAGTTGGGAAAGATGACATCCTCAACTTTCAAGAGAAAATCTTTTTCAGTGGAACATTTGTTAGATTTGGTTCATACAGATCTTTGTGGACCAATAAGGACAAAAAGTATTCAAGGTGATAGATATTTTATGATCTTCACTGATGATTGCTCAAGGATGATGTGGGTCACATTCTTGAAGGATAAGACTGAAGCTTTTGGTAAGCTCAAGGCATTCAGGGCCTTAGCTGAGAAGGAGAGAGGTAAGAAGATAAAGTGTCCGAGGACAGATCAAGGTGGTGAATTTACTTCTGAGGAATTCACATAGTATCAAATGACAACTTTCTGCATCGAGGACACCATAGTAGAATGGTATCGCAGAGAGAAACAACTGGTCATTCATTGAAGCTACTAAGACGATGTTGATACAAGGAGGTGTAGCGAAAACTTTCTGGAGAGAAGCTGTCAGCATAGCTATCTACACTATGAACCGGATTCTGGTAAAAAGAGGTAAGGACAAGACTCCTTATGAATATTGGTATGGAAGATCACCCGATGTTAGTTATTTCAAGATATTTGGAAGCAAATGTTTTATTAAGAGAGGTGATTATATTCACAAATTTGAAGCTAAAAGTGATGAAGGTATATTTCTTGGCTATTCTACCAAGAGTAAGGCCTACAAGTGTTTTAACAACTGGACACAAATAATTATTGAGAGTGCTGATGTTCAAGTGGATTAATATCTTGAAGTCTTAGAGGAAACCAGTTTGGAGAAAAAGGATGAAGATCCTTGCATTTTGTTTTTGGAACCAGAAACTGTGAAATTTGAAACCGACAAAGCAAATACTGATGTACCACTTCAACCACAACAGATAAATTCAGAAGAAGATGATGATAATGAAGAAGATGAACCTAAAGATAATGATCATGTTATTCCAAGATATGTGAGATTGAATCACAATTCTTAACAAATTATTGGGGATAAGGATGTTGGAGTACTAACCAGAAGAAGAATCAGAGAAAATTCTTGCATGATCTCCATTATTGAACCAAGAACTGTTAAGGAAGCATTTGGTGATGATCATTGGGTTAAAGCTATGGAGGAGGAACTAGATCAAATTGAGAAGAACAATACATGGACCCTAGTACCCCGACTAGTAAATAAAAATGTGATAGGTACTAAGTGGGTATTCATGAACAAATTAAATGAAGATGGTGTTGTAGTTCACAACAAAGCTAGGCTAGTTTGCAAAGGTTATGCACAAGAGGAAGGAGAAGATTATGGTGAGGCTTTTGCACCAGTGGTAAGACTGGAAGGTGTCAGAACTTAACTTGCATTTGCAACACACAAGAAATTCAAGGTATACCAGATGGATGTTAAGTCAACATTTTTGAATGGGATACTAGAAGAAGAATTATACATTAAGCAGTCATATGGTTATGCTTTGATTGGTGAGAAAGAAATGGTATGCAGATTTCATAAGGCTTTATATGGATTAAAACAAACACTGAGAGCATGGTATGAAAGGCTTCATACACATCTGATGAAGATAGAATTTCTGAGAACTAGTGATGATAGTAACATATATCTCAAATATGAAGGAGATAAAATACTAGTTAGTGAAGTTTTTGTAGATGATATCATATTTGGAGGTAATGATGACATGAGCAATAGTTTTGCAGATGAAATGAAAAATGAGTTTGAAATGTCTTTAGTGGGAGAAATAAAATTTATCATAGGCTTGCAAATACAACAAATGAAGAATGGTATTTTCATCACACAGTCTAAGTATGTGAAAGAGGTCTTGAAGACATTTGGCATGAGAGACTGTAAACCAGTTGGGACACCAATGGTTACAGGTTGTAAGTTCTCTACGGAAGATGAATCCACATCTGTTGATGAGAAGGAATACAAGTCAATGATTGGAAAATTGCACTATGTTGCTCACAGTAGACTGAACATAGCTCATGCAGTTGGCATAGTTGCTAGATTCCAGAAGAATCCTAAGGAAACACATCTGATAGCAACCAAGAGAATTTTTAGATATTTGAAAGGTACTGTTGACTATGGATTATGGTATCCATATGGAGGAAATTTTGACCTGAAGGTGTACATAGATGCAAATTGGGCAGGAAATGTTGATGACCAGAAAAGCACAACCGGTGGAGCATTTTTTCTTGGAGGAAGACTTGTTTCATGGAGTAGTAAGAAGCAGAGTTGTACTTCACAATCTATTGCTGAAGCTAAGTATGTTACAACTTACATGAATTGTACTCAGGCTATCTAGATGAGGCACATTTTGGAAGGTTTTAAGATGAAGATTTTAGAACCTATAAAGATTTTATGTGATAATACAAGTGCCATAAATATTTCCAAGAACCCTATTTTGCACGCATGGACCAAGCATATTGAATTGAAGTATCATTTCTTAAGGGAAAAAGTACAAAGTAAAGATGTGATCTTGGAGCATGTTTCTACCAAGGAGCACCTTGCAGATATCTTTACTAAACTTCTGCCTAAGATTACTTTTGAGTATCTTAGAAGTTAGCTAGGGGTTTTACCCCTTCATGACGTCAGTTAAGCATGATGCAGATTACATCAGTCCTAGAGCTACTTGTAGAATTTTACAGAAGGATTAGTGTAGAAGTGGAGTTATTCCACAAGGGGAGCATCAAGTTTCAGGTTGTTGATGTTGCAAAATGAAATTTGACATTACATGTTTTACTTTCAATTTGGAATTGTTGTCAAAGGGGGAGAAGAATTATGTGATTATGGGAAGAGGAACCAGTGACAAGCTGAAGACATAGAGAACATGGTGAATACTTGGTAATGTAAACCAAGATTCCTATTCGCAATCACAACAACAATCAATGGTATTGATATTTGTATTGCCATCAATGCCAAAGGGGGAGATTGTTGGCATTTGCATGAAGATTGCATTCATGATATGTTATGTTGTCATTGATGTCAATTAACTGGTAATAATATTGTTGTAATATTGTTATGTAACCGGTAGGAAGAATTTGTGGAGTGAACCGGTATTGCTATATATTGGAGAGTTGAACCGCTAACCGATAAACCCTACCTGTTGTTTTTGATAAACCCTAACTGATTAAGTCTGGTAAATTGGTTATATTGGTTTATGATTTGATGATAAGCGACAATGATTATGCCACATATGATTATTATATGAAGACAATTTCAAGTGATTTTGGTGAGTTATTGTAATGATTTTTGTCTAGGGAATGAGCAAGTATATTGTATATAATACAAAGTGCGTGATGAGTTACTAAGTTCGATGAAGCGGTGATCAAGGAGCGATCAAGGTTTTCTTGATTGATGTGCAGAGATTTCTATGTAATCCAACAGTCATACTTGAACTGACATGTTTGTATTCTCTATGAGAATTAGGTTTTTGTTATGTTACCGACCTAATTGATTTGTTTATAAGGTTGATGAAGTTGTTTAGTTAAGAGTTGGTAAAGAGTTGGCAAAGATCAGTTGAGTGTGTGGTTGCCAAACTGGATAATGTATCTGTAGTTTGAGTAAAGGTAGATAGGAGCATGAAAAAGATCTGATCAAGTAAGTGTAGTCCTATTTAGACAGATCAACAAACTCCTGTTGTTTTCTAACAATTACAACAGAATTGAAATCCCCTAACCGGGTGTGCTCTAACAAGCTTGGTGCTATTCAAATCCATTAGCTTGGATTTTCAAATTCTCTACCGAGGTTACTCCTTACAGGGTATTGCTTCTAACAAGGAATTGTAGTCAATCCCTTAACTGGGTGGTTCCTAACAGGATCGGTTCTTAATAGGACTTTTGTAAAGCTTTAACAGGCTAGGCTCCTAACAGGGTGAACTTCAGAATAGTTCAGATAGTTATCTTGTGAGTCTCATCTCACCATGGTTTTTCCCATTTGGGTTTCCACGTAAAAAATATTTGTGTTAAGTGGTGAAGGTTTTTGTGGTTATGTTCTTATGGTTGATTTACTTAACTACTTAACTACTTTGATAAGTTATGATAACCGGAAGCATTGAGAAATGAAGTATGTTGACATATGAAAAAGCATATGGATGTTTATGAGTTTGAAGTTGTTTACTGTTAATTCGTTGTAACAGTCAACTAGTTTATCTTATGAGTTTTTATCTTGACAGTGGTATTACATTGATCGTGTTAGCATTTGGCATTATAACAGACAATGGAAGATTGTTGGCATTTCAATAAGGATATTGAGAAGGTTGTTGATGATTATGGATATAACTGATTAAGGATGTTTACTGTCTTGATATTATTATTTTGTCATTGATGTCAAGAAATTGATTTTCTAATTCAGTATGATGTTGCCATATCTTGAAAAGTATGATTTGAAGAGTATAAAGATGTCGGTAAAAGACACAGGAAAGAGTATGATGAATAAGGTATTTAATGGGCAACTATTACCGAGTCAGACAATGATGAGATCATGATGTTTAGGTTGTTTTGACATCATACATATGTTGTAAATTGTAAGGTTAATACTATACTATGTTACCGAGCAAAGAACCTAGTTGGTAAACCCTAAGGAACCTAGTCGGTAAACCCTAAGGTTATCGCTATCAGTTAATGAAGGCATAATGTCTACCGAGTGAAGTTTAGTATTTATTGAGTTGTTACCGAGTTGTAACCAAGCTATAACATAATACATTAAATGGTTACATGCGTTATTTAATGAAGGAAGCTGATGAGTTGGAACTGATTAAATGATTGGTATGCCGTGCATGAAGTTTGTTAATGAATCTATGGCAAAGGAAAATTGACATGAAGATCTACAACTCATATTGAACCGCAATACCCTAGCACAAGTTCCAAGAAATGTATGCAAGTTCTAAGGTAGGGTAAAACATTTTTCAGATCGAAAGATACATTGAACCTGGTCAAGTTTGAAGATCTGATGGCTATGATTGATCATGGGAAATGTGATCAAGGAGATTAAGCGGTTAGCTAATTGTTTATAAATAGGGAACTATTGATAAACAATGTATGCGGGCAAGTGTATGCACAAGGATGCTACATAGTGATTACCAAGCACAGAAGCTTGAAGACTTGTTTGAATAACAGAGTATAGAAGCCCAACAGATGGACAAGATTAGTTCTATGTCTAGATTGTATTGAACAAATAAGAATCTGCTTTAGCATTTTAGATGTGAAGTTGTAGATAGATTTTTATTAATGTTATTTTGTGAAAGTGACAGAAAATCTCTTAACCGAGTGGACTTAACAGTCTTATTTGTAAAACCCTCTAGCAAGGTGACATTCTGATTGAGTGTTTGAAATCCTTTAACAAGGTCACTTTTAACAAGGTGAAGATCCTAACAGATCTGAGGGAAATCTCTTAATCGGGTCACATCTAGCAATGTGTTTGTAATCTTTAATAGGATTTGCTTTTAACCGAGCATACTCTAGAAGAGTATATTTCTTAGTGGGTCCAAAATCCCACAATGGTTTTTCCCTATTTGGGTTTCCACGTTAAATCTGGTGTTATGAGGTTTATGATGTTTACATGCTTTTGAGTTTGTATGTTTAGAAATTTTGGTTATATTACTGAAGTATATGTTACCGGGGTTGAACCTGATGTTTTTATGGAAGATTAAGTTTGTATGATTCACCCCCCCCTCTCATCTTGTTGGCTATTGGATCTGTACTTACATTAAGTATCAGAACTATCAGATAGTTTTAAGTTTACTTTGAGAGATTGATTTTTGAGATTGGTGAAGTTTGTATCAGTTTTTCTATCTACTGATTCACCCCCCCTCTCAATAGTTGACCAGATACTTATTCTTTCATCATACCATCACAATTATACCAACCAGTCACTTTTGACAACCAAAGTATGTTGACATCAATGAAAACACATAAATAGTTCATTCTGATAAACTTTGCAACAAATTCTATGTTTTGTCTCTTTTTTATAGCCTTTTATCAAGCATAAAAGTTTAAGACTTTTATGTTTGATATGTTGCAAACTTTGATCTTAAATTGACTCTTTCTATTACTTAGGACACATATGGGCACTATAATATGTCTATCTGATGAATGATGATATAATATATATAAATGCTTAAAATTATATGTATAAATGTTTAAAATTATAAGTATCATATGAGATGTTTTGTATACTAACATGTTGTGTATTATTTCAACTATGCTTATTTAAGCAATTCATGCAACCAAGACCATGAGAGTTCCTATAATGATAGGTAGAATTCACTTTGAACAAGTCAACAGATGGTTTGTAACCTGAACCATTGGAGAATTATATTTATCTAAAGACCTCTTCAATTCTTGACCAACCACCTTCAATAGTGCCATTTAATGTTCTATTATGCCATTTCAAGTGAATATTTATACTTTGTATATGGTTATGTGGTGCAGTCCTATTATGAATCTAACTTGTTTATGCTTTTCTTAATTTCCAATAAATGTCTTCATAGATAAGAGGAATGAGTGCTAGGTAATTATAGGATGAGTTATTAGATTGAAGACTATATATAAGTCTAAGGAGAACTTGAAAAGGTTAATGTTTTTATGTCTCTTTTCAAGTATAGTTCCTATTATGAAGAGAAACATGTATGCATTTGAATGATATGATTATATGATCTATTGAGCTAGTTCATATTATCTTGTTGTTCATTTGAGATTGCATTACCCAAGGAGGGCCCACTTGAGGTAACACATCTTTGAGTTCTATTTATGCATATTAGTTAGATATTTTAGTTTCATAATTGTATTAATGTAGTTGTAGCACAACACTCTAATTTTTTCAATCATCATTATGTAGCATCATTTCCTTATTAGCATAGCTTAAGTGTTATTGTTGAACATCCTTTGGTATGTTTTTTCTTATTGTACTATTTCATTTTAGTTATGAATTCAATTTGATTAGTTTCCTATAATTTACTTTATTGTAATATTTTTTGTTAAGTATAATAGAAGCCTACATAGAGTCATAATGCACATATAGTGCAAACTCATTTCAAGTATACATCCCTGGATTGACAATTTAAATGTAACTTCTAGTCCCCAAAGGGTTGCTCAGTCTTCTAACTTGTGTAATACCCTAAAAATGGTCACCTAAACCATGGGCCCCTAATCTCGACAACATCACCAAGGTCCTAACCAAATGCAATTAAATCAACTTTGAGCACACAATTAATTAATTCTTCAATCATTAAATGCCACATGGCAAGTGAATTATTCTATATTAAATAAATATTTATTTAATTAATTAAATCATTCCATATAAATCATTTTGATCAATTATCCTATTTAATTTATTAAATATCCTAGCATATTTAATTAATTAATAAATTTGCCATTTAATCATAACAAAGGAATTAATTTATTACAAAAGAGGAAATAATATGCAAAGCAAGAGTTAAATTGAAAATAAAATAAAAGAATTGAATTGAAAGAGAAATCAAACTTGAGATATTATTTCTTCTTCTAAATTGAGAAATTAAAATCAGAAAAATAATTAAAGGAATTTAATCATTCTCTAAAATTAGAACTCAAAGCTTTTGAGAAAAGAAGTTTAGTTGCATTGCAAAGACTCTTTTCTTGAATAAATCAAAGAATATGCATAGAATTACCTATTTTCATCTCAAGTGCATGGAATTAATTGAATTATATCTCTAATGCAAACTCAAACTTACAATCTGAATGCATTTCAATTCAACTATAATTGGAATCTATCTCAAGGTTAACTGAATCTGATCTCTCAATTATTTCAATTATCCTAAATTGTGCTTTTTCTTGATCTCTCTTGTGATTCTCTATAAATCCAGCCTTCATCTCTCATTCAAAACACCCTGGAGATTTATTGTTATTATGCAGTTTTTGCTCTAGAGTCATTGAAGATATTGTGCTTGCTTTTTGAGATTATTGCATCTTAATTTAGCTTTTTACATATTTAGTTCAATTATGATTGCTTGAATTCATATAGCTTACTATTCATCCATCTAGCATAATCTTGCATCCATTTAGCTTAATATCATGGTCATATAGATTAAATCCTTCGTCTTGGTGTAGTCTAGTCACTGGTATTGCATATACAAATCTGAGAGCAAGTCTATACTCGCATCTTTTAGAAGGCAATTGGTCGATTTGTGATGGTTTTATTATTCATGCTTATATCTGTTTAACCATACATGTAATGACTTAACTGAAGTGTTGTGTCTTATAGCTTACATATACTTATTCTACTTTTCACACACACATTTTTGTCGCCCACCATGGGGCAGAAGACTACATCTTTCAGCCTCTAAGACTAACTTTTTCCTTATTTTTCAGATTTTTTTTTTTTTTGGATTTTTGTCCGTACAGTTACTATGAATTATCATACAAGTTTTCCCACAGTCCTGAATGACAAACTGTAGATATCATGCGATCTGGTATGAATTATCATACGACTCGGTGAGAATCATCGTATGGTATTCTGTGTTCTTGGCTTAAAAGAAGATTTCATTCTTGAGGTTCTTTATTCAATTTTTATTATACTAATGCTGACCTTGGCTTGTTGTTCGTCTATCTGGGGAATTTTCATAGCCTAATCAGTTTTTTGTAGAACGCTTGTCGAAAAATATGCTTGTCAAACAAAGATAATATGACTATTGATTCATTGTCTTTGCAGGTTGCCTGAGGAGATTTGAGTAAACATTGTGTATTCATTAAATTCTTTTTTTTAGGCACCTAACTTGCTATCTAGTTAATGAAAAAATCTATCTTTCATGTTTTAAGAAAATTTTGAGAGGTAGGAGAGTATTCTCTTGTCTATATAGGCAATCAAAAATCCAGACCCTTGAGGATTTTTCCTAAGTTTGATATTTGTGTAACTTTAGCGGGCCTGCCCTCCCGAGGAGCCTATAAGGCCAAAGCCATTAGGGCCGGTGAGAGGGGAACAACCTAAGTGGGAACGGCTAAACACCAAGTACTCCAACCCACTATAAAATAAACATTATTTGATGAAAATCAAGTCAATGACAGTGCTTAGGAATAGCTCTCCTCTGTACCTTCGGGTATATTAAACTTTGGTTTTCATGGCTGGGAGACCTCTTAATTGAGTTTATACCCTGACGCACCGAACAAATTCCTTACCCAATTAAAATTAGAAGCTACCCGGTTCACCTCCAAAAGGGGGGATAATCTTTGTGCAAGAGAGATAGTAACTCTCCCAAAATACTTGTCATATCGTGCCCCCATTAGCGTTTGGAGTCAGCTAATACGGTGTTGAGAATCCATTGCATGAGACTTAGTGATCGTATTTTGATTAGCTATTGGGTGTCTACTTGAGTCTGCAAGCAAAGGTTTTCTCTCTCACCAATTTCCATAGGGTTAGCATGCCGTGATTGAAGTCATTATACATATTGCGTGTTTATTGTGTTTTCATCTCTGAAACTGAAACTGAAATACCAAAAAAATTGGAGAAAACAATAAACAACTCAGTTGTCAAAACTTTGTTTGTGTCAAAAACTAGTCTATCTTAGTCAAAACTCTGTCTGTGTCAAAAACTAGTCTATCCTAGTCAAAACTCTATCCGTGTCAAAAACTAGTCTATCTTAGTCAAAACTCTGTCCGCGTCAAAAACTAGTCTATCCTAGTCAAAACTCTGTCTCTATCAAAAAATACTCTATCCTAGTCAAAACTCCATCCATGTCACAAACTAGTCTATTTCAGCTGTCTAAAAACTCGGTCCATCTCAGAACTAGTCGTCATCAGTCATTAAAAACTCGCTCTGTCATAAATTTTGTCTTTGTCCAGTAAACTGTCGTATGAGTCTTCTGATTTATCGTCCTTCTACATAATTGTTGTCGTACTAAATTTCATTAGGTCTTACAATTTGTCGTCTGGGTCCTTATTCTATGTCGTATGAAATCTGATAAATTGTTGTCCCACTTAGGGAATTATCGTCTGATCTCTAATTCTATGTCGTATGAAAAACCATTAAATTCGTCAGTTTTTCGTTAGAGGTATACCCATTTGTCGTGCGAACACAGGCAACAACTCGTACAAAATTATGTTTCTATCATCTTGAAGCTATTAAACTGTCATCTGGTCCTATAAAACATGTCGTATGAATCTCTAATTTTGTCAATCCAGAACAGTCAAACTTACCTAAAACAGTCTACAACGAGCATAAAACTGGTTATCATTTTTGAGCATAAACAAATCTAAATAGTGCACTTCTGTCGTGGTGTTGCACAATTTTGTCATCATCTTTTAGCTTGTTCAATCAAACATTTATCAAATTTAAGTAACTTAGATAATGTCTTATACATGATAGATCATTCCTGAAACCATACCAAGTCTTAGTCACTTCTCTTAAATCAAACTAGGTAACTTAGATAAACATCTTACACAGGATAGATCTTTTCTAGAACCAGACTAAATCTTAGTTGCTTCTCACAATCAATACATTAAACAAACAACTATCTCCAAATTTGATCTTGACTTCTGCATCACAAACAACTCTAGGTCACATCAGCCAATATAAATGCCTGTTCAAACCATAAGCTCTTCTACAAATTCTGACAAGAGTAAGAAGCCCATGGCTACCTTGGCTCAACAAATTCAAGATCTCAAGAAAGAAATATATGAAATTCAAGCACAACAAAAAGATTCAATGACCCCTCTTGAGATAAAAGTTCATGATATTAAGAACACTAGACTTCAAGAAATGATAAAACAATTACATAAGATGGAACATAAAGTAATTGAAAATCAAAAGTTAAATCTCATACAAGATCACAAGACACCTTCACTAAGACAAAAAGATATCTATTCCCTGGATAGACAGTTTACATGTTTGGGGCAATCTATTGAGTTAGCTTTGGAAGAGCTTCTTAAGAACAATCTTATCATATTACCTAAAAAGACCACACGAGGATGTGAAGTTTTGAGTAAATATTGTGCATACCATAGGCATAACAAACATAAGACTTCACTGTGTATGGAATTAAAACATAAAATTCAAGACCTCCTTGATGATGGTGTTATTGAAGTCGAAGATCCTAATAATTCACCTAAAGAGAAACCAGATGTCATTACCAAGCATGATCAAAATGATGAACCTATGTCTAGCAATGGCCCACATGTAGCCTCCATTTCTTACATGATGCCTCCATCTCCTAAGGCTTCTCAACAACACTTCATATCATATCCCTCAAATAATGAACCTAATGATGAAATTTTTCATGTTGACCCTCAAGGGCTATCTCAAGGGCCATCCCATCCAATGGTTGAAAAAGATCCTACCTCCCTAGAATCCCATGAGGATCCCATTATACCTTTCCATTTCTTCCAAGATGATCCCCTTCCATCTCAAGAGAAAATCATACTTCCTAAACAAGATCATGATGCCTCTTCCACCTTTTCAAATGATCATATTGAAAATGAGGAGTCAAACACCCTTCCTATTCTATCCAATGGTCCTCTTCCATGTCAAGATCAAAGTATACCTTCATCTCCTTGTCATAATCTTCCACGTTCACCTCAAGGATCCATCATGCCTACAAAGCCCTCTCATGATCCTAAAAGTCAAAATATTTATAAATGCAAAGGGGTAGACCTTCACAAGCAAGAACCTCTCCATGTTAAAGACAATATTATGGGTCATGGCCTCAGTGACATTCCTCAAGATGTTGGTATCCCTATTAAACCAAAATCTATGTACACACCTTCCTGTTCATCTCTTCCATCCATTTTAGGACCCCATATTCCTCCATCCCTTGTGTAGGATCAACAAAGGTGTACATTTTCACGTACCTTCCATCCATCTAGAAGGACACAAAGGCCCACTGAGCAAAAGAAAGAAAAATCAAACAACACTGGTCATCCATATATTACCCTCAAGGTAATGGACAAGCTTAAGCATCTAACAAAAACCTACTGACTATCTTACACAGAACAATAAACAAATGTAGGAGGGATTGGCATCTGCAGCTCAATCCTGCACTATGGGCTTATAGAACGAGTATCAGAACACCTACTGGGGCTACACCTTTTTCTTTGGTGTATGGATCCGAAGCAGTATTACCTATTGAAGTGGAAATACTATCTTTGAGAGTTTCTTTGCAAGGTCTTGTTACTGATGAAGACTACAAAATATCTAGATTGCAAGAACTCGAGTTGTTGGATGAATGTAAGTAAGTGGCATTTGATCATCTGAGAGTGTATCAAAAGAGAATGTCTAAAGGATATAACAAGAAGGTTTGACAACAAGAATTTTAGGTTGGTGACCTTGTTCTGAGAGAAAATCCTAAAAATCAATAGTTTTGAGACAACAAAGGGAAGTTTGAACCCAACTGGCTAGGTCCCTACATCATTACTGCAATCTTTAGCTCTGGTGCTTATCAACTCTCAACATCGGAAGGAGAACAACTCCGTGAACCGATCAACACCATCCACTTGAAAAAGTTCTTCACTTAGTATTCTCTGCTCCAACAACCTATACAAATAAAATGTCTTGCAAAAAAAAAAAAAAAATCTTTGCCAAGTAGGTGAAAACCTGGCAAACAGGCACCTCTTGTACTCAAGCACTCCATCTATCAATGCAACATTGGCATTTCCTTCTTTCCTGCATCTTTGATTTCACTTGTACATATCTTTTAATCCCTTTTGTGACATCCTGGTTCTTTTAGAACCCTCATGGCTTGAAACTGATCAATGTCCTAGGCTTAGGGTAATCGACTGAACAATTTACATGTCCTAAGAAGTATCAACCAAGTCATCTTTCTATTAGTGATACCCGGTCATCCAATCTGAGTCAGTCACCTATCTCCTAACTACTGAAGAGATTAATCATTGAGTACACAAGCAAAACAACATTACTGAAAACAATCACTAAACAGTTTGAGATATGCATGAAATTTTTCTTTGTGTGCTATCTTTTATATTGGTTTTCGATCATTATTCCCTCTGAGTAACTTGAGGAAGTCTATCTTGACTAAGAGGAGCAAGGATTGGGGGCAAAATATTTTCTTTGTTTTCTGCTTGTACAAATGATTCCGATGATCTGGAAACATCTAATCAGCTGGGTGTCTATGATAAGAGCCTTCACATCAAGGTGAAATCGCTACACATACCTTGAATCCATTTATTTATAGGCTACAGAGAGGTTGGCATCATTTATTTATCTATTTTGAGGGAATTTCTTTAAATGTGCAATCTAGATGCATGTGTAATCTGTCCAAGGATATGAACGAAAAAAGGGTGATTGTAGAAAAGATAATTAATATTGCACATGAAAAGGAAGGAACTCTATTTTGCCTGCCATGTTTGTAAATGCTCAGTGATGAAAATTAAGCATTCCAAATCCAGGGACTAGTTTAGTTTACATTCATTTTGCATTTTCTGCATTTCGAGTGATTTATGCATGATAACAATGATCTCCTTATCTTCTAAATGAGAGTTTGAAGTATCATCATTTCTCAGCTAAGTGGTCTCTATTTCATTATTTCTTTGATCGAGTACTTGTATATTGAGATGTTAGTTGCATACATACGTATCTTATATAGATTCATACATTCATTTGCATCCATCTTATTGCATAAAAAAATAAAAATAAACAATTTGCATTACTAGTTACACATTTTCATCATTTATTTGCATATGAAAAGAAACAAAAACAAACATTCATATTCATTTGCATTACATACATCCATACTGAACAAATATGCATACACATAGAATAAAGCATATAGAAAAACATCTCATAAATCAATCGACACATGTACAATGAAATCAAATCAAGATCTCGTGTATATAATCATCAATATCTTGGAGCACAAGTGATATAACTGTCATATACAATCTCCCATCGGAGCAAGAACTGTATGGGCTACAAAAAATGGGGTATCTAATAAAATCTAAGAGCTATAAAAATCTAGCTCTCTACCTCTCCCTCATCACTAGGTGGTGGAGGAGGCAAAGTTGCAGACTGACATCCTACCTCAGTACCTGAGCTCCATCAGATCGCGTCATGCACTTGTTGGCATTATAACAAGAAAGGGGAGATTGTTGGCATTTCAATAAGGATATTGAGAAGGTTGTTGATGATTATGGATATAACTGATTAAGGATGTTTTACTGTCTTAATATTATTATTTTGTCATTGATGTCAAGAAATTGATTCTCTAATTCAGTATGATGTTGCCATATCTTGAGAAGTATGATTTGATGAGTATAAATATGTCGGTAAAAGACACAGAAAGAATATGATGAATAAGGGGAGGAATAAGTTATTCAATGGGCAACTATTACTAAGTTAGACAATGATGAGATCATGATGTTTAGATTGTTTTGATATCCTACATATGTTATTGATTGAAAGGTTAATACTATACTATGTTATTGAGCAAAGAACCTAGTCGGTAAACCCTAAGGTTATCGCTATTGGTTAATGAAGGCAGAATGTCTACCAAGTGAAGTTTAGTATTTACTGAGTTGCAACCGAGTAATAATAGAATGCATTAAATGATTACATGCATTATTTAATGAAGGAAGCTGATGAGCTGGTTATGATTAAATGATTGGTATGCCGTGAATGAAGTTTGTTAAAGAATCTATGGCAAAGGAAAATCGACAGGAAGATCTACAACTCAGATTGAACTGCAATACCCTAGCACAAGTTCCAAGAAATATATGCAAGTTCCTAGGTGGGGTAAAACATTTTCAGATCGAAGGATACATTGAACCTGGTCAAAGTTTGAAGATCTGATGGCTATGATTGATCATGGGAAATGTGATCAAGGAGATTAAGCGGTTGGCAAATTGTTTATAAATAAGGAACTGTTGATAAACAATGTATGCGGGCAAGTGTATGCATAGGGATGCTACAAAGTGATTATTGAGCACAGAAGCTTGAAGACCTGTTTGAATAACATAGTATAGAGCCCAACAGATGGACAAGATTAGTTCTATGTCTATATTGTATTGAGCAAATAAGAATCTGCTTTAGCATTTTAGATGTGAAGTTGCAAATAGATTTTATATTACTGTTATTTTGTAAAGTGACATAAAATCTCTTAACCGAGTGGACTTAACAATCTTATTTGTAAAACCCTCTAGCAAGGTGACATTCTGACAGAGTGTTTGAAATCCTTTAACAAGGTCACTTCTAACAAGGTGAAGATCCTAACAGATCTAAGGGAAATCCCTTAACTGGGTCACATCTAGCAATGTGTTTGTAATCTTTAATAGGATTTGCTTTTAACCGAGCATACTCTAGAAGAGTATATTTCTTAGTGGGTCCAAAATCCCACAGTGGTTTTTCCCTATTTGGGTTTCCACGTTAAATCTGGTGTTATGAGTATTATGATGTTTATATGCTTTTGAGTTTGCATGTTTAACAGTTTTGGTTATATTACTGAAGTATAAGTTACCGAGGTTGAATATGATGTTTTTATGGAAGATTAAGTTTGTATGATTCACCCCCCCTCTCATCTTATTATCTTGGCATTTGTACTTATCTTTAAGTATTAGAACTATCAATTGGTATTAGAGATTTGGACTCTGGAAGAAAAAGTTTAAGGTACTTGAGGTAAAGATCCAAAGATGTATAAGAGGGATGCACCGAAACTGAACAAGTCAAGTTTCTCTACATGGCAGAAAAGGATGAAGTTGCACCTATCAGGTGTTGGAGAATATGTTGTATATTACCTGGAGAATGATTTCATTACACCGAGCACCTATCCATTGACAATGGAAGAGATAAAGGCAAAGCAAGAACATATCCAAGCAATGATTGAAATAACATCTGCATTGACCGATTCAGAGTTTAATGATTTAGAAGGCTGCAATGATGCAAAGGCAATGTGGGACAAACTCATATTTGTGTATGGAGGAGATGAACATGTTCAAAGAGTAAAACTGGATAGTCTAAGAGGAAAACTTGAATCTATGAGGATGAATGAAGGTGAGAACATAACCTAGTACAGTACAAGACTAAAGGAGATTGTCAATCAAATCAAAGGAGCAGGTGGAACTATTGAAGAAAAGGATATAACAAGTAAGTTGCTAAGAACCCTTCTACCAACTTATGCAATTTGAGTCTCTGCAATCAATGAATTGAGGTCTGTACATAATATGCCAATTTCTTTAGATGCTACTATTGGTAAGCTACATGCATTTGAGTTAAGTAACTTTGATAACAGTGGGTCATTGGTAAATAAGGTTGAATATGCATTTAGTTCTTTTCATCTTGATGAATCTAATGATTACAATGAAAGAAAGTATGAGTACTTTGAAGGAGATCATAGTGGAGCAAGTGAAAGATCTCGCAAGAACATGGAGGAAGTACACAAACTGTATGAGGAAATCAGAAAGTAAGAAGAGTTTGAAGCACTATTAGCCAGAAGGTTACCGAGAGGCAAAGGTAAGTATCAAGGAAAACTACCTTTGAAATGTTTCAATTGCGATAAGATAGGGCATATGACTTCTAACTGTCCTGACAAAGATTCTATTGAAAAGAGAGATTACCGAGATGATAGACAGAAAGATAATCATTATAGAGGGCACAAAGATTTCAGAAGAAGAGATAGAAAGTCATGCTTAATAGCTGATGAGGAATCCAATGATGATAAATCAGATGAAACTGACACAGAGGAAGTAATTTATGTGGCTATCAAAGATGGATCAGATGAAGAAAGGAATGAAGAAAAAGCCCTTATATCTCACATAAATACTCATGACTCTTGGATCATAGATAGTGGATGCTCACATCACATGACAGGTGATAAACACAAGTTTGTTGTGTTAGAAGACTATGATGAAGGCTATGTAAGATTTGGTAATGATGCACCATGTCCGATAAAAGGTAAAGGATCTATAACACTTCTTGATAATGCAAGATGCAATGATGTTTATTGGGTTGAAGGTTTGAAATACAATTTGTTGAGTGTAGCACAACTAAACAATACAAGATACCGAATAGAATTTCAGAAAGGAATTGTCAAAGTTCATGACAAGAATAGAAAGTTAGCTACTACCGGGACACAAACAAAAGGTAACACATTTCACCTTGACTCAACTCAGAATAAGTGTCTATATGCAAAGATAGATGATACCTGGTTATGGCATAAAAGGTTTTGTCATGTAAATTTTGATAATCTGATCAAAATAAGCAAGAAGTACCGAGTAAGAGGTCTACCGAGTCTTAAAAAACTTGAGAATTCTATGTGCCGAGGATGCTAGATGGGTAAAATGACAAGATCAAGCTTTACAAGTAAGTCTTACACTTCTAAGGGAATTTTAGATCTTGTGCACACTGATCTTTGTAGTCCTATGAAAGTTCAAAGTTATTATGGTGATAAATATTTCATATTATTTGTGGATGATTACTCAAGGATGATGTCAGTTATGTTTTTAAAAGAAAAATCAGAAGCTTTTCAAATGTTTAAATGCTACAAGGCAAGAGTTGAAAATGAAACAGGAAGACAACTGAAATGTCTTAGATCAGATAGAGGAGGAGAGTTCACATTTGATGAGCTCAACTTATTCTGCAATGATCATGGTATAAAAAGAGAAGTCTCTGCACCAAGAACTCCACAACAAAATGGAATAGCTGAGAGAAGAAAAAGATATATTGTAGATTGTGCCATAACCCTAATGATTGAAAAGAAAGTGCCACAAACATTTTGGAGAGAAGCAATAAGTACAACAATTTACACTTTGAATCGAGTACAACTGAAGAAAGGTACTATGAAGACACCATATGAAATCTGGTATGTAAAGAAACCTAATGTAAGTTATTTTAAAATCTTTGGAAGTAGATTCTATGTACACAAGGATGATATAAATGGCAAGTTTGATCAGAAAAGTGAAGAAGGAACATTTCTTGGTTATTCTTCTAGAAGTAAAGCATTTAAATGTCTGATCAAATCATCTAACAAAATAGTAGAAAGTGCAAATGTGAAAATTGATGAATTTGTAGAAAGAAATGATGAAGGAAATTCCAAAGAACCAGAAGATTATGATGAATTTGTCTATGTTCAATCGACAAGTCCTACCGAGAAAATTGTAGAAGGAAATGAAGAGAATATCCAGTTACCGAGTAATGAAGAAGATCATACAGAGCCTACCGAGCTTGTATTAGCCAAATATGTTAGAAGACATCATGCACCAAGTTAGATTATAGGAGATAAGGATGATCCAGTGATGACAAGGAACAAACTGAGACAGAACACATGTCTGACATCTGAATTTGAACCAAGGATAGTGAAAGAGGCATTTAACAGTGAAGATTGGATAAATGCTATGACGGAAGAGATTGATCAAATCAAGAAGAATGACACATGGAAACTAATCCCAAGACCGAAGGAAAAAAATGTAATCAGTACAAAATGGATTTTCAGAAACAAGCTGAATGAAAAAGGAGAGGTCATTCGAAATAAAGCAAGACTAGTTTGCAAAGGTTATGCCCAAGAAGAAGGAATTGATTATGGTGAGTCTTTTGCACCTGTGGCTAGACTTGAAGGAGTAAGAACATTGTTGGCATATGCTGCTTACAAGAATTTCAAGGTATATCAGATGGATGTCAAATCTGCATTTCTGAATGGTATATTAGAAGAAGAAATTTTTATTGAACAACCTAAAGGATTTGTTGAAGACAAGAATAAATATTAGGTATGTAAATTGAACAAAGCTTTATATGGTCTGAAACAAGCACCTAGAGCTTGGTATGAAAGATTGCACTCTTATTTAATCAAGATTGGTTTTATAAGAACAAGTGAAAAGAACAATATGTACATGAAGAATGATGAAAATGGAGTACTGATCTCAACCATATTTGTTGATGATATTATATTTTGGGGGAATGACTCTCTATGTAAGAACTTTCGAAATGGAATGAGCAAAGAATTTGAGATGTCATTAATCAATGAGATAAAGTATTTTATAGGTTTACATATATTGCAAATGAAAAATGAGATTTTCATTACTCAATCTAAGTACATAAAGGAAATCTTGAAGAAATTTGGAATGGAGGATTCAAAACCAGTAAGTACTCCTATGACTACCAACTGTAAACTATCAAATAATGATGAATCTGCATCTGTTGATGAGACACTTTTTTGATCCATGATTGGAAAGTTGCAATATGTTGTTCACAACAGGCCAGACATAGCACATGCAGTAGGTATAGTTGCAAGATTCTTTGCAGATCCTAAGGAGACACACATGACAACAATCAAGAGAATTTTTAGATACTTGAAAGGTACTGAGGATTATGGCTTAGTATATCAGAAAATAAATGATTTTGATTTAAAAGTTTATACTGATGCTGATTGGGTAGGCAACATTGATGACATAAAAAAGCACAAGCGGAGGAGCTTTCTTTTTAGGAGAAAGACTAGTGAGTTGGCTTAGCAAGAAACAAGGATGTGTTTCACAGTCAAGAGCAGAAGCTGAATATGTTGCTGCAACATTGAATTGTACCAACATAGTATGTATCAAACAACTGTTGGAAGGTATAAATGAGAAATTTACCGAGCTAGTAACTATATTCTGTGACAATACTAGTGCCATTAACATTTCAAAGAATCCTATTATGCACTCTAAGACAAAGCACATCTCTATCAAATATCATTATCTTAGAGAAGAAGCTCAAGAGAAGAAAGTGGTGTTGGAGTATGTTAGCACAAAGGAACAAATAGCATATATCTTCACCATGCCACTGCCAAGGGACAATTTTGAGTTTCTCAGAAGTAAGTTAGAAGTCCTACCCCTATCTTCTACTCACTGATCGAGTTCAGTGAAAGCATCAATTCGATGACTCTACAAAATATCTTTTTAGAGTTGATGTTGATTTACACACTTTAAGATGTTTTCTAAAGGTGTATAGGAAACTATACAGAAAATAATATAGGGAACAAGAATTGAAGACATAAATGCTTTGACTGAGACTAAGTTGACACATAACAATAGGAAATCACTTTATACACGAAGAAATTATGTTTTAGTTCTTTACTTTTTGGCATTGTTGTCAAAGGGGGAGAAGACTAGAGAAGACTGGAGAAAAGAAGAAAAGAAAGATTGAGAAAAGAGTAGAAGTCTAATGTAGGGGGGAGAATTTTGATGACAGAAGGAGAGCATTTTATAATCTCACAGCAATCTGAATCAATTAGGTCAAATCAATTGGTTTTGCCATCAATGCCAAAGGGGGAGATTGTTGGCATTTCAATAAGGATATTGAGAAGGTTGTTGATGATTATGGATATAACTGATTAAGGATGTTTTACTGTCTTAATATTATTATTTTGTCATTGATGTCAAGAAATTGATTTTCTAATTCAGTATGATGTTGCCATATCTTGAGAAGTATGATTTGGTGAGTATAAAGATGTCGGTAAAAGACACAGAAAGAATATGATGAATAAGGGGAGGAATAAGTTATTCAATGGGCAACTATTACCGAGTTAGACAATGATGAGATCATGATGTTTAGATTGTTTTGATATCCTACATATGTTATTGATTGAAAGGTTAATACTATACTATGTTACCGAGCAAAGAACCTAGTCGGTAAACCCTAAGGAACCTAGTCGGTAAACCCTAAGGTTATTGCTATCAGTTAATGAAGGCAGAATGTCTACCGAGTGAGGTTTAGTATTTACCGAGTTGCAACCGAGTAATAACAGAATGCATTAAATGATTACATGCATTATTTAATGAAGGAAGCTGATGAGCTGGCTATGATTAAATGATTGGTATGCCGTGAATGAAGTTTGTTAAAGAATCTATGGCAAAGGAAAATTGGCAGGAAGATCTACAGCTCAGATTGAACCGCAATACCCTAGCACAAGTTCCAAGAAATATATGCAAGTTCCTAGGTGGGGTAAAACATTTTCAGATCAAAGGATACATTGAACCTGGTCAAAGTTTGAAGATCTGATGGCTATGATTGATCATGGGAAATGTGATCAAGGAGATTAAGCGGTTGGCGAATTGTTTATAAATAAGGAACCGTTGATAAACAATGTATGCGGGCAAGTGTATGCACAAGGATGCTACATAGTGATTACCGAGCACAGAAGCTTGAAGACCTATTTGAATAACATAGTATAGAGCCCAGCAGATGGACAAGATTAGTTCTATGTCTATACTGTATTGAGCAAATAAAAATCTGCTTTAGCATTTTAGATGTGAAGTTGCAGATAGATTTTATATTACTGTTATTTTGTAAAGTGACAGAAAATCTCTTAACCAAGTGGACTTAACAGTCTTAGTTGTAAAACCCTCTAGAAAGGTGACATTCTGACTGAGTGTTTGAAATCCTTTAACAAGGTCACTTCTAACAAGGTGAAGATCCTAACAGATCTGAGGGAAATCCCTTAACTGGGTCACATATAGCAATGTGTTTGTAATATTTAACATGATTTGCTTTTAACCAAGCATACTCTAGAAGAGTATATTTCTTAGTGGGTCCGAAATCCCACAGTGGTTTTTCCCTATTTGGGTTTCCATGTTAAATCTGGTGTTATGAGTATTATGATGTTTATATGCTTTTGAGTTTGCATGTTTAGCAGTTTTGGTTATATTACTGAAGTATAAGTTACCGAGGTTGAATTTGATTTTTTTATGGAAGATTAAGTTTGTATGATTCACCCCCACTCTCATCTTATTAGCTTGGCATCTGTACTTATCTTTAAGTATCAGAACTATCAGTATTGAGAGTAGGGGACAACCTGCTGAGCTAACGGAATAGCTATGCTTTACGCTGCCACATAATATGCTGCCCGACTGGTCTAGTGCAAAACTTCCTGCTAAAGAGCGTCTCGCTCTGCCCTCATCTTTGCAACCTGATGATCGCGCTCTGCTCTGAGCTTCACCAGCTGTCGGTCCCACTCTGCAAGGTGTGTTTGAGCCACTGTCAACTGTGACTGCTATGTCAACTTGAATTTAATCATCAAAATGCTACCTGCAACAAGTTAGTTTCATAAAATACAAATGGAAATGCTATAGGAAACCCAAACTCAACCAATGAAACTACATGAAATACATATAAAATAAAAACACTATTATTACCTTCATGATTTAAGTCTCATTGTGTCCTAACTCCACTGTTCCTGGTTGCAGATGGTGTGCTCTCAGACAAGCACTGATAGCTTCCAAGATGGCATATGAAGAATGGACTGATAACTGACAGTTCACAAATTTTATGATATGCAATGCTAAATAATTATGCTAAAATGATTATGTGAAAATGCTAATTGCTATTTGCTTCAAGATTGAAAACTCACGGATGCATAAGTTTTACAAATGAGTAGCTTGCAAATTCACTTGAAGTCCAACTCTCTCACAACTGAGACTCTTGATTTTATAGACCTTGAGAGGATAAGATGATGTGGCTTAGATCAATGGTCATGATCAAATCTATAGATTTAGATGGCTATGAGCAAAGGTGAAGGTTGAGAGAAAGGGGGAAGGAGAAGACAAGTGTCACTCATCTCACCTTGACTGGGTTGCTGACTGAGGGAATCTAGGGATGGTTGGAGAAAATTTAGGCATGAGAGGACAAGTGGACTCAAGTCCTTCCTAAGATGTAGGGATGTTGGAGAGAATATAGGAGGTTATGAAATATGTGTACGTACACAATATTTCATTAAGTTTGGAAGTTGAAGATAAATTATGAATTAATATTTAAGAAATATTAATTTCCTCATCCACATGATGGATGAGTTGGCAAAGGGAAGATGAAGTGGGGATAGAAGGTGAGTTGGATAAGAGAGATTAAATAATTTAAGAAATTATTTAATATTTGAGACTATAGGATAGGAGAATAACCATTAAATATTAGATATTTAATTGATTGAAGGAGATAATTAAATATTAGATATTTAATTAATTAGAGGAATAGAATAGATGAATTAATTAATAAAATATTTCAATTAAATTAATTAATAGAAAGACACGAATCTGAATTAAATAAATTAATCTTTTCAAATTAATTATTTAATAGAAGAATAAACATTAAATAAATATAAAATATTTATTTAATCGCTCATAGCCATTTTTATGTGTATACATTTTGCTCCTCTTTGAAATGATATCGAGACAACATTGTTTCAAAGATTAAATCAAGTCTCGATAGTGCGTCTGATGAAGATTGAAAAATCATGATTGTGTACCCCCTCAGGAGATTGATCGTGAAATTTTAAAAAAAATTGTTTTGAACGATTGATCTCATCATAATTGATATAAAATTTTGTCAATTAAATTCATTTGTTAAAAACAACTGACCAAAGGTTACCCCAAATTCACATTTCTTTGGATTTTAATCTTAATTGATATCTTTCCAGCTTATCAAAAATATTGCTTAAGATGTTCAAATGTTCTTGTCTTGTATGATATTCTGCAAGTATATCATCTACATAATCTTCCATAAATGTATGCATCATATCATGGAAAATTATTGTCATAGCCCTTTGATAAGTCGCTCCTGCATTCTTAAGCCCAAATGGCATAACATTCCAGCAATACGTTCCCCAAGCATAGGTGAAAGCTGTCTTTTCTTTATCTTCAGGTGCAATTCTTATTTGATTATATCCCAAGAAATCATCCATTAATGAAAACATCTCATGTCCTGCTAATAAGTCCACAATTATATCAATGTTTGGTAGCGGGAAATCATCTTTTGGACATGCTTTATTTAGATCTCTAAAATTTGTAAAAACTCTTATGATTTTATCTGGCTTTGACAGCGGTACAATACTTGAAACCCATTCTGGATAAGCAACAGGTCTTATAAAACCCACATCTAATAGTTTCTTCAGCTCAGTTTTTACAAGAAGAGCAATGTGTGGATGCATCTTTCTTGGCTTTTGCTTAACTGGTTTTGCTTTTAAATCCACATTAAGATGATGCATGATAAGATCTAGATTAAGTCCTGGCATGTTTGCATAGGACCAAGCAAAATTTATTTGTCTTTGCTTAAAGAATTCCATGCATTCTTTCCTCTCTTCATCTAATAACAAGACAACATAATGAAGTATTTTAGGATCCTTTGATGTACCAATGTTTATTGCTTCTGTTGGTTCTATCAGGATAGCAGATCTCTCCTGAAAATACGCAGGAAGAATGTCAAAATTTCCATCTTCTGGCGCCTCAAAGAGGTTTTCACCATCAGATATGTCCTTTATTTTCCCTTTTGATTGATCTAGTGTTGCCATGAAATGGTTTTCAACAATAGGTCTCTTTCCTTGTTTTATTTCAATTTTGCGACTGGAAAGTTTTGCATTCTCCTGACTACGAGAAACGTTACTTGATTCTAGAATGGAAGATATCTTAGGTGTGATGGGTTCGATAGCATTAAGATACATGGCTAAGTCATGATCATTGGAAAAGAAATTTAGTTCAGAGTTTTCTAAATTATCCCAATCAATTAGTTCAGGATGAAGAAGGGGTAAGTCATAGTCACTATCATCATTAGGTGCTTCAAAGTTCATGACATAATGATCATAATGTGGCATAGAGTAGGTAATCTCATAGATTGAATGATTTTGAGAATTATCTCTCCCAAGCGTCTTCCAATTAGTTCTAACAAAATCAATATTAATATTTTGTGATTCACACTCAAGTGGTTCTTCAATTGACATTTTCCCCTTAAACGAATGGATTATATCAACACACACGTCTTTAATACTGCAAATTCCTTTTTGATTGACCTCATTTTCATTTTGGAGTTGACATACTTGTGTACATGATAAAGAGGATTCTTTTGCTAGATTTTGTCTCCTTTCAAACTCGAATTCTTCTAGACTAATAGTCAGTCCTACTTGACTATTTCTTAATTCTTCTATGCTTTTGCCACATCTTGATACATCTTGTTCCTCATTTGATGAAAATCTTATATTTCCAGATGCTTGATCTATCGCTGTTTGTACTTCTTGTGGTGTTACTTCTTTGTATTTTTCATTCCCTTTCCTTTGTTGTTTTGCATACGCCTATTTTCTCTGAATTCTGAGTTCTTCTCATCTTCTTTCTAACTCCATCTTTTGTTTTGCATTTAATAAGTCTTCCTCTATAATAGCTATTTGTTCTTCATTGTTTTCCTTACTTGACATACTAGATAAGACATCTAGACCCCATTCATACTCATTTGAGTCTATCTTTGAACCATGATCTAGGACTACTCCACTATACCATATAGGAATGTTGCATGGTGCAAAAAGTTCCCTGATTTCTGCCATCTCTATTTTCACTGCTTTTGGAATATCTTGTTTAGATTTTGCATTTGTTTGTATTTCTTGAACTTGTTGACAAGATTATTCTTTACCTTTGATGGTAATCTCCTCTTCTTACTTTTCATGTTCTTCTTGCTTCTTTTGTTTATTGGTTACTATTTCTACTGCTTGATGTAGCTTTTCTTGCCATTGTTCTTCTTTAGAGACTGATTTCTTTCTCCACTTTTGTTGTTGATGATTATGTTGCTTTTGATTGGATTTTAGATATCCAAGCCCTAATTTATCTTCTTTGGATTGTGAGTGGGGACAAATAGGTTCTGAAATACCTTGATGTCGCTTACCAATTGGTCCTTTTCCTTCATATCCTTTTTTTTGCATGATTTTACAACCATTGCCATATTGTTTCATGGGAATATTGACTTCTGCAACAATTGCTATAGTTTCATTTTCATCTTTGTACAACCAACCAAGAATGTCTTTGTCTTCATTTTCTTCTTCAAGAGTTCCAACTCTAACAAATGTTCCTTTAAACATATCTTTTGATCTTTTTGAGGTCTTTGATTGGATATTTGTAGGCTTTCCATATGACTTAGGGGAAAGTGGAAAATTATGCAAAGAATATTTTCCAATTCCTTCATCATTTAATTTGAGCTTTTCTTCAAAGGTTTCCCATAACTTTTCTTGAATTTCTTTGGTAGGATATACTGATTCTCTATTATGTGGAACTCTTGTATCTTGTGTTGGCTTAAAATTATTGCAATATTGACTAGAATCTGCAATTATAGTGATCTCTTGTCCTTCATGAGGAAATTTTACACATTGATGATATGTAGAAGGAACTGCTTGCATTTTATGAATCCATGGTCTTCCTAGAAGAATGTTGTAAGAGAGGTTTAAATCTAAACCCTGACACAATGTATTCCTTTCCACAAGTCCTATTTTGATTGGTAACACAACAGTTCCTTTAGAAGAACGTTCTGCTTCATCATAAGCCTTAATGGTTATTTTCTTCTTCGGATCCACTGCATTTTCTGAATATCCCAAAGCTTTTATCAAACTCAATGCACAAATGTTTAAGCCGTCTCCACCATCTATGAGTACACGTTTGACACAAGTTTTATTGATGGTGACTTCAACATATAAGGGAGCATTGTGAGGATGTTTTAAGGATGCATCATCATTTTTAGAAAATGATAAGCAATGAGGAGCTATAAGGTGTCCTACCATGTTTTGGAACTGATCTATATCCAAATCTTTTGAAACTGTTGTTTTCACTAAAGCTTTTTCCAAAATTTCCTTATGCATAGGTGAAACTTTAAGAAGTTCTAGAATTGATATTTGAGCAGGTATTCTTTGTAATTGCTCTACTAAATTGTATTGTTGTGAAGTGGATGTTGGGTCTTTTGTTATACCTGGAAAGGTAACCTTTATTTTTCTTCTCGTAATAACATTGATTGGCTCTGAAGATGGATTATCTTTAACAATGATAACATTTACCACATCATCATATGTATAAGTGTAATTCACTTTGGCTTTTCCTTTGTCATCTTTTAATTGGGATGGTTTACCTTTGTCATAATTCAGAAGTGGAGTTTTGAAAGCTAGTTGTGATTCATTTGTCTTGTGGCTATCCACTGTGATAGTTCCATTATCAATTAGATCTTAGATAAGGTGTTTCAATCTTTGACAATCATTTGTTTGGTGTCCTTTATTCCGATGGTAATTGCAAAAATGATTGTCATTCCACCAATTTGGCTTGACTGGTGGTTCATAACTTCTTGCTTCTGGTAAAACAATCAATTTGTTAGCAAGCAGAGTTTTTAAAGCTGATTCCAATGGTTCTCCAATGTTTTTGAATTTCCTCTAAGGATTTGAGAAGAAGGACTTGGTTTTATTGTTTTCTTGATTGTTATTGCTTGGGATTTGACTTGATAGATTAAAAATCAGTTGTTGTTGTTGTTGTTGTAGCACTATTACCATCATTTCCTCCATTGCTGACATTCCTATTCTTTGACTAGAACTTGGGTTTGTCATTGTTGTTGTTGTTGTTGTAGGAATTATTGTAAAGTTTTAGCTCTCCTTTCTTTACCACCACATTCTCTATTTTCAGACCATTCTCAATCATCTTGGAAAAGGAGGGAGGACATTGCATTCTTAGTCGATAACTCATTTCACTGATAAGATTATCAATGAATATGTCCATTTTTTCTTGATCAGGTACATCTCTTGGATACCTATTAAACATATGTTTCCATCATTGTAAGAAGATCATAAAAGATTCACCATTCTTTTGTTTAACACTACATAGATCCAACATTATCTCATTCCTTATATTGTAAGAGTATTGTGAAATAAATATATTCACAAGTTCTTCAAAAGCTTTGATTCCGGATGGTAATCTTGAAAACCACTCCATTGATTGTCCATTTAAAATCCTGGGAAAAAGATGCATAAGGTAAGTTTCATCGTGGGCAAATTCCATACTCATAGTACAAAACTCCCTAATGTGATCCTGAGGATTAGATTTTCTATCGTATTTGTTATGTTTAGGGATCTCACAATGTTGCGGAAATGGTACCATATTCAAATTTTTATCGAAATGATATGGGCATATATCTTCCAATTAATACTTCTTGGAGCTTGTTCCATTTTTCATATCTTGCATCTGTTGTTGTAGAGTTTGCATTTATTGAGTAAGATTTAACAACAAATTATCCACATAGTTTCTCCTTGTTTCTTTGTAAGTTCTTTTATCACTACACTCTTTTCTTGTGTCATCCCTTTCTTTTCTTGTCTCTTCATGAATTTCTTTGTTCACATCTTTGTTATTTGGATCATTTGTGTTCTGGGTGTTACTTGCTTCCGCATCTTGTTTCAAGCTTTCTATGTTAAAGTCTTGTGGTAGTTTAGCTCCAGATTTTATCAACATCAAGAGATATTTCTCTTTTTATTTTGCCAACAATTTTTCCATTAGCCTATCAACTTTAAAATCTTTCTCAAGGTCTCTAATGGTGCTATTGACTACTTCTTCATCAACAACGGTATACCAAAAAGTTTGGAATGCAAGATTATCTTCTTCCTCTATTTGTTTTTGTTGTTTTCTAAGTTGTTCGTATTGAGCTCTAGTCCAAACTGGCATGTGATTATTTCAATTTTTTTGAAATTTCCAAAGGACAAAGTCAATAGGTGATTATTGGTTTAGGAAGATATGCTTTGTTGATTTTACCACTATTGTTTGTTCGCTGTGATAAAGCGTCTCTTTGTTGAAAATTATGTCTTTGCAAAATTTCTTCGTCAAACTTTGTACCGCAACCACTTAAATAGTGACAAAAATGGAGTAGGAATGTCCTATGTTTTAAATAAGATCTTGCGATTGATAAACAAGAATCTTATTCTTTTCTGAGTAGCTTTATAACTGGGTTTTCTTTTCTTAAGGCGATACTTAAAAGTCATATAAGCATTTGACACTTTACAAGTTTATTTGATTCTAATGTTGGTGCAATTCTGATTTTGATATAACCTAGGTTCAAAATAAGAAAGATATATCCAATATTGTGAACATAGGATAAATTGATCAAGCTTCGTGATAGAGGATTTGATTATCCTGATGAGAGACTTGACAATGATGTTAATTTTTTTGCACTTAAGATATTTGAATCAATAGCTTGTTGAATGTTTATTCTTATAGAAACCTTTTGGGAATAGCTTGTTGGATTAGTGACCCAGTTGTTGAGCTAGTTTGAAAATACGTGATGGTTTAGAGACAAATCTACTCAAGAAGTATTTTGATGCTGATGTTTTGACACTTTAGTTTGATCCAGTGTTTCAAATGTTGGAAAACCTTTGTACTACCCTTTTGATAAATTTTTCCAGCAATTTATTGGATTTTTGCTCGCTCGTAGATGATAATTTTCTTCAATTTTTGACCATTTGGAACATGTTACAGACATAGAAGACACAATGTTTAATAAATAAAATGCACAAGCAAGTACAAATCTTATGGCAGGCTAAGGCAATAATTGTTGAATCTCACATGGGGTTTCCCCCGAGGCTACGCTATTGAAAGTAGATACTTAGATGCTTGACCCCACTGGCTCCACCCTCGACACTCACTTCTCCGGGGTAGCCAAGGACCAGTTTCCATGAAAACTCCCCATGGCAAACTTTATATCTCTACTAAGAACCGTATGTGTGTTAGCATTTGGCATTATAACAGACAATGAAGGATTGTTGACATTTCAATAAAGGATATTGAGAAGGTTGTTGATGATTATGGATATAACTGATTAAGGATGTTTATTGTCTTAATATTATTATTTTGTCATTGATGTCAAGAAATTGATTTTCTAATTCAGTATGATGTTGCCATATCTTGAGAAGTATGATTTGAAGAATATAAAGATGTCGGTAAAAGACACATAAAGATTATGATGGATAAGGGGATGAACAAGGTATTCAATGGGCAACTATTACTGAGTCAAACAATGATGAGATCATGATGTTTAGATTGTTTTAACATCATACACATGTTGTAAATTGTAAGGTTAATATTTGTGGATGACTATTCAAGGATGATGTTAGTAATGTTTTTAAAAGAAAAATCAGAAGCTTTTCAAATGTTTAAATGGTACAAGGCAAGAGTTGAAAATGAAACAAAAAGACAACTTAAATGTCTTAGATCAGATAGAGGAGGAGAGTTCACATCTAATGAATTCAACTTATTCTGCAATGATCATGGTATTAAAAGACAAGTCTTTGCACTGAGAACTCCACAACATAATGGAATAACTGAGAGAAGAAATAGATCTATTGTGGATTGTGCTAGAACACTGATGATTGAAAAGAAAGTGCCACAAACATTTTGGAGAGAAGCAATAAGCACAACAGTTTACACCCTGAACCGAGTACAATTGAAGAAAGGTACTTTAAAGACACCATATGAAATTTGGTATGATAAGAAACCTAATGTAAGTTATTTTAAAATCTTTGGAAGTAGATGCTATGTTCACAAAGATGATAGAAATGGCAAGTTTGATCAGGAAAGTGAAGAAGGAACATTTCTAGGTTATTCTTCTAGAAGCAAAGCATTTAAATGTCTGATCAAATCATCTAACAAAATAGTAGAAAATGCAAATGTGAAAATTGATGAATTTGTAGAAAGAAATGATGAAGGAAATTTCAAAGAACCAGAAGACTATGATGTATTTGTCTATGTTCAACCGACAAGTCTTACCGAGAAAACTGTTGAAGAAAATGAAGAGAATATCTAGTTACCGAGTGATGAAGAAGATCATATAGAGCCTACCGAGCTTGTATTAGCCAAGTATGTCAGAAGACATCATGCACCAAGTCAGATTATAGGAGATAAGGATGATCCAGTGATGACAAGGAACAAATTGAGATAGAACACATGTCTGATATCTGAATTTGAATTGAGAATAGTGAAAGAGGCATTTAATAGTGAAGATTGGATAAATGCTATGATAGAAGAGATTGATCAAATCAAGAAGAATGACACATGGACACTAATCTCAAGACTGAAGGACAAAAATGTAATCGGTACAAAGTGGATTTTCATAAACAAGCTAAATGAAAAAGGAGAGGTCATTTGAAACAAATCAAGACTAGTTTGCAAAGGTTATGCTCAAGAAGAAGGAATTGATTATGGTGAAACTTTTGCACCTGTTGCTAGACTTGAACAAGTAAGAACATTGTTGGCATATGCTGCTTTTAAAAACTTCAAGGTATATCAAATGGATGTCAAATCTGCATTTCTAAATGGAATATTAGAAGAAGAAGTTTTTATTGAACAACCTGAAGGATTTGTTGAAGACAAGAATAAAGATCAGGTATGTAAATTGAACAAAGCTTTATATGGTTTGAAACAAGCACCTAGATCATGGTATGAAATATTGCACTCTTATTTGATTAAGATTGGTTTCATAAGGACAAATGAGAACAACAATATGTACATGAAGAATGATGAAAATGGAATACTGATCTTAGCCATATTTGTTGATGATATTATATTTTGTGGAAATGACTCTTTATGTAAGAACTTTGGAAATGAAATGAGCAAAGAATTTGAGATGTCATTAATCGGTGAGATAAAGTATTTTATAGGTTTACAGATACTGCATATGAAAAATGAGATTTTCATTACTCAATCCAAGTACATAAATGAAATCTTGAAGAAATTTAGAATGGAGGATTCAAAACTTGTAAGTACTCCTATGACTACCAACTGTAAATTATCAAAGAATGATGAATCTGCATCTGTTGATGAGACACTTTACCGATCCATGATTGGAAAGCTACAATATGTTGTTCACAACATACCAGACATAGCACATGTAGTAGGTATAGTTGCAAGATTCTCTGTAGATCCTAAGGAAACACACATGACAACAATCAAAAGAATTTTTAGATACTTGAAAGACACTGAAGATTATGGCTTAGTATATTAGAAAGGAAATGATTTTGATTTAAAAGTTTATACTGATGCTGATTGGGTAGGCAACATTGATGATAGAAAAAGAACAAGTGGAGGAGATTTCTTTTTAGGAGAAATACTAGTGAGTTGGCTTAGCAAGAAACAAGGATGTGTTTCATAGTCAACAACAGAAGCTGAATACATTGCTGTAGCATTGAATTGTACCTGTAGACACCCGAAATTGTCATGACTAATTAAATAAATATTTTATTTATTTAATTAGTTTAGCCTAATTCTTCTATTAATTAAATAAATCCTTATTTATTTAATTAATTAATTTATCCTCTTTTAGCCTTATTTCTCATTTAAATAAATACATTTAGTTATTTAAATTATCCTTTTCCTAAATTAAATAAATATTTTTATTTATTTAATTATCCCACTTCTTCTATTAATTAAATAAATCTTTATTTATTTAATTAATTCGTTAGTCTTTTCTACCCATGACACATGTCATTCATCTCTTAATTCATACACTACCTACCCCTTTCATTATTTTATTATTTCTTTGACCTACCCTCTAATCATAGGCGACCTCCTTTTACACCTCTCAATCTTATCCCTCCATTTCATATAGTGTCTTCTATATAAGAGGATACTTCCTTCATTATCAACCCTGGCTAATCAATCATTCTAACTACTTGATCAATTGACTACTTGGCATATGCGATCCTACTTGCAACCACATTTCCGTTCTTTGTTGAGCTCTTGTGCACACATAAAATCTGAGAGCAAATATATCAAGCAAGATCAATGGAGATAGGAAGAATGGAGATCCAAACCCTATTGGACATGTGATGGTATAATCTTTGTGATTTCATTTGATTTGCATTGTCTTAGGTAATCTTCATATGTTATGGTGGATCTTTGTTGTTGTTAGGCTAGGGTTTTGTGGTTGAATTCGTTTAGCCTTTCAATATCGTTATTATTGTTATCCATTTTCACCATATACAGTACCAACATTGCATGGATCAAACAACTGTTGGAAGATATAAATGAGAAAGTTACCGAGCCAGTAACTATATTCTGTGACAATACTAGTGCCATTAACATTTCAAAAAATCCTGTTATGCACTCTAAGACAAAGCACATCTCTATCAAATATCATTATCTTAGAGAAGAAGCTCAAGAGAAGAAAGTGGTGTTGGAATATGTTAGCACAAAGGAACAAATAACATATATCTTCACCAAGCCACTACCAAGGGACACTTTTGAATATCTCAAAAGTAAGTTAGGGGTCCTACCCCTATCTTCCACTCATTGACCGAGTTCGGTGAAAGCATCAATCTGATGACTCTATCGAATATCTTTTAGGAGTTGATGCTAACTTACACACTTTAGGATGTTTTCTAAAGGTGTATAGGAAATATTACAGGAAACAATACAGGGAACAAGAATTGAAGACAAAATGCTCTAACCGAGACTGAATTGACATCTTACAGTAGGAATTCACTTCATACATGAAGAAATTATGTTTTAGCTCTTTACTTTTTGGCATTGTTGTCAAAGGAGGAGAAAACTGAGAAAGGGGAGAAGACTGAAAAAAGAGAAGTCTAATGTATGGGGGAGAAGTCTGATGACAGCAAGAGAGCATTTCAACATTTCAGAATCACAACAATCCGAATCTTTTAAGGTCAAATCAATTGGTTTTGCCATCAATGCCAAAGGGGAGATTGATAGCATTTGACATTATAACAAACAATGAAGGATTGTTGACATTTCAATAAAGGATATTGAGAAGGTTGTTGATGATTATGGATATAACTGATTAAGGATGTTTACTGTCTTAATATTATTATTTTGTCATTGATGTCAAGAAATTGATTTTCTAATTCAGTATGATGTTGTCATATATTAAGAAGTATGATTTGAAGAATATAAAGATGTCGGTAAAAGACACAGAAAGATTATGATGGATAAGGGGATGAAAAAGGTATTCAATGGGCAACTATTACCGAGTCAGACAATGATGAGATCATGATGTTTAGATTGTTTTAACATCATACATATGTTGTAAATTGTAAGGTTAATACTATACTATGTTACCAAGCAAAGAAACTAGTCGATAAACCCTAAGAAACCTAGTCGGTAAACCCTAAGGTTATTGCTATCGGTTAATGAAGGCGGAATGTCTACCGAGTGAAGTTTAGTATTTATCGGGTTGTAACTGAGTTGTAACCGAGCTGTAACAGAATGCATTAAATGTTTACATGCATAATTTAATGAAGGAAGCTGATGAGCTGGAGTTGCTTAAATGATTGGTATGCCATAAATATAGTTTGTTAAGAATCTATGGCAATGGAAGATCGACAGGAAGATCTACAACTCAGATTGAACCGCAATACCCTAGCACAATTTCCAAGAAATGTATGCAAGTTCCAAGGCAAGGTAAAACATTTTTAGATCAAAAGATGCATTGAACCTGGTCAAGTTTGAAGCTCTGATGGCTATGATTGATCATGGGAAATGTGATCAAGGAGATTAAGCAGTTAGCTAATTGTTTATAAATAGGGAACTGTTGATAAAGAATGCATGTGGGCAAGTGTATGCACAGGGATTCTACATAGTGATTACCGAGCACATAAGCCTAAAGACTTGTTTGAATAAGAGAGTATAGAAGCCCAACAGATGGACAAGATTAGTTCTATGTCTAGATTGTATTGAAAAAATAAGAATCTACTTTAGCATTTTAGATGTGAAGTTGCAGATCGATTTTTATTACTATTATTTTGTGAAAGTGACAGAAAATCTCTTAACCAAGTGGACTTAACAGTCTTATTTGTAAAACCCTCTAGCAAGGTGACATTCCGATTGAGTGTTTGAAATCCTTTAACAAGGTCACTTCTAACAAGGTGAAGATCCTAACAGATCCGAGGGAAATCCCTTAACCGGGTCACATCTAGCAATGTGTTTGTAATCTTTCACAGGATTTTCTTTTAACCGAGCATACTCTAGAAGAGTATATTTCTTAGTGGGTCTGAAATCCCACAGTGGTTTTTCCCTATTTGGGTTTCCACGTTAAATCTGGTGTTATGAGGATTATGATGTTTATATGCTTTTGAGTTTGCATGTTTAACAGTTTTGGTTATATTATTGAAGTATATGTTACTGAGGTTGAATCTGATGTTTTTATGGAAGATTAAGTTTGTATGATTCGCCCCCCATTCTCATCTTGTTGGGTATTGGATCTATACTTATATTAAGTATCAGAACTATCAATGTGTGTGATCCGCTTCAGAGGTCCGACCTCCTGCACCAACAACTAGAAGGATTTTGGCAACTAGTACAAGTGGTTTTTAGTAGAGGCTTCCGGTCATGTGGTGATACAGGCGGCACTTTCAGCTCTGTAAATACAGAAGGTTCCCAGCCTATAGAGGTTACTCTCCATAGGGTTTACGAGGAAACATAATGTTTGTATGAACTTATCAGTACATGTTGTTTGGGACTTTCATCAAAAACATGATTTATTTAGAGTGGATTGGAAGGACTCGGTATTAGCTTGTTTCCACTTTAGGTTGTTCCCCTCTCACTGGCCCCCTCAAGGTAGCTTGGGAAGGCAAACCCTCTAAAGGATTTAATTGTTTGAAAGTAAAAAAAGCATAAAAGACTGGGTTTGGCTTTTTGATCACCCAATTAAGAGGAGAGCATATACCTACCACTTTCGAAACACAGAATATAAATGTTTTTTTTAACTTTCCATAGCAATGTGATCTATCCTCTATTTGGAGATGTTGCTCCAACAAGCATGGTGTTTATTTTAGCCTTTTTAAAAGTCTACGTGCAACTATTTTAGAGAAGTTACTCAAAATGCAAGTTGCATGCTGTCAATTTATCCCCTTAGTTAGACTAAACATGATATATTACTTTCCAAAATAGGGCTTTTAATTAACTAGGTGAGGAAATGCATAAAATTTGCCTTAAACACAATCCTGCACATGCATGTTAGTAGTTTGAAAAATTTTAGTTCTCGGAAATAAAATTATGTCAGTTGCAAACAAAAGTGCTATTCTAACAAATGCGCTATCTTTCACCTTAAAAATGCTAATCTTCAGGGAAAAAGCGCTAACCTGCACTACAAAAGCGCTGCTCTATGGACTCAAAAGCGCGACTTCTTTAACAAATGTGCTAACCTAGAGGACAAAAGCGTTAACCTGTAATGCAAATGCGTAGATTTCAAACAAAAGCGCTAACCTACATGACATATGTGTTAACCTGCGATGCAAATGCGTTAACCTGTGATGCAAACACGCTAACCTATGATACACATGCGCTAACCTATTGAACAAAAATGCTGTAAAAATTCACACATGCGTGAATCTGCATTACAAATGCATTAATTTTACTTTTACGAGATTTTTAAAGGTATATGCGAGGTCCATGAGCCCCACGATGGGCGCTAAAATATGTTGACTTGAATTTCATCATCAAAAGGCTACCTACAACAAGTTAGTTTCACAAAATACAAATGGAAATGCTACAGGAAATCCAAACTCAACCAATGAAACTACATGAAATACATATAAAATAAAAACACTATTATTACCTTCATGATTTAAGTCTCATTGTGTCCTAACTCCACTATTCCTGGTTGTAGATGGTGTGCTCTTAGACAAGCACTGATAGCTTCCAAGATGGCATATGAAAAATGGACTGATAACTGATAGTTCACAAATGCTATGATATGCAATGCTAAATAATTATGCTAAAATGCTAATTGCTATTTGCTTCAAGATTGAAAACTCACGGATGCATAAGTTTTACAAATGATTAGCTTGCAAATTTACTTGAAGTCTAACTCTTTCTCAACTGAAACTCTTGATTTTATAGACCTTGAGAGGATAAGATGATGTGGCTTAGATCAATGGTCATGATCAAATTTGCAGATTTGGATGGCTATGAGAAAAGGTGAAGGTTGAGAGAAAGGGAGAAGGAGAAGACAAGTGTCACTCATCTCACCTTGACTGGGTTGCTGATTGAGGGAATCTAGGGATGGTTGGAGAAAATTTAGGCATGAGAGGACAAGTGGACTCAAGTCCTTCCTAAGATGTAGGGATGTTGGAGAGAATATAGAAGGAGGTTATGAAATATGTGTACGTACACAATATTTCATTAAGTTTGGAAGTTGAAGATAAATTATGAATTAATATTTAAGAAATATTAATTTCCTCATCCACATGATGGATGAGTTGGCAAAGGGAAGATGAAGTGGGGATAGAAGGTGAGTCGGATAAGAGAGATTAAATAATTTAAGAAATTATTTAATATTTGAGACTATAGGATAGGAGAATAACCATTAAATATTAGATATTTAATTGATTGAAGGAGATAATTAAATATTAGATATTTAATTAATTAGAGGAATAGAATAGATGAATTAATTAATAAAATATTTCAATTAAATTAATTAATAGAAAGACACGAATCTGAATTAAATAAATTAATCTTTTCAAATTAATTATTTAATAGAAGAATAAACATTAAATAAATATAAATATTTATTTAATTGCTCATAGCCATTTTTATGTGTATACAATTGCAGACCTGCTAATCTCGCTCTCATCGATCGTGCTGCATCAGCTGCCCCCTACTCCCTCACAGGCTCTCCGCCTCCATCTCCACCTCCATCTCCACCCTGCTCATCCCTCCTTTGCCGTACCTATCTAGGAGCTACTCGCTCCTCCTCTCCTCCACCCTCTATTACCCTAGCACCACTCATCCTCACACTAACAACTCCTAGGGATCCGCCCTCTCCTCTATGTTGCTGTCTCCCCCCAGCTGGTACCTTGCTGCTACTCGCACTAGGATCACCACTGACCCATCTAGGAGCCTTTTCTCTATGTCCCTATCCTTGTCTCTCTCCCTATGCCTGTGCATGAGCATCATCCTAAATCTCCTCTATGAGAGGCACCTACTCAGCTGGATCCGTAAACCTAGGGAATGGGTGCTACTAGAACCAATCCCTGTATTGGTGCAATACCCCCACATCTGCAATGTCATCCAAATAATCCCACCGAAGTTGTTGTAACCCTGTCAGTGCTTGCATGCTCAATGCGTATGACAACCCAGGGGCCCATCCTCGTCTCTCCTTGTCTGCATAACGAGTGTAGGCGGTGAACTCCTACGAAATCCCTTGAGGCCTACCATACTGCCTCATGACCCGAGATACAATGAATCACTCAATAACAGTCACAGATCTGCCGATAAGAGGACAAGTCATTAACATATCTCTTCGCACAACTCTCCAGTCATCCCAAAGCTCAAGGCCCTTGTACAGTCTCCATACAACAACAATAAGGTCACCGAGCTACCGTTTCCAATACTTTGTCTTGCCTAGATGGGGTTGAGTAAAATATCCAGAATATCTATAAACTATTGGCTGCTGTGGATCTCTAACATCATCCACAATAGGTCTGCAAATTGGGAGATGCTCCCAGGCCCATATCTATAAAACCAAGACCCCTGCTTCCTTCCCTCCTTGTACACAACTTCATGCATCTCATGATACATGTGAGATAATAGAAAAGAACCCCACCCTAATCTCTCAAGGTGATCCACCAGTCTCTCCAGCATCCTGGCCCAGCAGCATAAGAAACCCCATTGTCCTCTATTCGGCATAACAAAGAAACCAATGAATCCTACCAAGACACATGCCAAGGGAAACTCCTCATTGTACCTGGCCATCATATCATCCCAACTGATAGCCCGCGAAAGGATGTCCTCATCATGAAATATGCATCTCAAGGCTAATATACTAGGACATTGAGTCAAATCATAATCAACCTTATCCCTAGAAAATGGAATCCTGTAAACATCCTCTAGAGTGATGGTCATCTCCCCAATAGGTAAATGGAACGTGTTATGCTCAGAATGAAATCTCTCAACCAGTGCAGTGAGCATCTAGTGATTCACATAGATATCTAACATCTATAAAAGGTGGGTAAACCTACACAAGTCAATATGTGCTGTATCTATATCGGATAACTCACGAACTAGCCTCATAGTAGGAGGATAGACACATCAGAATAGAACATGTGGAAATCGAACCTGCAAGAATCAAACAATAGAGCATCAAAAATTCATTCAAATTTTCTATAAGACAACTTAAACATCACGCAAATCCAAATATATCAATTGCCAAATTAAATTTTCATGTTTGTACCCTTAAAAAAGCTCACTGTATTTCATACAAAATTTCATAGTGTAGGTAGAAACTTGTACGAGTCAGGAATAGCTACAACACGACAAAAGACTCCTATACAACCAAATACATATACCCACATGATAAAATGGTCTTCTAAGAAAATATTCATACGATACATAGGTAGGTCTCACATGACAAAACTAATGGCCTAAAACGATAAAATACTAAAAGACAATTTGTTGTACAAGACACATTGTCGTCTCGCACGACAAAATGGCACGAACTGAATTTTAAATGACTAAAAAGCAAAAAAAAACAACAAAAAATTCAAAATTGATGACATAAACAGGCATAAGATTAGTCACTCACTGCTGGCTCATAATTCTGCAATCGATTATGATGACTCTGGTGCTCGAATCGATGCTACTGGATTGGAATGACCATTTTTCTTCATAGAGGGATTTTCAAATTTCAAACTTGGAGAGGTTAAAATGAATTGAAAATGACACTTGGACGCCTTAACCCTAATTTTTCAACTTGCTTCGATGGACATGAAAATTGTACCCTTAGCTAATTTTCCTATCCTGATTCTATTTTTGGGATTGAAATCGAAATATGAGATGGTTCTTCTAGTCAATTTCTCATAGTTGAGATCACTAATCGCTTTCATCACATTCTCATTCTTTTCTTCAATTTGCGCTCAATTTCACATCAATCATCATTAAATCTTCAAATATTCCTCTGACTCAATCTTTGTGTTCAAGTCATTATCATTACCAACAATTGCCTATAATCATCATGTACCCTTGCTATCTTTAGATTTCGCTCCCAAGGGGGCATACTTGTGACCTCATGACCTCACATCTTTGAAGTGGAGAATTTTTTTCAAATCTTCATCAAAAGTTGAGCAAAAATCTTTTCAACTAAAGAAAATCAAACAAATTGTTATCGCTAGGGGCATATCAGTTTCACTGCTTCAATTCAAGCTGATATTGCCTTCATCTGAATCTGTCTCTTAACGTTAATTAGTTTCATTGCTTTTCATCAAGATGGTTATTTATTTTAACTCAATCAAAATTTTAAAGAGTATCTTTGATCACACGCCAATCTAACCAGGTGTTCAGTTTCATCGCTTTAAATCAAGTTGGACAATTTATTTTCACTCATCGTCTCTTGATCCATCTAGTTCAAGATCAATTTTATCTTCGCTCACTGTCTCTAGTTCAATCAAGTTCTAGATAAGTAAGATCCACTTCTTGATCAATCAAGTTCAAGTTCGGTATCTTTGCTCTTCATCGGTCCTAGTTCAATCAAGTTCGGGATCGGTTTCGCTTTAATCAACTCTGTTCAGCTTCATCACTTCAAATCAAGCTCAACACCTTGCTCTTCATCTGGTTCGTGATCAATCAAGTTCAGAATTGGTATCTCCTAGACATCAACTATTCTTTGAACCAACGTGCTGCTCACACATTAATTCAAAGAGGGGCAAATGTAATACCCTAAAAATGGTCACTTAAACCATGGGCCCCTAATCTCGACAACATCACCAAGGTCCTAACCAAAGGCAATTAAATCAACCTTGAGCACACAATTAATTAATTCTTCAATCATTAAATAAATATTAATTTAATTAATTAAATCATTCCAAGTAAATCATTTTGATCAATTATCCTATTTAATTTATTAAATATCCTAGCATATTTAATTAATTAATAAATTTGCCATTTAATCATAAAAAAAGAATTAATTTATTAAAAAAGAGGAATTAATATGCAAAGCAAGAGTTAAATTGAAAATAAAATAAAAGAACTGAATTGAAAGACAAATCAAACTTGAGATATTATTTCTTCTTCTAAATTGAGAACTTGAAATCAGAAAAACAATTAAAGGAATTTAATCATTCTCTAAAATTAGAACTCAGAGCTTTTGAGAAAAGAAGTTCAGTTGCATTGAAAAGACTCCTTTCTTGAATAAATCAAAGAATATGCATAGAATTACCTATTTTCATCTCAAATGCATGAAATTAATTGAATTATATCTCTAATGCAAACTCAAACTTACAATCTGAATTGCATTTCAATTCAACTATAAGTGGAATCTATCTCAAGGTTAACTGAATTTGATCTCTCAATTATTTCAATTATCCTAAATTGTGCTTTTTCTTGATCTCTCTTGTGATTCTCTATAAATTCAGCCTTCATCTCTCATTCAAAACACCTTGGAGATTTATTGTTATTATGTAGTTTTTGCTCTGGAGTCATTGAAGATATGGTGCTTTCTTTTTGAGATTATTGCATCTTAGTTTTTCTTTTTACATATTTAGTTCAATTATGATTGCTTGAATTCATATAGCTTACTATTCATCCATCTAGCATAATCTTGCATCCATTTAGCTTAATATCATGCTCATATAGATTAAATCCTTCATCTTGGTGTAGTTTAGTCATTGGTATTGCTTATACAAATTTGAGAACAAGTCTATACTCGTATCTTTTAGAAGGCAATTGGTCGATTTGTGATGGTTTTATTATTCATGCTTATATTTGTCTAACCATACATGTAATGACTTAATTTAAGTTTGTGACTTAAAGCTTACAGATACTTATTCCACTTTTCACACACATAACTTGTAGTCCCCAAAGGGTTGCATTTATATCTTTCTATAAGTTTTCTTACTGTTGCAGATTTATCATGGTGGCCAATCTCTCTAATAAAAAATTGAAGATCCATTCAATACTACTTCTACACTTTCATATTTAGTCTATCTCAAAGTGAGTGTCAAGATCATGTGTTCTTTAGTTTCAAGAAGTTAAGAAGTCATCTAGAGGTTTGTGGAACATGAAATATGCTCCATGATAGAGAAGAGTACTTGTGGAGTTTGTTGCAAGTAATAGAGATCACTATCATCCATCCATGCAAGCCTCATGCACATAGTTCTCCATTAATCAGGTAAGATAGGTCTACTCAAGTTATTGATTACATTAATAGAAAGCAAGGTCTTCGTATATGCATTTAGGGTTTCTCTAGGTTTTCTATTGAAATGAAGGGGTTGTTGTGAGAAGATCAACATGGAGAGCCAAAATAGAATGCTTGCAAAGATTGAGGACCATTTAGAGATCAATAAATTTCTAAGTCTACACAGTCATTAGAAACCTCTTATTCCATAGTAGTGGAGATATACAACTTTCATTAAGGTTGATCTTGAACTGAAAGAATAAAGGGATAGAAGGAAGTTATTGTAACAACAATAGAAGGTGAGGTTTTGATGACAATCTTAAGGAAAGTAATATCCAATGTAGTCTTTGGAGTGCCATTAGGACAACTCCAAGTCCTTTCATCAAGTCATGGCGAGACACAAAGAGGAATAGAGTTTTGAAAGTGAGACAGTCCATGAAAAGGGGGAAATAGAGAAATGGTCTTCAAAGGGAATTAAATCATTGTAGAGTTATGATGTCACTGTCATGATAAAGTTTAGGTATACAAGGAAATAGTAGTCATGAGGAAAAAAAAGAGCCCTCATGATGCAGAGCATCATGAAAAACCAACCAAGAACCCCAAATCAACCATGGAGTCCCAATCCTAAGGTGATCAATGACCCAAAACCATCATTAATATGAAACCTTGATAGGTTTGAGGCATATAACAAAATTCAATCAATCCAATATCAAAACTTTGATACATTGGTTTCAAATCAACTCCTTCAATATCAACACAAACATCATTGTCTCCAAAGCACCAGATAACTCAACATCTTTCCATCTCATAACACAATGCTAAAAAATTCAAAAACAAACTTACCATTTAACTTCAATCCCTCAACATCAATCTTTTTCCCTCCAAGAGTCCATTAAACCCCTGCTCCAAACATCTTTCAAATATGTCCCAGTTTTAACAGTTTTTCTACCCTGTAATCTGTTATTCACATCCTGCAAACCAAGAAAATTTTTGGAAATCTCTCCAGTGTAATGATAGATAACTAGGCCTAATAAAACATATGTAAAACTTGTAAAGATCCAATGGTGAAATTATATGATATGATCTCTACACCGAGGCCTATTTTGACTGTCACAAAAAAATCAGAAATGTGCATGTCCAGTCCGCTAGGGCATCAAATTACTCACACAATACCAAACCATTCAATACCAAATTAAAAAAATATTGAATTAAATTCAATCCACTGCTAAAATCTAGAATATTACAATTTTTGGATGGTTACATTGTGAGATATCAACAAATCCTTGTGACTAACACTATTAATGAGGGTTTCCAAGCAGTTTTTAGTAAAATCCTCATATCTCATTCATTTCACAATGAAAATGTTCCAAACCAAAACCAAAGGAAGGATTATTCATTCCCCTATCTAATAATACTATTGATACATTTTTTCCAGGCTGTATAGGTCACACAAGGCCTGGGAACAACTCAGAAATAGTTAAAACCAATCAAAATAACAAGAATTGATTGCACCAAAGTATACCAAAATGTTCTCCTTCCTCAAATACCAACTTGGATTGATAATACAATGATATTTAAAGCCTCTTGTCTATTAATACCTTCGTCACTACCTCCAAGATCAATGGGAACCAACTCTTCATCATTTTTGTTGCATTTTTGCAATGTTGTTTGTGCAACTTTTACATTTTTTTGCAAGAATGACTCCAAAATTTACATGGACCCTCTAAATATTCAAAAATAGACTAAACATAACATATTACATCCATTTTACCCTTCCATGGGTATTTTACATATTGTTGACCTTCTTGACCCAACTAGGACCCATTAGGACAACTTGAGCAACTTCTACAAATTGTTACAATTATGGCTCATAGCCCTTTACATTTTGACTCAATGGACTCAAATACATTAAAATGAACATGTAAACTCAAATATGAGTGAAATGACTCATGTCATGATCTTTAACCTCCTGGTGTACCTTTGTGATAGGTGCTCCTACACCACCTCAATGTCACCAAGCCATCAAAAGGTTAAAGATACATATCAAAAGGATGCATTGAAATGAAGAGAACAACCAAATCCTATTTTGATAGTCTAAGGGTTTGAGAGGTAGCCAATACAGAGCAGCAATAAATAGTCAAAGATCAATTCATAAACAAAGTTTGCAGCCACAAAAGAGCCTTATAACAATAGCCAAATCTTGTGTTAATGGTATCAAAGATATGCATGACATTCAAAGTTTTTGTTGCAGTCTAGGACATGATCAATGGATGAAAACTTATAGTCCCAACAAGATGTCATAATATTTAAATATTTCCTTAGGACAACCTAATGCAACACAAAAGTTTTTTATTAGCCAATACCTTAGTCTAGGGTGTAAGAAGATAACAAATATGCCCAAGTCTGATAAAATGGACAATTATCTTCAAAATAGTAGATCAAAGAGGCTTCAAAATAGTTGTAAGAACACACAAAATATGATACAAGGACTATCATCTTCAAGAGGAGCTCTGTAATAAGTTTTCTATATGAAGCAGTCAGGGAAAAATGTTCAAAATATATGAAGGATCAAATTAGCAGTCATTCTCAAGGGAATGAAGCCTTAAGTACATAAGATAACCAGACTAATAAAATGTCATAGTACAGTGCTGATAATGATGCACCATGGACTTGATTAGCAACAACAATAACTTTTCAATTTGCCATTGCAAAAGCAACAGACTGGAAAAGAACATTGGACAGTGGATAATAAAAAGTCAAAGAATAGATGCAAAACACAATGGTGAACAAGAAAGGATATAGGGTAATATCTTCAAAAGATTTTTAAGGATAGTGCTCAAGGTAAAGATACCAATCATTGCAGCAAGGAATGGTTAGAGTCTCCATCAAGAGGCATATAGCCATCATATATGATAAGCAAGATGACAGTCCTTGTGAGTATAATCAAGCTTTAGAACAACTTTAAGAAGAGCAGTCCTTATTTGTAGTAGATAGATTAAAATTTTAGAGGAAGGCTATTACACAGTGTACAAAGACAATAAAGAACCCTTACAAAGTTGTTAGAGTCCTAGAATGATCCATCACTACGAGCTATGAATTCATACTTGTGGCAGAAGTTTGAGAAGTCTAAGCAATAAAGAGAAGCACAATATGGGTTTCATGATAGCATGTAGTCCTTGATCATTATTGTCTGAAGAAACCTAAACTCATTAATAACAACAAACATTTTATCATAGTCACATTCCTTGTCCTGACACAGGTAATAGCATTGAAGGTTCTCATGATAAGCTATAGATATTTGTTTGGAAGTAAGACAATCATATGAATAGATAGATCTTTGACAAACCTTCACACCAAGAATATGTAGAGCCTATACAATCAGGGTATATAAAGTTAAGGTAGGTTAAGGCATTCAAAACCCTCATTGACCTGTGGCTCATGATGCCAGTAATCCTAATCATGAGCCACAGGTCATGATAGGGATTGGTAGCATCATTAGAAATAAGGGAAACAATGATCCAAACTAAGAAATAGCAACCTTAATGCACAATGTGATGAATACTAAGAAGGGGGGGGTGAATTAGTATGCCCCAAAACTTAACCAAACTCTTAAGAAATTTTACTGCAGATCGCTATAGTAGTTTAAACAACAAACCGGTTAAAAAATAGATAAATGAAATAGAAAATAAAGCATTCACCCACAGAAGCACAATCACTATAACACAAGATATTTTGACGTGGAAACCCAAATGGAAAAAACCACGGTGAGTAAAACTCACAAGTCAACTATCTGCAGAATAGTAACCAGACTAGTTAAGGCCTTACAATGTTCTTCACTAGAATAGATCATGTTAGGAATCCAAATCTCTGTTAGGAGATAAGTCCTATTAAAGACTACCCTATTAAAGGATTTCAGATTTACAACTGTGAACCACCTTGTTAGAGGATTTACAATAGGGTTGACTGGGCCTACCTGGTTAAGGGTTTCAGACTTGTTGAAGAGATTAGTAATCAACAAGTGAATGATCTAGAAAGTAGCACAAAATGCTTGATTAGATCCTTGATTGCTCTTTGTTAATGCATTGCAACATTACTTCAGTCTTCTATCCTTTGCATGTTCAATCGCATGATGCTTCTATAACGACTTCACTCTTCAACACACATACACACTTGTTAAAACCCTAGACATGATGTCCTTTAAATAGGAAACTGATTTCATGTCGGTCCAATGAGATTTGATTACAATTTCCTAGGTTCAAAGCATCTAGACACATTTGGTAACACGACACAGAAACAACATCAAAGTGTCGGTGGATGATAACTCATCACACTTTACAAGTTTACTAGTTTAATCACCACATCAGTATTGGTGGATGATAACTCATCACACTTTACAATTTTACCGGTTTAACATAGTATACCGATTACCGGTTAACAAACAAAGATTGGTAAACTGGAACATAGTGTTTTGATAAAAAAGATTAACTACCGCTATGGGTCCTCATTTTGCTTGAGGTCTTCATACCGCTTGAGGTCTTCGGTCATGCTTTGACCAATAAGCCTCTTTTGTAAAACAACGATAGTCTTCTACAAACAAAGACTATACATACAATGACATATAATACCGGTGTGAACAATACAACACATATTACCGGTGGAGAATAACTCATACATAAAATAAGTGTGTGTCCATCAATGACAATGACAACTAAACATGCCAACAACCACCTCAACTAAGTACAAACATTATCAAAATGCCAACAATCTCCCCCTTTGACATTGATGGCAACACTTAGGAGAATTTTGACATCTAAGTGCTTCCAAAAAAAAATAAAAAATGTCATAATCAAAATTACTCCCCCTAAGCATATACACTACTCCCTTTGCCAATTCAATGCTACTCCCCATAAAATTTTCATGATAGATTATTGCTCCCCCTTTGCCAACAATGACAAAGTAAAATATGCCTCAGAAATTGACCAAAAAATATTACATAATCATGAAAATAGAGTATATGTTTATGACAATAAGGAATAAAACTTCTCAAAAATAATTTTTTAGTCTTTCAGGAATGCCTTCATGTCTATGGACCAGGTGTCTAGCAGTGAGGCCACAATTTCACTCCGAGTCTTCATCTAAAAGGCTAGCTCCTCCATGGCATCCATAGTAATCATCTCCTGAGTAACAATGATAGCTTCCATGTTCAGAAAGCACTTCTGAAGAATCTGCAACTTCGGTAGCAATAACATTTGTAACTCCTATAGATCATGATTCCGCTTGTAGATCTCGGAGTCAATCCTGGCTATCTATTGACTAAAAGTCTTTATTGTTTGCCCATACATAGTGAAGGAACCATAAGGAACTTTGAAAGTCTCCACATACTTCTTTAGTTCCAATTGGAGTTGATCTTTCTTTTTCAGAGCATCCTTGCAAAATAGGTGAGGTTGGCAGATTTTGCTTAGAAGTTTATTACCTTTAGCCATGGCCAGACTGATATCATCTCTCTAATGTATTAGCTTTTCTCTATCTTCATTCATGTGATTTACTAATGCAACTTTCAGAGCTTTTTCATGCTTCTTCTCTGCAGAAACCTGGGAAACATCTTCTAAAGATTGCACTTGATCACCTACTATAGTGCAGAGGAATTTTAGCCAGGCCATTGAAGGATTGGTACTGGGAAGAGTGGAATCGGGGACTAAGCTTGAGAGAGTATCAACAAAAAATTGGATAACATCCTTTTCTTTCTTCTTCCTTAGTTCCTCCAATCATTCTTGAGCCAGTTGAATGCTTCAGAGTAGCTCATTTTCATCTTTTGACTCGGTGAAACAGGCAAGAGTTAGGTCACTGCGACCGGTGGGATCAATCTATTTAGTCTGATATTGCTCTCCGATTGCCTTGGGATTCTATCCTCCTTCTTTTTTCTTGAGCTCCTCTTGTCTCCTCTTCTCCTACTCTTCTTTCTCCTTAGCCTCCTTGTTGGTCTTCTCTTTTTCTTCTTTCTCCTTCTCCAATTTTTCTTTCTCTACCTTCTCCTTCTCTTGTTTCTCTTCCTCTGCCTTTGCCTTCTCTGCTTTCTCTTTTTCTTGTTTCTCCTTCTCTTCCTTCTCCTTCTCCACTTTCTCTTTGTCCTATTTCTCCTTCTCTTCCTTTTCCTTCTCCTCTTTCTCTTTTTCCCATTTCTCCTTCTCTTCCTTTTCCTTCTCTACTTTCTCTTTGTCCTGTTTCTCCTTCTCTTTCTCCGCTTTCTCTATTTTCTCCTTATCTGCTTCCTCTGGTTGAGTACCTTCAATATCTAGTGCATCCACATCAATGGGGTCATTTTGTTCTACTATTATTTCACCTCGATTATTGAAGGTTTCATCCAGTTTAGATGTAGATAGGTCAGGCTCTTGCTCATCCTGCCGATTTGCCTCAGATACCTTCTGCATCTTGACAATTGCTTTAGCCTGTAGATGGGTGTCTTTTTCCACTTTAGAGGTTTTGCCTCCAAGTAATTGAAGTCTTCTTCTTCTCATGAAAAAGATGCCTTTGTATCGATTAAGAATCTCAAATAATTTTGAATTAGAAGCATCTAGAAAATATTGGGCAAAAATTTCTTCCCTAATTTCTTTCTCCTTTTCAATGACAATGCGCCATTTATTATCCAAATAATTATACAAAGAATTAGGAACAACAGGTTTCATATCAATTAGAGATTAATCATTATCACACAAATATTTAATGACCTGTAGCTCTACCTCTTCCTTTTCAATATCGCTAAGATCATCAAAATAATCTTTTAGATCATCAAGAATTTTCCTTCTAATATTCTTCATAATCCTTTGAAAATGTGTCATAGGCTGGTAAGAAGCAACATGTATATTTACCTGTGCAGAGGTTGTAAGAACATTACCGGTTGTCTTCATCTTCTTACTTGGTTGCCTTGTCTTCTTCATTTCTACCTCCGATTCAGTGTCTTCTGAATCCAGTGTGTTATTCTTGGTTTTTCTCTTCCTTTCAAATACCTTTGGTGGAATAGCCTCTGGTTTCTTCTTGGCTGGTGACCTCTTGGTCACTTTAGGAATGGCAACAGATGTAACCGGTGCCGATGTCAATGGAACAACTTTCCTCTTCTTCTGCTTCAGTAGTTCAGTAGGTTTGATAATCTCTAAGAAAGTACTGGTCCTCTTCTTCTTTGGATCCAACGGTGAAGCAAGTAGGGTAGAGGCATACCCAGTAAGTATATCATTCACCACTTCATAGCCCGTAGGCTCAACTTCATCTTGTGTAGGCTCAACCGCTTCCATTATGCAATGATCCAATTTGATTGTGAAACATATATCATCTTCATACTTTTTAACCAAATCACCTGATATTCTTGTTCTCTGGTTCATCTTCAATTTGAACTCATCAAAATACCTATTCAGAGTCTCTAGATAAGTAGATGAAACTGCTTGCAGACTCTCCTTGATTTGTCTTGTGACCGATAGGTCACTTGAACATTGAACATCACCGACTCCTGGAAAATACCCTTGAAAATAGAAAAACAAACTGACAAGTAGTTGACCAAATTTGAACCTCAGAGACTTGTCCTCTTTGATGGACTTCAGATTCTCCATGAGTTGTTTTAGCATATAGGTACACAAGTCATACTTTGCATTCTCCTTGATCATTTGATAATCGACATGCATCAGAGCTGTAGGAACAAAGTTCATTATGTTAGCATAGAATACTCTATACTTGATTACTGTGCATGCATACTTCACCAAATAATCTCTAATGGTATTAATAGTCATTTCCCTCTTGTCACTCACAGAACCAGTGAGCTCTATCAATTTGGTTTTTGTGATCTTGCAAAGAACAGGGATTTCTCCAACATTGTAGAAACTAGTCATGACATAGATTGCCTCAGCTGTGATATAATGAGTTCGTTCAAGATACATTTTGTCACCATGAACCTTGCTGAGAATGATTCTTATGTGATCATCTATGAATTCTTTGAGAAAATACACTGCATTGTGAAATTTCTTCTTCTCGATCACACTATAATCTAGTTTAATCATCTTGTCTTTCCCACAGAACAAAATTAACTGGGAGTGAATCACTAGAGACCCTAGGTCTTCTAGTCTACAATCAATATAACCAAAAATATCCCCTTCGACAATGACTCTAGTGGGAATTTGAGATAGGGCATTATATTTCACCTTCTTCCTAAGGGATTCATATGACTCCTTAGGTGCGGAAGAACTAGAAGAGGCTTTGGATGTAGAAGCCATGTCTATAAAATTTCAAATGATGAGAGTGATTCGATGAAAAATACCTTTTCACTCTGAAATAGGGTTCGTCGATGTCAAGCACAACACACTTCTCCAAGAGCTTACTTTACCGATTTGACTTCCACACTGATAGCTTGAAATAACTGCAAAATCTTGTGCATGATTTCTTTCTGGATTCTTTCGAATGCAAGATGAATCGCTCTTGTTGCGTTGCTCAAGAAAAAATTATTCTTCGGAAAATAGGTAAGTAAAAATAACGACAAGAGTCACTTTTAAACATGCTCTTACCTACCATAATAAATGCATCACTGATAGGGTACAAACCCTAACTTTACAACTTCATTTCTTCTATCGGTTGATAGGTAACCGATACCGATAAAAACACTTTATCGATATACATTGGGGGTCCGAAACATTGTTACTGGTATGTTCCCCCTTAAGCTTTTCAAAGCTTAATTTTCCAGTTCAGAGGTCTCCACACTAAGTGCAGAAATGGGTACATCTTGTGGAATCTCTACAGACTTCTTCTTCCAAGTTTTGTTCATATCAGCCCGTGTGGTTTCAACATTGACCTTCCTTTTACTTCAAGGTCAATCGATCTGTCTTCTGGTGGATTATTTTTCAATCTGCATGTCTTGGCAATATGTCCGGGTTGGTGACAATGATATCATACCATACCAGGTGCTCTCCATGGTCCGATATTCACATTTACATTATTCCTCTTGCATGTTGTAGCAGTGTGACCACTACCACGACAGATCAAACAGGTTTCTCTCCAATTGTTTGCCGCTCCATAACCATTGTACCGGTTTGGGTTCTGGTTCATAGGAGGTTTCAAAACAACTCCTTTAGATCTTGGTGCATAACTTCCAGGGCTATTCATAACTAATCTTCACTCAAAAGATCTATAACAAACTTGTTGCATGCATAACAATGACCATTAAATCTACCGGTTCTAGCATTGTGGTTGTACACATTGTTTTGCATGTAAGGAAAATTATTGTAAGTCTTATTCCTACACAAATTGGCAGTATGTCCTTCCTTATGGCTGTTAAAGCATACAGGTTTTAACTTTGGCTTACCTTTGCTTTGGTTGATCTTAGGTGCCGATTGATCCTTTGGTGCATCAGTCTTGGTTCCAGAGGTTTCACCTTCCTCATATGCAAAGAAACCAAGTCCAGAGGTATCCTTTGATGGCTTCATTGTTTCTAGCTTTTGGTCCAACTTCACAGCACTCCGGTTGAACTTTGCAAGTATCTCCTTTGTCTCAGCAAGTTCCTTGGAAAGAGCTTCATTGGTCTTCATTAAGGTTTCATTCTGAGAAATGGCCGCATTGAGTTCTGCTTGTATTTATTCTTTCTCTTCCTTACCCTCTTGCAGATAAGTGGCAATGGTACCAATTTCTTGGTTTAACTTAAAGATCTCATGCTCCTTGTCCTTCACTAGATCTTCAAGTTTTCTTTTGTTTTCTAGCTCCTGACTCATTCTGATAGTCAATCTTCCAACTCCCTCCTTAGGTTAGTTTTGGACTCATTCAGTTTCTCCACTTTTTGGACTAGGGCATCCATGTCTGCTTCATCAGAAGAGTTGTTCTCAGTAATTTCCATCATTTGCTCAACAAGCTGTCTTCTTTTGGCTAAAGAGGCTTTATACTTGATCTTAAGTTCATCATAAGCTCTCTTAGATTCAACCAAATGATGAGTGAGTTCCCTCATGTTGTATTCCCCCATATCTTCTTTCAAGTGGTTAGACTTAGAGAAACTTTGGCTCTGATACCAATTGATGAATACTAAGAGGGGGGTGAATTAGTATGCGCAAAAACTTAACCGAACTCTTAAGCAATTTTATTATAGACCGGTATAGTAGTTTAAACAACAAACTAGTTAAAACATAGATAAACCATATAGAAAATAAAACATTCACCCACAAAAGCACAATCACCATAACACAAGATATTTTGATGTGGAAACCCAAATGGGAAAAACCACGGTGAGTAAAACTCACAAGTATGTCTAAATGGAAATCAACAATGGTCCCAGTGCTAACTTCTGGATAGACTTATGGTGTGGCCATCCTCCTATTACTAAATTGGATAACATGGAAGACATTATGTATGCAACTATAGCCCATTGGGGTACAAAATTGAGTGACTATGTGTTTGCTGTAGAAATTTTTTCAGGGAAAATAATCTATAAAGACCCTACTCTTCTCCCAATATCCTTCCAGCAATCTTCCTTATTGGCCAACATTCTATTGAATAGATCAGTTATCATGGCTAACAAAGATGATGTGTTATTTTGGGCAGCTTCAAAATTAGGGCAATACTTAATCAAAGAAGGTTACAATGCCTTACAACAGGGTTGCAACAGTAAGGTAAGTAGTCAGGCATATTATTTCTGTTGGAATGACATTGTTTTACCAAAAGCAGGTTGTTTTGTGTGGCTAACATTGAATAAAATAATCTTAACAACATAGAGATTAGTAAAACTAGGCATTGCACAAGCTTTTAACTATTTATTTTGTGACTTAGAGGAAGAAACAATTGATCATTTATTTCTATATTGTTCTTTCGCCTCCCAATGTTGGTTCTTCATCATGAATAAACTCCAAGTCATGTTGCCTTTTTCAAAATCATTGTGGGATATGTTTAACTCTTGGCCCCTTTTATTTTCTACATCAACCTTCTTAGGTATTTGGAAAGGTGCTCCTACTCACATCATTTGTGCAATTTGGTGGGAGAGGAACAAAAGGATCTTTTGGGAAAAACATCCTCCCATCTGGATCAAGTTTTGATCAAATTGGAAAATTCAATTGCAGAAATCATAAACTCTTTGCTTACTAATTCCAAGGACATCCAGTCATTTACTCGGTGGGATAAGGCAATTGCAAAATCTTGGCACGGTATTATTTTACCAATAGGGATTCCCCCGAACTGGTCTTTAGTCCATGTGAAAGACCGGTCGTCCATCAAATGGACACCCTCAGCTCCAAATTTTTTTAAGATCAACTTTGACAGTTCTTCTTGTGGAAATCCAGGGAAATTAGGAATTGGAGTTTGCATTCAAGACCAATTTGGCAAAATGTGTGCTTTCCAAGCTTCACTAATCCCTCCGAGCATGAATAACTTGGCGAAAGCAAATGCCTCACTAGCGGGTCTAGTGTTAGCAAAGAAGTGTGGCCTCCCCAATATACACATTGAAGGGGATTCTTTAGTAATCATCAACTCAATTACTTTGAAAAGATCTAAGACATGACAACTATCTTATGTTCTGAAGCACACCTTGGATCTTCTCGACACTTTCTCAGACTACTCTATCAGTCACACACTAAGAGAGGGCAAATCCATTGCTAACATGTTAGCAAATATGGGCTGTGATGGCATCTTCGTGGAGTCGGTCACAATTCCTACTAAATTGTCTTCTTTTCCCAAATTGCTTGAATTAGTATAAAAGGAAAGTACAACACTCTTATCACAAGCTTCCTATTAAATACTTGCATATAAGCACATAACCGGTGCCATTGTTCAAGAAGGCTGACCGGACACTCGCATTTATGCTCTTAACACATTTTGCAAATGGTATGTATGGAACTTTAGTGCGAAGTACTCGAGGATTCTAAATATGTCACTTCACAATTTTGCCTCTCACACATCCCCTCGACTATAATACGGGTATAAAATCAATGCAAGAATCGCAAACATGATCCTAAATCTGATCATTTATTGCACTTTGAGATGGTAATTTTTGTTTATAAATGGAACTAGCTTGCTCTTACACACACAGTTCTCAGCCAAATTTTTTGAAAATTTAAATTTTTAAAGTATTATAGTGCTCTGCAATATGGAAAACAGTTCTTGCGGAGGATGCAGGCAAATTCATTGGGAGTATATGCCATGGAACGACCAAGTCTCAGTACAAATTCCAGAATCCTTAGTGGCTTTTCACATACACATCACTGACAAGAACCTCGACCATCTTTTTCTATTACATAATCCACAATTGAGAAGGGCTATCAAAAACTTTATCGGTGAGGAGATGCTATCCCCGCAAGTTAAAAGGATTCTGTATCCCCATCAACTTCTCAATTCCTTTCTATCAAATGCTCTGGATCTCCTGCAATCTATTCCTCTGCTAGAATTAGTATTCTTCAAGATGGTAAGACAAGATGTGCTCCCCTCGACCTCATTCCATGAAGCTCTGGCAAAATATAATCTATGACAGGGGTTGGCTCTCCTTGGGGGCCTCTTTCTACGTCACTTCATTCAATCTAGCCATGCTTACATGGTACTCTATGACCGAATTAAGCATGGCCTTGAACGACATATTTTTCGCCATGTGAAGAACGACCTGCATCAATTTGGCAGACAATTGGATGACCATATTGTACATAGGGTCAAAATTAAAGTTGGGGCTCTAATAGAAATCCTGGAAATAGAAAATGTTGACCCCTGTTTGCAAATATTGCAACATGTGGAAAGGGGTCGGACCACAGATAGGGTTCCTAACCTCAATGTACTGGTGTGGGATTAAGCCACGGGATGGACTTCCTCCTTTATGCCCATCATCGATGCCCCCACAAATCAGACCTAGGAAGATGCCACCATGGAAGAGTAAAGTCATTCTGGCTTTGGATTTGTTTTTGCTATCTAGAAATTGCTTCTTTTTGATGGATGTAAAATCTAATGATAACCGATATGACACTATGTTCTATCTGCCCCTAGCCTTCTGGTGATTAGCTCTTGCTTTTATTCCCACTAGTATTTTAGAACCGATAGAGGAACCATTTTTTCTTGATGACTAACACCGGTATTGGAGGCATTTCTTTTTATGAACCGGTCATCAGGACTTCATACCGGTATCAAAGCACTGGTACAACAAAATCGACAACCGATTGTCGCAACTCTTCAGTGCTCCAACATTCAGAGCCACGCTTCCTAGTTGCCATGGTAACCAGTTAAGGGGGTCAGTTATTTATGATTTCCTCCAATCTCGCCCCGATTGTTTATTCTAATTTTGGCCCCTAAATGACTCACTCTATGAGTAGTCCCTATCTATCTCTCCGGATTGGGTGGCTTCTTCTCTTTGCCTCCTTTCCTCTTTTTCATTATATCTGAGCAAGGATATAGTGTTTTCTTTCTGGTTCTTTCCCTATTGAGCTCTTGAATCAGTTTTCTTTTTATTAACTTATATATTAGTGGCTTGCCACTTTTGCCAAAAAAAAACAAAAAAAACTCACAAGTCAACTATCTTCACTATTGACAAGAATGGGTGTGGAGCGAAAAGGAGTGGGAATCCCAAATTTTAAAACTGGGAATGGCGGACTTCCTGGGGAAGGCGGATTTCTTGAGGAAGGCATTTTTTTTGGGGTCAGATCTGGCAATTAGGAAAGAGGACAGGCATCTCAAGGGTCAGAAGAGGACAAGGAAATAGTAAAACTAGGGGAGGACAAAGATTCTACAACTTGGGACCCACATGACAGAGGTAAAGGTAAAAAATAGTCTTCGCTCTTTGGAGTGAAGCTGCTGGCTAAATCAGGGCTCCAGGAAGTTACAAATATCTCAGATCTAATTTCAGGGCTGGTTGCTATTTCTGTTCCGGATAAACTGGTAAATCTGACCGTTGCAAGTTTAACCATGACCTTAGTGGGACAATTTTCTGGCTTTAGGCCTAACATTGATGTTGTTAGGAATTTCATAAGGAGGAAATGGATTTTAAAAGGTCAAGTGGATGTGGCAGGGCTTCCTAGGGTTTTTTTTTCCTTTGCTTTTAACTCTGAAGAAGATATGAATAAGGCTCTATGTGAAGGCCCATGGATGTTCGGAAAGTCAACTTTGGCTCTTCAAAAATGGGTCTCGAACCTTGCCCTGTTGGTATTTTGATATGGTTTTGTCATTGATGTCAACACCTACTAAAGCACTAGCACTTTGGAGATCCAACAACATTCACCGGCAAACAAGTAACTATTGCACAGTTACTGGTATATGGTTCACTGGTAGGATATAATGATCACTGACACTTGGAATGATATGGAAGACACTTGGTAATGTCGAAGACATCATGTGGACACTTTGTTTTGAAGAAATAATCATTGGTATAATCATATTTTCATATTTTCTTTTACTAGCAAATAGGTCCAGGGTTACACCAGCAGGTTTATCTTTTCTAGATCAGCATGGCATGCTATGGAGATGATTTATTATTGTTGCAAATGCTTTAAGCTGACATGTTTAATCGGTTACTGCATCGGATATTATATTGTTTGTAAAATATTTTTATTGTAATATCTTGTAAAGCCGACCTACTAAAATTGGTCTTAGGTTATGGTATAAATGTAAGATCTTATTTGTAAGATCGAATGTTGAATGCAAAAAAGAATTAAGTGAAGGTATATGCGAGATTAAGCAGAGCTATACACAAAGACATCATTTGAAGGTGAAGCTAGGTTTTTTGTGGAAGCATATCAGCATTACACCAGTACTAAATCTAGCATATGAAGATGCTATTTTGTGCAGTACATTCTTATTGGATTTAACCATCCAACTGTAGTCAGTGTGACTCCCATTTTGTGATTGAGCAGTGAGCTCTAGGCTGTTGGCCTTTCTGCATGTCCAGACCCCATTTATGTACACTTACTATATGCAGTAGTATCATCTGATTGTGGGTAAGGTTTCCCACCGTGGTTTTTCCCCTTACAGGGTTTCCACGTACAAATATTGGTGTTGTGTTGTGGATGACTTTGTGTTTATGTTTCATGAATTAATATTTACCGATATAGCAATTAACTGTTAACACTATCTACCGACATACTTAAATGGTTTACTGGTATTAAGCATTGAGTTGGTTAAGTTGTTTTTGGTTTGAATTTATTAGACAACTGATTCACCCCCCCTTCTCAGTTGTCTCTGAGACCTAACATGCCCTTGATGATTCCTTCTTTGTTTCTGCGCCAGTCTGGACACGCCTCGTAGGTCTCCCACTGGAATTCTAGAATGAGGAAGTATTTAAGGGTATTGCAAACTCTTTTGGAGAACTTCTTTCGATTGATCTGATGACGGTGGCTAAATCAAGGTTGGTCTTTGCTCACATTTGTATAAATGTTAATCAAATGACTGATATGCCCCAATCTATAGATATCATTTCTAAACTAGGAAAATGGACCCAAGCTATTGAATATGAATCACTTCCATTTGCCTGTTTCCATTGCAAGAAATCGAGGCATTGGGCAAAATCATGTTCGCTTAAGAAGAGTAAAGAAAGCAAGATTGACAACAATGTCAAGTATAAAAAGATCTGGCAAATGATTGATTAAAAAAGAGACTCATCAACTGAGTGTGATCAAAATAAGGATTTAACGGAACTAGTAAATGAAGTCAAGAAGGCTGAGAACAATAATAATGAAAAACAAGATTGTGTCTGCTCTAATAAACAAATAGAGAGTTATAAAGAAGGGGAGAAAGGTACATAGTTGAATAACAAAAATAGCCCAGAGGACCAAGAGGTTGGATCTGTCAGTCAGGAGAAGGAAAAGGCAAGTCCCAATGAAGTTGTACCTATTTCTTCTTTCTCAAAATTAGTCAAGGAAAACTTTAATGAAGCTCAAGAGTTTAACCCTTCTGATATTGAGCCCTTATTGCTTTTAACTAATGGAAGCCCAAAGCCTCCTCTATGTAAAACCCCATCACATAGTATGGCTATGGATATCCTGGAAGGGAATCTCTAAATTCTCAGTTCGAAAGAAGGAAAAATGAATAAGGAGGAACTCAATGGAGGGATCTCAACTAGAAGGAGGAATAAGAAAAAGGCAGATGTTGGAAGCCAGAACAAAAAGTAGGGAAGGCCATCTCTAAAACATCAAAGGGAATATGAAAGCTAGAAGAATTATGTTGATGGAACACAATGTTCCATCGAGTCAGCCCTATCTCCGGTTAAAGTATGAAGATAATATCCTAGAATATCAGAGGGCTGAATGCCCCTCATAAGCAGGATGTGTTACAAAACATCATAAGAGATCATAAACCGGATGTGGTCCTCATTCAGGAAACCAAGATGTCTAAGGAAAAAGTGGGAAAGATTAGAATTTTTAAGAATAATGGTATCATAGGATCTAGCTTGGAGGGAGCTTCTGGAGGAACTGCGATTTTTTGGAACCAAAAAACCATCAAAGGTAAGGAAATTATCTCTTCTTTTAATAGGAACTCAGTGCAGCTTGAGCATATTAAGGATAACTTTGTTTGGGTGTTAACTAATGTCTATGTGCCTAACATCAAAACTGAGAGAGTTAAATATTGGAGAAGCCTTGCCGATGACACACTTAAGTTTGCTGATCAAAGCTGGATTATAATGGGAGATTTCAATACTCTGCTAAAAGAGGAAGAGAAGATGGGAGGTCTCCCCTTGCAACTTGATGGGAAACAAGACCTTATGGAGTTCATCAGTGATCAAGCTCTTATGGATGTGGATCTTCAAGGCATTAACTATACCTGTACTAATAGAAGAACCGGAGCTGACTTGATCCAAGTAAAGTTAGATAGAACTTTAATTTCTCTTGAGTGGTTAACCAAGTATAGCTGCTCCCTTGCTTCTGTTATCAAAATTGGGACAGACCATTATCCTATCTCTTTTATTGCTAACTCTTTTTTGGCTAAGAGAAACTTCCCTTTCAGATTTGAAAAAGTGTGGTTATCCCACCCCTCCTTGGAAGCTTGTGTCACTGATTGGTGGAATTCTGAGGTTGAGGGTACGACTCTCTTTAGAATAGCTAAAAAGCTCAATATTTTAAAGACTAAAATCAAAATCTAGAACAAAGAGATTTTTGAGGACATTTTCAAGAGTAAAATTCAAATTAAAACTGAAATTAAAGATGTTCAGGATAGAATCCAAGAGTTTGGGTTGTCTGAAGAACTTAGGGTGGCAGAAAATGTTCTTTTGTCTAAATAACACACCATTATTTCTAATGAAGAGACATTTTGGAGACAAAGATCAAGAGACTTGTTCTTTAAGGAAGGTGATAAAAATACCTGGTTTTTTCACTTAACTGCTCTTAAGAATACGACAACTAACATGATATCCAGATTATCCTATAATAAAGGGATCTTAACGGAGGATAATGATATTAGAAAGGAACCTATGGAGTATTTTGGCACCCTGTTGGGAGAAGTGGATAACCTGGATATCAATAATCAAAACATCCTCTTGCAAGTTATTCCTTCTACCCTGACTATTGATGATAATAACTTTTTATCCCATATTCCCTCTAATCAGGAAATCAAAAAGGTGGTGTTTTCTTTTCAGGGAGATAAATCCCCTGGACTGGACGGTTTTCCAATGTTTTTCTTCCAAAATTTTTGGCACATCATGGAGGCTGACATCTGCAATGGTGTTAAAGAATTCTTTGACTCTAGAAGGCTCCTAAAGGAACTGAATGCTACCTTCATTGTCCTTATTCTGAAGATCCCAGGTGCAAACTCTCTCAATAAGTTTAGACCCATTAGTCTGTGCAGCTCTGTGTACAAGATTTTATCCAAGGTTCTGACTTTCAGGTTGCTGGAAATTCTTCCAAGAATTATCTCCATCCAGCAGAATGGCTTTGTCCCCGGTAGACAGATTCTGGATTCCATCATATCTGTTCATGAAAATATCCACTCCCTGAAAGTGGAAAATAATCAAAGTTTCTTCCTGAAGTTAGACATGGCTAAAGCTTTTGATAGAGTGAACTGGCAGTTTCTCCTAAGGATCATGAAAGTGTTTAGTTCTGGTGAAAAAGTAATTCAGCTTTGCTCTCAACTTATGGAAACTTCCTCTTCTGCTATTATTGTAAATGGTTCCCCATGTAGTTTCTTCAAAAGCTCTAGAGGCCTTAGACAGGGGGACCCCATATCCCCTATCTTGTTTACTATTTTAGCTGAATGCCTGCGTAGATTTATTCTTAAAAATGTGGAAGATGGCAATCTTAAGGGTCTGAAACCATCTTCATCCAATGTCACTTGTTCTCATGAACAATTTGTTGATGATTCTATTACTATGGGGGAAGGTTCCATCTTGGAAGCTAAAAACATGAAGAAGGTGTTGAATACTTATGAATCTGCCTCTGGTCAAAAAATTAATTGGGATAAAAGTTCTTTGTTCTTCATCAACACCCTTGTTCAAAGGCAACTAAATATTGAAAGAATTCTTGGTTGCAAAATGTCTGAGCTTCCATCTTCTTATTTGGGGATTCCTCTATGTATTAAGCCCGAGGATTCTTTCTGGAATAAGCTGGTGGATAGATTTAACTCAAAACTTGCTGGTTGGAAAGGGGTTGTCCTTAGTCAAGTGGGCAAAGTTACTCTACTTAAAGCCACTCTCCAAAACCTACCTGTTTATGCTCTCAGTTTGTTCAAAATCCCCAGAAAATTTGTGGAAGCTATTGAAAGAATCCAAAAAAAGTTTCTTTGGTTGGGGGTGGAAGTCAAAAACATAATTCCCCTTATTGCCTAGAATAAAATATGTTCTCCTAAGGCCTCAGGTGGGTTGGGTTTAAGGAATATTAGTTCCATGAATAAGGCTTTATTAGCCAAACAAATTTGGAGAATGAAAGGGGAGGAAGAGAATGGAACTTTATCTAGAAAAAAATAAATCTTTATATGCAATCTTCAGAGGAAGAATTCTTAGATGATTCTTTTATTGTTGAAGGTTCAGCTATATGGAATGCTGTTCAATCTGCTAAAAGCTAGGCTGCTGCTGGACGAATTTGGAACCTTGGGGATGGTAGGAGAATAAGATTTTGGGAAGATAGGTGGATATTAGACAAACCTCTGGAGGAAGTTCCAATCCTTAATGAATGGAAAGACTGGTTCAATAGTAGGTTTGGGGAGCTGGTTAGAGACTACTGGAGAAATGGGAATTGGATTGATTTTAGCCAACATTGTTCGGGGCTTAAGTTCCTTCAGATTGCTCTCTCTGCTAAAGTTCCTAGAGACAACAAAGATGACAGATTGATATGGAGGGAAACCCCAGATGGGAAATACTCTATTTCCTTAGCTGTGGCTATCCATAATGAGTCTATGGAAGAAATTCCTATTTGGGCTAAAGTCTGGAACAAAAAGTTAGTTCCTAAGGTTAATATCTTTTTTTGGATTTTCATCCAAAACAAGGTTTTAACCCTGGACAACCTTCAAAAGAGAGGTTTTGTTTTTCCTAATAGGTGTTCTCTTTGTTGCAGGGAAGAAGAGACTGCCTGCCATATTCTTAATCAGTGTACTTTTAGTCAGGAAATCTAGAAAATCATCTTAAGCAGGTGGAACTTGAGCTGGGTTTTTCCAAACTCCCTAGGGGAATCCTGGCAGCAATGACATTGCCCCAATTCTAATCCTAAGATTGTGGAGACTTGGAGACTTACTCTTCTAAATGTTATCTAGAATATTTGGAAAGAGCGCAACAATAGGATTTTTAGGGATAAAAGTGCTACTCCTGAAGTGGTGGCGGATAAAATTTATAGGAGTATATTTGAATGTATCTATGGTACTGATTATGGACCAGCTACTAAAGAAGACTTCAAAGACAGGTGGAACTTCTCTACTACTACTAGTAGTAAGGAGAAGGAAAGAGAAGGTCTCGTTTGGTGTTTTCCTCCTCAGGGGCGGATTAAGGCTAACTTTGATGGGGCCTCTAAGGGGAATCTAGGTAAAGTTGGATATGGGGGCATTGTCAGGAATTTTGCTGGAAGTTGCTTAGTGGCGGTGGCTGGTCCTTTGGGGAGTCAAAAAAGTCATTTTGTCGAAGCCTTAGCTGTCTTGAATACCTTAATTATAGCCAAGAATCTTAATCATGATAAATTATGGCTCGAGGGAGACTCACTTAATATTATTAAGTGTTTGAAGGGGGAGTCAGCGCCATCATGGTCAATTGAAAATATTATCATGAAAGCTAGGGAAATTATTGCTAGTTTTAAAGATATTATAATTAAACATGGCTTTAGAGAAAAAATATGGTGGCGGACTGTCTGGCAAACCTAGGTGTTAATTCTAATTCCCAAATGATTTGGCATGGGGAAGATGTCAACATAAACATTAAAGAGCTCCTTCGAAAGGACAGATATATGGGTAGGGGAGGACCACATAATCATGACAAAGAATATGAATAATTTATGCCTTTATGGAAAGGTAATTATTACTTGGCAAAGCGGCAGATCCCCAACCATTTCTTATAATACGTCGCATGCTTTGTGGGTCACCCAGTTCAAAATCTCGAGTAACTACAGGAAATAAGTGTTGAGTTTGCAGAGGAACAAAGCTGATAATCCGAATTCGAAGATGAGAGGAGATTTAAGGAGGGAGGAACTAGATAATATGTCAATATTGAAAGTGATGCTGAAAGTGTGGGCGAAGCTGGAAAAAGGGTCCCTCACAAGCTTTATGGAGAAGCTAGTGGATTATGACAAAGGTAGGGTAAATCTCGCCATTTCCAAAATTTCTAAAAATTGGTGTAATGGATCCTTTAAAATCTATGGGGTTAAGTTCAAGATAGATGTGGGCCTAATAGCTACTATGAATGGCATGCCCCAGGCTTAAATTTTTTAGAGACCTTAAAGTCTCTAACAATACGGTTAATTTGTTCCCGCAGAAGGAAAAAGAGAGGGATAGAATTGGCAAAGCCATAGGGGGTTAGTATGAAGCTGCTAATATCAAGAAAATCTGGGGTTGGGTTTTGAATGCTATAATGGAATATATCATAGTTGAGGGATGATTCTTTAGGGCCCACACCTACCACTTTGTTCTTTTAAACCATTTCAGACACGACGAAAAGGTATCCCTACCCTACTACCTTTTCAGGTCCCTCTCTAGGTCCCTTAATAAACATAGAAAGAATCCCTCAAGTCCGGTTCTCCATTGTGAGCTTTTGCTACTCATTTATGAGCACTGTAAAAACCTCGCCCTGCTAGAAAACAAGAGGTTATCCACCTCTCCGTGGAAGTGAAAGATGGAGGGAGGCAATTTCGGCAAGGAGAAGGTGTCTTCTAGCAAAAAAAGAAAGAGTGCCCCTGGGATGGAAATAGAGGAAACTGAAAAAGAAGGTAGTGAAATGGAGATGGATGATTCCGATGGTGAAGACAACTGGAAAGATGAGGAGGTGGGTATTGAGGAAGAAAGTGGTGATAATGAGTCTGACAATGAAAGCCCTATCCACAGTGACTGCCCTAGCAAGGACAATAGCCATCCTATAGAGGATGTGGATTACAAGGATAATGAGGAAATAGATGCGAATTATGAGAGGGAAAGGAACAAGGAACCTAAGAAGGATATGACTAAGGACAGCTTAAGTGAGGACAAGGAAAGTGCAGATAAAGGGTTATTCCTAGATAACCTTAAAAAACTCATTGAGGTGAGACTGGATTATGACAGATGGACCTATGAACTCTTGAAGAACCTAGAAAAAAGGGGAAAAACATAGATGAGAAGAGGGAGTATGATGACAGGGAGCAGATAAAATGGAAGCAGGATATGGAGGAGAAGATTAAATCGCTAGAAGAAGGGAGAGAGGCCATGAAAAATTTGCTGGGCATTATCCTGAATATCCTGACAGCTGTCACTAAAAAATTGGAGGATGTTGATAAGGTCTTTGATCATAGTAGCTCTCCTAAACCAGTGGTGGAACTTGACATGGATGATGAGACTATCCAGATTGGTAGTAGTGAAGCTACTCCAGTTGGTGGTGCTGCTAAGAGGACCAGGGTGAGTGTCAAGAAAGCTGTGGCTGCTTCTACTAAGGATCTCCCAAATCTTAGGGATAATATAAAATATCTACATGGGATTAGAAACACCCTGGCTAATGCCCTGAAAAAAATCAATTAGTTTCTCTTCTTGGGTCTGGCTGGTTTTGCTGGCTTTGTGGGGCTTTAGTCGGTTTTCTATGGTTTTTTGTTGGCTTTTCATTGTCCTGTTCCTTTTTGTCTCTTGTTGCTTTTTCTGTTAAGCTATGTCTATAAAGGGTTTCGGGGCCCCTTCAGAACCTACTTTTATCTTAATCAAAAATTATCTATGCAATAGTAACCAGACCGGTTAAGGTCAAATCGGTTAAGGCCTTACAATGTTTTTTACTAGAACAGATCTTGTTAGGAATCTAGATCTCTGTTAGGAGATAAGTCCTATTAAAGACTGCCCTGTTAAAGGATTTCATATTCATAACTATGAACCACCATGTTAGAGGATTTACAATAGGCTTGACTGGGCCTACTTGGTTAAGGGTTTCAGACTTGTCGAAGAGATTAGTAATCAACAAGTGAATGATCTAGAAAGTAGCACAAAATGCTTGATTAGATCCTTGACTGCTCTTTGTTAATGCATTGGAGCATTACATCAATCTTCTATCATTTACATATTCAATCTCTATCACACGATGCTTCTATAACAACTTCACTCTTCAACACACATACACACTTGTTAAAACCCTAGACATGATGTCCTTTAGTTTATTTCATGTCTGTCCAAAGAGATTGGATTACAATTTCCTAGGTTCAAAGTATCTAGACACATTTGGTAACATGACACAAAAACACCGTCAAAGTGTCGATGGATGATAACTCATCACACTTTACAAGTTTATGGGTTGAATCACCGCATCGGTGTCGGTGGATGATAACTCCTCACACTTTATAATTTTACCGGTTTAACATAGTATACCGATTATCAATTAACAAACAAAGACTGGTAAACTAGAACATAGTGTTCTGATAAAAAAGATTAACTGCTGCTAGGGGTCCTTGTTCCACTTGAGGTCTTCATACCGCTTGAGGTCTTGGGTCACGCTTTGACCGGTAAGCTTCTTTTGCAAAACACCGATAGTCTTCTACAAATAAAGACTATATATACAATGGCATATAATACCAGTGTGAACAATACAACACATATTACCAGTGGAGAATAACTCATACATAAAATAAGTGTGTGTCCATCAATGACAATCACAACTCAACATGCCAACAACCACCTCAACTAAGTACAAACATTATCAAAATGCCAACACAATGATCACACAATTTTGAGAACCCTGACAACAATCCCAAATCTAGCAAAGGCCAATAGCCTTATAAGTGAGTAGTCCTCACTAATGAGCAAGGATAGTAATGTATGATGAACTCTACAAAAGGGAATACACCCAAACAACTCATCAAAGGTTCATGAAGACCAAAACATAGTCCATTAGATATTTGAGCAGTCATCAGAGGGATCATTAGCAGCTAAGAGGAGTATGGCAGTCTCAAAAGCCATTTTTATGAATTAGCAATCCTAATAGATCAAAGAAAGAGAAATTGTAGTAACAAAGAAGGAGCATATATCTAATCTCAAGAAGGGACAGCCATAAATCATTCAAAGCAATGCAAAAACAATTTGTGTAATTTTTTTTTTTCTAACTACCATAATTTGTTAAAACCTCTTTGTTTCATAACAAATATAAAACAAGAACACAAACCAAGGTAGTTAATCACATAAATGGTTGTGAAAACAATCTAAAACATTAAACAACTATACGCACCAGGTTCAATTTTAATCATTCATGTAAACCTCATAAACTTCAATGATTGTAGCTTCTCTATATTACACATTATTCGTTCTCTACTTTATATAATCTACTGGCCTGAAACCAAGAAAAATCGTATCCCTGCATCCCATTTCAAATAATAAACAAAATAAATAAATCCAACAAACTTACCAAAGATCCCTAAACAAGGAATTCAAAACAATATTGAAACCCTAAATGAAAATTATTAAATTATGAAACCAACAAAGCTCAGCTAGCTAATATAACTTTAGCTTACTATTATAGTCTATAGATGATTTGTAGGTTCTGTAACATATTTCAAAGCCAATAAACAATACAATGCTACACCAAAAAATTGTAGAGCAGGGCATGTACGGACATACTAGAAGCCCAATAGGGAGTTGTAGCTATATGTGTTATGAGGTCAGTGAGCCGCTGAACCACATGTGATGCAGATGTTCTTGCAAAGTACAAGTCCAACGATCCCGCAATAAAAACAATTCATAGTTGTTCATTAATAGAACTCCATGAGACAAACCTTCATTTCTTAAATCCATGTAAAAATAATTGGGGCCTTAATCTATAATTAAATTTAAGTCAACAATGTCAGTTGTATAAAGAATCTTAACCCCTTATAGTGAAGGGGATGCAAGAAGGTTGTTTAAGATCAAACATATGAGCTTCCCATCTCTTTTTCTCTGCATCAGTTCTATGAACTCCCATTGGAAATTGTGTCCCATGCCTGCATTGGACTCTCATTTCATTATATTTCAAAAGGGAAAAAATAACTAATGATATTAGGTGAAAATATATTAATTACATTAAAGTATTAAATTATTTCCAAGATCAAACATATGAACTTCTCATCTCTTCTTTGCATCGGTTATATGAACTATTGCCCGATACCTCACTTCATTATAGTCCAAAGGGGCAAAACTAACTAATGAATATTAGATGAAAATATATTATTTACATTAAAGAATCACAATATCTCCAAGAGCGAGAAACAACAAAAGCTTCAAGGACAATAATACAAAAAGGATAATCAAACTATTAGGTAGCATAACATACATATATATATATATATATATATATATATATATATATATATATATATATATATATATATATATATATATATATATATATATATATATATATATATATATATATCCATTCTCATATAGATATTGTAGAATATAACAACCAGATGGATTTATTTATGTATATATATAGGTGAGAATGGTATCCATAGTTCACACTGCTATTTTATAGTTCAAATATATACATGTATATAGGGCTTTGTTTAAATTTTTTCATTGAAAAAAGTGAATAAAATCGAGACTGCAATTCTGCATGCTATCATTATAATTTTCTTTTTGAAATTTTGTTGTTGTTAAAATGTAGTATTATATGAACACAAAGTTCATGAGCTTTATTCATGAAGGGTACTCTTAACTGAGACAAATAATATTGTAGCTTCTACACATTTAACATGCATATATATCTAAAATAGTAGGCTCATATATACTTTTATTAACTAATTAAAGTGAGAAAACTTATAAGCTCAAATGCTAATCTTAACTAGTTTGGTTATTAGAGTAAATATATATGCTCTACATGTAGCACTTTAAATAGATATCCTATTACAAATTAAAGAAACGTTAGAAGTCTATTTTAATAGAATGTTTAAAATAGAGAGTTCTGGTTGTAGATAACACACATATTGGCATTGGCTAGGTGTAATGAATTTATTAAAATGACTCTCATTATTCAAAGATTACAATTCCTTTCCAAAATCTGATTCTATCTTTTCATCTTAAAAAATAGCCAAATTTGAGCTCCTTTTTGGCCTAAAAAATTTACAAACTTTGAATTTAACAAGTACATTCTCTTGATGCTACGTGACTACTAGACAATATTCATGTCGGCTTCCTCTACTGTCATATTCAACGGTGTGAATTATCTTGCTTACAGAGACATGAAGTTGGTGTGAATCCTTCCATTTATAGAGATGCCAATTTGGTGTCCAATAGCCTTGTTGTTCAATCCCACAAAGGAAGGTGACTGATTGCCAATTTACCATATACATTGTTCAATAAGGCATATATTCTTCACAGCTCACACACCCTTAGATTTAACTATGTTTCTCTATGGAGCACACAACCTTCACCATTAGACCCACTCATGTTGTACTTTAGGTTGAATCATTGACTATTATAACCAAGTTATTCTTAAAAGTCACATAATGATTTAGGTTCAACATGTGAGATGGGAAAATTTAGAGATTTTCAATTATCGAGAATAATAATTTACAAATAGGGTTTCAAGATAGAAAGTGAGAATATAATAGAGTATTAGGAGGATGCGATAAAACATATGAGCGTGACTTCAACTCCATGGGAAGCGACACCACATGTGACAAGAAGATTCCATTGATACCAATATCATTTATTGAAAAAAAAATAGTCAACTCACTTTGGGAAGGTAGCAAATTTACTCTCATACATATAGGAATAATCAGTTAAAAATATATAGTTAATATCAATTGATATGTCCTATTTAACAATCAAAATTTACTTTATTATTTTAGCTTATGACCTCTTGTTGAATCATGGCCCCTTTGCCAAATTTTCAATGTTATTATAAGTAATGAGTATTTTGATTCTTTTCTATCTTCCAATCAAGATCCCTTTGGCAAAACACACAACATTGCATGATAACACAACTTTGTTATGATTCTACCCTACTTGTGAATCAAGTACCCCTTGGAAAAAATCTTTGATTATACTATAATATGCACCGCTGAGTATGATATAATGCAAATTTTAATTCTATTTTTCTTTTGAGGTCCTTTAGGCAAAACTTACAACTTTTGAGTATGGTACAATGTACCTATTGATACCACCCTTCTTTTGTATCAGTTGGCCATTAGCAAAGTTTACAATTTCGACTATGATATAATGAACATTTTGATTATATTTTGTTGTAGAATGAAAAATTTACAACTATATATATATATAATTGAGTTAGGCTTTGGCAAATTGAGCGATAATATTGCAAACCCAACAACAAGAACAATATTTTCAAAATTTACTTCTATAACCAATCACATAAAAAATTTCATATGACTTCTAGGTTTCTGGAAAGTTTTTTATGAGCCCTAAGGTCTTCCGATTTATTATTCTTAGTGTATTTTTTACCTAAAGCAATTATGACATGAGTAATTGTAAACAAATACAATTCATTTAACCTATAATTGGTATAATGTCGGCTATAGGTTTTACCAAGTTAGATGCCAGGAAAAGATATTATGGAAATTGGAATTTGTGTGCTGCATAGTTGACTGCCAAAAATCATCATTTTCAGAACTTGTTATAATATATTTTTGAATTCCCTATGAATTTAGATAAAAATAGATAGCAATGGGAAGTGTTGATGCAGAACAAATTGACAGTTCTGAGCTCCACTTTTTTATACTTCTAGGTCCTCATAGCTTGGATGTTTGAATGAGACAGGTGGCATGGGGTGAGCCAAACTTATTACAAAATGTGAAACAAGTTAGTCCTTTGTTGGTGGAAGTTTTTTCCAACATGTTTACCATCCAAATGACGCTTTTTATGCTCCCTACAAAAAAACTCCAAGTTGCACAACCTCCTAAGTTACATGCTGAGGGCCAAGGTGGAATTATGGGACTCTAAATGGACACTCTCAACAATAATGTGCTAGGGCAAATAAACTCACTGAGAAATCTTTGAAAAAATGTAATTGCAAGCATGTAGGGAGCCAGGAATGACAGTCTTTATGGGATTGATTTCTCAGACATACGTCAATACAAAATCCAATCTAGGTTACTTTTAGATAAACTGCACCACCATGATCCAGGGGATATGACTCCTATTACAACAAACTCTACATGTGGTAATGAAAGCCCCCCAAACAAGTAGGTTGCAGAGCCATCTATTCAATTAATTCATGTGATTCACATAGGTTGTGATGACAAAGAAGAGGTTGTTGCTGTGACTTCGGGGATCAAATCTGGGATCTTGCATTCCAGGGCCCTAGTTCATTTGAAGGCTCAGAGAGACTTCTTGACAGCCACTGCACATGTTGCTGAGAGGTTTTTTGATAGTGAGGAGAGTATTCTTGGGCTAGATGAGACCTATGTCAAGTTCAAGAAAATGTATCTAGAATTTGATAGTACAGAGGAAGTAGATGAGATCAGAAGTGATGAATATGGGCATCTAGAAGAGACTTTGAAAGTCTACTTAGATTATTATGGATTTGAGATTTTTTCTTACCTACAACAGTTCAAGCATTGGGAAGCTTCTTCCTTTAGTTTGTCAGCAATATCTGCAAACTTGAGCTCACATGCACTAAATGGGTTGCCTGAGGAAGGTACTACTGAGCATAATATCAGGAATAGGATAATGGATTATCTTAGCATTCCTTAGAGTGAGTACAACATGGTTTTCACTTTTAGTAGAGGCTCCACTTTCAATCTTCTTGCAGAAGCCTATCCATTTCATCAGAATAGGAGGCTGCGAATTATGTATGACTATGAAAGTGAATCAATTAATTGGATGACACAAACTGCGTGGAAGAAGAGTGCCAAAGTACATAGTGCTTGGTTCAAGTGGCCAACACTCAGACTATGTAGCTTTGGCCTTAGGAAACAACTTCAACATAAGAAAAGAAGAAAAAAGGAGTTAATCTCATATCACAACTAACAAAACCTACAATAGATCTGATAAAATATATTTTTATCACTATCCACAAACACTTGCAACAAATCCAGTGAAGGATTACTACAATACTATTTTGCACTCTAATTCTGCTCCAATTGCTTCGTTGTCTATAACTCACACTTAGAATACTACTTCTTACCACTCATAACTTTTTCTACTCATCCATGCATTCATACACTTCTATATATATACTGAAAAATTTACACACCGGGATAATATGTCGGTCAAGCACAATTAATATGTTGCTTGAATCAACATGCTATCTAATAAAACCTTAACCAAAAATATGATAACCATGTCGGCCTCCACAAGATCTCTACATGCTTCCTTTACACAATTCATTCATTGATGCATATACCTTAATTACCGGAATAGAACAGGGGTCAACCGAACCCATAAATACTAACCCAAAAACACAAAGCTCCAAGCATAGAAACTCCAAACTCAAAAACACAAGTACTACACATACCACAGATACTAGACCACAAGACATGAAAAGATACAACTGTCATAACTAAAATAGCTGACACTGAAACACATAAAAGATACCGAGACCACAATAAGCATAATCGGAAGTTGAAGATCTTCTAGAAGTGACTCTAGTAGATCATCTACACTTTGTTGCACTATATCCCAGTAATACCAAAACTACATACATCATGCACACATATCATCTACATACACCATCCAAACCAAACCAGATAATTGGTTTGACATCAATGACAATACTGACAATATTCACACATCTAACATTTGGAACTTGTGATAGCTCCATCTACAGTGCTTAAAGTGGCTCCTCTTATATGTCATCCACCTTCCGAAAATAATGATGAGCAAGATTGGGAGGTAGATGATTTGCATGATTAGCTTCATTAATGCTGTAAATTTTGTCTCTTGTTGGCATATGATGAACCAGTATGATGATTATGATGATAATGTATGCTATCATTAATGTCAATAAGTACAGGTGAACCGGTATGAATATTGGAAGAAGTTGTTAATGATCTTCAAGTTGGAGAACCGGTATGAAGAGATGTAGTGAATCGGTGTTAGGGTTTCACTAAGAGTGACTACCGGTTGGTAGTCTCATCTCTAGGGTTTCTGGTTTGGAAATCTAGCTTGTGCGATGCAACCAGTGTTACTCTGTGATGAGTTAGCTAAAAAATAAGGATGAGATCGAGATACCACGTCAACTCTATGCACGTGAAGGATTTCCTTGAGGATCTTGCATATGAAGATCGAGTGCATTAAATGTCTACCTTGGGAATGAACATTCTTCTTAGAGATATGTGAAGAGAGCATGATGGGTTACTGATTTCTATGTACGGTGAAGAATGGACGATGCAGAATGACTTGTGATCTATTTGAGATTATTTTCTTCTATGCAAAGTGTTTGAATGGTCAGGATTGGACCACTTGTAATTGTAAACCTAAATTGATTAGGGTTTAGGGTTTATGCTACTGACCTAATTATTGTCTATAAGGTCAATGAGTTTTGATATTGTAAGTGTTGGCAAATGTTGTGTTTGTATCCAAGTGATGAGATACTTGCCAGACCAGTGAGTGGAAAATTGCAGAGTGTGATTGCAGAGTAAAGGAACTAAAAAGGATCTACCTTAGCATATAGTGTTGTTATCAGATCACAACTTTACTTGTTGTCTTCTAACTATTTCAACAGAAGGAAAATCTCTTTACCGAGTAGCTTTAACAGGCTTATTGTAAAACCTCAAACCAAGTGACTCAAGTTCATTGATTTCTTTAAATCCTCTAGCAAGGTAACTTTTAACAGGGTTTCAACCTTTAACACGATATATATCCATCCCTTAACCAGGTGATCTTTAATAGGATCGGTTCCTAGCAGAACCTTATTGTAAAGTCTTTAACCAGGCTAGGCTCCTAACAGAGCGAGCTTCAAAAGAGTTCAAAAACAAGCTTGTGGGTATTCATCCCCACCGTGGTTTTTCCCTTTTGGGTTTCCATGTGAAAAATCTGTGTGTCATGAGTTGTGCATTTTTCATGTGATGATTGAGTATTCTTTGTTTAGCTGATTATGCATGCAGAGCTAATAGTTATGGTATTACTGATACAACACATGCATATGTATTTTGGTGAAGTAGTTATCAAGTGTTGAATGATATTTGAAGTATTTAGTTTTATTGGTTTAGATGTCTCAAGTCTTACTGTATTTAACCGATATTGCCATGGTCAAGTTCAATGATGAAGACAACCGGTTATCATTGTTTTAACTTGATAAGTTGTTGAGAAGTTTTTGTTTGTATTGATTCACCCCCCCTCTCAGTACCAGTTAGGGTACTTGTTGTTCATCATTATTCATCAATTGGTATCAGAGCAACTCTAGGTTCTCGGTGATATAAGCTTAACTGCTTGAGGTAAAAGATATTTCTTTAATGATGAAGAGGGAAGGTCCTAAGTTCAATAGAGATAACTTCAAAATATGGAAGGACAGAATGAAGATTTATATCAAGAGTTTGGGTGCTCAACACTGGAGCTATGTTGAGAATGCCTATGTAATCCCCACTGACACTCTAACCAATGATCATAAAAGAGAGATTCAAGAAAATGGGCAAGTCATGGAAGCCCTTATTAGTAGTTTGTCCGATATTGAGTTCATTGATGTACAAGATAAGAACACTCCTAAGGATGTATGGGATACACTGGAAACCATTTATGGTGGTGATGAACATGTCAAGTAGGCTAAGGAAGAGAGCCTTAGAGGAAAATTTGAAGACATGAGGATGGTTGAAGGAGAGACCATTCAACAATATGGCATAAGGATCAAGACTGTGGTTGGAGACATCAAGAGCACTGGTGGAACAATTGATGATGCCACCATTGTTAGTAAAGTTTTGAGATCATTGTTACCGAACTATGCAATCAGAGTTCCTTCTATCCAGGAGCTAAGGTCTATTGACAAAACCAAGGTATCCTTAGACTCTATCATTGCAAAGTTGACAACATATGAGTTGAATAGCTATGATGGCTATGTTTAGACGATTGAGTCAGCTTTTAGAGCATCTGTTGCACCAACCAGAAAAGGAAAAGAAGTAAGTACAAGTTATGAACCCATGCAAAGAAGAGGTATGGATGATGAAGAGATTCTGATGGAGTTTGAATCTCTTCTTGTCAAGAGACTTCCAAAAGGCACTGGAAAATACAAAGGTAAGCTTCCTTTAAAATTTTTTTCCTACAATAAGTTAGGACATATAACTGTTAACTATCCTAACAATGACAATAAGGAAGCTTACTGATGAAGAATTTGAGGATGAAGAGAATGAAGACATAGTATTTGTAGCTATAAAGGAAGAAGTGTCTGACAAGAAAGCCCTTGTCTCTCGCATTGACAACTCTAATGAGTGGATTATTGGTAGTGGGTGTTCTCACCACATGACTGGTGACAAGAGAAAGTTTTTGTCTCTGGAAGAATATGATGGAGGTGTTGTCCGGTTTGGCAATGATGCACCTTGCTTGGTAAAATGTAAAGGATCCATCTAACTGAATGGAAAGACCAGTGCGGATGATGTCTACTGGGTAGAAGGTCTTAAGCATAACCTTTTGAGTGTTGCTCAACTAAATGACAAAGGACTCACTCCAGAGTTCAAAGGTGGAGTCTGCAGTATAATTGGAAAGAGTGGTGAACTTATTGTCATTGGTAAGCATACTAGAGGTAAATTATTTCAGTTGAATGCCAAGATTAGTAGGTGTCTGATGGCAAAGTTTGATGACAGTTGGATATGGTATAGGAGACTTTGTCATATGATTTTTGATAATATTGTAAAATCTAGTAAGATCAAGGCAGTAAGAGGATTGCCTTTGCTGAACAAACCAGAGAATTCTTTGTGCAGAGAATGTCAACTTGGGAAGATGTCTTCCTCAACTTTCAAAGGTAAGTCTTTTTCAGCAAAGAACTTACTTGATCTTGTGCATACCGATTTGTGTGGTCCAATGAAAACTAGAAGTATTCATGGAGATAGGTATTTCATGATTCTTACTGATGACTTCTCAAGAATGATGTGGGTCACGTTCTTGAAAGACAAGTCTGAGGCATTTGGAAAGTTCAAAGCCTTTAGAGCATTAGTAGAGAAGGAAAGTGGTCAAAGGACAAAATGCCTAAGAACTGATCAAGGAGGTGAATTCACTTATGATGAATTCAACAAGTACTGTGAAGATAACGATATCAAGAGGTAGTTGTATTCTCCTAGGACACCACAACAGAATGATATAGCAGAAAGGAATAACAAGACTGTAGTTGAAGCGGCCAGAACAACGTTCATCCAAATAAAGGTTGCTCACACTTTTTGGAGAGAAGCGGCGACCACTGTAGTCTATACTATGAATGGGGTACTCATCAAGAAAGGTAAAGATAAAACCCCTTATGAGTATTGGACCAGGAAGACTCCCACTGTGAGTTATTTTAAAGTATTTGGCAGTAAGTGTTATATCAAGAGAGGTGAACATCTAAGCAAGTTTGATGCTAAATGTGATGAAGGAATATTTTTGGGATATTCCACTAAGAGCAAAGCTCTCAAGTGCTACAACAATAGGAATCAGAAAATAGTTGAGAGTATCACTGTCAGGGTTGATGAATCCCCTAAGGAGCTCGAGGAAACCTATAGCGAGCAAGTGGAAGATGAACCGAGTGTAGCCTTCAGGGAACCAGTTTAGAAAGAAAAAGTAAATACCTCAGTGTTCCTATACCGGTAGAAGTTGTCATAGGTGAAGAAGAAGATGGAGATGAAGAAGAAGAGGAAAAGAAAGAAGAACCAGCTAGAGTCATTCCTAGATATGTGAAATTACATCATGATTTGGAGCAGATCATTGGAGATAAAGATGCAAGGATACTCACAAGAAGAAAGGTGAAAGAAAACTCTTGCATGATTTCTGAATTTTAGCCTAAGACTACTAGAGAGGCACTTACAGATGAAGACTAGATTAAGGCAATGGAAGAGGAACTAGACCAGATAGAAAAGAATGTAACATGGTCTTTGGTACCCAGACCAGAACACAAGAATGTCATAGGTACCAAATGGGTCTTCAGAAATAAGATGAATGAAGAAGGAACAGTTGTAAGGAACAAGGCAAGACCTGTATGCAAGGGATACACTCAGGAAGAAGGAGAAGACTATGGAGAAACCTGTGCCCTAGTGGATAGACTAGAAGGTGTTCGAATGCTACTTGCATTTGCAGAATTTAAGGGATTCAAGGTATATTAGATGGATGTGAAGTCTGCATTCTTGAATGGAATCCTAGAAGAGGAAGTGTATATTGAGCAACTAGATGGGTTTGCCTTATCAGAAGATAGTAACATAGTGTGTAGATTAAACAAGGCCCCGTATGGATTGAAACAAGCACCAAGGGCATGGTATGAAAGATTACACTCTCATCTTGTGAAGATAGGATTTCAGAGAACAAGTGAGGATAACAACATCTATCTGAAATCTGAAGGTGATCAAATTTTGATCTGTGAAGTGTTTGTAGATGACATAATGTTTGGAGGAGATGATGAAATGAGCCATGCATTTGCAGATGAAATGAAGAAAGAGTTTGAAATGTCTCTGATTGGAGAGATAAAGTTCTTCATTGGTTTACAGATTCAACAAATGAAAGAGGGTATCTTTATTACCCAATCTAAGTATGTCAAAGAAGTATTGAAGACCTTTGGCATGGAGGAAAGAAAACTGGTTGGTACGCCAATGGTGACTGGATGTAAATTGACTAAGGAAGATGATTCAACATTGGTTAATGAGGAGTATCAGTCAATGATTGGTAACTTGCATTATGTGGTACACAGTAGACCAGATATTGCTTATGTAGTGGGCATTGTGGCCCGTTTTCAGAAAAGTCCAAGAGAATACCATTTGGTAGCAGTCAAGAGGATTCTTAGATACTTGAAAGGAACAATTGATTATGGATTATGGTATCCATACAATGGTGATTTTAATCTCAAAGTATATACCGATGTAGATTAGGGAGGTAATGTGGATGACCAAAAGAGAACAACCGGTGGAGCGTTCTTTCTTGGTGGAAGACTAGTCTCATGGACGAGTAAGAAGCAGAGATGTACCTCTTAGTCCATAGCTGAAGTGGAGTATGTGGCAGCTTTTATGAACTGCACTCAAGCAATCTAGATGAAACATGTATTGGATGGTTTCAAAGTACTTATATCTGAACCGGTGAGTATATTTTGTGACAACACAAGTGCAATCAATATTTCCAATAATCCGGTATCGCATGCTAGAACTAAGCACATTGAGCTCAAGTATCATTTCTTGAGATTGATGTCAATAAATACAAGTGAACCGGTATGAATATTGGAAGAAGTTGTCATTGATGTTCAAGTTGGAGAACAGGTATGAAGAGATGTAGTGAACCGGTGTTAGGGTTTCACTAAGAGTGACTACCGGTTGGTAGTCTCAGCTCTAGGATTTTTGGTTTGGCAATCTAGCTTGTGCGATGAAACCAGTGATACTCTGTGATGAGTTAGCTAAGAAATAAGGATGAGATTGAGATGCCATGTCAGTTTAACTGGTATTGCCAAGGTTAAGTTCAATGATGAAGACAACTGGTTATCATTGTTTTAACTTGATAAGTTGTTGAGAAGTTTATGTTTGTACTGATTCACCCCCCCTCAGTACCAGTTAGGGTATTTGTTGTTCATTATTATTCATCATCTCTCTCTCTCTCTCTCTTGCTTGTTTGTGACCTTCTATTTGTCTCTCAATTCTTCTATTTGTTGTCCCTAGTCTTGTCTAGTTGAGGATGATGCAAAGCATTAAGATCTCTTTTGGTCTCTCCCTAGTGTTGTCTAGTTGAGGATGATATAAATTTTATCATAAAAAGCATACTGACCCCAAAGTTAAGCGAGACCACTCCATGTTTTTTGTCTTGTGATCATTATCCTTTGATTTGTCCTTTCTTGGGGGCATATTATTGTGATAATGTACATGTATTTTTGGGTGTATCCTACCTTAAATAAATTTCTTTTGATGAGGCATACACAATTTCTTTAATGTGGGGGCATACACTCTGCTCAATGATCTCTCTCTTTTGCATACTTAAGTTACTTAGAAAATTTAGTCCTTTGCTTTGTAATTTTGGTATTTTTCTTTTCATGATTGATAATAAGAGAACCTTACTAGTTTGTAGTCATGGTTCACTCTTTCCCTTTCTCTCATGATGTCCCTTTTTATCTTGTCATCAAAGTTGTAAGATTCTAAATTCCACTAGGGACTTGGTGTATCTTGCCTCCTTGGTGACATTTTTTCAATATGAACCCTTGTACTTTACCGAGAGTATGATTTACTTCATACTCCCTCTAAAGTGGGGGCTAAATGTAGCATCCTAAAATTGCACCCCTATATAATTTTGACCATATTTGAGTCCCTACCTTAGTGTTTGTGCCCCTAGGCTTGACTGGGAGCTGATTTTTCTCATATTACTCAAGTATGACAACATTTTTTTTATTTTTGCACCAATTGGGAACCTTGGCCTAGCCCTAAATTAGGGTAGGACTGGAGTGCCACTCCCTAGTCCTAATTAGGACAAAGGAACCACACTTTGGTCCTCCCTAATTGGGCCCCTTTTAAAACCCATTTTTGAAGGAGCACAATAGGTCACTAAGAAGGGGGGTCAACCAGTGATAATTAAAAATTTAACTTTTGAATCATTAAAAGCACTGATAATTGAAATGCAGGGAGATCAAGAGCAATTCACACATAAGACAAACACATAACATGAAGTGTACAAGGGAAACCCATGGTGGGGAAAACCTCAGTGAGAAATGTTGCTAGAGTAAACTGATCTAATCTAGGCTCATAATAAAAAATGTTTCTATTAAAAATTTTATAGGCACCAACCCCTGATTTTTATGAGCATAAACTCAAAGGAGAACCTACCCCTAATTTGAGCACCCACTCAGATGACATACACTTACTTGATGATCTATTTTGAATACAGTTTTACACCTTTAACAAATGAGATTTTGTAACATCCTGAAGCAAATTGTTATTCTTGCCTAACTGCTGAGTTATATTGATACTCTAACATTTCTTCTCTACCCCTCTGATCTCTACAATGCAGTATTGTCTTCTACTTTCTACTTTCTATTTATCTTTGCATAACACAGTCTGATCTCTGCCTGATATAGTATTATCACCCTATCACACTTTGTGTCTGACTCCCCTTTTTGTTTGCCTCTACACACTATACTCTTGTCTCTGGTTCCTTTCTCTTTTACTTGTCTCTACACTCTGTCATACTCTGTGTGATTCACCTTCTCAATTGCTAGCCTCTGCACTAAACACTCTTCTCTATGATTTCTTCACTACTGCTCTTCTTCTTTTCTATGCATTGTCTCTTTGATTAGCACATACTCAATGGATTCTCTTCTTTTCTTCTACATGGCTTCACAACCCTTACTCCATTTCTCTACACATGTTCATTCTAATATTACACATGTATCTATCTGATATTGGTCTTCTACATGAAATTAGGATTTTCCCTCCAAAAAGAATTCAAAAAGTACTTCTTAGGCTTTTGACAAATCTATCCTTAGTCACCATCATTAATTTCTTCATCTTTCATTTTTGGATCCACCTCTAATTACAAAATACTATAATTAGTAATCTTCAGCTGCTTTGTGACTTGGTGTTGTTACCAAATTTTTATCACACCTAAATTTGGTGACCTGTTACAGGCCTTAAATATTGCAGTTAAAAGAGGTACACATATTTTTTTTCAGTTTCTCCATCTTTACATCATGGTTTGAAAGTCAAAAGTTTGTTTCAAGATATGCAAGAATTTTAATGAAGTAACAACAAGATTGCATTGGAGAAATGTGGAAATATATAAATTTATGATTAAATTCATAAATAAACATGTATGTTATACAAAGTATTCATTTTCAGATGTGCAATTGTTTAAACCAAACAAGAGATATTCAAGTTCAACGTTGCATAAAATACATATTTATTTATGAAAAAAAACTATTAACAATATCCCACATAAGTCTTGAGAATAGCTGAGAAAAGATCTCATTCATCATATAAATGTAATTACAAAAGAAATAGAAGAATCTATGAAGAAGAGAAAGAAAGAACCCATCATTTCCTGGATAGGTTGATGAGTTCTAAAGAAGATTCTTCTGATCAACTTTGTTGATCCAAGCATCTCGTTGTTCACTCCATGTGATGACCTAAAAGAGAAAGATAAAATGGTTTTGTTAGAGCTTCAGGTTATTTTTTTCACTCCTACATACACAATGCTACTCCCAGTGTGCCTACACTGCTATATCAGATACATAACATATGAAAGAAATCAGATCAAACCAATGCAAATATGATGCCACGAGAAGTCTGCAGGAACCATATTTTTATCTAACTTGTTTGTTTCATGTGTAGACATAGGTTTTCATTTAATATCCATCATGTATGTGGGTTAAAATGGGTTCTTGAAGGGGTTGAGCTCAACATACATGTCACTATTCATAGGGTGACACAAGCCAATTATTGAAATACTGAGTAAACTAAGCCATGATGTCACATGTTGTCACTAAATGACAAAGAGGGACTGTCATCCAATGAAAGTATGAAAAAACATGTACTCAATGCATTCATTAGTCAATAAATGACTAATATCATCATGTGAGTAGGGGCAACATGTGAGATCATAACAGGGCTAAGGTTTAGTTTCATGAATAAGAACCAAAAGCATAGACATTTCAATAACTTTAATGTCAAGTGCTTAAGATAATAGAGATAGAGTTGATGAGAAAATGCTGCTATAAAATATTTGCAATGGAACTAATTCAATGCTTTAAGGAAACATAATATAGACAAAGTAATACAATGATAAGAGCATCCAAAGATAGTCTTAATAATGCATGCAATCATGCACAAACAATGCAACAAAAGACAATGATATGACCAAATTGTGATCTCAGTCCCTCCATAACACAAAGCATATTTGTAATAACATAGATACTTAAAGATCACAATCATTATGACTATTGCAAGCAATTCAGCCTAAAGAATGAACTATGACAAGATCAATATAAGCAATCAAAAGGAAAATACAATCATAGCAGGAAACACAAAGATTGTCATATAATTGCTTCAGGAATATTCATAGATCAGTCATCATAATGCATATAATAGTGTATCTTGTATATCATAATGGTAGAAGCATTCATGATCACCATAAAAAGACAAGTACACAATCATGAGCCAATAAGGGTAACTTAAGAAGCATGTATGAAAGTTCAAACATTATGAACAAAATTAAGACAGTAACTGATAACAACTCCATAGATCTTAGGAATCAAGTCACAATACAAACAAGGTTTGCAATGGGCAAAGAAACAATAAGATAATATACATCCTTGTTGTGTTCATAAAAGGAACATTTTAAAGGCTATTAAAAAATCAATGTCATAGCAGCACAAGCACAATGACCATCTACAATAGTGAAATCATTTATGCAGTATCGCAAAAAGAATTTCAAACCATCAAGGTTTGAACATGAAGGGTATATTGTCAAAACACTAAGCCACTTCTTGGAACAAGGACTTTAAATACATAGTTAATATCTCATAGCAGTCCAAGTAGCCTCAAAATTACAATAAGAAAGCAATATTCCCCTAGGAGCCATATGATAGAGATATATGAGCTAATGTAGTACAAAGAATAAAAATAAATGGACATACAGTAATCATTGAAAAGATATGTCTAAAGCAACCCTTCACAGTAAGTGAAACAATTGCAACCATGGAGAAAGCCCAAAAGATAGTCTCAGAAAGTCATCACAGTCAGATAAAAATAGTGAGACATGTTATTTCATCAGTTCATAGCAGAATTTGTAATGAAAATGTTGTAGACTAAAGAAGCACAATATATAGGAGTTGAGAAAATATAACACCACAGGAGCCCAAATAATCTTTGCAAGCTGAAAAACCTGTTACAAGGAGAAGCAAGGAAGCAAATACAAAAAAACAAATACACAAAGAATATGCTCAAAAAGAGAGAGCTCAATATTCACAAAAATATGTAATGCGATTCTTCTTACAATGAAAAGAAAGAACTCAACCTTTAATAGGTCAAGAAACCCTAAAAGGGAAAACCCTAGGCTTGCACATAATAATTAATAAAAGAATTAATTATTATGCACTTAAAGTTAGCTTAAGTGTAAAAGAGATAAAGGGAACTTAAATAATTAAACAAATATTGTTTAATTAATCAAGGAAATACCCGAATACTCTAACACCCCCCCTTTAGATAGACTTAGGGAGAAGCTAAAAACTAGAACAACTACTGAAAGCAATAAAGATGGGTCCTGACAACAAGGCCTAATCAGGTACCCAAATACAATGAAATCTCTCTGAACTGGAGAAATAGAGAAAACCACGTGGGAACAAAACTCTACTCCAAAAAGAGATGGGAAAGAATACCACTAAAGCATGAAGAACCTGCAAACTCTGTCGAAGAATAATTGCTGATTTGAAGAACCTCCATTGAACTAGAACATGACCAGGCAGAGAAGACTATAATCTGCATGAGTGCCCTCAAATGACACTACTCGAATCAGATGGCAAATAAGGCAAACACTAAAATCGAAGATACAGATGGCATGAGAAACCAAAGCCTAAAGAGCTGATCAATCGAACCATGGAAGCATTAGAACCAACAGGATAAACCTCCCCATAATGCAGAAGTGGGAGAGGGACAAGAACACTAAAAAGGACAGCAAAAAAAAACTGCATGAGGAAGAGCCAAGAACATCGAAGGTGCTGAGACAAGTACATGGTGTCGTGGAAGGAACACTCACTTGACACACATCATGAGGCGAATGTCGTGGAAGGAACACTCACTGGACAAAGGAAGATGACAAACAATAGGCAAACATCAACCCCTTCATGGCACTTGATCAATAGTGCATGTACAACAAGACACAAGATATGCAAGATTCCAAGTAAACAATGCATGATGGCACTTTATCTCAGTGCGTTTGCATAAAGACAAGCTACAATGATAAGAAGACTAGAAATAGAAACGTGAACCAAAATAGAGACATCCTACTCAGAGAAGAGATCCTAGGACCTGAAACAACCACAATATCCACCAGAGTGCTGAAAAGAAAAAAACTGAATAAAATATGCATGGAGCAGAATCTAGAAATAAAACTCAGATGGCTGGAAAGTAAACAACACACACTTTCTGAAAATATAAATTTTTCGAAAAACGGAGGTCGGATGCTCATTCTATGGCTCCTGGAGTTCAAAAACTAGACCTCACTTTGACTGGAAAAAAACACAGTCAAACATAAAAATTGGAAAAAATTACCATACCAAGAGGGTGTGCTTGGAACTAGCTTTCCGATGCCTATTCGTTTTCGAAAAAATGACTCCGTATGCTCAAGATAGGGCCAAAAAACCAAATCCCCCCTGAAAAAGGCCAAAAAAGGAGGTCTGGTGGCTCTGGCAAGCGGAGGTGGCTAGTGAGTGGTGCAGTGGTGGCGGTCGGGTGGAGCTTTGGTGGTTGGGAGGAGTTCCGGTGGTGATTGGGTGGCGGAACTAGGGCAGCGGAGGAGGCCGGGCCAGGCAGGGGCTGCTGGGGCGGCAAGCTGTGGTGGGGTGATGCTGCAGGTGACGACTGGGGAGTGGGGCAACACTGCAGGTAGCGGCCGGAAGCAAGGCAGTGGCGGTGATGCGGAGGCGGTCCAGTGGCTGAACACCCTACGATGTGAAGGAGGCAGTGGCAAAGCCAGGCAGAGCCGCAGGGCCGACGACGGTTGCAGAGAGGCCGAAAGGGGGTGCTGCTGGTGGGAAGCTAGTCAGTGGGGGCCAGGGAAACGAGGGTTGATGGGGGCCGCAGAGGCTGAACTGAAAGGTCCAGCAGGCCTGTCAGTCTGGTACCCTGCGGTACCCACAAACCTAAACCCCAATATATATATATATATATATTTTTTTTTTTTTTTTAAACCCTATTCGCCTTTGCCTTTTTGATTTTTTTTTAATAAAAAATCAAAATCTGGCCTGCATGCTGTAAAAAGGCAAAATATATTTTTTTTTGAAATTTTTTTCTTGAACTGCATGCTAGGGCCGTATGGCTGGATCTGGAGAAAAAATACTCCCAGAGGCTCAAGAACCAAAATAGGTCAAATTTTATATGACCATAGGGGTTTTCGAGCCTTCTGAGCATGATGGTGAGGTTCGTTTAGGCCCAAAGTGCTCAGAAAAAAGGTCAAACCCTAGGTACATAAAAAATGCCTGAAACCTCAGATCTGCTTCCAAAGCAAAAATTCTCAAAACAAGAACAGGTAGCTATAGATCTGAAGCTCTGATACCATATAGGAGTTGAGAAAATACAACACCACAAGAGCCTAAATAATCTTTGCAAGCTGAAAAACCTATTACAAGGAGAAGCAAGGAAGCAAATATAGAAAAACAAATACACAGAGAATATGCTCAAAAAGAGAGAGCTCAATATTCACAAAAATGTGTAATGTGATTCTTCTTACAATGAAAAGAAAGAACTCAACCTTTAATAGGTCATGAAACCCTAAAAGGGAAAACCCTAGGCTTGCACATAATAATTAATAAAAGAATTAATTATTATGCACCTAAAGTTAGCTTAAGTGCAAAATAGATAAAGGGAACTTAAATAATTAAATAAATATTGTTTAATTAATCAAGTAAATAACCGAATACTCTAACACAATATAGTCATTTTATGTGACAAGAAATAGTGAGATGTAGGAAGAAGAATAAAGATATTAGGAGATTTTTCAAAATCATCTTCTTTATGTATCTTCTTTACTGCAGCATTATGAATATAATGAGGATAGTGGTTGTGTTTTAATGGAAAAATAATTGAGCTATCATAGTGATAAAGTTCATCAAGAAAAGGTCAACCTATCATACAAATCTCGATGAAATGACAGTGCAATAGACCACAGTCGTCTTTGTGCATAAACATTATCAAAACCTTTTAATATAAGGTACGAAGCAAATTGCATCCATCAATAAGGAGCAATGAACATTGTATTGGATGACAATACCAATGACTACTTAGAAGAGACTCAGTCTAGTGAGCATGAATAGTATCAATAGTAGTAACTGCAAAAGAGTAAGTATGATAGTTATAGCCCTTCAAAGGAACAATGACTGAGTTATAGAAAAGAGAAGCCATATGTTTGAAAATTTTTGACATGTATGAACAACATGATGATAAATCTTCTCAATGCTCTGAAAAGTCCTAAAAAAATACATTAAATAATGCATATATATGGGGTATGGCTCTCTATTACATACAAAGCTTCATGGATAGAAATGAGAGGTTCTAGCCTGTCAAAGAAAAATGAAATGAAGTACAATGTCAACCAGAGGATACAGGTAATTACTAGTTCAAAATGTACTCCATCAATCATTTTAATCAGACATGAAGCACAACATCAACAGAAATATCAAGTGTTCGGGATCTTTCAAGATACACGTGGATAGTTAATATGAAAGACACAAAAGCAATACTCACAATCAATAATCTCAAAGTTTTTCAATAGTAATAGCATGAAGATGGTTTTCAAAGGAACATGGATAAGTAATAGATACAGTCATTCATAGAGAACAGTCACTCTAACTATTGTAGGAGGTGAAGGACAAAATGCAGTCCTAAAGAAATCAATAGAGATAGTCTTTTTGTAGCTATTGACAGTTCTTTTGATAGTCAAATGAAGAATTTGCATCATCAGTACATCATGACACAAAACAGTCCTCTCCCCAAATAAGGTGATTTGACAGTTTAAGTTAGTAAAGGGAAAAATAGTTCACAGTGGCAGAGAAATGAGGAAAGTAACAGTCCTAGAATCTATTGGTGTGACCCATAATCATGAGCCAAAAAAGTATCAATAGTGCCATGAAGGCCTCTAAATAAAGCAAAGGACTATTATATGAAGTGAACAATACATCACAAAGAAGCTTACTCAAACCCTATGACAGTCCATTAATGGTGACATGGTTATAGACCAGAGCAATAAAAGAAATAGCAATGAAGTCCATAGTGTGGCATTAAAGTATGATAAGAAAAAAATGAGAGGGTATCAAAAGCATCAATACCATCATCAACTATAGAATGATAGTGATAGGGGTCATAACAGTAAGCAACCATCACAGATAGAGTTCTTAGCGAATAGTGATCTCAAATAATGGCAAAAAGAAATATGGAAGCTTTCTGATATGGATGATGAGCCCTCTTCATCCTTGCATTAAGATACCCGACTAAAATACAGTCTTCATTAGTAGTCCAATCATAAAACATTTAGTTACACCCCTAGCATTGAATGTGCAGTCATAGGTTAACAAGACTAGTCACAGTCAATGAAGTGGTATCAAGCAATTATGAAGTTGGGGTCATTTAACATAGTAATGTTGTGTAAGAAAAAGGTCATCAATGCCCATGCTAAGGTCCATAAAAGACACCACCCCTATTAAGGCATGATGCAGCCACTTCATTCACATCTACAGAGGTGAATGACTATCAAAGAATATATTGAATGGTAATGACTATAGCATTCAAACAAATATCAAGTGCATCTTTAGGACAATAGACAAAGTTAGGACAATCATGGTTAGATGCATGAGAAAAGTCAAGACAATGATGAACATTCTTGCATGCATTTGAGATGTCACAGAGGAGTCCCTGAAGAGATAGATTGATAAAGATGAATACATGAAGACTATTTTCAGTTAAAAGATAGTAAACAAAAGCACTGAAGAGCTTATATTTGATTAAGAATACCAAAATATTCATCACCATAGCAATAGTGAGCAACTTCAAAATGAATTAAAGTTTTCATGTTATAAACATATTAACAATCTTATGGTTGTTTAAATTCTTTAACAAGAGTTCAATACCATGGGAGTATACAAAAAGCATTCACTTCAACAATCAAGTAGTGACCCAAATAAACTGCCAAAGAATGATGATAGAACAGTCTCTTGGCATTAATGATCTGCAAAAGTACAATCATAGCTAAGGGAAAACTATTATAGGTCCATGTCAAAGTAGACCAACTTCAGTACAAGAAAGACAAAATATCAGTGCTTGGAGTTCCTCAAAGCACAATTACAAACAACTAAGGAGTCACAATTCTATTCCCTAAAATGGAGCATGGTCTCAGTCCTCTGGCATCAAAAGGGTTTCATTCATTACATAGAACACAGTAATACATATCAAAGCAGATTATCGGTGCCAAAACATGAGTACAGTTATATAAATGGCATAAATTGGCATATAAATACAACCTTGTTGTATAATCACATAGACATATCACTGTATGAAGTCAGTGAAGTCATAAATAAGAGCTAAAAGCTATATATTGAGTTTGTATCTATACAATGAACAATGAAATCAATTAAAACCATAATGATTATAAATATAAAAAAATCAGAGATAGTAGCCATGTGCTAATGATATACAAAGAAGAAGGTCTAAGATTAGAAGCCCTTCATAAGGTCGTACTCATACAAAGAAAGAACCCTTAGAGAGCTTCAAAGAACCAGTAAAACTTTACAATACCAAGAACAAATGATGCATTCCACAGGCCATTCATAGTGAACACGGATAGAAGCATGAGAAGAGAAAGGAATAAACACTTACCATGCTGAATAATTCAGATTCAAGCCTTCAAGACCTTGTTGAAACCCCAGTTCGAGTTCCAAGCATGACATACATAGCAACAACGCATGTAAAGAAACCCTAGTTTCAGAGCTCATGCATGATGGCAACCACAAAAGTTTTCTACTGAATGCAAAATGAGAAGATGCAAATATTTTAGGGTTTGAGCATTACAAATTTGCATGCCCTAATTCCTTTTGGAATTACGATGGGTTTTCTTTAAATAAAAGCTGCTTATTAATTGTAATGGTGGTCGAGTTTTTTAAACTCCCACCAAGGACTTTAAGTCCTAGTTCTTGATAGTCGGGGGGCTTTAAACCCAATTTTTTAGTGCAATAATATAATTGTATTATTATTATATTTAATATATTAATAATGGTATAATAAATAAAGAAAATTTCAATTACATACCATTTTTTTTTTCAATAAAAGTGGCATAGCCACTAAACTTTATTATTAATTTTTAGATAATTTTTACAATGGGTTCAAAAGGCATACTGGTAGGAAAGAACCCGCAAGAAAACCTCCAATTGTCGCCTTAAGAAAAGAAACTAAACTACCCTTACAAAATAGCTGGATCCCGATGATCCGAAATCTAATCCATACCCATATAATTTCCCTATTTATAGAGATCTCATAGGACATATACCTCAACTGATTATATACTCAGTTGGTTACAAAATGAAGGTTTGAACACCAAAAAAGATTCATCAAGAAGATCTAGGAGCCCATCAACTATTATCAGCAACAAGATACAAAATGTGGAGAATCATGCCGAGACACCAAGGAGAACAAAAATATGAACCAAAGGAGGACCAAAACTAAAAATAGACTGAATATATCCAACTCCAAAAATTTGAGTCAATGAGAACTACCCAAAAATCCATCCCATAATCAGCCTGTAAAAAAGTGAGAGATACTTGCAAGAAATGTGAAATCAGTTAGTCATAAACCAATTACTCGAGCTTTCCTCTAAAGGAGTAGGTAGATCATCATAAGGAACCATAGACTGTATAGGAACCACAAGGAGTGGAGTAGCAGATGAAGAAAAAAAGAAATTAATTAGAGCATGAAGGCCAATTAACACATCCCGTGCCCTGGCCAAAACCTGGGGAGAGATAAAACCAAGCAAACTCTCCATGGCTTTTAGTGCTTCATCAATAGTGTCACAAATCAGGCCCATTCTAATTTTGAAAAGCAATTCTCCATAGTGACCATCTTCCAAAAGATTTTGAACAGAAAGGAAGCCCCCATAAGGAAGAGTACCCATATCAAAATTATAACTATCCAAAGCTGACCCAAGATGATGCATATCAAGCATTGGAGGAGCCACAAATTTTGATGCAATAAGTTGGACCAGAGTCTTATCCCATAGAAGATCATAACATATAGTAAAAAAATGAGACAAAACTTTTGAAAAAGAGATAAAAGAAGGAGAGAGCAACCAACGATTACACACCACCCTGCGAATTTCAGACTCCAACTCTAGATTATGCAAAACAAAAACTCTCCCAAGATTTTCAGAATTATAACCATAATTATTGACAATGTCTACCTCTAGAGTAATTAATGAAACACAATAAATCAGAAGAGTATTAGTCATGAGAGATAGTTACCTTTCCCACAGAGAGAAATACTCCTCAAGTTACCATCGATGCAGATAAACAAAAACATACTGCACCAAAAATTAATACATAGCCGAAGCAAAAAACAAGTAAAACCTAAATTAATTTGCCACCATGCACAGTAATGAATGATCCATCCATGTGAAAAGCCAAGAAAAAACATTCCAAGTGATGCATCTCGTTCGATCAAATTAAGCCAAAAGGCCTATAATAATTTAACCGCCTTTCATAATAATGAATGATCTGCTCATGTGAAAAAAACAACTATCCAAAAAATCATTTTAAGAGATGCATCTGGGGTGAACCACAAAAGGCCAAGAAATAAATAATGATTAAACCTCATAATCACCTCTATGAGAAGTACCAAAATATCACCACCGAAGCTGAAAAATAGTACATCAATAATCATTATATGAAAGGGCATGGCACGTCAAATTTATCAAACCATGAAATCAATACCCCTCGTGTGAGAACAACTTGAAAAAAGTTTTGAGAGAAAATAATAAGCAAAGCAAGCTGCCACTCTCAAAAAATTTTAGAAGTAAAAAGAACAGACCATACTGTTACTCTAAAAGCCAATAAACATAGTCACCCTTATTGCTTATGACAGCTCGCAACCAAACTATATATATGATAACAAATTCCCACATACAGAGTCAAATTACCAGCTGAACATAAACAATAAACATGCCTATCATGTCTGGAAATAGAGAGTCAATTTTTCAAAATTCAGAGACCAAGAAAACCTCATGTTATTGCAAGGATTCCAAAACTAAAATAGGAAATTCAATAGAGCTTACATCACGAAGAATAACATTATTGTCAATAGCAAGATTAGCTAAAAAATTTGCTATATTAATTTCTCTATAACAATGAGTAATGAAGAAAGAATCAAAGAATTCCAATTGCTGAAGAATAAGATCAAGAAGATATTGCAATTGCCAACAATGAGATTTCCTTTTTAACACACTTTGAATGATCACTAATGAGTCCCCTTCAATAATGAGGTCTTTAATTCCTAGGGAAATAGCCAATTCCAAACCCAAAGACAAAGCCTTAAATTCAACAAAATTATTAGAATGAATACCAATTGCATGATACCTAGCATGAATAATAAGAGTGTGATGATAAAAAATCACCATACCTACCCTAGCCAAACCAGGATTTCCATGAGAGGCACCATCAAAGTTCAACTTAAACTTACCAAGAGGAGGTGGTTTCCAAGAGGCCAACTTTCTTTTGTTTAAGGCATCACCCTTTTTCAAAATTGATCCATGAGAGGGAAGGGTAGATAACATGCTCCAAACTCTAGTCACCCTACTATCCCAATGTGAGAAGGAAGTGAGATTATCCAAGTTCCTGCTAATATAAGACAAAGCAACCTCAAAAATGGACTATTCAATCTTCAGTAGAACCTCTAGAAGAGAAGAGCTAGTGTTTCTAAAGATCCTGTTATTACGCTCTAACCAAATATTCTAGATTAAAATAGATGGAGAAATAAACCACAAACATGCATAAAAGGATGAAGTAAACAAAAGTGGCCAAGAACTAAAAAAGGTAATCAGATCTTTTCCCATAACAAATGCCAAATTCAATTTATTAGACAACCACTGCCAACATTGATATGTAAAGTCACAATGTAAAAAAAGATGGGAAGAGGATTCCAAATTTTTTTGACATAACACATAAGTGAAGGCAAAAATGATACCCATCCTATCCAACCTCATGCCTGTGAGAACCCTATCTTGAACTACCAACCAAGCAAAAGCACTGGCTTTTGGCAAACAGGTCAAGTGCCAAAAAAGCTTATAAGGCCAAGAAGGGAGATCATTATTTTTCATAAGGGAATTATAACCATCCCTCACTATATATTTACCAGAAATATTCTTAGTCCAAACCAGTTTGTCCTCATCATCAGAGAGAATAACCACCCTCTCACTCAGGACCTTGGTATACTACAATTTTAGATCATGATCAATAACCAAAAAGTCAATCGACTTCCATTTAGCCAACCTCACATTTCCACTATATATTATGTCAAAGTAATCTACCATAGAGGTTCCCCAAAGGGAAAAAAGAATGGATATCAGGGGGACCAATTTCTTAGACTTCGTAATGGAGGATGACCATTCCACCTTTCTTCCCAAAATATAACCTTTGTGCCTTTATGGACAATCCAAGAGAGATTAGGCAAAATAACAGATTTGCATTTACATATGAAGTTCCACATAACTGATCTTGAAGGTAAATTAGAAATCTGAAAAATATACTCCCTAGGATCATTATTAAGATATTTAGCAAACATAATTTGGGCCCATAAAGATTTGGACTTCTCATACAAATTCCAAACCAATTTAGCCCCCAAGGCTAAATTTTGCTTTTCCAGATTTCTGATCCCTGTACCCCCTAGGTCCTTCGGCAAACAAACTTTATCCCATGCCACCAGAGAAAGTTTTTTCCTCCCATCTTTATTGCTACTCTAGAGAAAAGACCTTAGAGTATCTTGCAAGCTTACCAACACATCCTTTGGAGATTTTAATACTGACATAAGATAAATAGGAATTGCATTCAGCACAGACTTAATGAGAACAATTTTCCCGGCTAGACTCAACCACCTATGGTTCTAAGAAAGAATTCTCTTTGAGATGACTGAAATGATTTTATCCCAAAAGCTTAAATTATCCTATTTAATAAAGAAAGGAATAGCCAAATAAGTACATGGAAGTACGCTAGGCTCAAAACCCCCAAAAGACAATAATCTAGATTGGATTAATTGCGGGGTGTGAAGAAAGAAGATTTTTGACTTCTTAGAATTTACTTTCTGTCCTGAAAAAGAGGCATAATTATGTATAACTTCATTTATGACCAAAGCTTCCTGCATAGAGGCTTGACCAAATAACAAGGTATCATCTGCAAATAGACAGTGTGATATAGATCTTGATACTCTCAGGATTTTCACCCCTAACCAAAGGTCTTTCAATTTCGTAGCCTTAATAACCTAGCTAAAAGACTCAGCTAGAAGTATAAACAAAAAAGGGGAAAGAGGATCTCTTTGTCTTAAACCTCTAGAGGAGGAAAAAAAACCACAAGGGGAACCATTGATTATAATCGATAACCTTGCAGAAGAGATACAAGCAATAATCCATTTTATCCAAGCCCTAGAAAAGCCTAATCTTTCCAAAACAAGACCTAAAGCCCTCCATTCCACTCTATCATAAGCCTTTATCATGTCAAGCTTTAAGATTGGGGATCTCTGAAGGGAGATAGAATGTAGAACCTCATGAGCCACAATATCTCCCTCCGACATCTCCCTGTTTGGTACCAAACCACTTTGTTCTACTGAAATTTGTTTAGGAAGGATTTTGGATAGCTAAATGGATATTGCCTTAGTGAAAATCTTATATAAAGTATTACATAGAGCAATAGGATGGAAATCAGCAAAATATTTAACAACCTCCTTTTTAGGAATAATAGCAACCATCATGGTATTAAGTTCCTTCAAAATTGACCTGTTTCTCCTACTTTCTTCAAGAGTTAGGAGCAGATCTTTACCCACAAAATCCCAACATTTCTGAAAAAATAAAGGAGTGAACCCATCCGGGCCTGGAGCCTTATTAGGACTCATAGCAAAAACTGCCAATCTAACTTCTTCAAGGGAAAAAGGAGACATAAACATCCTGTTATCCTCAGACAAAACTAAAGATGGAATATCAGAAATGAAATCATTTTGAAAATTACCGCCTTCAGAAGATAACAGTGTCTTGAAAAAACTTACTACCTCCGCAACAATCTCCTCAGGCTCTGTAAGCAAATTCCCTAAAGAATCCTCTATACAAGAGATCTTGTTCCTACTCCTTTTTAATTTAGTAGAAGAGTGAAAAAACTTAGTATTTCTATCCCCATCAGACAACCATACCTCTGTAGACTTTTGTCTCCAAAAGATCTCTTCTCTAGCCAGAATCTCTTCAAGTTCTATCCTTAAAGAATTTAACTCATCAAAAACCAGAGGAACCATACCATGATCAAGCACATGCTTATTAAGAGTTTCAATCATATCCCGACTTCTCTGTTTTTCATGAAAAATGTTTTTAAAATGTGAAATATTCCATTCTTTAATGTTCAATTTTAAGAGCTTTATCTTATTAACAAGCTGGAACATGCGAGATCCTACACAGAAGGGAGCAGACTCCCACTAATTTCTTAGGAGAGGTAAGAAGGAGGCATCCCTAAACCACATAGGTTCAAATTTGAAAGGAGATTGAAAGGGAGCCTTGTCTTCCAAAATACAGAGAGAAATTGGAAAATGATCAGCTCCTGACATAGACAAAATGGAGGAAAAAAATTCAAGGTCCGACTGCAACCAATTTTCTTAAAGTAGGAACCAATCTAATCTTTCTGCTATTTGTGAGAAGTCCCGTCTCATATTTGTCCAACTAAAAATCCCATTTTGAGATTTACAATCAAAAAGACCCAAATGTAGGATGAAATTCCCAAAATCCTCCATGATTCTTTTGTTTGGGAAAATCCCTCCACTTTTTTCACTAGGATCCAAAATCACATTAAAGTCCCCTCCAAAAACAACAAGGGACCCCTGTCTCAAAGGAGAAGCCACCCTACTCAAGTCCCTCCATAACTTCTTTTTACCCTGAATCCTAGAGGGAGCATAAATATTGAACAACCAGATTTTAACCTTAGAGACCTTGCTAGTAACCAAGAACAACATCTAATGAACTGCCAAAGAGACCAATTGTACCTCTACATTATAAGCATTCCATAATAAAGCTAAACCCCCAAAAGCACCATTAGAAGAACAAGAGAGAGAGTTCCATTTTTTTCAAGATGTAAAAAGTACACTAGTAGATTCTTCAGACAATTTTGTTTCCTGAAGCATAACCAAATCACACTTGATTAAATCCAATTGCGACTTAATCAAGCGTCTCTTGTTAGGGGCATTTAAGCCCCTAACATTCTAGGATATAAGTTTCATTACTCTCAAGGAGAGGTCTAAACTCCCCTCTTCTCAGTATCTAGAGACTTAGTAAAGTCTCCAAAGCACTTTTGCAGGTTCTTTTTAATAGCCCCAGACCTAGTCACAGGAGGACTAAGCAACTGTAGCTTATCCTTCTTCTAATTACCTAAGGAGAGCGACACCTTCCTCTTATCAAACCTAGGAGAAAGGGACAGAGTCTTTTGAATCCTAGCAAAAACTTCTAACTTAGTTCGAGAAACTTTAGGAGGCCTACCTCTTCTTGGAGAACCAAAAGGAGGGGACAAAACCAAAGTGGTTTGAACAATTGGCAAGTCCTTATCATTATGTGGTGGGGAAATAAGCTTGTCACTCAAACCCACATCTTTAGTATCCAAAATGTCAAAAGGATTTGAAGTTGTAACAATAGGAAGAGAAGAAATGGGAGTGAGTGTGGAGTGAAAAGAAGCGGGAATCCCAAATTTCAAATTGGGAAATGGTGGAATCCCTGGGAACAATGGATTTCCTTGAGATTGCAGTTTTTTTGGGATCAGAACTGGTGATCAGGCAGGGGGTCAAGCACCTCAAGGGTCAGAAGAGGACAAGGAAAAAGAAAAACTAGGAGAGGACAAAGATTCAAACCCCAGGGACCCACACAACAGAGGTAAAGGAAAAAAATGGTCTTCGCTCTTTGGAGTGAAGCTGCTGGTTAAATCTGAGCTCTTGGAAGCAACAAACATTTCAGACCCCGCCTCTGGACAATTTGCTATTTTTGTTCCAGACAAAGTGGTTGATATGATTGTTGCTGGCCTTTCTATGACATTAGTAGGATGATTCTTTGGCTTTAGGCCTAACATTGATGATGTTAGGAATTTCATAAGGAGAAAATGGCTTGTTAAAGGACAAGTGGAAGTGGCAGTGCTGCCTAGAGGTTTTTTTACCTTCGCTTTCAAATCTGAAGAAGACATGAATAAAGATATCTACGAAGGCCCTTGGATGTTTGGCAAGTCATCCTTGGCTCTTCAGAAATGGGCCCTGAATCTCATCCTCGACGAATCCTTCTTTGTTTCTGTGCCAGTCTGGACGCACCTCCTAGGTCTTCCATTGGAACATTGAAATGAGGAAGTTTTCAAGGGCATTGAGAAATCCTTTGGAGAACTCTTGTCGATCGACCTGATGATGGTGGCTAAATCAAGGTTATTCTTTTCTCGCATCTGCATAAATATTAATCAAATGACAGATATGCCTCAATCCATAGACTTTATTTCTGAACTTGGAAAATGGTCCCAAGCTATTGAATATGAATCTCTACTGTTTGCTTGTTTCCGCTACAAACAATTGAGGCATTGGGCTAAATCATGTCCACTCAAGAAAAATAAGGAAAACAATACTGACATCAACAACAAGAACAAAAAGACCTGACAAATGATAAATAAAAAAGGAGACTCATCAACTACTGAGTGTAACCAAAATAAGGATATAATGGATCTTATGAATGAAGCCAAGAGGAATGTGAGTAGCAGTAATAACCAACAAGATTATGTTTTCTCCAATGACCAACCAGAGAGCTCTAAAGAAGCAGAGCAAGGAATTGAGTTCAACAATAAAAAAAACCTAGAGGACCAGGAGACTAGATCTGTTAGTCAGGAGAAGGAAGAATCCATTCCGGACCAGGAGGTTGGATCAGTGAGTGAGGAGAAGGAAGAGACCATTCCAGCCTTTTCACTCTCAAAACCGGTTGAGGAAAACTTTAATGAAGCTCAAGACCCTTTTGATACTGAGCCTTTACTACTTTTAACCAATGGAAGTCCAAAGCCTCTCCTTTGTAAAACCCCTTCTCAAAGTGTGGATTTGCTGGATGGGAATCTCTGGATATTCAGATCGAGAGAAGGAAAATCGAACAAGGAGGAATTCAATGGAGGAATCTCAACTAGAAGCAAGATCAAGAAAAAGGCAGATGTTGGAAGTTAGAACAAAAAGCAGGGAATGCCATCCCTAAAACATCAAAGGGAATAGGAAAGCTGGAAGAACCGTGCTGATCGAGCACAGTGTTCCATTGACTTAGCCCTATCCCCAGTTAAAGTATGAAGATAATATCCTAGAATATCAGAGGGCTGAATGCCCCTCATAAGAAGGATTTGTTACGGAACATCATCAGAGATCATAAATTGAATGTGGTCCTTGTTTAGGAAACCAAGATGTCTAAAGAAAAAGTTGAAAAGATTAGAATTTTCAAAGAAAATGGAGTCATAGGATCTAACTCGGAGGGAGCTTCTGGAGGAACTGCGATTTTTTGGAACCAAAAAATCATTATTGGAAAGGAAATCATCTTTGCTTCTAATAGGATCTCTATTTAGCTTGAGCATATTAAGGACAACTTTGTTTGGGTGTTATCTAATGTCTATGTGCCTAATACCAAATCCGGCAGAGCAAAATATTGGAAAAGCCTTGCAGCTGACAGACTCTAGTTTGCTGATCAAAGTTGGATTATTATGGGAGACTTCAATACCATGCTAAAAGATGAAGAGAAGATGGGAGGTATCCCTTTACAACTTGATGGGAAACAATACCTCATGGACTTCATTAATGACCAAGCTCTCATTGATGTGGATCTCCAAGGCATCAATTTCACCTGGACCAATAGAAGAACTAGAGCTGATCTGATTCAAGTCAAGCTTGATATATCTTTAATTTCTCATGAATGACTTTCTAAGTATAGTTGTTCCCTTGCTTCTGTTATCAAAATTGGTTCAGACCATTACCCCATCTCCTTTACTACCAACCTTTTTTTGGCAAAGAGAAACTTCCCTTTGAGATTTGAAAAAGCTTGGCTCTCCCATCCTTCTCTAGAAGCTTGCATTGTTGAATGGTGGAACTCTGAAGTGGAGGGTAAGGCTCTTTTTAGAATTGCCAAAAAGTTCAACATCATAAAAACCAAAATTAAAACCTGGAACAAAGAGATTTTTGGGGACATATTCAAGAACAAAATTCAAGTCAAAGCTGAAATAAAGTATGTTTAGGATAGAATCCAAGAGGTGGGGTTGACCGAAGATCTTAAGATGGCTGAAAATGATCTTTTAACAAAATACCACTCCATCATTTCTAATGAATAGACTTACTGGAGACAAAGATCCAGAGCCTTGTTCCTGAAGGAAGGCGATAAAAATACCCACTTCTTTCACTTAACTGCTCTTAAGCATAGGACATCAAATAAAATATCCAGACTAAATTGCAATAAAGGCATCCTAACAGAGGACTGCGACATTAAGAAGGAAGCTCTTGAGCATTTCAGCACCATGCTGGGTGATGTGGATAACCTGGATTTCAGCAAGCAAAACACCCTTTTACAAGCTATCCCTCCTATCCTATCGGAAGCTGTCAACCACCTTTTATCCTGTATTCCCTCTAATTTGGAAATCAGAAAGGCGGTGTTCTCCTTTCAGGGTGATAAATCCCCTGGTTCGGACGGCTTCCCCATGTTTTTCTTCCAAAATTTCTGGCACATAGTGGAGGCTGACATATGCAATGGTGTTAAGGAATTCTTTGGCTCTAGAAGACTTCTTAAGGAACTAAATGCCACCTTCATTGTCCTAATCCCAAAGATCCCCGAAGCTAATTCTCTTAACAAGTTTAGACCCATCAGCTTGTGTAACTCTGTCTACAAGATCTTATCCAAGGTTCTCACTTCCAGGTTATTGGAAATTCTTCCAAGGATCATATCTGTCCAATAGAATGGCTTTGTCCCCGGAAGACAGATTTTAGACTCCATTATTTCCATTCATGAAAATATCCACTCCCTGAAAGTGGTGAATAATCAAGGATTCTTCCTAAAGTTAGACATGGCTAAAGATTTTGATAGAGTGAACTGGCAGTTTCTTCTTAGGATCATGAAAGTGTTTGGTTTTGGTGACAAAGTTATTCAGCTATGATCTCAACTCATGGAAACTTCCTCCTTTGCTGTTATTGTCAATGGCTCCCTGTCTAGTTTCTTCAAAAGCTCTAGAGGTCTTAGACAGGGGGAACCCATATCCCCTATCATGTTCACCATTCTTGCTGAATGCTTGGGTAGATTCATCCTTAAAAATGTGGAAGATGGCAATCTTAAGGGTTTGAAACCTTCTTCATCCAATGTTGTCTACTCTCATGAACAATTCATTGATGACTCTATTACCATGGGGAAGCCACCATCTTGGAAGCTAAAAATATGAAGATTATTCTAAATACTTACGAATCTGCCTCTGGCCAAAAATTCAACTGGGATAAAAGCTCTTTATTTTTCATCAATAACCCGGTCCAAAGGCAACTAAGGATTGGCCGGATTCTTGGCTGCAACATCTCTGAGTTTCCCTCTACCTGTTTGGGGCTTCCTCTGTGTCTCAAGCCTGATGATTCCTTCTGGAACAAGCTAATTAACAGAATTAACTTGAAACTTGCTGGCTGGAAAGGGCTATCCTAAGTCAAGCAGGTAAAATCACTCTGCTCAAAGCCACTCTCCAAAATCTTCCTGTGTATGCTCTTAGCTTGTTCAAAATCCCCTCAAAGTTTGCGGAAGCCATTGAAAGAATCCAAAAAAAGTTCCTTTGGTTGGGAGTGGAAGTTAAAAATAGAATTCCCCTTATTGTCTAGAATAAAATTTGTTCCCCTAAGGCCTCAGGTGGGCTGGGCTTAAGGAACATTGGTTCTATGAATAAAGCTTTATTAGCCAAACAAATATGGAGATTTAAAGGGGAGGAAAGAGAATGGAACTCTATCCAGAAAAATAAATATCTCTATATGCAACCTTCTAAGGAAGAATTCTTTGACAACTCTTTTAATGTTGAAGGATCTGCCATATGGAATGCTATGCAATCAGCTAAAAGCTGGGCTATTGCTGGAAGAACTTGGAACCTTGGGGATGTGAGGAGAATAAGATTTTGGGAAGATAGATGGATCCTAGATAAACCTCTAGAGGAAATCCCAATCCTTAAAGATTGGAAAGACCAATTCAAAAGCAGGTATGGTGAAATGGTAAGAGATTACTAGAAAAATGGGAACTGGATTGATTTTAGCCAGCAGTGTCTGGGACTCAAGTTCCTTCAAATTTCTCTCTCTGCTAAAATCCCTAGAGACAACAAAGATGATAGATTGATATGGAGGGAAACCCTGGATGAGAAATACTCTGTTTCCTTTGCTATGGCTATACACAATGTCTCGGTGGAAGAAATTCCCATCTGGGCTAAAGTCTGGAACAGGAAGTTAGTTCCTAAAGTCAATATCTTTTTCTAGATTTTCATCCAAAATAAGGTATTAACCCTGGACAATCTTCATAAAAGAGGTATTATTTTTCCTAATAGGTGTTCTCTTTGCTGCAAGCAAGAAGAGACAACTTTCCATATTCTCAATCAATGCACTTTTAGCCAGGATATTTGGAAAATCATCCTTACCAGGTGGAACCTGAGCTGGGTCTTCTTAAACTCTCTTGGTGATACCTGGCTTCAATGGCATTGCCCTAATTCTAATCCTAAAATTGTGGAGACTTGGAAACTTACTTTGTAGATTGTTATCTAGAATATCTGGAAAGAGCGCAACAACAAGATTTTTAGGGATAAAAGGGCTATTCCTGAAGTGGTTACAGATAAAATCTTTAGGAGTATTTTTGAATGCCTCTACTGCACTGATCAGGGACATACTGCTAAAGATTATTTTAAAGACAGGTGGAACCTTTCTACCACTACTACTAGCAAGGAGACTGGAAGAGAAGGTCTAGTCTGGTGTTTTCCCCCGCATGGATGGATTAAGTCTAACTTTGATGGGGCTTCTAAAGGGAATCCAGGTAAAACTAGATATGGGGGCATTGTCAGGAATTTTGCTAGAAGTTGTCTTAAGGCAGTGGCTGGTCCTCTGGGGAATCAAACTAGCCATTTTGCTGAAGCCTCTGCTGCCTTGAATACCTTAATTATAGCAAAAAATCTAAATTATGATAAAATATGGCTTGAGGGAGATTCACTTAATATTAGTAAGTGCTTAAAGGGGGAATCAAAGCCTTCCTGGTCTATTGAAAATATCATCATGAAAGCTAGGGAGATCATTGCCAGTTTCAAAGAAATTATTATTCAACATGCCTTCAGAGAGAAAAATAGTGTTGTGGATTGTTTAGCGAATAATAGAGTTAACTCTGACTCTCAAATGATTTGGCACGAGGAGGATCTCAATTTACATATCAAAGAGTTCCTTAGAAAGGACCGTTATACGGGGAGAGAAGGACAATTTAATCATGACAAGTAAAAAACATCATTTATGCCTTGCTGGAAAGGCCATCATTACTTGGCATTACGATAGATCTTCTATTATCTCTAATAAATTTTTCGCATGCTTTGTGGGTTACTCAGTTTGAAAACTTGAGCAACATCGAGAAAGAAGGTTACAATTTGTAGAGAAATAGAGCAGATAGCTCGTATCCAAAGATGGGAGGAGACCTAAGGTGGGAAGAACCAGACAAAACGTCGACCTGGAAAGCGATGCCAAAAGTCTGGGCAAAATTAGAGAAGGGCTCTCCTACCAGCTTCATGGAGAAGCTTGAGGACTATGACATAGGTAGGGTTAACTTAGCCGTTTCCAATATTTTCGAAAACTGGTCTAATGGCTCTTTTAAACTTTATGGAGTTAAGTTTAAGCTGGACGCTGGGCTCATTTCCACTGTGACCAGAATGCCCCACATTGGGCTTAATTTCTTTCAAGACCTTAAAGTCTCCAACAATGTGGTTAACTTGTTCTCACGGAAAGAGAAAGAGAGGGGTAAAATTGGCAAGGCCACTAGGGGCTACTACAAAGCTGCAAACATCAAGAAGTTGTAGGGCTAGGTTCTAAACGCAATTATGGAGTACATCACGATTGAAGGTCATTTCTCCAGGGCTCACACCTACCACTTCATGCTCTTAAACCATTTTAGACACAACAAAAAGGTATCCTTGCCCTACTACCTTTTTTGGTCCCTCTCCAGGTCCCTCAACAAACATAGGATTAACCCTTCCAGCCCGATTCTCCACTGCAGGATTTTGTTGCTCATCTATGAGCATTGCAAAACCCTCACCCTGCAAGAAAATAAGAGGATTTCCGCCTCTCCGGGCAAGAGAAAGATGGAAGAGGGAGAAACTAGCAAGGAGAAGACGTCCTCCAACAAAAAAAGGAAAAGTGTCCTTGGGTTAGAAATAGAGGACATTGTTAAGGAAAGCAACAGAATGGAGATGGATGACTCCAACGGTGAAGACAACTAGAAAAATGAGGAGCTGGGTAATGAGGAAGAAAGTGGCGATAATGAGCCTGGTCAAGAAAGCCCTATCCTCAGTGAATGCCCTGGTAAGGACAACAACCATCTGATGGAAGAAGTGGATCCCAAGGATAATGAGAAAACCGGAGTGAATTCTGAGAAGGAAATGAACAAAGACTCTGAGAAGGACCTGACTGAGGATAGGGATAGTGAGGATAAGGAAAGTGCTGGTAAAGGACTTATCCTGGATAACCTCAAGAAGCTCTCTGAGGCTAGAATGGATTTTGATAGATGGACCTATGAGAACTTGAAAAATCTAGAAATGAAAGGGATAAATACGGATGAAAAGAGGGAGGATAAAAATAGAGAGCAGATTAATTGGAAGCAGGAAATGGAGAATAAGGTAAAATTGCTAGAAGAGGGAAAAGAAGCGATGAAAAATATGATGGGAGTTATACCAAGTATCCTCTTTGCTGTCACTAAAAACCTAGAGGACATCGCCAAGGTCTTTGATCATACCTACACTCCTAAACTGGTCATGGATCTTGACCTGGAGGAAGAGACCATCCAGACTAGAAGCAGTGATGCTACTCCGGTGGGCAGCACTGCGAAGAAAACCAGGGCCAGTATCAAGAAAGTTGTGGCTGCTTCAGCAAAGGATAGTCCTAACTTCAAAGACAACATCAAAGAGCTATATGAAATCAGCAACACCCTAGTTAAAGCCCTGGAAAAAATCTGAATGCTAGAAGGCCTACTGGCTTTATGGGGCTTTTTTGGGTTTTCTTCGGTTTTCTGCTGGTTTTTTGTGGTTCTGTTCTTTTCTGTTTCTCATAGCTTTGTTGTTTAAGTTATGCTTGTAAAGGGTTTCGGGGCCCCTTAAAAACCTGCTTTTTCCTTAATAAAAAACAATAGGAAGAGAGGACTTAATTTGTCCTAAATCACTATCAATAGAGCAAATAACTCTATCCATCACCTCCATCCCTCCATGGGGGGCATGATTATTGAGCAGCTCATTCACCTGCTATACTAGCTCTATATCAGGCACAACTACTTCAGATAACTCATCAAAACCTAGATTTGATTCCTTATCTAATGTTTGTGGACCGAGATCAGAAGTATTAGAGGCTAAAAGTTTGATTTGAGCAATTAAGGCCATGTCAGATAGAATCTCTCCTTCAGAAGCCTTTCCAAAACTACCCCTTTTAGAAGTATCTAAGGCTACTGGGTCAAAAGGAGAAGCCACAGTTTTATTTTTTGAATTATCAACAATATCCAAAGAATTTAAAATAATCTCAGAATCCTTCCTAATAAAGTTAGAGATGGGCTTTGAAATTTTTAATGATTTGTTCATGGAAGGAGAAACAGTAACCTAAATAGGATTCAACTGATCATCTTATTCAGGTTTTTCCCATCGGTAGCAATAATCTGCTGAGACTGTAATAAAATATTAGGATTCACATCTATTGGATCCATCACCCGATGCTTCTTCTTAAAATCCATAAATAACGGAGCATCTATAATAAGGGGAGATTTTAAAAGCTCAAACTCCAATTTCTCAATATTTTGATGCCCAATCCCACCATGAGACTTGATATTACAAGTACGGGGATGAACAATTTCAGGAATGAGTAAAACATAGATTTTTACCAAAACCTCCCCCTCCACAAAATCTAATTTGGATGTGACAAAAGAACCAAAAGAATTGCCAATTTGTTACAGAACGTCAAGATCCATGAATTCAAAGGGAAGCTTAGGAAGGCCAAACCAAAAGGGAGAAAAATTGCAATTTGACCAAGCAGGAACATAGAAAGGTTTCCAAGCAATAACATAAAGAAAATGCTTCCCAAACTAGTGGTGAGGAGAATCCAAAACCCTATCTCGAATCATATGAGAATCAAAGACAATAATAAATGAATTTGATGGAAGGAGCTGAAAATAATGAATATCCATCCAACATTTTTGTAATTTAGTAAAAAGCTTGGACAAACAAATTTGATTCCCCCAAAGTTCCCCAATAATAGCATTTGAATGAAGGGAATAAACCCTTTTATCAACATAAGATCCGAGGAGATCAATGCAAGGAATTGGTACCCAAGTATGAGATGGAGGATCAATAGAATGACATACCTTATCCTTTACAGGGCTAGTGTTGTTAGGTTTTGAACTTACCTGACCGACTGCCTGAGTCACAGAGACAGAAACCTTGGTCTCCGTCTCATTGATACCCTTTTTGCTAGAAACCTTTGTCGAAACCCTAGCTTCATTCTCCACACCTTGAGAACCAACCACCCCAGCAAATGAACGATTCTTTTCATACAAAGATCCCCATTTAAAAGCAGGATTCCATTAACGTCGAGTGTAATTAGCCACATAAACTTGGCTTCGAGGAATGTTACAATGCGGTTTAAAAAACCCCTAAAAGTAGGTAGACACTAGCCTGAACCATTTCCTGTGAGCTGGTTGCGAAGATGGAAGCGCCTTATCCTCCCACCGGCCTTTGGTAAAAACCCTTTGCGAGGTATGCGGTGGATCATCCCGAGTGACATTTGCCCAAACCCCTAGTCACCGATTGTCCTCCATATCACCGAAAAATTACAGAGCCGATATTTAAATAAATAAAAGCATATGTAATAAATATAATAATTAAATAATTAATTATTTCATTTACATAAATAAAAGCATATGTAAAACTAAATAAATGAATACTTTTCTTTATTTAAATGAAATAATTAATTAATAAATGCACTTAGGACTTATTAGTAGTTTGAGCTATTTTTGTTAGAGCAGCAATGCAAAATTACCAAAGGAGGGACTTTTTCAGTTATCAACTATTTTTGGCATCTTGGAGTTCTATTTTCAGTAGAGGTTTTTTTTTAAATTTTCAGAGCTATTTTTGGCACACAAATATTCAAATTTTTAGACTGGGAGTTTGTTTTTTCAGTGGAGCTATTTTGGACGAGATTGACAGTTCTATATTTAGCAGTGGGAGTTCTTTTTCATGCAGTTGCAGTTGGAGACTTTTTTTGAGCATCAATGGTTATTTTTGACATATTTTGGCATGAGTTTTTTTAGCTTTTTTGGACAAATTAGCCCAAGGATTTTTCTCATGCATATTTTTCTATAAGGGTTTTTGAAGGAGATGTACATGATGGGTTCTATATATTTTCTCTCTCCTTTTTTCCCTCTGGTTCTTTCTTTTTGCTTACACATACAACAAAATATATTGTATCTCAGCACTTAGTAGTTTTTCAGCTATTGTAATAGATTTATATTTTATTCAGTTTTGCAATACATAGTTATTTCCTTATCAGCATTTCTTGCTTTTTCACTGTCAGGTGAGTGATTTGATAGAGTTATTATGATTTTTACAATCCTTTGCTCCATCTCGCTTTTGCTTTGCAAAAGTAAGATAATTTCACAGTGATTCAGGTTGTGGGTTGTGTTCACTTGGTTTTTCAATTCCTTCCATGTTGTGAAAAATTCACTTTTCCTACATGCAGAAGTTGGATAGCTTTGAACCTTTTCATGAATTTTTTATAAATTCGGTGTGTAGTGCCCCTACCCTAGTCAGCTTTGTAAAACTAGTTTGACCTTGGTTGACTTTTTATGTGGCATTCTTGAATGGTTGATTTACCGTGATGTAATGTTGTAGTCAGATATTATGATTCTTGTGCATACCTATTAATGTGCTTTCGCATCGATTCTTATGTAAGTTTAATTGTTTCCTTGATTCTTGTTATTGATCTCGAGCTAACACCTTCATTATATATATATATATATATATATATATATATATGCTTGTGTGACTCTTGGTTGTAGGAGATTGCAGGTACAGTACCACCATGGTGCGAGGTTCTTCTTCACCTGGATTCGCAGGGTTGAGTATACCTCTTTCGCCCTTAGAATTTGGGTTAGGTGGTCATAAAATCCTCATCTTACCCTAGTCATGCTCAAGTGAGCGTCGTTTGTGGTCCGTCAATTTCTCTTTTCGTTTGGGTTTGCGGGTCGTGTATTTGGTTGGCTTTCTTGGTTTGCGTGCCTTGCATGTGGTAAAATTGAGTATTTCATCCTAAGTATTTAATTTGATTTAATGTGTTCATTTACGCATTAGTAATTGAGGAATTAAAATAAATAGGTTTCTTTTATGTGATTAATCATTAATAAAAAAGATTGCTCTATTTATGTTTGTAGCAAGTTTAATTTAATGGTTAATTTAAAATCGTGAATTTATTTAGTTTATGCATTTTGAAAAGGGAAGATCTAAAGTTATTCGAAATAGAAATAATTTAATCCCTTTTTGCTTTTTGGAATAGAAACGTTAATTTTAGTTATTTAAGAAAATCAATTTTTATTAGAAAAGCAAGTTTAATTTATATATATTTCATATAGTGTGAAAGATTGATTTTGGGAATTTAATTTAATTAAAATATTTTATCCTCATTAATATTGTGAAATATAAATGTTAGCTTTGTTAATATTGAGAAAATTAAAATTAAATGAGAGAGAAGCATTTTAATTTTAATTAGAAAAGCAAGTTAGATTATTTGAATAGTTGAAAAGAATGATTTTTCATTTTTTTATTTAAAAAGTGTTTAAATTCGAAAATAGTAGATTAGGTCAAATTTTATTCCATTTAATCTAGGTTGGAAAATATTTTTGGGGTTGTTGATTTTTTTTGAAAAAAATATATAATTTTTGGATGGAGAAAATTGGGTATTTTGGAGAAAAGGGAGGTTTTCTTGAGTTGCAGGTTGGGCTCTCCATCGGATCTTGCCATGATTGCGAAGAGAGGTAGGATTCTTATTTTGTTTCCTTGTTGAAAGAGAAAAAAGAAAATGAAAATAAAATTTCTGGTTGTTTTCCTTTGAAGAAATTTCTTGATTGAAATGGGGTTTGGGTTTTAAATCTATGCATTTTAGTTTAAAGTTTAGGAATTTTGTGGATTCATTGTTTGGGAAATGATCTTCATTATGCTCAAGATTTGCTTGTTGGGTTTAGTTTTTTAGCAAAGTATGTGTTTTGGAAAACCAATTTTATTTTGGAAAAATCTTCAGAATGGTGTTATTAGACATTCTGGAAAATATTACAGAGTCTGTGAATGAAAGGAATTGAGGATTTTAGTTTATTATTGTTTTACTTTTATGGGGTTATTGATTTAATATAAAATCTAAAGATAAATTGTAAATCAAAATTTATTTCCCAGGGATTTCTGAGTTTGAGACTTCAAAATTGGAGCTTGTTTATATTTTTTTTTTGAGCTATTTTATAATTTATTTTTTTTATATTGGATTTTGGGTGTGGGGAGCTTTCTCTCTATCCATGACCCTGTGGAATCCATGACTGTGGCTCCATGCTGTGGAAACCATAGGCCGTGGAGTCCACGATCTGTGGCTCCACATCATGGAGGCCACGACTGTGGTTCCACATTGTGGAAACCATAGTCCGTGGTTCTCCACAGCTGTGGTAACCACAACCCGTGGCCACGATCTGTGGCTCCACATTATGGAGGCCACAACTGTGGTTCCACATTATGGAAACCACAGTCCGTGGTTCTCCACGATTGTGGTAACCACAACCCGTGGTAACCACGATGTGGGGGCCACCATGTGTTTTAAAAACAAAATATTAAATTTTAAGTTTTGTTTGTTTTTCTTTAAAAAAAAATAAACAAAAAAAATAATAAAACTTATTTTATGTAAAGTTTGTTTTTATAGTTTTTTTTATATTATTATTAATTATTAATGAAGATTAATAAATATATATTAATTAATAATTAATTTTAGAATTTGTGTAGTATGAAGTACCCTTTTGGGTATAGATAGAATATTACTTTTATTGGAAATTTTTGAAATAAAATATATTTATTATTTGAAAATTTTAAATAATATAATATTCAGGAATATATTATTTGAGAAATTAAATGATAATAGGTTATCTAGAAATTTATATGAGTAATAAAAAAAAAAAAATGTTTATCATTGGATATTTTGAAAACTTAAATGATATGCTAATGGAATTATCAGAAATTTAATAATGTATCGATTGGAAAATTGGTAAGTTAATGATATTTTCATTTAGTGAAATAACTAGTTTATTTATATTTTTCCTCTGTAATGAGAATTAGGCAAATGACATTATTGCAATTGTGGTATTGTATTCACCTTGTAATGGTGATTTTTCTGTTAATGTAATTTGAAAAAACTTAGATCACTTAGAAAACTTGATCGATTTTCATTGTTTAAACAATAGAAAAGAGGATTGTCCTTGCCCTGTTATTGCCTATGCAAGTTAATTTCAGTTTTTGCTTTTTTTAAAAGTAATGGCAAGGCCTTGATATGCTTGTTTGGACCCTGTCTGATAAGTCAATGTTTGACATGTTTTTTATCAGGACTCTTAGGTTTTTGGTATCTTCTGAGTTGCATTGTGATAGTAAAATATTGTGAATTGACTATATGTAATCCATGTTTTAAAATTGAACTTAAGACATCATGTTTGAACTTTGTCGATTAATTCCTACAACCATGCCAATTTATTCCTACAGCCAAATGGTTTGTCCTTGTGATATGCAGATTATTTAGGATGATTTCATATGTGAGTTAATGAATGTATTAATTAAGTAAGATACATATGCATGTCCTTGTATGTTGTTTCTATTTTAGTGTAGATAATAATTGATGCTGCAGTGGAGGATTTTCTTTCATGCCTAAGGACTAGAGAATCACGTTCAGATAGTTGGAGGTCAAACTGAAGGAGATTGAAGTGAGCGCAATGTATGGCATAATCAAAGTAGTTGTACTTCACCATTGGAGTTTAACTCTGGTGCATGTTTAATTTGCAAAATATCGCTTTGGCATGCAAAGACTGTGGTTCGGTTTTAGATCCACAGTTCCTGCAACCAAGCTCTCTGTTATTCCCTTCATCTGATAGCTATCCGCCTCTTCTTCTGGGTGTAATTGGAGTTGTCCATTGTAGTTCATCTTTTCTTTATAATAAACTTTTCCTTCTTTTCTGAGAGTTAGACATAATAGAAAGGGATTGAGTAGAGTTTTTGTCATGCATTCTGAATTTTCTCTTTTAGAATATGTAATCATCTTTTAGGAAGAAATGAATAAGAATATGTTATTCTGATCTATTAATAGTTCTGTGCTGAGAGTTTGATATCACTCATCCAAGGGGGCCCACTTGGTGAATATGTTATTCTGATCTATTAATAGTTCTGTGTTGAGAGTTTGATATCACTCATCCAAGGGGGCCCACTTGGTGAGTGATCTTGTGTTTATGATTGTTGAAGTTAGTTTTTATTTAGTTGGAGTAGAAGTTCATGACTAGATTGCTCCTGTAGCCATTGGAAATAGATCCTTTGACTGTTCCTGCAGCCAAGGCAGAATGGTCTGATTCCTGTTATTTTCATTAGATCATTTCAGCAGAGTTTTGTAAAGCTTTCATTTAGTCTTTTATGATTTCCATTCCTACCTTTCCTGCAGTAATGCAAAATAATCATTTAAAGAGCTTAGTGCATATATATTGCAGACCCATTTCAAGTTTTACGTTCTTGGATTAACAACTAAATGAACACCAGCCATGAGAATAGTAAACTCTACCATATGAATGTCCAAATTTCGGATTGAGGTTTCAATTAGAGGTATTATTATTGTCATTATAGTTGGGGTAGACATTTTTGGCACCGTTGCCAAGGATGGTGTCAAGCTAAGAGCCTTTTATGATTATTTTAGTTTCTAGTTAATTGTTTGAAATTTCATGAATCTACATGCATAATAGAAGAAGAGATGCTAGAGGTAGATTTTTGCCCACTCATACTACTCATGCAGACGATAGTTTTCCAGATATAAACCCCTTTTCTGAGCTATATCAAGTCCCACAAAATTTGAATCACCCTGAGTCTAAATTTCCAGAAGGTAGTCTTCAGTTCCTTTTTGGTCCACAAGAAGAAGAATTGTCCATTGTAATAACCCCCACAAGTCCAATGCAAGGGAACCCACCTCCTGTTGGAAATAATCCACCACCACCACCTGGTCCAACATTTGAGTTTCCCATCTTTGACTAGCATGATAATGCTAACCTCAAGAATATTCCAGCATCTTCACTTCCTAAATTCTATGGGTTGGTGATAGAGGATCCAGATACATTTCTGTTTGAGTTTGATGTTTTCTGTAGGAGTTTTGATTATATTACAGATGCCCATAGACTCAAAATTTTTCCAGCCATTTTGAAGGAGTCATCCTTGAGATGGTTTATGAGCTTGGGTAGTAGCACAATCAATACATGCAATGAGATGAAATGGTTGTTTCTTGCAAAATACAAAGATTATTGTAGAGGCATTGATCGTCATGGGGATGATATCTTTAGAATGACACAAACTGAAGATGAGAGCCTTGAGGATTATCTAGAAAGGTTTTTGTTTAGTGTCAAGAAGTCCAAGTATAGTACTCTGAATGAAGATTCCCTCAAATTGATATTCTTGAGGGGTATCAGTGATCAATGCACTGATTCCTTAGATCTAATGGGGGGAGGTGACATTACACAATCTACTTGGGCTGAAATAGGACAAATTTGAAAGAAGTATTCCAGATCTACTTCTAAGAAGAATAGGAGATTTAAGCCAGGGGCATCATCATCATCATCATCTAGAATTGGAGTTTCTAGATTGGAACTTAGCCATTTGTTAAAAGATTTCAAGGAGGACATTATAAACAATATGGCTACTCAGTTGGATACATTGGTAGCTAAGAAGAAGCATGAGGAAGCTGACGTATTTCTTGTAGAATTCTGTCCTCATTGTAAGCAGTGGAAGAAAGATTGCAGATGTAAGATGGTTGCAAATATTGAAGTACCTGATTTCAAACCAATTCAAGGTGATGATGAACAAGTCTTCTATGTTGCTCAAAGAAGACCAAATTTTCAAAGACAAGGTATGCCACCTAATCCACTTTCCTTTTCTGGTTATAGTGGTAATTCTTATACACCAAATAACCAATGGCAACCACAGTATTCTCAAAATTTTGGTAATTATCCACATTGGTATGGATCACAAGGCCAAGGACAATAATTTGCTAATCAAATCCCCCAGTGGCAACAGCCACAGGGAAACTGGTATCCACCTCAGGGTGTAGGGAACTAGTTTCAAGGGAATTGGCAACCTACCTCTCAATGGAGGGGAAACCCATCATGGTCATCCCAATCTTTTGGATATCAGCCCCCTGCTCAACAGCCACAACCTCCTGCTTTAATGCCACCTCCTGTAGCCACAACACCACCTCCCAAGCCAACACAACTGCCTACTCAACCATTGCCTAATCGAAATATCAAATCTTAGCAACAACAACAAGCTTATTTAGCTGATGCTAATCAATACCCAGCCTATTCTTTATCACTAGATGAAATTCACTTTCGATCTGGTACAACACTACCTAATCCCTCTCAGCTAGTTATTACTAAGGTACAAGAAGAGCAGCCAATCTCTAATCCTAAAGATGTAATACCTCAGAATCAAATATTACCACCATTTCCCCATAGATTGAAAGACAAAGAAGTTTCCACTGATCAACAACAAAGCTTTGATATTCTTGATCAACTGAAGAACATTTGTGTTAAAATTCCATTGCTACAAGCAATAAAGGATGTTCCAATATATGGTAAAGCATTGAGAGAGGCATGCCTAAAGAAACCTGGCAGAAAGAAAAAGGATCCACAAACAGTTCATGTTATGGGTCAATTGGTTGATATTATGTTACGGAAAATTGCTATTCCAAAGTATTTTGATCCAGGTAGTCCAGTTGTGAGTATAGTCATTAATGGCAGTCAAATAAAAAATGTTTTAGTTGATCTAGGGGAAGTCATTAATGTAATGACAAGGGAAGTAATAAAACATCTAGAGATAGATAGTTTAAGGGCTACACCCACAATTCTCCAACTTGCTGATGGCTCTATAGTAAGACCTGATGGTATCATAGAAGATATAGTAGTTATTCTAGATTCCTGGGAATATCCTGCAAATTTTATGATTTTATCTCCAAAAGCAACATTGGGGGGATATCTAGTCATTTTGGGAAGACCATGGCTGACCACAACTGATGCATATATTGGGTGTAGATAAGGAGACATGACTATTTCAAATGGCAGTTCCACAAAAACATTAGCCTTGTATTCCCCTACACAACCTCAGTTTGAGCAGCAATAGGCTGTTTGGCCTATTTTGGGAGAGAAATCTGAAGAAATTGACTCTATTAATCACCTTATGATGATTAATTGAGTGCCACTCATGCAGTTATATGATGAAGAATCAATCCTTTATAAGGTCTTGATAAATGAATTGATAGAAGACCAAGAATTGCAGGAATTGGTTCTGAATATAGCAAGGTTGGACTTTCCTACAGCCATTGATATTTTGCATACCTTGTTGCCACAGGAATTGTCATATTCTCATGTTTTTGATATAAATCAAATTGATCTTACTATCAAGATAGAGGTTTAATTGAATAAATATTTGAACATCAATAAGAATATAGCAGATATTCAGAAGGATAGCTTGGTGGACTTGCTAAAACTCCATAGAAATGCCTTTGCATGGGATTACAAGGATATGAATGGAATTGATCTAGCAGTTTGTACTCATCATATTTACATAAAGGATGAGTGTTGCCCCCTCAAACAACCTCAAAGAAGAGTTAATCTTGCCTTGAAGGAGATAGTTAAAGAAGAATTGTAGAAATTGTTGAAAGTTGGGTTTATCTATCCCATCTCTGACAGTCAATGGGTATCACCCTTGGTGATAGTTCCTAAAAAGGGAGGCAAATGGAGAGCATGTGTTGATTATAGAGCCTTGAACTTAGCCACAAGGAAGGATCATTTTCCACTGCCATTTGTGGATCAGGTATTGGATTCTCTTGCTGCTAAGAGATATTTTTATTTCTGGATGGATTTAGTGGCTATAATCAGATACAAATAGCTCCTGAGGATCAGGAGAAAATAACATTTACTTGCCCATGGGGCACTTATGCATATTCTGTTCTTCCTTTTGGGTTGTGTAATGCTCCAACCACTTTTCAAAGGGCAATGATCAATATTTTTTCTAGATATTTCTCAAGACATTATGGAAATTTACATGGATGATTTTATAACTTATGGCTCTGAATTTGATCAAGCATTAGGTAATTTGAAGAAAGTTTTGCAGCGGTGTGAAGTCTACAACTTGTCTCTAAACAGTGAAAAGTGTTTCATTATGATGGAAGAAGGAATAGTCCTTGGTCATCATATATCTATACAAGGCATACAAGTGGATCCAACAAAGATTGAGGTTATTCAACATATTAATGAACCTATAAAGTAGAAAGATGTGAGAAGTTTTCTTGGCCATGTTGGATACTACAGAAGGTTTATCAAAGATTTCAGCAAAATTGCAAGTCCCTTATATACACTGCTTACTAAAGATACAAAATTTAAATGGACCTCAGCAAGCAATGAATCTTTTTTAAAGCTTAAGCATGTTTTGACTCAAGCACCAGTTCTAAAAGGATCTAATTGGTCTCTACCATTCCAAATCCATACTGATGCATCTAATTATGCTATAGGAGTAGTGCTGGGACAAAAAGTTGACAAGTTGGAAAATGCAATATATCATATCAGCAAGAATTTGCAAGGACTTGAATTGAATTATACAGTTACTGAAAAGGAAATGCTAGCTGTCATATATGCCCTTAACAAGTTTAGACACTATATTATAGGGTATCCCATATTTGTGTATACAGATCATACTGCAATTAGATATCTCATGAATAAGCCATCAATCACCAGTAGACTGGCTCGCTGGTTATTGTTGATGCAGGAATTTGATATCACAGTTGTTGATAAGCCAGGGAAGTCTAATATTGTTGCAGATTATCTTTCATATCTTCAATTGCAGGAAGAATCTACAATGATAGATGACACTTTTCTAGATGAGCATTTGTTTCTCATATAGGCTCATACTCCTTGGTATGCTGATATTGCCAACTATTTAGCTACAGTTAAGATGCCAATTTCTTTTTCTCCTAAGGAAAGAAGGTTGCTAGTCGAAAAAAGTTTTAACTTTTCATGGATTACTGATTATCTACTTTATACTAGACCTGATCAAGTCTTCCGAAGATGTGTCAGAGAGGATGAAACATATGACATCTTGCATTCATGTCATGATGAGCCATGTGGAGGTCATTTTTCTGCCAAAAGGATGACACTGAAAATACTCAATATTGGTTATTATTAGCCTACACTACACAAGGATTCAGCTTAGTACACAAAGAAGTGTGATAGATGTTAGCGAATGGGCAGACCTACAAAATCTGATGAGATGCCACTATATCCTCAAATATCTATTACACCATTTTGTTGGCATTATGTGAACCAACATGAGCCTTATGTGAACCGACATAAAGACATAATGATATTGTATGTTGTCATTGATGTCAATATGGGAAATAGTGTGAACCGGCATATGTGTGAACTGGTATATGCCAAAGTGAAGTGGCATATTTGTTCAAGGTGAACCGACATGTAGTTATGGGAACCGACACATGGAAGCACTGTATGACTACTGGTTGGTAGGTAGCTTCCACTTCGGGGTTTCCAGTTGGAGTACCTCAAGTCTGTGTGACTCAATTGGTGATCTTTGTGTGATGAGTTAGCAGCATGATGAAAGATAGATCATGTTGCCACGTAAGCTCTGTGTGCATGAAGGATCTTGCATGAAGATCACTATTCCTATCTACCTTGAGAATGTGCGAGGTCTGTCAAATGGTGATAAAGCGTGATGGGTTATCGGCCGCCATTAAAATGGTGGATAATGGACGATGGAGAATGTCTTGAGATTGATTCAAGATTGGTGCATTTAATGCAGTATGATCCAACGGTCAAGATCGAACCATTTGAATTGCTCAACCTAATAGGTTTAGGGTTTAGGGTTTTTGCTACTGACCTATATGTTTCCTATAAGGTCGATGTTGGGTTTTCGTCTGAGGTTGTTGGCAAAAATTTGTGAGTGTGTATCCAAGAAAAGTGATACGTGATTCTTGCCAGACCAAAGGAAAGAAGAGATACTTGCAAAGTGAATGTGCAGAAAGAAAAGAGGAGCCTAAATAGATCTGCATTAGCATTGAGTGCTGTTAACAGATCATTGTAATACCTATTGATCTCTAACCACTTCAATAGTTGTAAAATCCCCTAACAGGGTAGCCTTAACTGGCTTGATTCAAAATCCCTTAAATTGGGTGGTCTTAACCAGCTTGTTTCAAATCCCTTAACCAGGTAACTCGAGGCTAATGAGTTCTGAGAAGCTAGAGAAGCTTAGGAGATCCTTTTAGCTATTGAGTTATTAAAATCCTCTAACAAGGTGACCCTACCGGGTTTAACCCTTAACCAGGTATCCCTTAACCGGGTGTTCCTTAATAGGATTGGTTCCTACTAGAACCTATTGTAATGTCCTTAACCGGACAAGGCTCCTAACGGAGCGGACTTCTAAAGAGTTCAAAAAGTAGCTTGTGGGTATTCATTCCCACCGTGATTTTTCTCAGTTGGATTTCCACGTGAAAAATATGTGTCATGTGTAATGCTCTTGTCTTGTGATGCTCTGTTTTATCTGTTAAGCACATGAAGGTTCTATGTTTTATGCCTATCTATAAAACATATTGAACTCACTATTGTGAAGATCTGATGGTTAGGTTTACTAGTTTATGCATGAGAGTATAATGATACTGTGGTATTGAGCTAAGAGAAAAGCTTATTGAGTGACTGGTTCATGACTGATTGAGCTATACTGGATGTTACCGGTTGCACTCTATTTTACCGGTATCCCTATTTATCAGTCATTTGGAGTATTTGTTGTCAAACTGATTTTGGACTGTATTTGTGTTTGTACTGATTCATCCCCCCCTCTTAGTATTGGTTTGGTACTAGTGGTTCATCATTGAGATATCAATTGGTATCAGAGCCGTCCAGGTCCTCTGTGTTGTAAGCTTAACCGCTTGAGGAAAAGATCCTAGCCAAATGATGAAGAGGGAAGGTCCAAAGTTCAACAGGGAAAACTTTGGTATATGGAAAGACAGGATGAAGATATTCATCAAAAGCATGGGTGTTCAACACTGGAGTTATGTTGAAAATGTATATGTTGTTCCTACCGGTACTCTCACCGATGACCAAAAGAGAGAGATACAAGAAAATGGGCAAGTCATGGAAGCCCTCATCAATAACCTATCTGACATTGAATTTATTGATGTTCAGGACAAGGCTAATCCCAAAGAGGTATGGGATGCTCTTGAAAATATCTATGGTGGTGATGAGCATGTAAAACAGGCTAAGGAAGAGAGCTTGAGAGGAAAGTTTGAAGACATGCAGATGGTTGAAGGAGACACCATTCAGTAGTATGGAATAAGAGTCAAAATAATTGTTGGAGAAATAAAGAGTGCAGGTGGAAAAATAGAAGATTCCACTATGGTAAGTAAAGTCCCGAGATCCCTGTTACCGGTCTATGCAATAAGGGTTGCTACTATTTAGGAGCTGAGATCAATAGACAAGTCTAAGCTATCCTTGGACTCCATCATAGCCAAGTTGACAGCCTATGAGCTGAATAGTTTTGATGGTAGTGTTCAAAAGACAGAATCAACTTTTAAAGCTTCTGCTATACCATTCAGAAAAGGAAAAGAGGCTAGCACTAGTGGGGAACCTAATCAGAATAGAGAAATGAAGGATGAAGAGTTTCTGATGGAGTTTGAAGCTCTTCTTGCTAGGAAATTTCCAAAAGAAACCGGTAAATACAAAGGTAAGCTTCCTTTAAAATGTTTCTCCTATAACCAAATAGGACACATTGCTATGAACTATCCTAATAGTGACAACAAGGATAAACTGGAAAGGTTCAGGAAATTCAAAGGAGGAAACCAGAGAAATTGTTTTGTGGTAGTTGATGAAGGTGCCATAGATGAGGAATCAGAAGATGAAGAGAATGAAGACATTGTGTTCGTTGCTCTAAAGGAAGATGTGGCAGACAAGAAGGCTCTTGTCTCCTGGTTCGATGATTCCAATGAGTGGATCATTGATAGTGGCTATTCTCACCATATGACTGGTGATCGGAGCAAGTTTCTATCCTTAGAAGAGTATGATGGTGGTGTGGTTCTCTTTGGCAATGATGCACCATGCATGGTCAAAGGCAAAGGGTCCATCTCTTTGAATGGAAAGAGTAGTGCTGACAATGTGTACTGGGTTGATGGTCTCAGACACAACCTTCTAAGTGTTGCCCAGCTAAATGACAGTGGTCTCACTCTACAGTTCAAGAATAGAGTTTGCAGAATCAAAGGTAAAGATGGTAAATTAGTAGCCACCAGCATGCAGACTAAAGGTAATCTATTTCATCTGAATGCAAATATAAGTACATGTCTTATGGCTAAGCTTGATGATAGCTGGATATGGCATAGGAGGTTCTGCCATGTGAACTTTGATAACATTGTGAAGGCTAGTAAGATCAAGGCAGTTAGAGGGTTGCCGGTGCTGAGCAAACCGGATAATACCTTGTGTAGAGAATGTCAATTGGGGAAAATGTCTTCCTCAACCTTTAAAGGTAAATCTTTTACTACTGACAACTTGCTTGATCTTGTGCATACTTATTTATGTGGTCCTATGAAAACTAGAAGTGTGCAGGGTGATAGGTACTTCATGATTCTCACTGATGACTGCTCAAGAATGATGTGGGTCACATTCTTGAAAGACAAGTCTGAAGCTTTTGGGAAATTCAAAGCTTTCAGAGCATTAGTGGAGAAGGAAAGTGGTAAAAGGATCAAATGTCTCAGAATTGATCAAAGAGGAGAATTCACTTCCAATGAATTCAACAAGTATTGTGAAGAATTTGGCATCAAGAGATAGCTGTCTGCCCCCCGGACTCCATAGCAGAATGGCCTAGCAGAGAGGAATAACCGAACTGTGGTTGAAGCAGCTAGAACTATGTTGATCTAGGGAAATGTTGCTCACACCTTTTGGAGAGAAGTGGTGAGCACTGTAGTTTACACTATGAACCAAGTACTCATCAAAAAGGGTAAGGACAAAACTCCTTATGAGTATTGGATAGGTAAGACACCTGTGGTAAACTACTTTAAGGTATTTGGTAGAAAATTTTACATCAAGAGAAGTGAACATCAGGGCAAATTTGAAGCTAAATGTGATGAAGGAATATTTCTAGGATATTCCACCAAGAGTAAAGCTTTCAAGTGCTACAACAATAGGACTCAGAGAATTATGAAAAGCATCAATGTAAGAGTTGATGAATCCTCTGAGAAGATTAAGAAAACTGACAGAGAGCAAGTTGTAAATGAATCGGTTGCAACCTTCTGGGAACCGGTTGTCAGTCAACCTAGTACCAGTAACAATGTTCCTGAATTGGTGAATGCTGATACTGATGAAGATGAGGATGAAGAAGAAAAGCAAGAAGAACTAGTTAAGACCATTCCTCGGTATGTCAAGTTGAATCATGATCCCAAGCAGATCATAGGTGATAAGGATGTAGGAATCCTTACTAGAAGAAAGATCAGAGAAAACTCATGTATGATCTCTGAATTTGAGCCTAATTCATTCAAAGAGGCTCATAAAGATGAAGACTGGATCAAGGCAATGGAAGAAGAACTTGACTAGATAGAGAAAAATGGTACATGGTCCTTGGTACCCAGACCAGAACATAAAAATGTCATTGGAACCAAATGGGTGTTCAAAAATAAGTTGAATGAGGATGGCACAATGATTAGGAATAAAGCTAGACTGGTATGCAAAGGATATGCTCAAGAAGAAGGTGAAGACTATGGGGAAACCTTTGCTCCTGTAGCCAGATTGGAAGGAGTTTGTATGCTTCTTGCATATGCAGCTTTTAAGAGGTTCAAGGTATATCAAATGGATGTAAAATCTACATTCCTAAATGGTGTACTTGAAGAGGAGGTGTATATTGAGCAACCAGATGGGTTTGCCCTATCTAAAGACAGTGCCATGGTATGTAGGCTACATAAAGCATTATATGGTCTAAAGCAAGCATCTAGGGCATGGTATGAGTGCCTACATTCCCATCTTGTGAAGATTGGATTTGAGAGAACAAGTGAAGATAGCAATATCTACTTGAAGTCTGAAGGAGATCAGATTCTGATCTGTGAAGTTTTTGTTGATGACATCATCTTTGGTGGAGACGACAAGATGAGTCATGAGTTTGCTGATGAGATGAAGAAAGAGTTTGAGATGTCACTCATAGGGGAGATTAAGTTCTTCATTGGACTACAGATCCAGCAGATGAAAGATGGAATCTTCTTCACTTAGTCCAAATATGTCAAAGAGGTGTTGAAGACTTTTGGCATGGAAGATAGCAAACTGGTTGGTACACCAATGGTGACCGGTTGCAAATTGACAAAGGAGGATGATTCCGCACCAGTTGATGAGAAGGAATACCGGTCAATGATTGGTAAGTTTCATTATGTAGTGCATAGTAGACCGGATATTGCACATGTAGTTGGCATCACTGCAAGGTTCTAGAAGAGTCCAAGTGAATCTCATTTGAGTGCAGTCAAGTGGATTCTTAGGTATTTGAAGGGAACAATTGACTATGGATTGTGGTACCCATACAACAATAATTTCAATCTGAAAGTATTCACAGATGCTGATTGGGCCGGTAATGTGGATGATTGGAAGAGCACAACCGGTGGTGCATCTTTCTTGGTGGTAGACTGGTCTCATGGATAAGTAAAAAGAAGAGTTGCATCTCTCAGTCTACAACGGAAGTGGAGTATGTTGCAGCTTTCATGAACTGTACTTAGACAATTTGGATGAAGCATGTACTGGAAGGCTTCAAGATCCCTGTATCTGAATTGGTAAGTATCCCTGTATCTGAATTGGTAAGTATATTCTGTGATAACACAAGTGCTATCAATATATCAAAGAATCCGGTTTTACATTCTAGAACCAAACATTTTGAGCTTAAGTATCATTTCTTGAGGGAAAAGGTTCAAAATAAAGAGATTGCACTGGAGCATGTGTCCAGTAAGGAGCAGTTAGCAGACATATTCACCAAGCCTCTCCCAAAGACAAAATTTGTGCATTTGAGAGGTGAATTAGGGGTCTTGCCCCTTCAGGAGGTGAACTAAAAGTGAGTGTTTCACATCAGTCAGGTACTGAAAAGACAAATCTTTGGTTGATTGGTGTGTTTATGGATGCTACTCCTCAGGGGGAGCAACATGATGAAACAGTGATGATTGTAGCTCCACTTTGGCATCGTTGTCAAAGGGGGAGAAGGAATGAAGTGAAAAGACATCTGCAGCAAATGGGGAGAAGATGTGAAGCAGAGAAGATATCTTTTGTATATTTCCATCAATGCCAAAGGGGGAGATTGTTGGCATTATGTGAACCGGCATGAGCCTTATGTGAACCGGCATAAAGACATAATGATATTGTATGTTGTCATTGATGTCAATATGGGACATAGTGTGAACTAGCATATGTGTGAACCGATATATGCCAAATTGAAGCAGAATATTTGTTCAAGGTGAACCGGCATGTAGTTATGGGAACTGGCACATGGAAGCACTGTATGACTACTGATTGGTAGGCAGCTTCCACTTCGGGGTTTCCGGTTGGAGTACCTCAAGTCTGTGTGACTCAATCGGTGATCTTTGAGTGATGAGTTAGTAGTATGATGAAGGATAGATCATGTTGCCATGTAAGCTCTGTGTGCGTGAAGGATCTTGCATGAAGATGACTATTCCTATCTACCCCGGGAATGTGCGAAGTCTGTCAAACGGTGATAAAGCGTGATGGGTTATCAGCTGCCATGAAAATGGTGGATAATGGACGATGGAGAATGTCTTGAGATTGATTCAAGATTGGTGCATTTAATGTAGTATGATCCAACAGTTAGGATCAAACCGTTTGAATTGCTCAACCTAACAGGTTTAGGGTTTAGGGTTTTTGCTACTGACCTGTATGTTTCCTATAAGGTTGATGTTGGGTTTCTGTCTAAGGTTGTTGGAAAAAAGTTGTGAGTTTGTATCAAAGAAAAGTGATACGTGATTCTTGCCAGACCAAAGGAAAGAAGAGATACTTGCAAAGTGAATGTGCAGAAAGAAAAGAGGAGCCTAAACAGATTTGCATTAGCATTGAGTGCTGTTAACAGATCATTGTAATACCTATTGATCTCTAACCACTTCAACAGTTGTAAAATCCCCTGATAGGATAGCCTTAACTGGCTTGATTCAAAATCCCTTAAATCGGGTGGTCTTAACCGGCTTGTTTCAAATCCCTTAACCGGGTAACTTGAGGCTAATGAGTTCTGAGAAGCTAGAGAAGCTTGGGAGATCCTTTTAGCTATTGAGTTCTTAAAATCCTCTAACAAGGTGACCCTACCGGGTTTAACCCTTAACCTGGTATCCCTTAACTAGGTGTTCCTTAACAGGATCGGTTCCTACCAGAACCTATTGTAATGTCCTTAACCGGACAAGGCTCCTAACAGAGCGGACTTCTAAAGAGTTCAAAAAGCAGCTTGTGGGTATTCATTCCCACTGTGGTTTTTCCTAGTTGGGTTTCCATGTGAAAAATATGTGTGTCATATGTAATGCTCTTGTCTTGTGATGCTCTGTTTTATCTATTAAGCACATGAAGGTTCTATGTTTTATGCCTGTCTATAAAACATATTGAACTCACTATTGTGAAGATTTGATGGTTAGGTTTACTAGTTTATGCATGAGAATATAATGATATTGTGGTATTGAGCTAAGAGAAAAACTTATTGAGTGACCGGTTCATGACTGATTGAGCTATATTGGATGTTACCGGTTGCACTTTGTTTTATCGGTATCCCTGTTTATCAGTCATTTGGAGTATTTGCTGTCAAATCAATTTTGGACTGTATTTGTGTTTGTACTAATTCACCCCCCCCTCTCAGTACCAGTTTGGTACTAGTGGTTCATCATTGAGATATCACATTTGACAAGTGGGGATTAGATTTTGTTGGCCCCATTGATCCACCTTCTAATGGAAAATCTTATATCTTGGTATGTACAGACTATGTGACAAAATGGGTAGAAGCTAGAGCTATGCAACATGCAAGAGATAATAAGGTAGCTGAGTTTCTCTATGAAGAAATATTTACAAGGTGTGGAGTACCTAGGGAAATTGTCTCAGATCAGGGACCTCAATTTACATCAACATTGATAAAAGCTTTGGTCAATGAATACAATATAAGACACAGGAAATCTACTCCATATCATCGACAGTCTAATGGCCAAGTAGAAGTTACCAATAGAGAGCTTGAGGCTATTCTTACAAAAATAGTGTCTATCCACAAGAAAGATTGGTCTCATCGGCTTTCAGAGGCAATTTGGGCATATAGAACAACATGGAAAACACCAATTGGATTCACACCTTTTGAGATGGTTTATGGCAAAACAATAATGATGCCTATTGAATTTGAGCATAAAACCTTGAGAACAGTTCTACAACTGAATATGACATTGTCTAAAGCACAAAAGGAACACATTCAATAGTTAAATGCTCTTGATGAATGAAGAAAAATAGTTGTTCAATAGATAGAATTGATTCAAAACCAAAGAGCCAGATGACATGATAAATATATCAGAGAAAAGAAATTCAAAGTTGGTGACTGGGCACTTCTGTATGATTCCAGATATAAAGATGCTATGGGAAAACTCCAAACAAGGTGGTTGGGTCCTTATGAGGTAGAAGAACTTTTTCAGAATGGAGCAGTTTGGTTGTCCAAAATAGATCCTGTTTGATTTAAACTCTTAGTGAATGGACACCAACTACGACTTTATCACAAGCTAGCTACTAGAGAAGAGTTCCTGCAGTAGTTTTCTCCCTACAATGAAATTCCTGCAGCAGCTAGCAAGGTTCCTGCAGCAACTGCCAATGATTCGGTATCAATTCATGAGCTTCTTGTTGCATTTGGGCATGTTGATAAAGGTGATGTTCCTGCAGCCTCTGTAGTGAACTTATTTACCATATCATAATAAAATATTTCCATGAGGAATATTGTTCTCCGTACATAAATTTCCATCCACTGCATTCCATCTACTTTCTTACCTGTCACTTCATTTCATTTCGCCATCATTTTTGCCCAATTGCAGGTACGTGTATATTGTACTTTATTTTAATTATGCATTTATTAGGTCATTATGATTTTAATCCTATTTTAGTCCACTCCAAACCCAAAATCTCGTCAGCCTATGTGGACATGTGCTAGGTTAAGCTGGGGGGGGGTACTTTATGGTCCTTTCTCCCAATAAGATTTATTATCCTGAATTAATTTCCTAACTGACACTACTTATGATGATTATTATTTCACGTGAGTGAATAATAAGTTTTGCCACCAAAATTAAGATATGTAGATTTTAGTTTTTGTGAATCTATCAAACATTTTGGTGAAGCTGCGGAAGTATCAAAGTAAAAGATGGGTGGTGATCTGATTCGCCATGAACCAATGGTCCATGAAGGGTTGCTGCAGGATGTTGTCTGTGTGCATTATTTCCAAAACCACGGCTGGCTGGATTATTTCTTGAGAATCAGGGAGTTTAATGATGAAATAGCTGTAGAATTTATGCGTTCTTTTGACGAAGGAGAAGCTACAGTTAAAGGGTTGAGGGTAATTGCTACAGAGCAGCGAATTGCAAAGGTCACAGGGTTTCTATAGGAAGGAGAACTCTTTCTAGAATCGAAGGATGCAAGGAGTGCCAGGGCAGAGTTTACAATTTCTACTAATAGACCCTTAATGGTGGATAGGAAAGGGACTAAAAGGGTTTCTTTGCTAGCACATTGGCCTCAGGTAGCTCTGTATATTATTAAATATATTACATGTGAAGGACGGTATTCAAATCTCCATTCACCTCACTTCAAGTTACTTAGTCATCTACGTCATGACCGACAAGTTAATGTCCCAAATTTCTTGTATCATCTCATTTCTATAAGTGCTAAGGAGACTAAAAAATATGGAAATTGCTCTGTTAGCCATCATGGACTAGTGAAGTTGCTGGTACGACGGTCCCTGAGAGATGTTTCACAAATGGAATGGGGTGTGTTTGAGGATATTCTATAATTTAGGGTTGATGAAGCCCCTATTCAAAATAATCTGCCAGTTCAAGAAGAGATAGTTGCAGAAGATATTTCTGGTGAAGATGAGGGTTTGCTGGTTGCTGAAGAAGCCGCAATTATTATAGAAGAAAATATTGAAGCAAAGTCAATCGAAGGACAACCCTCTACCTCTCTTCAAAGAGATTCACCTATTTTGCAAAGGGAAGGAAAAGAATTGGAAAAGGAGGAATCAGATGAAGAATTTGTTATCCGACCATAGGAAGTGCATATTCCTCCTGCAACCAAGAGGCGTCGAACAAAAATAAAAACTCCCACGTTTGTTTCAAAAGTGTATGTAAGGAGAACAAGAAGGAGGACATAGAAGACTCAACCTATGAGTAATCCAGCAGAAGATGCTGCAGAGAAGGAAATTCAAGAAAACCCTGTGGAAGAGGAAATTCAAGAAAACCTTGCAGAAGAGGAAATTCAAGAAAACCCCATGGAAGAAGAAATCCAAGAAGAAATTCAGGAAGAAATTGTAATGGATAAGCTTGCAAATCTTGCTTCAGTGGCATTGCAATGTGAGGAGATTATTGATGATGTTCCATAGCAACCTGAAGAAAATGTGGGAGATATGCCAATCTAGAATGAGGAATTTATTGAAGAAATCCCATGATCTAAGGTAGGACCTATAAGAACTCCTTCATCCCTAACTAGTTTATCAATTGCTTTAACATTTTTTAGGCAATGGGAAATAGAGAAGGATAGGTTGCAAGGGATAATTAATAAGCAGCAAAAAGAGATTGAGAAGAAAGATAATAGAATTAAAGAATTGGAGACTAAGGTAGAAGAGATTTATGGTATGGTTCCTGAGATAATGCAGTGTAGGGCTCCCCCAAGAATTTATACAGTGCATTTGAAAGAACGGTATTTGAATTTTAGATTAAACCGCATTGTAAGGGACCTTAATCCATCCTTGGAAACACCTAAGGAATTCTATCATGCTTATCAAACCTCCCCACATGCTATAAGGAATCTGTTATGTAAATTATATTTACATAACTATCCTGTACCCCAGGACAAAGAATGGAATCCTTTGTTGTACATTGGGGATATCCATCTCAGAGCTCTAATGTCTTGGATACAAAATGAGATGATTATAGGACCACAAGCCAGAGAGTTTGAAAAATTGGAACTTGATTGTCCATTGCCATTGAGGAGGGAATCAGAAGCACCCAAGGTTCTATATTATGATTGGCAAAAGTTGCTAATAAGAGATGATGCTAGTAAGATAGTACTTCCAATGAGAGAGGAAGTCTATCAAGCATATGAGCAATTGGTTCAGACCCATAGGACAACAACACTAGAAGGGCTAACTCAACACTGGAATCATCTACCAGATCATTTAAAACTGGGAGAACCCTACTCATTATAGAATTTTCATGCAGCTATACAGAGAGCCTCCAGGTACATACAGCTAGGCAGGGAGAAATCCAATAATTGGTTGCCATTAATCTTTCAGCCTCCGATTCTTATGTGGCCACTTTTGGCATGCCAACCATCAAAACAGAATTATGATGTAGTTGTGGAAGAAACGGCTAGATGGTCTAGGTTGGAGAAAATGAAAGGATTTTATTAGAATTTTCCTTCCAAGGGAACCAGACAGGACACTATTGGTAATTTTAGAGTTTCAGCAAAAATCAGAAATTTTCTTTTTGCTGTAGGAGCAACAAACCCTTAAAGTTGGGGGGCATGATAAGGCGATGTTTTGACATGTTTTTTATTAGGAATCTTAGGTTTTTGGTATCTTTTGGGTTGCATTGTGATAGTAAAATATTGTGAATTGACTATATGTAATCCATGTTTTAAAACTGAACTTAAGACATCATGTTTGAACTTTGTCGGTTAATTCCTGCAGCCATGCCAATTTATTCCTGCAGCCAAATGGTTTGTCCTTGTGATATGCGGATTATTTAGGATGATTTCATATGTGAGTTAATGAATGTATTAGTTAAGTAAGATAAATATGCATGTCCTTGTATGTTGTTTTTATTTTAGTGCAGATAATAATTGATGCTACGGTGGAGGATTTTCTTTCGTGCCTAAGGACTGGAGAATCACGTTTAGATAGCTGGAGATCAAACTGAAGGAGATTCAAGCAAGCACAATGTATGGCATAATTGGAGCAGTTGTACCTCACCATTGGAGTTTAACTCTGGTGCATGTTTAATTTGCAAAATATCACTTTGGCATGCAAAGACTGTGGTTTGGTTTTAGATCCATAGTTCTTGCAGCCAAGCTCTCTATTATTCCCTTCATTTGAAAGCTATCCGCCTCTTCTTCTAGGTGTAGCTAGAGTTGTCCATTGTAGGTCATCTTTTCTTTATAATAAGCTCTTCCTTCTTTTCCAAGAGTTAGATAGAATATAAAGGGATTGAGCAAAGTTTTTGTCATGCATTCTAAATTTTCTCTTTTAGAATATGTAATCATCTTTCAGGGAGAAATGAATAAGAATATGTTATTCTGATCTATTAATAGTTCTCTGCTGAGAGTTTGATATCACTCATCCAAGGGGGCCCACTTGGTGAGTGATCCTGTGTTTATGATTATTGAAGTTAGTTTTTACTTAGTTGCAGTAGAAGTTCATGACTAGATTGCTCCTGTAGCCACTGGAAATAGATCCTTTGACTGTTCCTGCAGCCAAGACAGAACGATGTGATTCCTGTTATTTTCATTAGATCATTTCAGCAGAATTTTGTAAAGCTTTCATTTAGTCTTTTATGATTTCCATTCCTACCTTTCCTACAGTAATGTGGAATAATCATTTAAGGAGCTTAGTGCATATATATTGCAGACCCATTTCAAGTTTTACGTTCCTGGATTGACAACTAAATGAACACCAGCCATGAGAATAGTAAACTCTACCATATGAATGTCCAAACTTCGGATTGAGATTTCAATTAGAGGTATTATTATTGTCATTATAGTTGGGGTAGACACTGTCATTTGGTTGATTTGGGGTACCTATTATGTCTTCGGTCTCTAGGTTTCGCTGTTGCCTTGTGATGGTGTTATAACTGGTCTTGTCCTTTATGTGGGTGTCGAGAGTGATTTATGGTTGACCATAATTGGTCAAGTCTCTAGTTAGAGTATTGTCGGGCAAATGGACCTTTGTATTTTCTTTTAATATGTTCAGTTGGATCCATTTCTATGTAGGGATCATTTATGTTTTTATTGACCAAAGTGGCCGTTTATATATTGGTTATGTTCGCCTTGATGGCAAGATTGTAAATGATGTGCACCTTATGTTCCCTTAACTTATTTAAATGATCAAAGGGGTCTTGCAGTTGAGAAAACCCAGAGATGTAGCCCTTTAGGGGTGAACTCTGATATCAATTTGGTGTTATGTGATGCTTTTGTCCTTATGTTTCATGTTTAGTGTTAGCATGTATGGATGACATTTTGATAGATTGTATAAGTGGATTAGATGAGATTTATCATAATGCATGTATGCAGGCGTCTCTTAAATATAATAAATTGGATCTTGAAGGAATGTATTCTATTAATGTTAATGAAAATAATTATGCTTGAAAGGATCTTGCTAGTTATGATGAAATTTAAAGTGCGTTTTGGAGTAAGGTACATGACATGTATTTAATGTAAAATTGAACGTAATGAATGGATAAAAATTATTGGATGAACTCATCATGTTCTCTAAATTGTAATTCTAATGGATGAACTCATTTGGTTATTTACATTTTTAACCTTAATAAATGAACTTCATTTTATTAGCTATATTTTAACTATAATGGATGAACTCATTTGTTTATTTACATTTTAACCTTAATAAATGAGCTTCATCTTATTGGCTATATTTTAATGGATGAACTCATTTGGTTATTTGCATTCTAACCTTAATAAATGAACTTCATCTTATTAGCTATATTTTAACTATAATGGACGAACTCATTTGGTTATTTACATTTTAACCTTAATGAATGAACTTCATCATATTAGCTATATTTTAACTATAATGGAAGAACACATTATGTTATCTAATTTTAACTCTAATGGAGGAACTTCATTAAGTTATCTATATTTTAACTCTAATGGATGAACCTACACATGTTATCTATGTTTAAACTTTAATGGGTAAATTTCCTCATGTTAGCCTCCTCTTCAACCTTAATGGATGAATGCGTCCTATTATCTATAATTTTAATTTACTAAATGAATTATATCCATGTTTTAAGTAATAGCATGTAATTAAGATAACCTACTTATTGGATTCAATGTCGTGAGTTGAGTTAGATGTTAAATTACGTAATCATGTTGGGAAACTCCTTAGGTTTTGTTTAGTCTTCTGCTGTGTTATCTAAGCTATTGATAACTCATGTATCTTAATATTGTGTCTTATTTAAAAATAAATAAAAAAATAAAAAAATTGCACTCCATTTGTGCGTTTTAGCTTTATCCCTTCGGGGTTTCCTGGCAAGGCATTACATTTGGTATCAGAGCCCATGTTGCAACACTGGGATCTCTGGTTTTGCTTGTGCCCTTAGTTGGTGTGAGGTGTATCGACCTTATGTTGTATTCTTGTCCTCCTTGTTGTATGAGTGTTATTGAGTAGACCTTAACTTGTGTGTAACGTGTGTGTTCACACCTTGTTTTCACCTTCTTGATGTGGGTGCTTTGGAATGATTATATGTGCTTTGTCTACTTATTGAGGTCTTTAGCTACGATTTCTCTTATTCTAAAAGAGAGTCGTATGTACCTTCCTTATTGATTGTTGTACTCTTTTGACTAATCCTTTTGAATTGGTTAGTGTTGTCTTGAATCTAAAAATATGAAATGTGCCTGTTTAAGGTTGTGATCTAGCTTATTGTTGTTCGCTTGAAGGGCTAGTATGGTAGATATTAAATGCTTATTATGTAGCAAACTGAATGATTATCACTCTTCCTCCTCTCTCTCTCTAGAAATTAAAATATTTTTGATATGTGTAATGATCTCTTATTGGAGTTTTCTTTTGCGAGAGAAGGTTGTGACTTCTTGAGCCTTGTGTGAGCCTTATAACGCTTATGTGTTTTAGATTATAAAAGGGCTTTGGTTTGAAAGTTCATATTTGTTATTAAGAAAAAAAAAAGAAAAAAAGAATTGTATGTTTACATTAAAGAATTCTCCATGTGTTTTGTAGGAGTAACATAATTATATTCTATCTCAAGTAAGGTGCATTAATATGCAAATAGTTGAAATATGTGAAAGTACTTTGTTTGTAAAAGAAGTATAAAAAAGGGAACATGTTATAGTAGCTTCGAGAGTATATTAATCTGTTCCACGAAAGATTGTTTTATGTGTTTCATTAAACGAGTTTGATTAAGGACCTATTTTGCAATGCTACATCGAACTTGCTTTTGGAAATATATCTAATTGACTTATTATGGTTAGAAAGTGCAAATGAAAGGCTTGTTTGATGTGTATGCTTTAATGTGTATTATTTAGTTGATAGTTCCTCCTTTACCTTTTTATCATAGTTTGATTTTCAATGATAAAATGCAGAGTATGATATATTTTTCTATTGAATTAAGAATAGTGAGTGTTCTCAAGAGGTCTTGTATTATTGAAGATTGTCTGTCTTGATCTATGTTGTTTGGAAAATTAGAACATTTTGTTGCAACCATAATAAATGGAAATGTCATGTTAGGTTGTTTGGCATCCTCCTAAAATGATAGGGAAATGAAAACCATGCAACTAAATTGATAGACTTATAGTGAGAAGTTTCAGCTTGTAGTGTGATCTTGTTAATCTTGTGCCTTTGTAGGAAATAGTTTGATTATGAAACTGTCTTTCCCTTTTCTTTGCCTAAATCATAAGATACTAAGAATGCATTGATTTAAAAAGATTTTTGTTATAATGCATATGTAATTGTATGTTTGCTTTTGGGGCTGCTTATGGAAAGACGAAAGTCTTAAGCTTCAGAAAGAAAAATTGCGTAGTTAGTCATGTGAATTCGAATGCTTAGTGGAATTTGAGAAAGATATAGGAATGATGTTATTTCCTTATGTAATGGTGAATTGTTAAGAATTTCAGTACTTGTATCTAGAATAAACTTGATTCAGTTATTCATGTGGAAAGCATAGTTAAAGGATTCCTTGAGTAGATGATAGCGTACTGAGAATTACTCCCTATAAATGTGACTAAACCAGTAATGGCACTATTCCTTGTGTATTGTAAGAAACCCGTGCTTGCTATGTGTGCCCATGGGATGGTGAAGTAATCAACCATGGAGGATATGTTTGCTTATGAGTATGGGAAACCATACTATTTATGTGATGTTGCTTACTTGTTTCCTTACTGAGTGCCAACCCACGGGTTGTTGATAAGTTAGTATGTGAAGGGGTAGTATTAGTAGTCACCATTCCTTGAATAGTATGGAATGATGTAAGAGTAATGTCGATGCGAAACAACTTTAGCTTCTCTATTTCGAGGAAAAAAATTTAATTATGTAATGAAACTGTATTATAGGTGTACTCAATACTTTCCCTTGTGATGAACCGATTTATAAGGTTCATGTGTGCCAGCCTATTCCTATCCTTCATTTGAGCATATTGACGTCAGTTCTTGAGCAAAATGATGGTTTTATTGGAGAATATTTTGCCTTGTCTTCATGAAAGGTATGTTATTTTTCACATGAGTTGCCAATTGTCTAGCGTTGGTAGACATGTGGGTAGACCTTAGCCACGTATACCTCTGGCTTACGATGAGTATCCTGAGAGGTACGTCGCTATGCGGGGTGTGACCTGCGCGTGCCCTTTTCTGTGAGGTACACTGCCATGCAGGATACATCCATTATGTGCCCTTTCTGCTTGAAGTATTGCCATGTTGTGCTGAGACATGATGCAGGATGTAGTAGACATTGCCATGCGACCTTCTGATAGGTTTAGGGTAGAGCCATACTGCGCGATGATGTGATACGTGGTGATGTCAAGGTACACACTGCCAAGCCATGCGGATGTGTGACTAGGCCACACCACATGATGAGCTACTGCGATAGCTAGACGATTGTTCCTTCCTTCCTCGTTGGTGGCTAGATTCTAGTCACATAGTGATGTTATGTGTAATTGTGATATTTTTTATTTATTTCCTTGTGGGCCAACAATTTATTTTAGTTTGACCTTGAAGGTTTAGCCACTATCTTGCGATCTTTTTCTTCCTTGATTTGGTGTTGCAATTCTGAAATTATTTTCTTGCCTTACTGTTGGAATTGATGATTATTATCTTTATTCTTTTGTACTTTGGTGGCTAAACTAGTATATCCTTGTTGTTTTCGTATGTTGGTCTTGTGTTGAAATGTGGATTCCTCTCCAAGAGTGTAGGATATGGTCTTGGTTGAGTGTATACGAGGAAGTAGACGTAGGGAACCTTGAGGATGGGGGTATGTGAGGCTGTGAAACAACTAGTATCCACTACCTACCTATGTGTGGTGACTATCTTTTGGAGGCTAACCACCTTACGCAACAAGGGATGTTCACGAGGGTCTTGTATGGAAGGTAGCACCGCTATGGTGTGCCCTAGCACCATCAAGCTGTTGAGTGAGATATTGGATATATATGATCATATTATTGTTATGAGATCAGGCATAGAGATGTTGATCCTGCATGTTATCTTTGACCGAGCATTAGACATGCTCATATGTGGCCTTTTGTGTTGTGCATTCCAGTTATGTGAATGGTTATTATGTGTAATCATGGAGTAAATTGTGCTAACTTGTCACTATGTTATGGGATATAGTCATTGGAAAGGTTCTTATATGCCTAGAAAGTGTAAAAAATTGAGTTATTCATGTTGCTCTTATTTGTTGAAAGTTAACTTGGTTGTAGAAATTGATATTTGAAACTAGTTCTATGCGATAAAGCTTTGTGAAAAAGATGTACTGGTAAAAGAAATTGATCATGATGGCATGTTTTCTTGTCATGTTTGATAGATGAGTATGGTAATTATTTCAATGCTTTAATTTGGTGTAATGAAAGGAATAATTTTTTTGTATCTCTAATATGATTATTGATAATTCCCCAGAATGTTATAAGAAATGTAGGGATTTAGATGTATCTTGTCAATGGATAATGACATTCGTAGAGGATTTATCAATAATATTTCAATTGTTTGTGAAAAGATTCATATGTGCAAATTGATAATTGTTAATTGAGTTTCAAGGCTAATACGAGTTGCATGAGCTCCTCTTAGCCATACGACTTCCGAGAGTAAGTCGGAGCCTAGGGGGGAGAATGTAGTGCCCCTACCCTAGTCAGCTTTGTAAAATCGGTTTGACCTTGGTTGAATTTTTATGTGGCATTCTTGAATGGTTGATTTACCGTGATGTAATGTTGCAGTCAGATATTATGATTTGTGTGCGTACCTGTTAATGTGCTTTCGCATTGATTCTTATGTAAGTTTAATTGTTTCCCTGAATCTTGTTATTGATCTCGAGCTAACACCTTCATTAAATCTATGTGTGTGTGTGTGTGTGTGTGCTTGTGTGACTCTTGGTTGCAGGAGATTGCAGGTACAGCACTGCTGTGGTGTGAGGTTCATCTTCACTTGGATTCACAGGGTTGAGTATACCTCTTTCGCCCTTAGAATTTGGGTTAGGTGGTCGTAAAACCCGTATCTTACCCTAGTCATGCTCATGTGAGCATCGTTTGTGGTCTGTCAGTTTCCCTTTTCATTTGGGTTTGTGAGTTGTGTATTTGGTTGGCTTTCTTGGTTTGCATGCCTTGCGTGTGGTAAAATTGAGTATTTCATCCTAAGTATTTAATTTGATTTAATGTGTTCATTTACGCATTAGTAATTGAGGAATTAAAATAAATAGGTTTCTTTAATGTGATTAATCATTAATAAAAAAGATCGCTCTATTTATGTTTGTAGCAAGTTTAATTTAATGGTTAATTTAAAATCGTGAATTTATTTAGTTTATGCATTTTGAAAAGGAAAGATCTAAAGTTATTTGAAATAGAAATAATTTAATCCCTTTTTGCTTTTTGGAATAGAAAGATTAATTTTAATTATTTAAGAAAATCAATTTTTATTAGAAAAACAAGTTTAATTTATATATATTTGATATAGTGTGAAAGATTGATTTTGGGAATTTAATTTAATTAAAATATTTTATCCTCATTAATATTGTGAAATATAAATGTTAGCTTTGTTAATATTGAGAAAATTAAAATTAAATGAGAGAGAAGCATTTTAATTTTAATTAGAAAAACAAGTTAGATTATTTGAATAGTTGAAAAGAATGAATTTTTATTTTTTTTATTTAAAAAGTGTTTAAATTCGAAAATAGGAGATTAGGTCAAATTTTATTCCATTTAATCTAGGTTGGAAAATGTTTTTGGGGTTGTTGATTTTTAAAAAAAAAAAAATATTTTTTTTGGATGGAGAAAATTGGGGATGTTGGAGAAAAGGGAGGTTTTTTTTGAGTTGCAGGTTGGGCTCTCCATCGGATCTTGCCAGGAATGCGAAGAGAGATAGGATTCTTATTTTGTTTACTTGTTGAAAGAAAAAAAAAAAGAAAAAGAAAATAAAATTTCTGGTTGTTTTCCTTTGAAGAAATTTCTTGATTGAAATGGGGTTTGGGTTTTAAATCTATGCATTTTAGTTTAAAGTTTGGGAGTCTGGTGGATCATTGTTTGGGAAATGATCTCCATTATGCTCAAGATTTGCTTGTTGGGTTTAGTTTTTCAGCAAAGTATGTGTTTTGGAAAACCAATTTTATTCTGGAAAAATCTTCAGAATGGTGTTATTAGACATTCTGGAAAATATTACAGAGTATGTGAATGAAAAAAATTGAGGAGTTTAGTTTATTATTGTTTTATTTTTATGGGGTTATTGATTTGATATAAAATCTAAAGATAAACTATAAATTGAAATTTATTTCCTAGGGATTTTTGAGTCTGAGACTGCAGAATTGGAGCTTGTTTATATATATTTTTTGGAGCTATTTTATAATTTTATTTTTTTTATATTGGATTTTTGGCATGGGGAGCTTTCGCTCTACCCACAGCCCTGTGGAATCCATGGTTGTGGCTCCATGTTGTGGAAACCACAGGCCGTGGAGTCCATGATCTGTGGTTCCACATCATGGAGGCCACAACTGTGGTTCCACACCACACAGTGGAAACCACAGTCTGTGGTTCTCCATGGCTGTGGAGACCACAGTCCGTGGAAACCATGGTTGTGGTAACCACAACCCATGGTAACCACGGTGTGGGGGCCACCATGTGGTAAGTTAATTTTTTTTTAAATAAAACAAAAAAGAAAAATTAAATTTTAAGTTTTGTTTGTTGTTGTTTTTTTTATTTTTTAAATAATAAAATAATAAAACTTATTTTATGTAAAGTTTGTTTTTATAGTTTTTTTATATTATTATTAATTATTATTAATATATATATATTTATTAATGAAGATTAATAAATATATATTAATTAATAATTAATTTTGGAATCTGTGTAGTATGAATTACCCTTTTGGCTATAGATAGAATATTAGTTTTATTGGAAATTTTTGAAATAAAATATATTTATTATTTGGAAATTTTAAATAATATAATATGCAGGAATATATTATTTGAGAAATTAAATGATAATAGGTTATCTAGAAATTTATATGAGTAATAATTAAAAAAAAAATGTTTATCATTGGATATTTTGAAAACTTAGATGATATGCTAATGGAATTATCAGAAATTTAATAATGTATCGATTGGAAAATTGGTAAGTTAATGATATTTTCATTTAGTGAAATAACTGGTTTATTTATATTTTTCCTCTGTAATGAGAATTAGGCAAATGGCATTATTGCAATTGTGGTATTGTATTCACCTTGTAATGGTGATTTTTCTGTTAATGTAATTTGAAAAAACGTAGATCATTTAGAAAACTTAATCGATTTTCATTGTTTAAACCAATAGAAAAGAGGATTGCCCTTGCCCTATTATTGCCTATGCAAGTTAATTTCAGTTTTCACTTTTGTTTAAAGTAATGGTAAGGCCTTGATATGCTTGTTTGGACCCTATCATTTGGTTGATTTAGGGTACCTATTATATCTTCAGTCTCTAGGTTTGGATGTTGCCTTGTGATGGTGTTATAATTGGTCTTGTCCTTTATGCGGGTGTCGAGAGTGATTTGTGGTTGACCATAATTGGTCAGGTCTCTAGTTATAGTATCGTCAGGCAAATGGACCTTTGTATTTTCTTTTAATATGTTCAGTTGGATCCGTTTCTATGTAGGGATCATTTTTGTTTTTATTGACTAAAGTGGTCGTTTATATATTGGTTATGTTCGCCTTGATGGCAGGATTGTAAACGATGTGCACCTTATGTTCCCTTAACTTATTTAAATGATCAGAGGGGTCTCGCAGTTAAGCAAACCCGAAGATGTAGCCCTTTAGGGGTGAACTCCGATATCAATTTGGTGTTATGTGATGCTTTTGTCCTTATGTTTCATGTTTAGTGTTAGCATGTATGGATGGCATTTTGATAGATTTTATAAGTGGATTAGATGAGATTTATTGTAATGCATGTATGTAGTCATCTCTTAAATGCAATAAATTGGATCTTGAAGGAATGTATTCTGTTAGTGTTAATGAAAATAATTATGCTTGAAAGGATCTCGCTAGTTATGATGAAATTTAAAGTGCGTTTTGGAATGAGGTGCATGGCATGTATTTAAAGCAAAATTGAACGTAATGAATGGATAAAAAATATTGGATGAACTTGTCATGTTCCCTAAATTGTAATTCTAATGCATGAACTCTTTTGGTTATTTACATTTTTAACCTTAATAAATGAACTTCATCTTATTAGATATATTTTAACTATAATGGATGAACTCATTTGTTTATTTACATTTTAACCTTAATAAATGAACTTCATCTTATTAGATACATTTTAATGGATGAACTCATTTGGTTATTTGCATTCTAACCTTAATAAATGAACTTCATCTTATTAGCTATATTTTAACTATAATGGACGAACTCATTTGGTTATTTACATTTTAACCTTAATGAATGAACTTCATCATATTAGCTATATTTTAACTATAATGGAAGAACACATTATGTTATCTAATTTTAACTCTAATGGAGGAACTTCATTAAGTTATCTATATTTTAACTCTAATGGATGAACCTCCACATGTTATCTATGTTTTAACTTTAATGGGTAAATTTCCTCATGTTAGCCTCCTCTTCAACCTTAATGGATGAACGTGTCCTATTATCTATAATTTTTATTGAACAAATTATATCCATGTTTTAAGTAATAGCATCTAATTAAGATAACCTGCTTATTGGATTCAATGTCGTGAGTTGAGTTAGATGTTAAGTTACATAATCACGTTGGGAAACTCCTTAGGTTTTTTTTAGTCTTTTGTTGTGTTATCTATGCTATTGATAACTCATGTATCTTAATGTTGTGTCTTATTTAAAAAAAAAAATAAAATAAAAAAATTTGCACTCCATTTGTGCATTTTAGCTTTATCCCTTCGGGGTTTCCTGGCAAGGCATTACACGATGGTCTAATTGATTTGTGAAGTGTTTTCATTCATTATTGCAGCTATTATAGTTTTAGTACATTAGTTTAAAACTCCATAATTTTGGTGTATCACCTCCATTAGGATAGGTTTTTCATCACATGCAAACCTTTTTACCCTTTTCTCACAAAAAGTTAGTTGTAGGAGATCCATCAAGACATGAAGCCGACCTAGTCTCTAGAGATTCACCTTCATCTTGAGCAACCCAGAGGCTTGAAGGTGCTTCCATGTTTCATAGGATTTCTTGGTTTCACACTTAGCATCATAGGTGCAATCCTTCATGACAACATGTGTCTTGTTGACTGAAGATATTCTAATATTTTCATGGCTGTGATATCTTATTTCTAGAAGATCTTTAGGTCATTTTTGAGCCTCTTAACAGTCTGCAACATTGTCTTCATTAAATGCAGTGATCCTTATCTCTTCCTTGACCTATTCTGATTGGATTGCAAACTACCTCATTTGGTGTATTTATGTAAACCATCTTTGCAAGAAATGTCTCTTCTTTCATCCAGATATAAATTTATTCATTCCATACGCTTTATGTTCTCACCATCTCCTTCCATGTCATCGAGTCAACCTTAGTCGACCCATCCATGTGGACCATTCATCTATCAACATCCACCTGTAAGGAGAAAAAACATTTCATTTGGTCAATCATAGTAGTTGGAAGTATTTTGCCAAGACCCATCAACCATCACAGTGAAGTAAAAACTCCTATCTTTATAGCTCAAAGAGCCTGCAACAAGCAAAAATAATCTTATCGAAAAGTCAAGTCACACGGAAAAAGAAAACTATGTTGGTAAGACACAACTCAAGTCACACTAAAAATGTAATGTAACTATATCTTCCAAGAGCCCGTAAGAGGCATTTTGTGTTATGCCGAAATGCAAAGTCACGTCGAAAAGAAATGGTGTCGACAAGACATCAAGTGCATCACTTTGAAAAGGAAACCTTTGTCAGCAAAAAACAATGTCCATCTATGTGAAAAAGATCATTTCGGTGTAGTTTCATGGGTCGGCCAAGGGTAAAGTGAGTCTTGTCGAAAGGAAAGGTCTCATCGACAAGCGACATGTCAATGAGACATATTTAATGTCCCACCGAAAAGGCCATATCAACATGTCTCCATAGGATATACAAAGACCAAACTTGGTCTTACCAATACACAAGGTCACACCGAAAAACACCATATCGCCCAAATAGTTTGAATGTCACACCCAAACTAGTGAACATCAAACAAAAAGAATGAAGGGCCCCACATGAAAAAATCACGGCCTAGGTGGACCAATCAGTAGCTGCCAAATGGGTAACAACGGACCCATGGGTGAAGTGAGCCTAACATTCCAAAGATACTCATGCACTAAATGGACACCAATTTTCCTTAATCAGATGACCTATATTAACATGCAATTGTGCAACTAGATGAACCTACTCAAAGAAGATAACCCTGTAGCTTCGCATTAAGGCATGACAACAAGACAAAGAAAAAGTCTTATTGAACTAGGGATGTCAACATAACACATGGAGTCTGTAAAGGTTGAAATAATTCTTATCAAAGTGAGAACTCTCAATGATAAACTCATGTGCATGAGGAGTGGCAATAGACTTGTTGAGAAATTGACATGAAGGAAATCCTAACAACATGAACTATATAGTTAACATGAAATGCCAAAACTTAACCAACTTATTTGTAACCTATTTCTTCTACAACTCAACATGTTTACATTAGTGAAAACACTATGCCAACATGTTTCTATTTCAAATTTGAGTGGGAGTCTCAGCTCCATGTTGGCTCATGCTAGAAAATTAGCAAGATTTTTGACGGACAAGTATAAAAGGATACTTTCCCCTCTCATTTGAGCATCTAGGGCATAACATACAAACACATGGAATCAAGCATTCAACCAATTGAGCAAGTAATCACTCATGATTTAATCCTTGGAGCAGAAACAAACCCAAGATTCAAGCATTCAAGTGGAGATTTACGTCCTATTTTGTCAAAGACTTCATGAAACCCTAATCCCGTATGGAGAAAAAAAAATTCACAAGGAGTTATATCATTTGGTTTTTAGTCATTATTGAACATCTCCCTCAAAAGGAGAATCTTCAATTACAACAATTCAATGATCTTTTATCTCTATTTCATGGTTAATTCCAAAACCGGAGTTTGAACTAGGAAAGTCCCTATTCCCAATCTATTTCCCTTTATTTTTGTGTGCAGAAATGGGGACAGAGTTGTGATATCTAGAATTGGCATTATTTGCAGATGAATCAACCCCTTTTGGTGTGCAAAAATTTTGGAGCAGGGAGAATTTCTCTAAGGTCCCGACATTTTTGGAGCTTTTTTGGGGATTAGGTCTGAATCTGCTTATAATTCTCAAATCTAGGTTTTATGACTTAGTCTTGCATATGTAGCTCACTATTTCTATGTTTTTATCACAATTTTCAATACTTTACCTTAATTTCAACAATTCAACTCACAAAAGAGGGTAAACAAATCCACCCCTTGAGCATCTTAACAGTCTCATTTTTAGTACTTCACCTTAATTTCTAGGTTATTTTTGAGCCTCTTAATAGTCTACAACATTGTCTTCATTAAATGTAGTGATCCTCATTTCTTCCTTGACCTATTCTAATTGGATTGCAAACTACCTCATTTGGTGTATTTTTGTAAACCATCTCTGCAAGTAATATCTCTTCTTTCATCCAGATAGAAATTTATTCTTTCCATATGCTCTATGTTCTCACCATCTCCTTCCATTTCATTGGGTCAACCTTAGTCAACCCATCCATGTGGACCATTCATCTATCAACATCCACCTGTAAGGAGAAAAAACATGTCATTTGGTCAATCATAGTAGTTGGAAGTATTTTGCCAAGATCCATCAACCATCACAGTGAAGTAAAAACTCCTATCTCTATAGTTCAAAGGGCCTACAAGAAGCAAAAATCATCTTACTGAAAATTCAAGTCACACGGAAAAGGAAAACTATGTCGGCAAGACACAACTCAAGTCACACCAAAAATTTCATGTCGCTATATCTTCCAAGGGCCTATAAGAGGCATTTTGTGTTATGCCGAAATGCAAAGTCATGTTGAAAAGAAATAGTGTCGTCAAGACATCAAGTGCATCACACTGAAAAGGAAACCTTTGTTAGCAAAACACAATGTCCATCTACGCGAAAAAGATCATTTCGGTGTAGTTTCATGGGTCGGCCAAGGGCAAAGTGAGTCTTGCCAAAAGGCAAGGTCTCATCGACAAGGGACATGTCAATGAGACATATCGAATGTCCCACCGAAAAGGGCATATAAACATGTATCCTTAGGATCTACAAAGACCAAACTTGGTCTTACCGATACACAAGGTCACACCAAAAAACACCATATCACCCAAATAGTTTGAATGTCACACCAAAGCTAGTGAGCATCGAACAAAAAGATCGAAGGGCACCACATGAAAAAAACATGGACTGGATAGACCAATCAATAGCTGCCAAATGGGTACCAATAGACACATGGGTGAAGTGAGCCTAACATTCCAAAGATACTCATGCACTAAATGGAGACCAATGTTTCTCAATTAGACAACTTGGATTAACATGCAATTCTGCAACTAGATGAACCTACTCAAAGAAGCTAACCCCATAGCTTTGCATGAAGGCATGTCGACAAGACAAAGCAAAAGTATTTTTGAACCAGAGATGTTAACATAACACATGGAGTCTGTAAAGGTTGAAATAATTCTTTCTGAAGTGAGAAATCTCAATGATAAACTTAGGTGCATGAGGATTGGCAACAGACTTGCTGAGAAATCGACATGAAGAAAATCCCAACACATGAACTATATAGTTGACATGAAATGCCAAAACTGAACCAACTTATTTGCAATTGATTTCTTCTACAACTCAACATGTTGACATCAATGACAACACTATGCCAACATTTTTCTATTTCAAATTTGAGTGGGAGTCTCAGCTCCATGTCAGTTCATGTTAGAAAATTAACAAGTTTTTCGATGGGCAAGTATAAAAGGAAACTTTCCCCTCTCATTTGAGCATCTAGGGCATAACACACACACACACACATAGAATCAAGCATTGAAGCAATTGAGCAAGTAATCAATCATCCTTCAAGCCTTGGAGCAGAAACAAAGCCAAGATTCAAGCATTGAAGTGGAGATTTACATCCTATTTTGTCAAAGATTTCATGAAACCCTAATCTCATATGGAGATAAATAAAATTTCACAAGGAGGTATATCATCTGGTTTTCAGTCATTTTTCAATATCTCCCTCAAAAGGAGAATCTTCAAATACAACAATTCAATGATCTATTATCTCTATTTCATGGTTAATTCCAAAATCGGGGTTTGAATTAGGCAAGCCCCTATTCCCAATCTATTTCCCTTTATTTTTGTGTGCAGAAATGGGGACATAGTTGTGATCTCCAGAATCGACATTATTTGCAAATGAAACAACCCCTTTTAGTGTGCAAAATTTTTTGAATAGGGAGAATTTTGCTACGATCCTGACATTTTTGAAGCTTTCTTAGGGATTAGGTCCGAATGTGCTTATAATTCTCAAATCCAGGTGTGTGTCTTAGTCTTGCATCTGTAGATAACTATTTCTATGTTTTTATCATCATTTTCAGTACTTTACCTTAATTTCAGCAATTCAACTCACAAAAGAGGGTAAGCAAATCCACCCCTTGAATCCAATTAGTATTTTTCAGTCCTTATCTTTGTTGGTTTGTCACTAAATCTATTGGATTCAACCCTCTTTTGAACATAATGGTTCCTAAGCCACAAAATTAGTGGTTTTCATCCTTTTTGGGGTGTAAACCCTAATTTTTCATCATTACAATACCAAAGGCCATTTTCAAAATGTTGAAGAAGGGAGAGAAGATAGCTTGGGTTGATGAAGCAATCGATTCCTTTAATGCAATTAAGAAAGCCATTAAATAAGAACCTGCATTAAAGTCCCTTGACTTTAGTAAATCCTTCCAACTCTTTTCTTTTGCATCATTCCACATAATTATTCCAATACTTTTACATAAGAATGATCAAATCATGGAGAAATGGGCTTATGCCCTAGTCAAAGCAATTAAATGCTTTAGACCTTATTTGGCAGGGGCAAAGATAATTGATTATGTACCTCATGTTGTTGTCAAAGACATATTTTCACAATAAGAAGTAACATGAAGAAGATATAGGTGGATAAACAAGATTCAAGGATTCAACATTGAGATTTAGATAGCTAAGTTGGTGAGAAGATTTATTAACATGCTCTAGGTGCATTGACATTATCTATTACATATGTCATATGAACTATCTTGAAGGGATGTCAATAGAACAAAAGAGAATGTTGAAAGGAGATTTATATTTTTGAAGTAGGGATGGAGTTTTTTTTATTTTTCTTAGGTCAATATCAATTTGAAAGGGTCTTGAAGGATATGCATGATGGATCTTGTGGAGGCCATTACACTGGGAAGGTGACAACTCATAAAGTCCTTAGAGCTAGTTATTAGTGGCCTACTTTATTGACTATTTCACCAAGTGGATTGAGGCAATCCCTACAAGGAAATCAACTAGTAAAGTGGTTGTTGATTTCATTTTTGATAAAATTGTTGAAAGGTTTGGTGTCCTTGCAAAATTGATTGCAAATAATATCATGTGTTCAAAATCTGAAGACTTTATATCTTTTTGTGACAAATATGGTAGTCACTTGTCTCATTCATCCCCATAGCATCCACAAGGGAATGGACAAGAAAAATCTAACAATAAAATCCTGATGAAAATAATCAAAAGATGGCTAGAGAGAAATAAAAAAATGCCGAGAATAAAAAGTTAAAATTAGCATTATGGGTAGACAAGGTGAGTATGAAGAAGGAAATGGGAAGGGTACCTTATGAACTTGTTTATGGAGCTAATACAAGATTGCATATCAACAATTTTCTCCCTATGTATAAATTCATCCAAGACTATGATGAAGACATTTTAGATTAAATGAAGTATAGAATTGATCAACGTACATGTTTGGATGAAATGAGAAGAGATGCTCATAAGATGAATTTAAAAAACTAGCAAAAGGTTAAGTACTTGTTTGAAAAGTTAAGAGAATTAAATGAATTAGTCCTTATTTATTTTGGCCCTTATCTGATTGAAAGCACACATGGACAGGATTCATATATATTGAGTTTGGATGATGAAGATTTGGAATTGCTAGTGCATGGACAATTTGGTGCAGGAGCACCTAGGCTACAGGAGGTAAAAGGTTCTATTATGAACAATGTCATTGATATTTGATCTTTAAAGGTCATTTGAATTTATTTCAATGTATTTTGAATCAATATGTAAGGCTACATGAGCCATTTGTATCAGGTTGTTCAAAATGTCTATTAAAGTCCTAATAGGATCACTCGGGTCAACATTGGTCTATATGGTCAAACTATGCCAAATAACCCATGGGAGGTTAAATATGTTGTAATATGTTTTGTTTCGTCCCTTGTGAAATGACAAGAATGTGTATGCAAATTTTTGAGGTCATTGGGTTAAAATGCAAAAAATGTCAAAAAGTTGCAAAAATTGATGTAAAAGGTCCTAAAGGGGTAGATAATTAGTTATAGGGGGAACAATATTATATATTTCATGTAATGATCATATTTGAGTCATGGTGGCAGGTTTGGAGGAAGGGTTTGTAAGGAGAGCAATTATTTGCCTCTAGCTATCACCCAATCTGCAGGTTGAAGGTGACAGTCATGGTGTTTGGCACCAATTTGAATGTAATTTCTTAGGGATAGATGAAATGGTGTGCAAGGGAGGAATTATACACCATGAAGATCAAATATTTGTAATGTTTTTGGAATAAGTAATGAATATGTATTATGTTTTATGTAACCCTCTATCTGTTGTTATGTTGACATTCACATTACATTGCTGCTTTATGCATATTTTACTTGGAAAATGGATTGGATATTCTCTCTAATAGATTGGAGTGTGTAGAGCAGTGAGTTATCAAACCTATGGAATAAATTTGAACATCATCTGTTGAGTATGGTAAGAGATCCTCTTGGTTTTATAAAATCTATTTTAAAACCCTCATTAATGGAGTCTCTGGTAAAGTTTTAATGATATCTTACGTTTCAACCATTGGAAATTTATGTTTCTTGGATAATTATAAATTATATTGAGATAAATTTAACATGAATTTTGTTTGGGATTGAATGGTTTGGTATTATATGAGAAATTTGATGCCCTAGCAGGATAATCAATGAAATTTTCTGAGTTGTTTATGATAGTAAAAATGGGTCTCGGTATGGGGGGCATAAATTTCAAAGTAATTGTTGGATCTGGCTAGAGTTAGGATATGATTTGTTAAACCTAGGTATCTACATCTCCACCAGAGAGATTGGAAAGATAATATCTTCTCTGAAAGTTATTAGTAACAGAGTTATGTACTGTCAAAAGTTACAATTTTGACTGTTTAAACTTAATGAAGGACAGTTTGTTGAATGATTCTTGATGTTTGTGAAAGAGTTGTTGATGGACAACATGGTGACCTCTTGAAGTGTGTGAAAGTAATGGTGAATTATGGATATTGTAGGCCAATAGGCTTTGAGGCCTAATTCTAGTATTAAACATTGATCTACAAACATGACCTTGAATCAGGAGAATGAGATAGTGCTATGAAGCAAGTTGTTGATTGTATATATGTGTAATGCTTTGATGATAATATTGTTTTGGACTGTAGAATGATGATTATTATCAGATTATGCCTCTAATACAAGTGAAGATGTTGTGTTGAGATTGGAACTCCATGGTTTATTTGGGGTTATTGGTTGATTTTTCACGATGCTTTGCATCAAATTGGTATCAGAGCTCAGCAAAAGATTTGGGCTGAGCAAGATGTTGTTTTGTGTTACTAATGAGTTTTGGTTGTAGGTGCTTGTCCATCTAGCTACAAGAAGGCAAACAAGGAAGGTCTGTTAAGGGCCAAAGGGATGGTCCAGGGCCATGGGATGGTCCATTTATTGCCAAAAGACTAGGGAGAGAGGCAAAGAGGAGAACTCCTAGGTGAGGCACAAAGGTTGTTGGTGAGGTGATGCAGCATGGAGAGGTGGACTTATGGTTGGTAAAAGCACTTAGATGGGAGACATTAAAAACTCTATTAATAGGAGTAAAAGAGAGATTGTTTTAGGATGAAGATAGCAGAGGCAAAGGATGAAGGAAGACAAGAGGCATAAAGAGGAAAAGGTGAAATGAATACAAAGATGAAGGTTTTAGTCAAAAAAAATTTCTGGCAAGTTATTATCCCTATGTTTCCAAGGGACTTGGAAAGCTTGCAAGGTCAGTAGTATGGTGCAGGAGTACCTAGGCTACAAGAGGTAAAAGGTTCTATTATGAACAATGTCATTGATATTTGAGCTTTAAATGTCATTTGAATTTATTTCAATGTATTTTGAATCAATATGTAAGGCTACATGAGCCACTTGTATCAGGTTGTTCAAAATGTCTATTAAAGTCCTAATAGGGTCACTCGGGTCAACATTGGTCTATATGGTCAAATTGTGTCAAATAACCCATGGGAGGTTAAATATGATGTAATATGTTTTTTTTAGTCCCTTGTAAAGTGTCAAGAATGTGTATGCAAAGTTTTGAGGTCATTTGGGTTAAAATGCAAAAATTGTCAAAAAGTTGCAAAGAGCAACATTGCAAAAAGTTGCAAAAATTGATGTAAAAGGTTTCCATTTGGTCCTAAAGGGGTAGTTAATTAGTTATAGGGGGATATATATATATATATATATATATATATATATATATATATATATATATATATATATATATATATATATATATATATATATATATATATATATATATATATATATATATATATATATATTTCATGTAAGGAGAGTAATTATTTGCCTCTAACTGTCACCCAATCTGCATGTTGAAGGTGACAGTTATGGTGTTTAGCACCAATTTGAATGTAATTTCTCAGGGATGGATGAAATGGTTTGTAAGGGAGGAATTATACACCATGAAGATCAAATATTTGTAATTTTTTTGGAATAAGTAATGAAGATGTATTATGTTTTCTGTTACCCTCTATCTGTTGTTATGTTGACAGTCACATCACATTGCTCCTTTATACATATTTACTTGGAAAATGGATTGGATATTACCTCTAATATATTGGAGTGTTTAGAGTAGTGAGTTAGAAAACCTCTGGAACAAATTTCAACATCATCCGTTGAGTATGGTAAGAGATCCACTTGGTTTTAAAAAATCTATTTTAAAACCCTCATTAATGGAGTCTCTGGTAAAGTTTTAATGATATCTTACGTTTCAACCATTGGAAATTTATTTTTCTTGGATCATTATAAATTATATTTAGATAAATTTAACATGATTTTTTTTTGGGATTGAATGGTTTGGTATTCTATGAGAAATTTGACGCCCTAGCAGGCTAATTAATGAAATTTTCTGAGTTGTTTATGACAGTAAAAATGGATCTCGGTACGGGGTATAACTTTTGAATTAGCTGTTGGATCAGGCTATATTTTTGATATGATTTGTTAAACCTAGAAATATACATCTCCACCAGAGAGATTGGAAAGATAATATCTTCTCAGAAAGTTATTAGTAACAAAGTTCTGTACTGTCATAAGTTGCAGTTTTGACTGTTTAAACTTAATGAAGGACAATTTGTTGAATGATTCTTGATGTTTGTGAAAGAGTTGGTGATAGACAACATGGTGATCTCTTTAAGTGTGTAAAAGTAATGGTGAGTGATGGCTATTGTAGGCCAATAGGCTTTGAGGCCTAATTCTAGTATTAAACATTGATCTACAAACATGACCTTGAATTAGGAGAATGAGATAGTGCTATGAAGCAAGTTGTTGATTGTATATATGTGTAATGCTTTGATAATAATATTGTTTTGGACTGTAGAATGATGATTATTATCAGATTATGCCTCTAATATAAGTGAAGGTTTTTTCTTGAGATTGAAACTCCATGGTTGATTTGGGGTTCTTGGTTGGTTTTTCATGATGCTCTGCATCACAATTCCTAAAGCCCTTTTTTGCATAAAATAGGATCTTTTCCATGCACAATGTATCATATTGTAAATAGGTGTTTTTTTTTTTTTCTGTTCTATCTTGCTTGGTTTTTGGTTGGTCTATTTCTCCAGAGATCTAGATTCTCACTATTACCCTCTTGGTCACATGTCCCCAAAAAGAGCCACTAATGGAGCCTCTGAATTTTCCTCCTTTTTTCCATTAGGGTTTGTTTTTTTTGATTCTTTGTTTAAGTTAAACCCTAAACCCCAGGTCTTTGCAAAGTGGCTAAGTATAAAAACTTATATGCAGGTCTTAATATTTACATTATATTTGGTCAATGATTTGGTATATTAGGTATATTATTTTAAGTTGTTGAGTCAAGGGTCCTTATGTCATTTTGTTACAGGCCTCAAACCCTAGGAAATTATCTTCTTGGTAACCTTTATTTCCTAGATTTGTTGTGCTTAATTATCTTCAAGCTTGATTTTAAACTAAATCTAACAATTGGCATTGATTCATGGCTCCTTAAATATTAATTAGTTAGAGACCAATGCCCTCTCACGTGACTTGTTTGATTAGATTTGGGGACCACAAAGCATTTTAATTTTTTGACCATCATTGAAGTTTCAAAGAAGTCTATCTAAACAACTCTTATTTGTTCATGGAGAAGATTCTTGTAAAAAAAGTTACACTTCCTAAGCCATGATAGCCATTTGATCGAGAGGTGGACCCAAGTATCAAGCCCTTAGTGGTGAAGGAGAAATCTAATGGATGTCATTGCTCTGTGGTTAGGGATGATGTCAGAATTATCAAGCCTCTGTGAAAGTGCTAAGTGTTGATCTAAAAGGGTTTGTTGAAGGTTTATAGATGTTTCACAATGAAATATAACCTCTCGATTGGTTTGTGTTGTGTGTTACCATACTCATCAAAGATGAATCATCCCCATGGAGTCACAAAATGTTGACAGTGTCTAGCAGAGCCTACTGCTTTGAAATGGTAATTGATTGAATAATGTAATAGCTAATGCATATTAATTCTAGACAATCTTAGTTGTCTAATCACACACATTTCTAAAGCATCAACAGAGGAAATTCAAATTTCAAGAATGGCTAGCTTCGCATAGTAAATGCACATGAATTGCAGTAAATTCAACATGACTAGAGCAATTCAAAATTTGACTATTGTAAGCACATAGATATATGCTCAAGATCATTGTGATTTCCAAAATCATTTCTAGTTACTAAATTTTGAACACTCTATCTTGAGAGCTTGTTGCAGAGAGAACAAGGGCTTCTCAACAAAATTGAAAGGTGACTCAAATTGAGTAGTAAGTGTTTATTTCCCTTGCAATTTCCAAATTTCCTCACTTGTTCTTCATTCTCCTTTCAATATTAATGGTTTGAAGAGGTTATAGTTGTGTTCAAACTGAGTTCAGTGAAATTCTAGGAAATCTACATCAAAACCCTAGTATGTGATCTCCCATAGTTGCAAAAATGAGGAAAAGAGTAGAGAGCAATAGGAAAGCCCCTCCTAGAAAAATAGATGAAGACTTGACAAGATATTTGTATGGAAAATTCTCCCACATAATTTCCATGTCCCCAAGGGTGTAGATGATAGGCTACTAGATAACCTAACTGGTTTAAGGGATGATATTCTTTTAAAGATGGGATGGAATTAGTTTGATCATTTTCACAGAAAAAGAGACATGAAGATACCAATGTGAAACATGTGGACACTAGTGTTAGGCCCAATATAGAAAGCTAATGTACTGAGAGGGGAGGGGTGAATCAGTACTCCAAAAATTTTCTGCATAAACATAATAGTGCAGTAACATAAAATAAAACTATAATCAACAGATAACAATCATACATGATTCACTCCATAACACATATATTTTGGTCATGCATAAACTCTTGGTTAGAGAGAAAAACTGCGGTGGGGATGGCACCCACAACTTCACTACTGCAATAATAAAGAATGCTCGGTTAGAGCTACATTTAGCTATTTCTGATAGCTTACCCTATTAGGAGTATTAAGATCAGTTAGATCTACCTTACTAAAGGATTTTTACAACACTATATAAGTGTAGCACCTAGTTAAAGGATTTACAGTTTATAGACTTGGTTAGAGTCTTTTACCCTGTTAAAGGTTTCTCTTACAACTTCAAAATATTACAATATAATCATTACAAATACCTGCAACTTTACATCTGAAATGTTAAAGCATATTCTATGTGCTCTGAATAAGATTACCTAGCTTGTAGCATACCTCGGTAACCCATAATGAAACTCAGTAAACCCTTCTGTTTACTCTGTTCTTCGACTGTTCACTGATAACCTTCTCGGTGACCTCTCTAAGTCTCTGTAATAGTCTTCCTTCATGTATACACGCTGCTATCTCATTGCATCTCTTATCACATCATATCATGTCTTATGTCTAACCCTAGAATCATGCTATATATATAGATCTCTTACAACGGTGATCTGATTCATTGCTTTGATCTTACAAAAAAGATTCTTCAATTAAACAAAATATCTCATAGGTTAGATTGATCTTGTAATCATGAACAATCTCATAGTGCAATTTCCAATGCAAAAACGGTTAGATGTGCCTCGATCTTGTAACACGTTTTCATGTGCATGTCCAGGTTCAATGTATTTGGTAAAATGTTTCACTTGGTGAATATCAACTCGGTGAGTTAACTTTGCAACTCGGTAGCCATGAAACTTTACTTGGTAAACAACTCGGTGAATATTGTGTTTCGTGACTACTTTCTTCAGTAACCGACTAGATTGTTCATACCGACTTCTCTGTGTGTACCGACTGCATGATTCAGTAATACTTAACCGACTAGAATATAGTATGACTTTGGATACGAAACTAATGGCAATTTGATAAGTAGTAACAATCTCCCCTTTTGACATTAGTTGAGATGTTTGACAAAAACTACTTACAAAGTCATAACTCAAAAAAAAAAATATACTTGACAAAATGACTATACTTGACAATATGTACAATAGTCAATAGTATATGTAGACATACTCCCCTTATCATTATCCTGTACATAAATCTGAATTTTGCATGTTCGGTTTGGTTCTGTACTGTACTTGTGTGCTTTGTATATTCTGCATATTCTGCTCAGTAGACTCCCCTTGTATACAATACTCAAAATTGTGTTATCAAAACCGTATTACTCTCCAAGTGTAGAGTTACTCCCCCTTTGCTGGGCTTTCCTTTGTGTAGTAACTGGGCTTTCCTCTGTGTAGTAACATAATATTACTCCCCCTTTTTTGACAAACATTAAAAACTTAATTTGCATCCGGAGGCGGTAACTGATCAAAAATAGTCTTATACTTGGTCTCGGCATTAGTGAGGGTGACTGAGAGTGAGTCCTTGAGACTTTCCATTAATGAGTTTTGTGCTTGAATATTAGATAAGAGTGATATCAAGTCATCAAGAGTGCTTCCCTCTTGAGTAGTTGATAAAATTGTAGCTCGGTTGAGCTGCTCTTGGACTAATGAGAGATGAGGAAGGAATAATGTTTGAAGGGTCATTATATCCATCCTAATTTTATGCTCGTCATTCCTCAGTTCTAACTATTGAGCCATGAGCTGTTGTAGCTTTTTGTAAAAAGTCTGAACTGAATTAGGCTCAGTGGTCAACTTGGAGGAGAGATCAATGATCTCTTTCTCAATTGCATCAATTTTATTTTTGATGTCTTTAATAAATAAAGAAAATGTACACAATTTCTGGAATAAATAAAGAATGTGCTTGAGTTGAGGGGTCAACTCAGTAATGAATTTGACAAGTTTTACCTTGCCAACAATAATTGATTTTTGGACTTCCTCTATCATTTTTGCTATGAGCTCTTTATCCTTGAGCTTGCTTAGGTATTCAGATGCATCAACTCCAGACGTTTCAATCTGATTAAGAAGTTCATTTAACTGAATATGGATGGCTACATCGGTTGACACTATTGCTAATGGTAGCATTTCTGTGAGCAGTGTCCTAACCTTTTGAAGTACCTTGTTCTTTTTCTGTATGGCCAATTGCTTCTCCTGTTCGGCCTTTGCTTTGCATAGTTCACCAAATTCAGTGAGTGCTTGCCCTTTTAATTTGGAAATGTCGACATTGGGCAACACGATCGGTTTAGATAAATCAATTTTAAAACCATGCTTTCTCACCTTCTTCTCTTTTCCTTTGATCTGTGGCACTAAGACAAGTGCTTGTGAGGCTTGCTGTCCCTCGGTAGGTTGCTCGATAGATGCAACACTTTGCACTATTCCTATAGCAGTTGCAGTGTCTTTGGATGGCTCGGTGCTAGGGGTCTCTGCTGTAATATTTGTTGTGCTTGTTTGTGCTTGAGATGATTGATCTTTTGTTGTGTCTGCTATAGCTTCAGACTTGTTACTTGTATCTTCTGTAGCTTCAGATTTGATACCTTTGGTAACTTGTTCGGTGTCCTTGGGAGCTTCAGTTGGGACTGGTGGCTTCATCGACGGATAAGGATGAACTTGTTCTAAGACTGATTCACTAGACACAAGTTTTGCATAAGTGGTGCCTTCAATCATTTCCTGCTCCAGTGTGGCTTCATCCATTACATCTTAATCAATTTGTATTGTGTCAATCGGGTCTGGACCTTGCTCGGTGACATCTGGATCTTGCTCGGTGACATCAACAATTTCAATTTGAGATTGTTCACCGACATCCTTTTGTTTGAATATCTCCTACCACTTGGCCTTAGTCTCATTCTCCACATCAATATATAGCCCATTCATCAATTTTAAGGCTCTTTGTTTCACAAGAAATTTTGAATTGTATGTGGACAAATGCTCCTTGATTTCAGCTACGGACATGTCAGGAAATAAGTGGACAAGACTTCTTTCTCTTATTTGTCTCTCTGAATCCATTGCATATTTCCACCTGTTATCAATATGTGAGTAGAGTTCACTTGGAAGTGAATTTTCTAGTTCCAATGGTGCTAACCAAAACTTTAGAAGTGTACATATGACAGCTTCTTCAATCTGTCATTTCTCATCATTGTTCCTAGACTCATACTTAACATATCTGAATCCTACAAACCCACCGTATTCCTTAAGATTGGCACAAAAGTTTTCAACACTGTGAATGTTTTCCTTTTTGTTCTTCACAATCTGTAATTTGTTAGCATCATCAGACTCTGTATCACTCGAATCTTTTGCCAAAATGAGTCTCCGAGTAGATTTCTTGTAAGTCTTTGTTACCTTAGGAGTGGCAATAGTCTTTTGTTTCTTGCTCGATGATGCAGCTGATGCTCTGGTGTTGGGTCTCTTTGTTGGTGGAGTTGGTAGGGCCTTTGAAATGTCCTATTTCTTTCTTTTTAGAACTTTTCCCTTTGGTAACTCTGTGCTCAATGTTATTGTAGCCTCCTATGTTTTTGATTCTTCCTCGATAATGGAAAGATTGCCTTTGATAGGTGTAGATGAGGATTCTTCTCCAAATTTATCAGATAAAGCTTTTATCATCTTTGTTGCTTTCCTTGTAGCCTTAGGAACTACAATGCTCATTTTTACTTTTTCCTTTACCTCTTCATAGGTTCCATACCTTAGTTCAGTTGCATGCCTTGGCAATGATAGGTAGGCATCAATTTGTTGTTGTGTGATGTCATGATCAATTTCTTTAAACATTGGTTGCAACGACTGAATCCTTGGTTCAACAACATTTACATAGCAGTAATCAGTGTCGACTTCAAAACAAATATTGTCCTTGTATTTTTCAACCAACTATGGTGGGATCCTGTACCTGTTGTGCATTTTCTCTTGGAATTTGCTAAAGTAATCATCCATGACATCATTAAAGTTATCTCCTAACTTCTTGATGTAATTATTGATCTGATGGGTGATAGGTCGGTGTAGCTCCCATACTACTTTACCGACTGAGGGAAAGAACTTTTCAAAATAGAAAAACATACAGACAAGTAGTGAACCAAACTTTAGTGTGTTTGCTGAGTTGTTTTTCTTCAGCTTCCTTATTGTGTTCATGTTCTCAAATAAGTTCTTTAGTAGTACTTCACATAAGTCTACTTTCATTCCCTTCTTTAATATTTTGTAGGCCAGGTCCACTGCAGCACATGGTACACTGTTTTCCCTTGCAGATTGGAAGAAACAGTAACCAATGACTCTGATTGCAAATTTCAGTTCAGCATCAGTGACATTATTCAATTTCAATCCTCGATAATCAGATTCTACTCCAGTTAGACTGATTAGCTCCTTTTGTGATATCATTTTCTATGCATGAGCATGATCGTAGATGGGATATTTGGTGATCGGGTGAATGACTTCCTTCGTGATCTTGAACGGTTTCTCTTGTAGCCACATGAAATCATCATGTACTTTGCTCAATACAAACTTAACCCATTGGGGTTTGAACACACAAGGATAGACTAGGGCTTTAGTTAATCCCTTGATTCTAATATGTTCAAATTTACTATCTAGTTTGCTGTCAGTGCACAGTTCATCATATGTGTCACTAATCTCTACATGACCGAGTTCCTCAACATGACACTTGGTAAAGAATCTGACATCTTCTACCAATAAGACTCGATTTGGGATGAGTGAAAATGTAGTTTTATCATCTGGTTTTGAGGCAACTTTAGGAGTTAGGGAATACTTCAGAGATGGCTTCTCCACATTTTGGACAACTACAAGGTCTTGGATCTTGGGTGCCATGGTAGATCTCGAGTAAAAATTCGATAGGTTATCCTTAGGGTTTACAAGTAGCTTACTCTTTACACTCGGTAGATACTAGCAATTTGACTAGATAAGAAACTAGCTAAACAATGTGAATAGATTGATGTAAATACCTTGAAAATTCTCTCTGATTGAAATTTGGTCACTTTGATTTGCTCTGCTCTGCTTCTCAAAAACTTGGGTGAATGAAAATGACCGCGAAAACACTTTTAAGTACTCAAAAATACCTTGTCGGGCTCCGTGCAAGTTAGGTCATGGTATTAAATGCACTTGGTTCACCTTTTACCGATTTTCTTCATTTTCTATTTTCACCGAGTATTCAACTTTGCTTTGTTAACCGACTTGACAGGTTTCCTGTATACACCAACTTGACATGTTTCCTGTATAGTATGTAAACTGACTAATTGCATCTTAACTATGCAGATTTTGAATTCTGTTCATAATAAAATAGGAACTGTTATGATTTAACTTTTAAAGAATGCAGTCCCTTCATACCTTTTCTTGACTAATTTGAAATAGGTGCACCTAACTCGGTAGGTAAGGTGCTTTCTTCATCAGACATAATTTCTTTCTTTTTCCAAATCATCTTGAATTTTTCTTTTATATCCTCAGTGTCTCTTCTCGGTTGATCTTTGCAATCTCCAGCTAAATGTCCAGCTTTGTGATGATGAAAACATGCCATACCAAGATTTCTCCATGATCTCCGATTGTTCATTCCAAACCTTATAAAATAGTTGGCACTTATATGTCCATATCTTCCACAACATTCGCACCATTTCCTCATATTGTAATCCCATGGTACTGCTACATATTGTCGGTAAGAATTTGTGTGAGTTCGGTAACCTCCAGTGTTTGCTCGGTGTGGATACTTCATGTAGTTCTTTCTCTTAAACCAGCATCTCTTGGTACTATGTCCATATCTATTGCAGTTTTTACAAAACCCTTTGAATTTTGCCTTCTGATGGTTGTTAACAAACTTTGTTCTACATTGATTAGGTATGTGACCATATTTATTGCAATTATAACAATATCCATTGGACTTAGAGATATTCGGTTGCTTACCTTTTCTGATCTGGCATATGTTGGCAGTATGACCTTGATTTCCATAGTAGTAGCAAATAGGCTTCTTCCTTTTGATGTTATTCCTTTTTTCAGTTTGTTTTGATGATTCTCCTCTCTCGGTAGTATGAATTCCTTTCTCGGTAGAGTCTTTTCCTTTGTAACCGAGTCCTCCATCTTTGTAGAGTCTTCTTGTATTCAGTTGCTCATCCAACATCTTTGATGCTTCATAACTTTTCTCCAATGATTCTTCGGATTTCTTTTCTGTTTCAAGTTCACCAGTCAACCTTGATACTTCAAGTTTCAATGATTGATTTTCATCATTCTTCAGAATTACTTCATGATGAGCATAACCTAGTTGATCTGTCATATTTTGTTGAATACCAGTTAACTTTATGATTTCATCTTCCTTATCAGATACTAGAGCTTCAAGTTGTTGTTTCTCTCTTTGTAGATCTCTTGCTTTATCCTCAGCTATCCTTAATGCATCTAGATTTCCAGTCATCTGTGTACTGAAATGTTCATGTTCTCTTTTCATTGCTTTTAGTTGATCAGCCAATGCTTTGTTCTTTTCTTTCAACATTCCAATTATTTCTTCAGTTTCTTCAGATATACTATTCTCAGATGATGTCTCGATTTGTTCAAATAGCTCTTGAGAACCTTGCAAGTCATCAGATAAACTTCTCCTTACTTTCAGAGGTTTTTGCATTTGCCTCTGCATGTCTACAATCACTTGATTTGCATTATCCAGCTCTTCTTGAAGATGCACAATCCTCCGAGATTGTTTGTAGCCTTCCATTGCTAAGAACTTTCTCTTTAGGTGGTTAAACCCTTTTCCAAGATTCAAGCTCTGATACCAATTGTTAGGCCCAATATAGAAAGCTAATGTACTAAGAGGGGAGGGGTGAATCAGTACTCCAAAACTTTTCCTTTGTAATAACCCTATTGTTATGCATAAACAGAATAGTGCAGTAACATAAAATAAAAATATAATCAACAGATAACAATCATACATGATTCACTCCATAACACATATATTTTGGTCATGCAGAAACTCTTGGTTAGAGAGAAAAACTATGGTGGGGATGGCACCCACAACTTCACTACTGCAATAATAAAGAATGCTTAGTTAGAGCTACATTTAGCTATTTCTGATAGCTTACCCTATTAGGAGCATTAAGATCAGTTAGATCTACCTTACTAAAGGATTTTTACAACATTATATAAGTGTAGCACCTGGTTAATGGATTTATAGTTTATAGACTTGGTTAGAGTCTTTTACCCTGTTAAAGGTTTCTCTTACAACTTCAAAATATTACAATATAATCATTACAAATATCTGCAACTTTACATTTGAAATGTTAAAGCAGATTCTATGTGCTCTAAATAAGATTACCTAGCTTGTAGCATACCTTGATAACCCATAATGAAACTCGGTAAACCCTTCTGTTTACTCTGTTCTTTAATTGTTCAATGATAACCTTCTCGATGACCTCTCTGTGTCTCTGTAACAGTCTTCCTTCATGTATACACACTGCTATCTCATTGCATCTCTTATCACATCATATCATGTCTTATGTCGAACCCTAGAATCATGCTGTATATATAGATCTCTTATAGCGGTGATCTGATTCATGGCTTCGATCTTACAAAAAGATTCTTTGATTAAACAAAATATCTCATAGGTTAGATTGATCTTGTAATCATGCACAATCTCATAGTGCAATTTCCAATGCAAAAAGGGTTAGATGTGCCTTGATCTTGTAACACGTTTTCATGTGCATGTCCAGGTTCAATGTATTTGGTAAAACATTTCACTCGGTGAGTTAAATTTACCACTTGGTAGCCATGAAACTTTACTTGATAAACAACTTGGTGAGTACTGTGTTTTGTGAGTACTTTCTTCAGTAACCGACTAGACTGTTCATACTGATTTCTCTATGTGTACCGACTGCATGGTTCGGTAATACTTAACCAACTAGAATATAGTATGACTTTGGATATGAAACTAATGGAAATTTGATAAGTAGTAACAACTAGATCTAGGCAAAAGATTATTTTCCCAAATGTATTTGTAGATGCAGACCTCATGAGATTAATTGTGCAGAGATATGATCTTGATAAGAGGACAATTCTTGCAATTGGTGGTGAACAATTATAAGTGGGCAATAGCAGAAGCCTTTTGTTTAAAAACAAAAGGGAATCAATTAGTCTAGATCCTAAAAGGTTTAAAGATAAATATGAAATACATGATATGTTGTATTTGATAGTTTTGATTCCAAGATTCGGGTTGAAGTATTCAAATAAGAAAATAGTCAAAATCTCTTAGTTTGAGAGAGAACCTTTTGAGATAAACTCTTTTGAAGATTATTTTGTAAAGACATGTTATGGCTTTTTTCCAATTCATGGGCGTTGATACTCAGACAACAATGCCAATCGAGATGATATGTATAGCAACAGAGATACAACATCCCATAAAAAACACTGAGTTTGATTTTATTGGATTTTTGAAAGAAATAATGAATGAGAGTTTTGTCAAGGCTAAAACAAATTTGACTAAGTTTGATTTTAAATAGTTCTCTCTCATATTTCATTTATTCCGATAAAAAGGATTAAAGTTGTGGGATGAAAAATTGCAAGTTATGTCTACAGATAATTAAGGGGGGAAGTTGTCAGTACAATGTTGGATATATCTATGGGATATACATTGCTCTGTTGCTATATTTGTCTTTTTTCAAGTGCATTTTGTGCAAAAGGTCATAAGTTACTTCTGTAGATGTATAAAATGACCATATTCCTAAATGAATATTCAATGTTCATTTTATTCTCATTCCTCTATTTAGTTAAATCTAATTTAATTAAATCACCCACATTCTTCTATTTAATTAAATAAATTATTCAATTTATTTAGTTAAATTCACTTAAGCCCTTTATGTCATTTAATTGAATAAATCATTTTATTTAATTAAATCCCATCTCCTTACTTTTTAATTAAATTTACATTTAATTAATAGTTTACCCCAATTGAATAAATCTAGTTTATTTAATTTCCCAACTTGCAACCAAATTGAAATAAAGCAATTTTATTTTAATTAATCCTATTATCCCTCATCCACTTGCATTTTCCTACATCTCCCACTTGCATCCTAACCCTATTCCTAATTTCTTCTAGAATCCATCTAATCGTAATTAGTTAACCCAAACCCATTCATTATCCCCTTTCCCTAAATTTGAGGAGGTCACTTCTCAAATTTGGAGTAAAGTCTTCAAAAGGCATTAAAGACTTTATCCATTCAACATGCTAACTTGTTGAGTACCCCCAAATTTGGAAGGACTCTTACAAATTTGTCCCCAAAGTCTTCAAACCATTAATGGTTAACTAACCCTTAGTGGCATGGTTAGAGACTTTTTGACTAACTTAACCCTCATCTAACCTAGGGGTCTCATCAAGCATTTATTGCTTTGACCATGGTTATCCCTTTAACCATTGCACAAGAGTTTACCCTTTGGGTAAAAGCTTTATCCATTGGATAAACCTAACCTAACCTTAACTCTTACCTCCTAAGGTAAACATGAGGTCTTCTCAAGAATTTAATGTTTTTTTCATCTCCTCTCAAGGAGTCTTATGTTGACAATTTTCACCATTTCATTGGTGAAAAATTGTAAACATGGATGGATAACTTTCAATCCTGACCCTTGATTAACTCCTTCAATCTTGACCATCCATTTCCCTATTTTCACTATAAATAGAGCTCTCATTCCTCCATTTTAAGGATCTATGCAAGATTTTAGTATGCCATTTATGCTCAAATTTTTCAATACATCTAGCTTCTCTTTGTAATAGGAATTAATCTAATAAGCATTTTAGAATATTTCCTTTATCATTAGCTTAAGTCATTAACTAGTATATCATGTTAGGATAGTATTGATACTAACCTTGTCATATTATAATCTAGTTTTCTTCATTTGTAAAAATCATACATAGATAGGATGCATTTCATGCTAAAATCAATCTAAAGCATCCCTCATCCTTGCCTTCGTCATCCCTAAGTCACTTTGCTTAGTGATCTGAGAGCAAAGGCATTGGCTTGAGGGACCTTGTGAGATAGAGAACCATGGAACCTACCTTGGGAAGTTGAGTCATTCTTCATGACTCCATAACTTGCACCAAGAAGTCCCGTGGGTGTATGGACAAGTCTCTTTGAACGCATTTTTCACATTTTAAGTTTCATTGACCCACTTTTCCCGCACACATTTCTGGCACTCACCGTGGGGCACTACCCCATTAATCAAATCAGTTTTTCAATATAATCACTTTTGCAGGTACATGGGAAACAAGAATTGGTGAGTGGGGAGCATCCCTTAGCACATCTGGTTAATCTTCCAATGCATCCAGCTCACTATTTAGCGCATGGGACTCATTTCCCAGCGCCTGCAAACCATAACTTAGTGCATCAAATTTACTAACATTTTCCTATAGGTCTTGGCATGGAAAAACAACAGAGAAGTGCATCTCAAAAATAGTTTAACACATCGGGTCTATCTGATAGCGCATCCCAGTTGTTTTGTAGCACATACAGTCCTTTCTGCAGTGCATCACAGATAGAAGGCAAAGTTTAAAATTGTAACCGAGTTTAAAGTTAGACTTATTGAAGTCCACAAAAGCCTGTATTTTTCTAACTACTATGTGATAGTTCTGATACTAAATGTAAGTACAGATCCAATAGCCAACAAGATGAGAGGGGAGGGTGAATCATACAAAATTAATCTTCCATAAAAACATCAGATTCAACCTCGGTAACATATACTTTAGTAATATAACCAAAATTGTTAAACATGCAAACTCAAAAGCATATAAACATCATAAACCTCATAACACCAAATTTAACGTGGAAACCCAAATAGGGAAAAACCACTGTGGGATTTCGGACCCACTAAGAAATATACTCTTCTAGAGTATGCTCGTTTAAAAGAAAATCCTGTTAAAGATTACAAACACATTGCTAGATGTGACCTAGTTAAGGGATTTTCCTCAGATCTGTTAGGATCTTCACCTTGTTAGAAGTGACCTTGTTAAAGGATTTCAAACACTCAATCAGAATGTCACCTTGCTAGAGGGTTTTACAAATAAGACTGTTAAGTCCACTCGATTAAGAGATTTTCTGTCACTTTCACAAAATAATAGTAATAAAATCTATCTACAACTTTACATCTAAAATGCTAAAGCAGATTCTTATTTGTTCAATACAATCTAGACATATAACTAATCTTGTCCATCTGCTGGGCTTCTATACTCTGTTATTCAAACAGGTCTTCAAGCTTCAGTTCTCGATAATCACTATGTAGCATCCTTGTGCATACACTTGCCCACATACATTGTTTATCAACAGTTCCCTATTTATAAACAATTAGATAACCACTTAATCTCCTTGATAACATTTCCCATGATCAATCACAGTCATTAGATCTTCAATCTTGTCCAGGTTCAAAGCATCTTTCAATCTGAAAATGTTTTACCCTATCTTGGAACTTGCATACCTTTCTTGGAACTTGTGCTAGGGTATTACGGTTCAATCTGAACTGTAGATCTTCATGCTGATCTTCCATTGCCATAGATTCTTAACAAACTATATTTACGACATATCAATCATTTAATTAGTTCCAGCTCATCAGCTTCCTTCATTAAATAATGCATGTAAACATTTAATGCATTTTGTTACAGCTCGGTTACAACTCGGTAAATACTAAACTTTACTCGATAGACATTTCGCCTTCATTAACCGATAGCAATAACCTTAGGGTTTACCGACTAGGGTCCTTAGGGTTTATCAACTAGGTTCTTTGCTTGATAACATAGTATAGTATTTGTAGATAGGAAATGTGGAAATCATCAAAGCAAATAGAAAATTGGTCTAGCTCAATCACAAAAACTCAATTGCAATGATTAATCCTAATTACATTCAATGAAAACATGAAAACAAGACATTCAATATGAAATCTAACAAACCAAATGCAGATGTCTCCTTCATGTGGCTCCATTGTCCTTCTTTCTCCTTCAAATTGCTTTTGTTTGTGGATCTCACCTACAAGTGCATACGCATGAGATGAAAGCAAGATTGACAAGATAGCATGACAACATAAGGGTACTAGAAGCATGATTGATTCGACCAGGGACTTTGATTGAAGAAATTCATCCAATTTATAGATAAATTGGAGAAATGAAAAGATTAGCATGAAGAGATTTGAAAGGAAATTTCAAATCAAGAATGACAATTATGACAAATTATGACAAATTGACATTTTCTATGCAAGATTGATTGATTGTCAATTATGACAAATTACTATGTCAAAATTGATTGATTGTCAATTATGACAAATTATGACAAATTTGCTATGTCATTCCCATGAAATTAGGAGAAATATAGGAGAAAATTGAAATTAGATGAATTAGAAATTAGGAAATTAGAAACGAGGAAATTAGGAATTAGGAAAATTAGAAAATGAGGAAATTAGGAATTAAGTGAATTAATTAACAATTTTTCATTTATTAATTAATTCACAAAGAGGGAGGAATTAGTTAGCCAATTAAATAAACATTTAATTGTGACAAGAAGACTTAGGAACTATTTAACCTAGAGGGGGAAATGACAAACAAGGTTAAATGAATAAATCATGAAACCCTAGAAGATGAATTAGAAATGCAAGGATGACAATTAGGTCTTGACAAAAGATAATTGATGTCGATACGATCATGATTCTGATTAACAAAGGACCAATGCTGATAAGTGATTTGATTGATAAATGCACCAATTGATGAGGAACAATGACTAATTGATCCAAATTGACATGATTGAGAAGGACGACGATCAATGTCAAATCGATCGTAAAATGACAAGATTGAAAATAACAATGATCGATGACAAATTAATTGCAAAACGACAAGATTGAAAAGGACAACAATCGATGACAAATCGATCACAAAATGATAAGATTGATAAGAGGACAAAACCCTAATTCCATCATCGATTAGGGTTGATGATGTCCAAAATGAAATCGAATTGACGATGTCAAAATATGCCAAATGAGCATGCACATTGATGCGACAGGATAAGATCGACCAAAATCATGACTGAAGATTGTTATCGACAAGACCAAATTCAAAAGTGAGATAAATGAAGAATGCAAAAGGACTCGATGCTCGCAAATGATAAAGACCAAGTACACAACATAGATGAAATGTTAATGCGATGCAAAAAACCTAAAATAAGGCAATACGCCAATGTTAAAATACGACTCCGCAAGTGTTGACCAGTTTTAGACGTCTACATTTTGCCCCTCTTTGAGACAATGCGATATTAAGCGTTGTTTCAAAGAACAATAATGAAAATTCCCCAGACAATGACAATGACATATGCATGCCCCCTCGAGGAATTGGCCGAAAATATCTAGAAAAGAGGCTAATTGATCGATAATAATGATAGAACATGATAGGAGCAAACACACTGACAATCGGAGACCGAATGCACGAAGGACAAGAAATTGAAGGTGCAAAAGACCACAACTAGCATAAGATGGAGGGGGTGCACATCCATCTATGCACTAACAAAGATCTATAAATGAGATAAAGAGAGTGAAAAGTGCTCATTTGCACTAGCCAAAGAGGAGGATTTGTTGCTTTGGAAAAGGACACTTGTAGAGAGATGGTGAACATTCCAATGGAAGATCACCTCGAGGAATGTGTACGCACCTACAGACGACCGAACGATGTGGGAGCAGCAGTATGTATCTCAAAAACCCATATTGTCAATTTCATGAATTTGACTTGCTTGCGGGACATTGCGGGGCTCACAGGGAATGCAAAAAGTGACTTTTGCACCTGTGTGAGCGCATCCTATTCTTGTGTAGGGTATCTTGTGCTTGTGTAGGGTACACAGGTGCAAGTTGATGCAACACGGGCGTAGGATACAACACACAGGTGTAGTTGTTCACTGGGAACTCAATTTGGGTCAAAAACAACACGCGAAGGGTCCGAAAAGGGGGATAAGGGTAGGATAGGTCAAAATAGATTAAAAACACCCTGATTTGGACATGAAACAAGGAAATGCAGCCCATAGGAGCAAACCCTAAAACTGACAAAATATGCCCCAATTGTGATGCAGAGTCGACAATATCCATTAATCATGCAGGAGAACCAACCTGATTGCTTCATGTTATGACATAGACTCAGGAGCACGGACAGAGATACATTAGCAGGACTTGGAATATACTACATCACATTCATGCCCAAGATTAGGGCAAACATAGGACTGCTTACCGCATTGGAAGAGCGATGGCATTCAGAGACTTCCTCATCCATCTGGCGACTAGAGAGGTGACTGTGACACTAGAGGATGTATGGTGTATCCTCCGCATTCTAATTCATGGGGAGATGATAGAGTATGACCCGGTGATAGGGAGAGATGCATTCTGCAAATTATTTGACTGTGACACAGATGATCTGGATATCATATAGAGGGAGATCGACTGGGAGACCATGGCATCAGAGTACAATCGACGATATGTAGTGATAGCAGTGGTGATAGCATGCCTACTAGCAGAGGACGGACAAGGACATGGATTCCCTATTGGATGGGGAAGAGTGCTAGAGTAGATGGTGACAGAGGGGATGGTGTACGCATGGGGACCATGTGTGCTTGCTATGCTATATTTTCAGTTGCATCAGATAGCATATCAGGGAGTGCAGACATTGAGCTATGGAGTCACACTATTACAGGTATGGGCATTTGAGCACATAGCCATATGTCGACCAATTGTAGAGAGATAGGTACTACCACACTGACCATATGTGTACTACTATGGGGGAGCACTGAGACAGGGTCCTTTTGGATACATATTGTATTGGCGACATGAGCTAGACAGATTGAGAGAGTTCACATGGAGGCCATATCTTGATTGCCAGAGTGATAAGCTATCATTTTGCAGACAAGAGAGATACCTAATTGGGTGACCAGTGAATTGCCAGAGAGTGATTGAGATGTACCTGCCAGAGAGAGTCAGACGACAGTTTGGAGAGAGGCAAGATGTACCTAGAGGGACTACACACTTTGCCCGATCTCACAGAGAGACGAGTCAGTGGGGGAGGATGATTCAGCCACACATAGCATATGCCGACTTCACACAGCTACAAAAAAGACAGTGGGATTGGAGATCAGATGTGGTGGACACCGGGATGATAGAGGAGTATGAGCAATGGTTTGCACAACGACGGCCAGTGCCATTGACAGATCCTGATATTCCAGTACCGAGGAGACAGGAGGACTTCCTACTTGCAGGAGAGGAGGAGGGAGATGATGAGGACAAAGAGGATGAGGGTAGTGATGAGGATGAGGGGGATGACAAGGACAAAGATGATGAGGGGGAGGACGATTATGAGCCAGATTTAGCCGATCAGGAGTCATTGCAGGATATACCCATAGAGCCAGAGACAACTAGGATAGAGGAGATGGAGATGTGCAGGGCTACCACAGTGAGTTAGCATGATCACATTGCGACATTAGAGAGATAGAATGCCATCTTGAGGACAGAGCATGATCGGTTCAGAGCAGAGATAGCCAGATTGATAGTGGCTCGAGATACAACAATAGCACAGGCACAACGAGAAGAACAGAGAGTCATTGAGTATATTGGGTCGATTAGGGATGCCAGTGCATGTGAGATGGCACAGATGTTGGTAGAGATTAGAGAGGAGATATGCCATTGGAGGACACTATATGAGAGTGCAGTTCCACCAGAGTAGAGAGTAGCATCATATCAGGCATGATCGAGGACAGAAAGCAGGGCACGCTCTCGGAGGTCAGTGAGCAGCATGGGGGTGAGTGGACCTATGAGACCACCACAGCCAGGACCAAGGATAGGAGGGACATCATCCTTGAGACATGGAAAGGATGAGGAGGATAGAGGGAGCACCCAGTGACAGAGGCATGTACTCCTTATGACAGACAGTTGACATTATGTAGTGTGACATTATGTAGTCAGCCTGCGGGCCATACTGAGGACAGACAGCCCAATTTTGTACTCCGATATTATTTTGATATATGATATGACATGCATCGACGTGATGGGATGTAATGTGTTATGACTTATAGTTATTCTCCATGTATGGATGGCTTATGCACCATGTATGAATGTATTTTTGATGCATTTATAATATGAAAATGGATAAAATACTTGATATGATGCTTGATGTGATGTGTGATATAATGCAAATGTACTAACCAATGAATGCAGGATGCAACATATGTGTTTGGGGAAATCGGAGCACTAGACCGAACTAACTATCTGAACTGACGGAAGAAATGTTAGTAAGAAGAAATGAGGCGAAGGATAGCTAGAGACGAAGAAAAACTTGCTTTCAGTAATGCACTTTGTAGGTGAGAACCTTTATTTAATGTAGCAAACCGGATGCATAGCATCATTGCATTGAAGGCCAGAGCTGAAACACAACCCTTTTTGCAAAAGAGAGACACATTGCACACAAGGAATGAGTGAAGCATCCTAGGGTGCATACATCAAGGGTCGAGGTAGGTGCGGCATTCACAAAGCGAATGTACTTATCACAAACACCCAATGATATAGTTGCCCTAGTTTGTGACAAACATTCCACAAACAACAATCACAACAAAAAAAGAAAGGGACCATGAACCATCCTGGTCACTCTAAATCACTCAATGACATCATCGAGCAACATAGGAACATGATCAAAGCCAAAGATAAATCAATAAAAAGATAAGACTCGCTAATTCCAACAAGTCAAACAAACATCTTGATCTTCATTGTCAAAAGTTGAAAGTGTCAATAGGACGATCATGCTATTTGGTTTCAGGGAATGTGGTACCTCATCTAAGACAGGACACAGTCTGGTTTCGAGTATACCACACCCTGTATAAGACTCATGATAATGGTGACAAGGACAAATTATTTTGATGCTGATTGATATGACAATTTTGATCAGTTTGAATGTCTGGTTTGATTGAAAAAGTTCATCTGTTTATGCATGATTTATTTAAAGCGTAGTGTGTGATTGCGTGTCATTGGATGTATGCTCAACGATCTGTCTATGCACAAAGGGGATTTGCTTTTTTGGATTTTGACATTTTGAAATTTTTTTTTTTTTTGTTCATTTTTTTTCAAGACTTTATTTGACTTTTTAGGGATTTATTTCAAGACATTTTTCAATTTTTTTGGATTATTTCAGGACATTTTTCATTTTTTTGGATTATTGCAGGACATTTTTCAATTTTTTTGGATTATTTCAGGACATTTTTCAATTTTTTTTTGGATTATTGCAGGACATTTTTTGATTTTTTTTTGGATTATTGCAGGACATTTTTCAATTTGAAAGTTCCAGTGATTGATCATGACAAGAGGAACACACCCAATGCACATTGGAAAGACATATATAGAGACTAGGACCAAAACATATGCACAAGAAAACCGGAGTATGCAAGACAATGATGTTGACCAATCACAGGCCTGGAACAGAACATTGGGTTAGGACAAGGATAGACATGATAAACCTGTAGAGAGAAAGCATAGCTAGAGGTCGTGGTAGATGACAAAGCAATGATCTTTTTACACATGGCGCCTGTTTGCCAGGTTTTCACTAGAGGGTGAATCGTTTTTCTTTACTTTTTTGTTCTTTTTCTTTGTTTTTCACTTTTTTCACTTTTTTGTATATATATATATATTTTTTTGTATTTTTTTAGGATCATTTTTTGAATGTTTTTGAATTATTTCAAGACATTTTTCAATTTTTATGATTATTTCAGGACATTTTTCAATTTTTATGGTTATTTCAGGACATTTTTCAATTTTTATGGTTATTTTTAGGACATTAATTGATTTTTAGAGATTTTTTTCAGGACATTTTTCAATTTTTATGATTTTTGCCCCCAGTGTCTAGCAAGGCAAGGAATATGACAGGTGAATAAATAGGCTTTCTGAAATGTTGGTGGATAGAGGGAAGACAAAGGCCTTTTATTATGGAGACAATATAGATGCAATTTTCAAGGGCTATTGTGTGATGGGACAAGAGACTGGATATGACAATGTAAAGCAGTGACATGGCATGAGGGACATGTCAAGAGGTGTTTGAAACCGTGTTTAAATTTTGCGTCCTTATGTCAGATCAAGATCAAGGGACAAAAAAAAAAGAGTGTATGGATAGTGATAAGATATGGATAGGATAAGAAAGACCAAGAATGGATAAGGGACATGGACTGAAGGTCAGGATTGGCTAAGGGATAGTGGCAGAAAGTTGCAATAAGCTAGGGAATATGGATGAAAGGTTGTAATAAGCAAATGGATAAATGACCAAAAGCTATGATGGACTAAAAGCTACAAACAAGATGCATGATGCTCATAAAGATCCTTAGCCTTGTCAAGATCAAAGGTGGAAAGGGAAAATGGACATGAGGGATGATAGGATAATGGAGGAGTAATAGGACATGAAGGAGTATGACATGGTATGATAGGATAATGAAGGGCAATAGGATATGAAGGAGGAAACCTGCCCCCAAGTGTGGTGTGCAAGAAGTTCATAGATTACGCATGACACCTGTTTGCTAGGTTTTCATCACGGTACTTGCCCAAGGCGCCTGTTTGCCAGGTTTTCACAAGTGGACGAATTATTTTTTGTGTTACGTTTTTTTTTTCTTTTGTCTTTTTTTTCACTTTTTTTTTTTGTATTTTGACATTTTAGAGAAGATGGACACATGATAGGGGATGGAAGAAGGACTCAAGTGTCTTTTTGTTTGGATAGAAACCTTGAAATAAATGGACCATGACCTTTAAAAGCATGCTCAAAGACATTGGTAGGATAAGGACATGGAAAAAGAGATGAAATTAAGGCAAGGATTTATGCAAAGGATGGGATCAAAGGGATTGAAGGATGGAAAATATGCATTGGATAATGGATAGGGTATTGGAAGAACTGGGCTTGAGTGGATAGAAATGTTGGCAAGATTGACATTGGTAGACACCTTGAGGGGAGATGGACTGATGGAGGAAAGATGTATTTTGGATATTGAGATTTTGACTGAGGAAAGGCTATGGATTTTGGGACATAAGGGCCAAAAATGGAAGAAGGAGGTGATGGAGGAACAAATTTGAGAGGTTTGGATGGAGGAATAGAAACTTTGGATACCAAGTTGGATGTTTCTTTAGGATTTTGTGCTTCAAGGAGCCGCTTAGGGATCCACATGGTTTTTGATTTTCCATGCTTTTGTGGTTCCTTGGAGTGCATTGCTTGCACAAGGGATTTAGGAACCCATATATATTTTGACTTTGCTTTATTTTGCTTAGTGGGCCTTTGTGGCCTTTTGGATATTTCTTTTTCTTTTTGGATCATATTTTTATTTTCTTTGACATGTCGATTATATTGGACATGTTGATCCTTGAATAGATGTGGATTTCTAGACTTATGACTTTTATACTTGGCATCCAAATTGCTTGGAGGGGGAAATGAATGCATGGATGGATATGAATGAAATGGACTTCTTCTGGATTGATGAAATTTACTCAAGGATGTGTGCCTTTGTTGACCTTGCATAGAGAAAGAAGGAATATAAGGACCTAAGATGGATGGAAAGTATAATGGGGAAGGTGTATGTTTTGATTTTGATGGGGGGATACCAATGTCTTGATAATGAGTTGTGTAGACATGACCCTTAAAATTTTCTTTCACATGAAGGGATTCTTGCTTATGGAGATCTACTCCTTTGCCTTTATGAATATCTTGACTTGTAGGATACTCTTTTCTTTGGGAAGAAGACGCGAGTCCATTATGAGGTGGATATGATATGAGAGAAATAATGAGATCTTGAAGTGGATCGGATTGCACCAAAGTGGAAGAACCCATTATCCATGTCGAGGGTTCATGAACATCTTGCACTAACATGTTAGAATCATGAGGGGGATTAGGATCATGAGGGGGACTAGGACTTTGTAGTGGACATGGTTCAATGATAGGCTCTTCAAGAGATGGAATGGGAGAAATAATGGGATCATCAAAAGAAATGGGATCTTGGAGCATATATGGAGCATTGAGACAAGGAGATGGAGGAACAAAAGGATCTTGTGGAGGATTTAAAGGAATAATTTGATCTTGACAAGGAGGAAGATCATTGGAATCCTCTTTAAAGGTGCTTTGCTCTGGAATTTTAATGGGATCATCGGAAAGGATGGAAGGGATATCTTGATCTTTCTTAGGAAGTGAAATGCCAATGGGATTTGAAAGGACATTTTTTTCATGAAATGGAAGGGGATCGTTTAGGATTGGATGGACTAGGATATCTTGATCTTGCTCGGGGAATGGAGTGTCAATAGGACTTTGGATAGGATGGACAAGAATAGGGGAATCATCATGAGTGTCTGGGAAGATGGAGTCCTGGTCAACAATTGGATGGGATGATAAGGTTTCAGGATCTTGATCTTGATTTTCTTTAGGACTCATTTCTTCATCCTCTAAATTATCCTCTTGACAAGGGGTTGGACTTTGGATATGCATGGGGGATTCTGACAAGGAATCAATGTTTTGGCATGAAGGAAATGCACTTTGAACATTTGTGATAGATTATGGCAAGGAATCAATGCTTGAACATGAGGAAGAGGGACTTCGAATGGGGTCCTCTAAAATAGGTAATGGAAATAAAGTGCATGGTGGCATTGGGTCTTGTATTTTTGAAACATGACAAGGATGTGCATCATGAATTGGATTATCTTGGCAATCAATTATGGATAGCCCTTGGATAATTTCATCCTTGGATGTATTGTTTGATGATGACAATATGGAAGGTTCTTGGGAAACTTCTAAAGGTGTAGGGATAGATGCCACTGGAGAGTCAATTTGTTTGTGGGGGGATGAGGTATTGCTAGACATAAGTGTATTATCTTGATCTTATTCAAAGAACTCACTTGGTAGGTTCCTTAAGAGCCTTGCAATAAAGCCACCTTTCTTTCGAGGTTTTGACATAGTTGTATCTGGAATTTGAACTTGTTTGAAAAGGAGTTGGTTCTGGTCTGATGTCGTGTTTTGATTTCAAACTAGATGTTGATCAAATTGGTTTGACATGTTCAAAATTTGGCTTGGTGCATGTTGCAAGTTTTGTTTTTGAATGTTTGGTTGTGGTTGTTGACATTGATATGTTGATTGAACTAGTTGATATTCCACCGTTGGTTGAACTATTTGTGGACATTGTATAGTTGGTTGGACATATTGTTGAAATTGGACCATTGGTTGTGTTGGTTGTATATGTTGGACCATTGGTTGTGTCTGTTGGAAATGTTGGAGCCGTTGAACAATTGGTTGTGATGGTTGAAAATCTGATTGATAGTAAACACCTTCTTGTTCTTGTTGTGAAAGCACATAATGTTGTTGTCTCTTTTCTTGAAATTGTTTCATCATCTCTATTTGTGAGAGGAGAGCTAGTATGTTTGATCGTTCAATAAGAGATCTTACATCAATTGGCTCAATTTTTGGATTTTGACCTGGAAATTTTTTAAATATTTTGGACATTTTTGATCTATTCTTCTCAATGTTTTTCACTTTTTGTTCCAATATCTCCTTTTCTTGAGCTAGTTCCTCCTCTAGTTTTTGTATTTGGACATTTACATCATCATGATAAGTTTGCTCCAAGTTCTGAGACATGTAGAGATTGGATTGACATGATTGATTTCTCAATTGTGACGACATGGCTTCGTAAGAAGGGTGAGACCTCATTTCAACAAACATGTCACTATGCAAATCAATATTCTTGGAATTTTTCAAGGATAATATATGATATGCAACTAAATGCAAACTAGATAGATGAAAATGCAATCTATGGCAAGAATGCAACCTATGTTTTTGTTTGTTTTTCAAGATTTTGACAAACTTCTTGGAATGCAAATCTAAAAGAGACCCTTAGGAAATTGAAATGATGTCTAGACCTCAAAGGACAAAAGGACCAAGTGACAAAAGGACAAAATGACAATGTCTCCCCTATATGCTTGGATACTAAGCTAGGTTTGACGAAATGACATTGATGACAAAAGACAAAAGTTTGATAAGGTCTAGACTTCCTAACAATGACTTAGGATTTATTCAAAGATTTGGATTACTCAAGTATGACAAAACCTAGTTTTGACACTATATGCAAAGGGACAATTGCTATGCAAATGACTCTAATATGATATGATAATGACTTAAGCTTAATGAAGGGACCTAGGGTATGCACATGCAAATGTATGACAATGTCAACCTAAGGCAAAACCTAAGGTTGAATTATGAAATGGCATTACTCTAATGCAAGAGGACACATGCAAATGGATGACCCTTATTGATATGCGAAAGGAGTACGACTTAGGTGAAAACCTAACCTTGGTACTTGACAATGACTTTGCAAAATGCAAACCTAGGATGAACCTAAATCTAAGTGACATGAATGCTGAGACAAGATTTTGAAAAATGTTTGACAACCATGTTTGAAGGTGTTTGAACTTTGTTGAATGAAATATTCTTGTGTTTAACCTTGTTTTGAATCAATTTGTCTTGGTTTTGAAATGAGACACAACTCAACTTTTGACAAGTAAAGAAGACAAGATATTTTAACTTAGACTCAAGACAATCATGCTCATTCACACATTTCTTATGGATGGCAAGGGCAGTAGGTACTTGAGAGGTAGACTCGTTATGAGATTCAAGGAGAATACATAGATGCTTGACCCCATGGGCTCCCCTCCATGGCACTCACTTCTAAGGGTAGCCAAGCATCAGTCCCCATGGAAATCTCCCCATGGCGAACTTAGTATCTCTTCCAAGTATCCGAACTTGTCCTTCTCAAGCAACTAGAAGGATTTTTGGCCTCTAAATACAAGGTGTTTAGTAAGGATTTCTGTTAAGCATTACTCCTTGGTGTCACGCAAGCATGATTGAGACATTAAGCCCACCAAGATACCAAACAAATGTAGTCGCGCAAGCACGATTTAGACCGTGAGGCCCTACTTAGATGTTGATATGAGAAAGAGTTCAAGGGTCATCACTTCCCAAGTAACTACAATTCCCATGTAACCCTTCCTTCAAAGCTTTTGCCCATCAGGTATTTATTTATAGTGAGTTAGAATGCCAGGGTACTCTGGCTATGCTCACTTTGGGTCGTTCCCTTCTCACGATTGTCACTTGCTTGCAAAAGAAAGCAAATGGTCGGGAAGGCAGGCCCTCTAAAGGTAACAAACAATCCGAGCCATGAGAATGGTATCGAAGATCTGGATTTCTGATCACCCTAAGAAGGATGAGAGCATACTCTCCTACTCCAATGTCAAACTCAACAATCAAAGAAAACACACGTTCATTCCATCCTACTTAGCAATCATACTAAGTGCCTAATTATGAACCACAAACACAAAAGTTCAGTTGAAACACAAGGCAACCTGCAAAATCATCAAGTTAAAAGTTTGATTTGTTTGGTCTTTGACTAGCGAACCTGCATAAACTTTGTTAGTAGTTTCATTTTTGTCTTTGTCATGCGTAATGCCAAGGTGCTGCACAAAGAATCAGTACTAAAGAAAAACCAAAATGCAGAAACAGAATGCAAAACAAAGTAATTTGCAAGTAAAAACACTTCTTTTTACCTCTATTTCTGGCCTTACACAGGCGCAAAATGTCTTACACAGGCGCAAAATGTCTTACACAGGCACAGAATGCAGTAACACAGGCACAAAATGCACTGACATAGGCATAGATCCCTTTGACATAGGTGCAGAATGAAGTAACACAGGCGCAGATCCCTTGACACAGGCGCATAACTCTCCTACATAGGCGCAAAAGTGCCTAGAAAGCCTTGAATTACCTTGTTTCTTGGGTTTTTCACCTGCAAATCAACTCAAAAGCACTCAAAAGCATGGCTAGGGGGTTAGTTCATGTCGGGTTCACCAATTAATGTAGATAGGAAATTTGGAAATCATCAAAGTAAATAGCAAATTGGTCTAGCTCAATCACAAAAACTCAATTGCAATGATTATTCCTAATTACATTCAATGAAAACATGAAAACAAGACATTCAAAATGAAATCTAAGAAAACCAAATGCAGATGTCTCCTTCATGTGGCTCCATTGTCCTTCTTTCTCCTTCAAATTGATTTTGTTTGTGGATCTCACCTACAAGTGCATACGCATGAGATGAAAGCAAGATTGACAAGATAGCATGACAGCATAAGAGTACTAGAAGCGTGATTGATTCGACCAGGGACTTTGATTGAAGAAATTCATCCAATTTATAGATAAATTGGAGAAATGAAAAGATTAGCATGAAGAGATTTGAAAGGAAATTTCAAATCAAGAATGACAATTATGACAAATTATGACAAATTGACACTTTCTATGCAAGATTGATTGATTGTCAATTATGACAAATTACTATGTCAAAATTGATTGATTGTCAATTATGACAAATTATGACAAATTTGCTATGTCATTCCCATGAAATTAGGAGTAATATAGGAGAAAATTGAAATTAGATGAATTAGAAATTAGGAAATTAGAAATGAGGAAATTAGGAATTAGGAAAATTAGAAAATGAGGAAATTTGGAATTAAGTGAATTAATTAACAATTTTTCATTTATTAATTAATTCACAAAGAGGGAGGAATTAGTTAGCCAATTAAATAAACATTTAATTGTGACAAGAAGACTTAGGAACTATTTAACCTAGAGGGGGAAATGACAAACAAGGTTAAATGAATAAATCATGAAACCCTAGAAGATGAATTAGAAATGCAAGGATGACAATTAGGTCTTGACAAAAGATAATTGATGTCGATTCGATCATGATTCTAATTAACAAAGGACCAATGCTGATAAGTGATTTGATTGATAAATGTGCCAATTGATGAGGAACAATGACTAATTGAGCCAAATTGACATGATTGAGAAGGACGATGATCAATGTCAAATCAATCGCAAAATGACAAGATTGAAAATAACAACGATCGATGACAAATTAATCGCAAAACGACAAGATTGAAAAGGACAATGATCGATGACAAATCGATCACAAAATGATAAGATTGATAAGAGGACAAAACCCTAATTCCATCATCGATTAGGATTGATGATGTCCAAAATGAAATTGAATTGACGATGTCAAAATATGCCAAATGAGCACACACATTGATGCGACAGGATAAGATCGACCAAAATCATGACTAAAGATTGTTCCAAATTTGAAAGTGAGATAAATGAAGAATGCAGAAGAAGGACTCAATGCTCACAAATGATAAAGACCAAGTAGGCAACATAGAAGAAATGTTAATGCGACACAAAAAACCTAAAATAAGGCAATGCGCCAATGTTAAAATATGACTCCGCAAGCGTTGACCAGTTTTAGACATCTACAGTATTAACCTTACAATTTACAACATATGTATGATGTTAAAACAATCTAAACATCATGATCTCATCATTGTCTGACTCGGTAATAGTTGCCCATTGAATACCTTATTCATCATATTCTTTCCTGTGTCTTTTACTGACATCTTTATACTCTTTAAATCATACTTCTCAAGATATGGCAACATCATACTAAATTAGAAAATCACTTTCTTGACATCAATGACAAAATAATAATATCAAGATAGTTAAAATCCTTAATCAGTTATATCCATAATCATCAACAACCTTCTCAATATCCTTTATTGAAATGTCAACAATCCTTCATTGTTTGTTATAATGCTAAATTGCCAACTGAAGAGGGAAAAATAGATTTGAAAGGTAAACTGATCAAAACCTAGCAAAATAAACATGCAGAATGCTAAAATAGAATGAAAAGACCATTTCACCTTGCTATTTTACCTTCTCCTTTGGATTGAGCTTGATGAAGTGAAGGCGCCCCTTGATAATGCTCCACTTGATATTGTCCTTTGATTGTTGGATGTGGATGGCTCTCCAATGTTGTGCACAAATGGAATGGATTTGAAAAATGATAAAGATGAGATGATCAAGTTGCCAAGATGATTTTCTGGGCTCAAAAGGGCAGCAAAAAATTACTAGATTTCAAGATGTTTTGAATGAAGGGATGGAGCCCTATTTATAGGAAGAGGAAAGAAAAATGGATGGCTAGGATGGATTTGAGATGAAGGGCTAAGATTTACTTGTGAGCTTACACAAGCTCCAAGAGAGGGTGTGGAGACCAAGAAATATGCCTTAAAGGCATTTTGTATCTCCACACTTCACAAGATGCATTGGAGGAATTAAAAATTCTCCGAAAAAGGATATTATGGGGATTGGAGGAATAAAAAGGAATTAAAAATTCCTTGGGAGAGGGGATGCCTAGAGGAATGTGTGATTTCGAAAATCTTACATTCACCTAGGAAAAGAGCATTTAAAGCTAGTGGCTGGATGAAAAAGACAAAGAGTTGACTTTGTGGCTAATCATTATAACGACTCATTAGGAGAGGGATTAGAGGAAATGTTAGGTGGGATTAATATTTGTAGGAGAATTTGACTAGGAGAGAGAATTAGTGGAGGGAAAAAGAAATTAGAAGAATAATGTTAAGTGAGTTTAGGGAGTTTCTAGAAGAATTAATTAAGAAGATGATTTGAAATTGATTAGCTAAGAGGAAGATTTGTGAGGATTTGATTTTTTTAAGAAGAATAAAGAAAGGGATTGATTTATTAAATAAATCAATCATATGCTATAGTGACAATATTAATTATATTTAATTATTATTGAGAGGAATTTGAATTAACATAATTAATTAATTAATTATGCGAGGAATTAAAAATAATTAAAATAATTATTTTTAAGTGTCTACACCAACAATCTCCCCCTTTGGCATTGATGGCAAAACCAATTGATTTGACCTTAAAAGATTCGGATTGCTGTGATTTTGAAATGCTGAAATGCTCTCTTGCTATCAACAGACTTCTCCCCCATACTTTAGACTTCTCCTATTTTTAGTCTTCTCCAATCTTCAGTCTTCTCCCCTTTCTCAGTTTTCTCCCCCTTTGACAACAATGCCAAAAATTAAAGAACTAAAACATAATTTCTTCCTATATGAAGTGAATTCCTACTGTAATGTGTCAATTTAGTCTCGGTCAAAGCATTTTGTCTTCAATTCCTGTTCCCTGTATGGTTTCATGTATTGTTTCCTGTAATATTTCCTATACACCTTTAGAAAACATCCTAAAGTGTGTAAATTAGCATCAACTCCTAAAAGATATTCGATAGAGTCATCAGATTGATTCTTTAACTGAACTCGATCAGTGAGTAGAAGATAGGGGTAGGACCCCTAACTTACTTCTAAGATATTCAAAAGTGTCCCTTGGTAGTGGTTTGGTGAAGATATCTGCTATTTGTTCTTTTGTGCTAACATACTCCAACACCACTTTCTTCTCTTGGGTTTCTTCTCTAAGATAATGATATTTGATAGAGATGTGCTTTGTCTTAGAGTGCATAACAGGATTCCTTGAAATGTTAATGGCACTAGTATTGTCCCAGAAAATAGTTATTGGCTTGGTAACTTTCTCATTTATACCTTCTAACAGTTATTTGATCCACGCAATGTTGGTACAATTCAATGTTGTGGCAACGTATTCAACTTCTGTTGTTGATTGTGAAACACATCCTTGTTTCTTGCTAAGCCAACTCACTAGTCTTTCTCCTAAAAAGAAAGCTCCTCCACTTGTGCTTTTTCTATCATTAATGTTGCCTGCCCAATCAGCATCAGTATAAACTTTTAAATCAAAATCATTTCCTTTTTGATATACTAAGCCATAATCTTCAGTGCCTTTCAAGTATCTAAAAATTCTTTTGATTGCTGTCATGTGTGTTTCCTTAGGATCTGCAGAAAATCTTGTAACTATACCTACTGCATGTGGTATGTCTGGTCTGCTGTGAATAACATATTGTAGTTTTCCAATCATGGATCGGTAAAGTGTCTCATCAACAGATGCAGATTCATCATTCTTTGATAATTTACAGTTGGTAGTCACAGGAGTACTTACTGGTTTTAAATCCTCCATTCCAAATTTCTTCAAGATTTCTTTTATGTACTTGGATTGAGTAATGAAAATCTCATTTTTTATTTGCAGTATCTGTAAACCTATAAAATACTTTATCTCACTGATTAATGACATCTCAAATTCTTTGCTCATTTCATTTCCAAAGTTCTTACATAAAGAGTCATTTCCACAAAATATAATATCATCAACAAATATGACTGAGATCAGTATTCCATTTTCATCATTCTTCATGTACATATTGCTATTCTCACTTGTCCTTATAAAACCAATTTTAATCAAATAAGAGTGCAATCTTTCATACCATGTTCTAGGTGCTTGTTTCAAACCATATAAAGCTTTGTTCAATTTACATACCTGATCTTTATTCTTGTCTTCAACAAATCCTTCAGATTGTTCAATAAAAACTTCTTCTTCTAATATTCCATTCAGAAAAGCAGATTTGACATCCATTTGATATACCTTGAAGTTTTTGAAAGCAGCATATGCCAACAATGTTCTTACTCCTTCAAGTCTAGCAACAGGTGCAAAAGTTTCACCATAATCAATTCCTTCTTCTTGAGCATAACCTTTGCAAACTAGTCTTGCTTTGTTTTGAATGACCTCTCCCTTTTCATTTAGCTTGTTTCTGAAAATCCACTTGGTACTGATTACATTTTTGTCCTTCGGTCTTGGGATTAGTGTCCATTTGTCATTCTTCTTGATTTCATCCAATCTTCACTGTTAAATGCCTCTTTCACTATTCTCGGTTCAAATTCAAATATCAAACATGTGTTCTGTCTTAGTTTGTTCCTTGTCATCACTGGATCATCCTTATCTCCTATAATCTAACTTGGTGCATGGTGTCTTTTGACATACTTGGCTAATACAGGCTCGGTAGGCTCTGTATGATCTTCTTCTTCACTCGGTAACTAGATATTCTCTTCATTTTCTTCAACAGTCTTCTCGGTAAGACTTGTCGGTTGAACATAGACAAATTCATCATAGTCTTCTGGTTCCTTGGAATTTCCTTCATCATTTCTTTCTGCAAATTCATCAATTTTCACATTTACACTTTCTACTATTTTGTTAGATGATTTGATCAGACATTTAAATGCTTTGCTTCTAGAAGAATAACCTATAAATGTTCCTTCTTCACTCTTTTCATCAAACTTGCCATTTCTATCATCTTTGTGAACATAGCATCTACTTCTAAAGATTTTAAAATAACTTACATTAGGTTTCTTATCATACCAAATTTCATATGGTGTCTTCAAAGTACCTTTCTTCAATTGTACTCGGTTCAAGGTGTAAACTGCTGTGCTTATTGCTTCTCTCCAAAATGTTTGTGGCACCTTCTTTTCAATCATAAGTGTTCTAGCACAATCCATAATAGATCTATTTCTTCTCTTAGCTATTCCATTCTACTATGGAGTTCTTGGTGCAAAGACTTGTCTTTTAATACCATGATCATTGCAGAATAAGTTGAATTCATCATATGTGAACTCTCCTCCTCTATTTGATCTAAGACATTTCAGTTGTCTTCCTATTTCATTTTCAACTCTTGCCTTGTACCATTTAAACATTTGAAAAGCTTTTGATTTATTTTTTAAAAACATTACTGACATCATCCTTGAATAGTCATCCACAAATAATATGAAATATTTATCATCATAATAACTTTGAACTTTCATAGGACCACAAAGATCAGTGTGCACAAGGTCTAAAATTCCCTTAGAAGTGTAAGACTTACTTGTAAAGCTTTATCTTGTCATCTTACCCATCTGGCATCCTCAACACATAGCATTCTCAGGTTTTTCAAGACTTGGTAGACCTCTTACTCGGTGCTTCTTATTTATTTTGATCAGATTATCAAAATTTACATGACAAAACCTTGTATGCCATAACTAGGTATCATCTATCTTTGCATACAAACACTTGTTACAAGTTGAGTCAAGGTGAAATGTATTACCTTTTGTTTGTGTCCTGGTAGCAGCTAACTTTCCATTTTTGTCATGAACTTTGACAATTCCTTTCTGAAATTTTATTTGGTAACCTGTGTTGTTTAGCTGTGCTACACTCAACAAATTGCATTTCAAACCTTCAACCCAATAAACATCATTACATCTTGCATTGTCAAGAAGTGTTATAGATCCTTTACCTTTCACTAGACATGGTGCATCATTACCAAATCTCACATAGCCTCCATCATAATCTTCTAATATAATAAACTTGTGTTTATCTCCTGTCATATGATGTGAGCATCCACTATCTATGATCCAAGAATCATTAGTGTTTATGTGAGATATTAGGGCTTTTTCTTCATACCTTTCTTCATCTGATCCATCTTTGATAGCCACATAAACTACTTCCTCTATATCAGTTTCATCTGATTTATCATCATTGGATCCCTCATCGGCTATTAAGCATGTCTTTCTATCTCTTCTTCTAAAGTCTCGGTGTCCTCTATAATGATTATCTTTTTGTCTGTCATCTCGTTAATCTCTCTTTTCAGTAGAATCTTTGTCAAGACAGTTAGAAGCCATATGTCCTATCTTATCACAATTGAAACATTTCAAAGGTAGTTTTCCTTTATACTTACCTTTTCCTCTCAGTAACCTTTTGGCTAATAGTCCTTCAAACTCTTCTTGCTTTCTGATTTCCTCATACAGTTTGTGTACTTCTTCCATGTTCTTACAAAATCTTTCACTTGCTCCACTGTGATCTCCTTTAGAGTACTTATACTTTCTTTCATTGTAATCATTAGATTCATCAAAATGAAAAGAAATAAATGCAGATTCAACTTTATTTACCGAAGATCCACTGCTATCAAAGTTACTTAATTCAAATGCATGTAGCTTACTAATAGTAGCATCTAAAGAAATTGGCATATTAGGTACATACCTCAATTCATTAATTGCAGAGACTCAGATTGCATAAGCTGGTACAAGGGTTCTTAACAACCTACTTGTTATATCATTTTCTTCAATAGTTCTACCTGCTCCTTTGATTTGATTGACAATCTCCTTTAGTCTTGTACTGTACTGAGTTATGTTCTCACCTTCATTCATCCTCATAGATTCAAGTTGTCCTCTTATTCTATCTACTTTTTCTCTTTGAACATGTTCATCTCCTCCATACACAGATATGAGCTTATCCCACATTGCCTTTGCATAATTGCAGCCTTCTAGATCATTAAACTCTGAGTCGGTCAATGCAGATGTTATTTCAATCATTGCTTGAATATGTTCTTGCTTTTCCTTTGTCTCTTCCATAGTCAATGGATAGGTTCTCGGTGTAACAAAATCATTCTCCAGATAGTATACAACATATTCTCCAACTCCTGATAGGTGCACCTTCATTCTTTTCTGCCATGTAGAGAAACTAGACTTATTCAACTTCGGTGCATCTCTCTTATACATCTTTGGATCTTTAACTCAAGTGCCTTTAAACTTTTCTTCCAAAGTCCAATAGCTCTAATACCAATTGATAGTTCTGATACTAAATGTAAGTACAAATCCAATAGCCAACAAGATGAGAGGGGGGGGTGAATCATACAAACTTAATCTTCTATAAAAACATCAGATTCAACCTTGGTAACATATACTTTAGTAATATAACCAAAACTGTTAAACATGCAAACTCAAAAGCATATAAATATCATAAACCTCATAACACTAGATTTAATGTGAAAACCCAAATAGGGAAAAACCACTATGGGATTTTAGACCCACTAAGAAATATACTCTTCTAGAGTATGCTTGGTTAAAAGCAAATCCTGTTAAAGATTACAAACACATTGCTAGATGTGACCCGGTTAAGGGATTTCCCTCAAATCTGTTAGGATTTTTACCTTGTTAGAAGTGACCTTGTTAAAGGATTTCAAACACTCAATCAAAATGTCACCTTGCTAGATGGTTTTACAAATAAGACTGTTAAGTCCACTCGATTAAGAGATTTTCTGTCACTTTCACAAAATAACAGTAATAAAATATATCTGCAACTTCACATCTAAAATGATAAAGTAGATTCTTATTTGTTCAATATAATCTAGACATAGAACTAATCTTGTCCATCTGCTGGGCTTCTATACTCTGTTATTCAAATAGGTCTTCAAGCTTCAGTGCTCGGTAATCACTATGTAGCATCCCTATGCATACACTTGCCCACATACATTGTTTATCAATAGTTCCCTATTTATAAAAAATTAGATAACCACTTAGTCTCCTTGATCACATTTCCCATGATCAATCATAGTCATTAGATCTTCAATCTTGTCTAGGTTCAATGCATCTTTCAATCTAAAAATGTTTTACCCTGCCTTGGAACTTGCATACCTTTCTTGGAACTTGTGCTAGGGTATTGTGTTTCAATCTGAACTATAGATCTTCATGTCAATCTTCCATTGCCATAGATTATTAACAAACTATATTTAAGACATACCAATCATTTAATCAGTTCCAGCTCATCAGCTTCCTTCATTAAATAACACATGTAAACATTTAATGCATTTTGTTATAGCTCAGTTACAGCTCGGTTACAACTCGATAAATACTAAAATTTACTCGGTAGACATTCCGCCTTCATTAACCGATATTGATAACCTTAGGGTTTACCGACTAGGTTCCTTAGGGTTTACTGACTAGGTTCTTTGCTTGATAACATAGTATAGTATTAACCTTACAATTTACAACATATGTATGATGTTAAAACAATCTAAACATCATGATCTCATCATTGTCTGACTCGGTAATAGTTTCCCATTGAATACCTTATTCATCCCCTTATTCATCATATTATTTCCTGTGTCTTTTACCGACATCTTTATACTCTTTAAATCATACTTCTCAAGATATGGCAACATCATACTGAATTAGAAAATCAATTTCTTGACATCAATGACAAAATAATAATATCAAGACAGTAAACATCCTTAATCAGTTATATCCATAATCATCAACAACCTTCTCAATATCCTTTATTGAAATGTCAACAATCCTTCATTGTTTGTTATAATGCTAAATTGCCAACACTATGGTGGGTATTTTATAGGATTTCTAACATCTTATTGTAGGGAGGAGCTTAGTGTTATTTTTAGAATTATAAATATTTTAAATTTTAACTAACTTGTTTAAGTTAGTTAGAATTTAAAGTCTTTTTAATTCTTGTTAAATAAAATTGAACTCGCCTTATTTGGGCTATAAAAAGAACCACAAAAACAATCTTTTCTTGCTTTTCCTAGGAAGACAAATTTTCATTTTGGGCTTTAAAAAGAACAAAACAATTTTTTCATTTTTGCAAACAAAGGTGTTTAAAAAGAACTTCACCATCCTTTGGTGCATAAAAGGATTAACTTCAAATTTTTGCAAAGTAAAAGAATCACACATGTCCAAAGTCATTTGCAACTAAAGAGGGAAGATCTTCCCCTTTTGATTGATTTCTTTTGTTGACCAAACATCGAATTTACTTTGTTGACCAGTTCTTTTTCATAGATCGGAAAATCATTGCCCTAAAAGGATAAAATAAACACCATGTTTTCATGGAGCAACATCTCCATATATATTTTAGCCAATCATTGCCTTGAAAGATAAAAAGAACCTTGTTTGCCTTGTCTTGAAAGTGGAAGGAATATTCTCTCCCCTTAACGGGGTGATCAAAAAGCCAGACCACTCTTACGCTTTCAATCATATTGCATTAAATCCTTTAGCAGGCCTAGCTTCCCAAGGGGTTGAAAAACTCTTAAAGTTGTTTTTGGCCGGTGTGAAGGGAACGACCTAAGTGGGAAATGAATTTGAAGCCAAGTGTTCCAACCCACTATAATCAAAAGTTGAAAGTGACGAAAGTCCTTTTCAACGGTTGCACACAATGATTAGCCTTCCCCCAGTATCCTTGAGATACGTAAAGTCTTTATTCTAAAGGGTGGGAAGCCTTCTGAGGGAGTTTATCACTAACGGCCGAACGGGAAGTCTGATTACGAACTTTAGCATAGAAACTTTGAGCCAAGTCAATATCCAGACATTTGTAATATCATAGTGCAAGGGTGGGGAAGAATCCGCCCCCAAGATAGCTCACCATATATCTCCCAAGATAATTACTCAATTGTGAAGCAATTCACTTTGGGTTAATTTCTAGAAAAAGGAAAAAAAATGGGCACCCCCTAGGGGGTGACATAGCTGTTTGAGCTGACAGAGTATCAAGACTAGTGAGCTATGATATTGCTTATGACCCTTGAATAAAGAGTTTGACTAAAGTGCATGTTGTATCTAAACCTGTCAAAACATTGAGGATTTGAACACATCCTCACAAAACGTACACTCATTGTTTAGATTAGGCAAAATGGCTATCTCTTTGGTGCTGTGTCTTCATTTGTTACTTTAGAAAATCATCTATCATCACTAAAAACTCAAAACAAAATTCCAAAAATTGTAGAAAAGCAACCAAGTCAAAATATCAAGGCAGTTTAGCACGTAAGAGCAACCTCTTAGCGCATAGAAACCATCTTTTAGCGCATTTGACCTTTACCTTAGCACGTTAGGGCTTAACGTTAGTGCTTCATAAAAGTCCAAAACTGGTAGTTTTAAGTAGTGCCTTTTGAAAATAGTCTTGCGCGTTTAAGCATCAATTTAGCGCATGGAGAACAAACTTTAGCACGTAGAGATCAACAGTTAGTTCTTTGGCAGCCCATATTAGTGCATAACCTTTTGAACCAAGATAAAATCAAATCAATCTAGTTAGCACATCATAGGGGGCAATGTAGCATGTGGGGTCTTTTATCTAGCGCATTAAGGACTTTCTATAGCACATTGCATCTCTGTCTTAGCGCGTAGCCAAAACCAAGAAAATAGGGGGCAAAACAGAGGTCATTTTTGAAAAATTTGAAAACAATTTTAGGAGCTTTCCTTCCTCAGCCTGAACTTCATCAAACTAAAAATCAAAACTGAGTATCAAAACTATTCTCAAAATAAGTTTTCCGTCAAACAAAGTTGTCCAAAATCTGAAAACTAGTTGTAAGATAACACACATCTCTCTTATCAAAATCAGGAAACTTCATCACAAGTATCAAACTGGTCCTTCAATCAAATGGATTTCTATCCAAAAACACACTTGTTTTAAAACTCCAAGTTGTCAAATCGAGTTTCCATATCGAGAAAGCTCGTATTCCATATCATTTGACACACTTTGTCATGAGGGGGCATCTAAACCTTCATTTGGATAAAGTAAAACTTAAGTTTCCAAAACAAGCTAAACTAAATCCAAAACAAATCAAAAGAAACCATTGATCGCTTGTGCATGACTAATCCTCATATTCTGAGAAGAAAGAGTATTTATCATAACACTAAGTTGAAGAAACAACAACCCAATTCTATAAAACTTGCCAAAAGGAATAAATTTTTATACATCAATCACCAACTCTTCAAATCTCATTGAACATTCCTTCGTCATATGTGCTTGTATCTTCAAGACAAAACAAATGAATTTGACAAGGAACCATTAAGGAGTAGAGCATTCTGTCAAAAGTTAGCATTAAATCAATGCCTAAATCAAGGAGGAAAGATCAATCTAGCCTTCTTTCCTGAAGAGTGCATCACTTACAACATACCTCGATTTGAACTACCAAACCTTGAACAAAACATCAAAGAGGAGTTTGTTCCTTTTGTCATAGAAAACTTTTATTAGATGCCTATTGTTACTCGCTCTCAATGAAATAAACAAAGTGAAATGCAACCAGAGTCCAGCATGAATCAAAGATTATCAAATCCTTTCGAGTGTCCAAATCTAGAGGACATCAAAATTTCTGAGGAACTCCTCCAAGAATGTCAAGAAAGTGCTTCATTTCAAAAACTTATGGAAAGACTCATGGAAAACGATAAGGAAAAATATCTACTCATGCTCAAAAGCAAAGGAGTTAAACTTCTTGAAGACTTTGACACTGACATTTTTAGAACAAGGTCTCGACATTATGATTATCAAGAATGACAATGAGAGGAAGAAGCCCATGACCTTGAATAAAACATGAGCAAAATCTACCAGAACAGAACTTGCCCAAGCAAGATATCCCTAAGAAAAATTTCCTCAAGAAAAACATACCATTCCACACACCCTTTCAGCTTAGAACTAATACAAGGGAAGAACCCTTCCCTCAGCAAAATAATGCACCTTTGATTTCTCTCACTCAAAAAATGCAAATGTTACAAAGAAAAATGCAAGACATGCAACAAGGGACAACAATATGGTACTACTTAAGTGAAATTTGCCCTTATCCTTTTGACAGACGGTTAAACATGGTGCCTTTTCCCCCAAACTCTGACATTCCCAAATTTGACAAATATGATGGGAAAAGCAATCCCCGTGATCATGTTCAGGAATTTTGTACCATGAGTCTTGAATTTTCCCATGATGACACCTATTTTATGATGTTATTCCCAAGAAGCTTGGGGGGACAAACAATGAAATGGTTATCCAAAATCACACCTCCTGTCAGATCCTTCGATGAGCTAGTCAACAAATACATAACTCAATATTCCTACAATATTCAACATGCCATAACCATGCTAGATGTCTGCAATACCAAACAAAAGAACAATGAAACATTCATGGTGTTTCTTCAAAGTTGGTGATGGATGGTCTCAAGATATCCTCGAGATGTGCCCTAAAAAGAAAAGATGGAAATTTTCATTGACAACTTGAATAGTGAGATGAGTTACATACTCAAGCTTCAATGCATACCATCTTTTGCCAAATTGATTGAGAATGGAATCCAAGTAGAAGAGGCATGTGTCAAGAAAGGAACATTAAAATTATTCAAAGAAGGGACAAGTTCATCCAATTACAACAACCAAAACAACAACAACTTAGACAAATCCAGATTTTGGACCAGAAACAAAAACACTAGAAATGAAGGAGGAAATGAATCAAATGATCCAAAATCCAAGCAACCCATGCTAACGTTATCAGGTAATCCTGAAGCTACAAAGAATCCCAAAGGTGCTAACCAAGGTACTAACACTTATGCACCAAATACCAATCAAGATCAACTCAACACAAACAACACCAACAATACCCAAAACAATAATACCAATCGAGGACCTAATCCAAACTCATGAGGTAATGCAAACAACTTTCCAAAATGCATTTACACACCACTAGGGAAATCACTGGAGTCAGCATTCAGGGAACTCCTAGCAAACAAAATTATCTCCTTACCAGCAATCAACAACTTTGAACCACAAATCAAAGCACCCTGGTAGAATGACTCACACTTTTGTGATTTTCATCACAACAAAGGTCATCAAACAAATGATTGCATGAGACTGAAAAACATTGTTCAAGACATGATTGATAGAGGCAATTTAACATTCGATGGTCTCAAGACAAATGGTGACCATGGAGCCTTTAAGAATCCTCTTCCCAAATACAACAAGGATGGAGCTTCAACCTCAAATGATACACGTGGAGCTCGTATCAATCATGTATACAATAACACCATCAATCATATATTAGCTGAGGACAATCAAGTTAATGTTATCACAATCAAGGACAAGCGTGAACATGAATCCGTCAACGTAACAACCAGAGCTCAAAAATGTGTCTTGAAGGGGCATATGTCAACAACAAACACCATACCCAAAATTCAATATGATCTACTCAGTGAACTACGCAAAACTCCTACTCAAATATCTATACTAGAGTTGCTGAAACTTTGCCAAAACACAAAGACATCTTGGAACAAGCGTTATTGGAAACAAATGTACCTCAAGATCTCGATGTTGGAAAATTCCAAGCCATGATAGCTCATATGACAAGGCCTCATAACCTCACTTTTTCTAAGCATGATAATATCTCATTGAGCCATCCACACAATACTCCACTCCATATTGAAGTCTTGGTCTATAAGCATCGAGTCAAAAGAGTATTAATAGATGGAGGAGCTGGACTCAATATCTGTACCTTGAAACTTATCTGTGCATTAGGCTTCTCTGAGCAATCTATTGATCCATGGAAAAAGATCACTATCAAGCATATGATGATGAAGAGAGATCATCCAAAGGAACAGTAATGTTGCCAATTCAAGTAGGACCAATACAAAAGGACACTATGTGCCAAGTCTTAGACATAGACCTCACATACAATATCTTATTGGGTCAAACCTTGGATACATGAAATGCAAGCAGTACCTTCTACTTATCATTAGTGTGTTAAGTTCCCCTACAATGGGCAGGAGATTTCTATATCAGTAGATCATAGTCCTTTTCAACATTGTAATGCTATGGGGGCAACCCAAGACAACTTGGTTCCACATAATAGAGAAAAACAAAGTTACTCAACACCAGATCTTTAGCAAGAAAAGTCTACATCACTATCTATGGATTTCAAGAAGAAAATGAAAATCAAAGAGCAAGGCATGGGAGAATATTCTTTGGAACCCATGTGTTTGGCCAACTTACTAGAATCACCTAAATCTCATGGATTACCTACAACATCAACACATCAACCAACCCAGCCCATCACCAAATTTGATGGCAAATTTATTCTACTAGGCACTCTAGCACATGAATTGGAGGAGAAATACATCCTTAGTTGGTTGTACAAGGATGAGGAAGAAGATAGAGCGGCTACTGTGGAGGTAGCTATACCAACACACCTGTATGGAAAAGGCTACTTGATCATGCAACAAATGAGATATAATGGGAAAGGACCCATTGGTAAATGTCAGGAAGGCGTCACGGAACCATTAGATCCTCCTTCACAATTCAGTAAAGACAAAAAAGGATTGGGCTATGAATATATTTTACCACCAAGGAAGCAAATACCAAAAACCTCAGTGGAAAGAAAAGAAGAAATACAAGGAGGACTCTTTGCAGGAGGCACTATTTGAGTCAGTAGAGACTATATGCAAAGAACATGAACATCAAGAACGAAGGCAACATCAAGAGAAGACCATCAAACAAAAGAAGGAAACATCTACTATAGAAGCACATCATATTTATGAACCAATATCGGACAAAGAGGAATCACCTCCTAGTAACATCATTCCTTCCTGAGGAGAGACAATATACAAACAAATGCAAAGAGTGGAAGTAGGATCTGACATAGAATTAGAGAAAACTATCAAACTTGTATCAATTATCAAAGACCTATTCTCACCCTACAACATACCAGTCCACAACACTGCCAGAATCTAGGATAATACCTCTGAGACTGATTCCAATGAATACGAGTGGGGCAGTTGTTCTAATGTTATTGAAGATATTGGTGCAAATGATAGTCATACACCCATCTCTCAAGAATAACACAACACAGAATCTAGACCACTTGAATTTGGTCCACAAAATTTTCTATGACGCCAAGGAAAATGAGCAGCAACATTACGAGCAAGTCTACACAAAAGACGATACCATTGAAGACCTCAACAAAATTCTTAACTTCTTTAACACCCAAGCCAATCACGATGATACCTCCATCCTAACACTTACAACAGCTAAGTTGGATCCACCTAATGACTCCTTACCACTTGTCTTTCCTGACCTCATAGATTGGGATGAACCTAAAACTCATGATATACCAATTTTCCCAAATGACAAATCCATTATCCATTACTTGTGTGTCGTTAACATGGAAACAAACTCTACCAGTGAACAAAGTAATGACATCTGCAATTAGGGGAGTGCCAAGTCTCTCAATCACAAAAATGAACAACATAAAATATCTACTGCTGAAAACCAGTCAATGGCAGCAATAGATCACAAAAAAGTAAAAATAAAGGACGCATCTGAGGGTGAAAACCATTTTAAGGCACCTAAAGATGGGAGACTTGACACTCTTCCTAAGCATTATCACGAGAGATCACCCATATTGATTGAGCCCACTCAATCAATCAACATTGGTACTATAGAAGCAGCCAAAAATATACACCTTGTAGAATCTTTGACAGAGGAAGAAAGATTAGAGTTTATCAAATTTTTTAAAGAAAAGCAAATCAACTTTGCTTGGTCATATGCAGATATGCCTAGGATTGATCCACAATTAATCATGCATCACTTATCCATTACTCCAGGAGCTAAGCTAGTCAAGCAAAAACTGTGAAAGATGAATTCACATGTGGTACTCATGGTTAAAGCTGAGCTGAAGAAACTATTAGATGTCAGATTCATTTGACCTATCAACTATGTTGAATGGATTTCCAACATTGTACCAGTATCAAAACCAGATGGTAGTATTAGAATATGCACTAATTTTAGAGATATCAACAAAGCTTGTCCAAACGATGACTTTCCTTTGCCCAGTATCGACATAATTGTAGACCTCACAACAGGCCATGCAATGCTATCACTAATGGATGATTTTTCAGGCTATAATCAAATCAAGATAGCCCTAGAGGATAAAGATAGAACAACATTTACTTGTCCCTGGGGAACGTACTGTTGGAATGTCATGCCTTTTGGCTTAAAGAATGCAGGAGCAACTTATCAATGAGCAATGATAATAATCTTTCATGACATGATGCATACCTTCATGGAGGACTATTTGGATGATTTACTAGCTAAATCATTCACTAGGGAAGAACATTTAGGCATCTTAGAAAAGATTTTTGACAGATTGAAAAAGTTCCAAGTTAGGCTCAACCCTAAGAAGTGTGTCTTTGGGGTTACATCAGGCAAGTTACTAGGCTACATAGTTTCAGCTAAGGGTATTGAAGTGGATCCAGCAAAGGTACAAGCCATTATGGAGATGCCACCACCAAAGAACATCAGCCAGCTCAGATCTCTACAAGGATGACTCCAATCAATCAGGTGATTCATTTGTCAACTAGCAGATAAAAGTCTACTGTTCAATCATTTGCTACATAAAAATGTACCGTTCAGATGGGAAGCCAAATGTGGAGAATCATTTTATCAAATCAAGAAATATCTAATGAATCCACCAGTTGTAGTACCACCAATAGTAGGGAAGCCACTCATTCTCTACATTTCAACAACAAATATATCATTGGGGGCATTATTAGCACAAGAGGATCAACAAGGCAAGGAACGAGCTATATATTACATTAGCAGGACATTGAACAAATATGAACTCAACTATACATTCATTGAGAAGGCTTGTCTAATAGTGGTATTTGCCTCTCAAAAGTTCTAACACTACATGCTAGCTCACACAATTAAGCTAGTTGCAAAAATTGATCCTCTCAAATATTTGCTCAGCAAAGCAACTCTTACAGGCAGATTGGCTAAATGGGTCATGATTCTTAGTGAATTTGATATCCACTACATATAGCAATGAGCTATCAAAGGACAAGCAATTGCAGATCAATTGGCTGAAGCACCACTACGTAGAAAAAAACCTATGGAGATCGAATTTCCAGAAATGGGATGTTCTTTCTATTTCCACCAAACAATGGACCCTATACTTTGATGGATCCTATACTCAACATGGCTCGGGTGCTGGCATTCTGTTCATCACTCCTGAAGGGCACACCATACCAAGATCATATAGGCTTATGTTTCCATGCACAAATAACATTACTGAATATGAGGCACTGGTTATAGGCATCGAAATGGCCATGGAATGGAGAATCATAGAATTAAAAGTCTATGGAGATTCACAACTAGTCATCAATCAAATCAACAATGACTACCAGACAATGGATGACAAGCTGATACCATACAAGAGAATGGTGGATGATTTTAAACAATATTTTGTACACATCACCTTTGAGAAAATACCAAGGTTGGACAACAGAGTAGATGATGCAATGGCTACTATCGCTTCACTACTACAAATTCCAGAGCAACAGAATCGTTATGAGTTTCTGGTAGAGCAACTGTTCTCCCCAGCCTATGACCATTCTGATTCCCATGTTATCTATGCCTTGACTGGTTTTGACTCTCCATTATATGGACCGATATACGACTATCTTAAGAGAAATTACCTACCCATTGACCTATCTCAAAACCAAAAATGCAACTTTGTCCAGCAAGCCACCCATTTTACTCTCACTGCTGATACTTTGTACCGTCAAGGTCTAGATGGTACTCTTCTTCGTTGCCTTGATCATAATGAATCTAACTCCACTTTACAAGAGCTTCATGAAGGTATCTATGGCACACATTCAAGTGGTCCTACTCTTGCTAAAAAGCTTATAAGAATGGGATATTACTACCCAACAATGGAAAAAGACTCTTATCACTTTGCAAAGAAGTGTCCTAAATGCCAAATCCATGGCAATCTGATACATGCACCAGCACAAGAACTGCAGCCATTCACAACATCCTGGCCTTTTTTCCAATGGGGATTGGACTTAGTCAGTAAAATCCATCCTTCATCTTCAAATGGACACAAATTCACTATAACTGCAATAGAATATTTTACCAAGTGGATTGAGGCGGTTCCCATGACCATAGTGACTGGGAAACAAATTGCCTCTTTTATCCTTAATTATCTAATCTACAGATATGGCATTCCAAGTTCCATCATCACAGATAATGGATGACCTTTGAAGAACCAAGATGTGCGAGAACTATGTGAAAAATTCAAAATCCAACATTGTTTCTCTACACCTTACTACCCACAGGGGAATGGTCAAGCAGAAGCATCCAACAAAACAATATTGAAAATCCTCAAGAAAATAGTAAATGATGCAGGCAAAGATTGGCATGTACAACTCAATCCAACACTTTGGGCATAAAGAACTAGCATCCACACACCTACAAGAGCTACACCATATTCATTGGTATATGGATCAGAAGCAATTTTACCATTGGAGGTAGAAATTCCATCTCTCAGAGTCTCTTTAAAAGGCCTAATTCCAGATGAAGAGTATCAAGTCAACCGACTGCAAGAGCTAGAACTTCTAGATGAAAGACACCAACATTCCTACACTCATCTCAAAGCATATCAGCAACACATGTGCAGAAGCTACAACCACAAGGTCATTCTCAAAAATTTTCAAATTGGTGACCTAGTACTCAAGGAAAATCCTAGAAATCAGCAAGATCAGGAAAAGAAAGGGAAATATGAACCTAACTGGTTAGGTCCCTATGTCATCATATCAGCTTATGGATCGGGCACTTATCAGCTAACAACTTTCAAAGGAGATGTGCTCGATGAACCAACTAACAACATCCATCTAAAGAAATACTACACTTTGAGCAGTCTAATGCACAGAAAAGTCAAAAAATCAAAAATATCAAAAATCAAGAAAAAGCAAATTAAAAAAAAAGTACAATAAAAGCAACTGGTGAAAACTTGGCAACAGGCACTATTGTGAGGGGACACCTCCTCTATCTATATTTTACCGTTATATCCATAGTTAAGCACTATCGGCCATTACCCGACATTTTATCACAATATCCATCCACGACATACTTAGCGTAGTCACTATCTTGGTTTATCCGCATATCCTTTCATCGCATCTCACCATGGCTTGGTAATCACTGTACATATCCATATTAAGAGGAACACTCAGTTAGGGGCAGCATTGATCAACACTTGCAGCAAATTCAAGACATCAAAACTTGTAGCAAACTCAAAACATCATATCCAGCAAACAAACTCAACAATCACAAAACCACACATTAATCACTTAACGGGATTCACAAAATATGATGGATGATTTTTCTGAAGTATCAAATGTTTGCATCTTGCATAAAGTTTTGACTATTTTTGCACTTGAACTTTTTGAATTATTGGATCCTCTACATTTTCTCAACAAAAGCTTCAAAGCTAGAGAAAGTCGTGGGGACTCCAATATTTTTTAGTTTTTTGTCTGTGAGGCGATCATTTGTACTGTGTAGATACTTGTCTCAAGACGTGATTCAGAGCATATCACTGAAGACATGATCCCACATTATGTATACAAATGGTTAAATCTTGTCTGTTTATATGCAATCTGCACTTAGGTCATCCTAGTTCAATTATACCTTAATGCTTGTGCTATCTTGCAAAATAAAAAATCATGTAAATTTATCTCAGGTCATTATGGTTCAACTATACCATTATGCTTGTATAAATTTTTAACATATCCCAAACAAATCAATTCTCAATGATGAAACCTACAAAGAAAGCAAAAACATGTGACTATACAGGGATGACCAATGCAGAATGAGGATGCTCAAATCAATTAGTTGCATATCATTTTACAATTAGTTGCATATCATTTTTCAATTAGTTGCATGCAGAATGAGGATGCTCAAATCAATTAGTTGCATATCATTTTACAATTAGTTGCATATCATTTTTCAATTAGTTGCATATCATTTTACAATTAAGTTGCATATCATTTTAATCTTGCATTAGTATCATATCATACATCTCATTTTCAAGATACATCTCATTTCAAGATACATCTCACAACATATCATTATCATACATCTCATTTTCAAGATACATCTTCATGCATTAACACATCATATTCATCAACTCTCAATGCACATACATCTAAGCATCGTATCATCATCATAGAAAAATCAAAATCACATAGAAAGCATAATCCATAACACATCATATAAGGATCAAAGAAAATGGTGTCATATATATCTAAAAAATGATCAATGTGCAAACTATGTCATGTCTATGCCAATACAACAAAATGATCAAAATACAATAGAGAAAATGTCTATCAGGTATGACTATCTCCTGAAGGGGACGGTCTCGTTGCACATGTCCTAGCACCTAGATCTCCAGGTGGATCCTGTCTAGAAGGCCTCGTCATGCCTCTGCTCTCTATCCTTGACCCAGTCTCTCAAGATTGACTAGATCTTGATGCTATGAAACTTGGCACTCGGTGCTCCTTGGGCACCGCATCCTCATAATGCCTCATGTAGTACTCTACCTCCTTGGCTCTCAAAGCTATCTCTCTCAAGGTGTCTCTCATCGGGCCACCTGTTGTTGCTCTTTGAAAACTCTTTGCAAGCTCCTCTGCTCGACCTCGACACTCTATCTCTATATCCCACTCTATGGTAAGCTGAGTAATCTAACGTTGATGTGCCAATAACTATGTCTGCAACTACTGCACTAACAACTACAAAGATCTAATCTATGCATCCTCGTGATGTGTTAGAATCTGCATCTGTAGGGGTACCTATGAAGGGGTACCCCCTATCCCTCTACCTGTCCTTGGTGTTGGTGGAGGTAAAACATCTGACCTCCTCCTCTGGGATGGTTGTCTGAAATCATCATGCCCTCCCACCACTGCTATCATCTCTCCAACCCTCTCCTCACCCCCAGCTCCAATAGCCAAACCTCCTCTCCCTCTATCCACCACAACCCACCACACTAATCTCTCAACCTATATCCCTCTGTCACCACCATCTCCACCCCTATCTCCTCTCCTCCCCCAATCCAATCTCACCCTATCCCCTCGTTGACCTTGGCTACCTCCTCCACCATCTCCACCATCAGCTCCTCCACCATCACCACCTCCCTCATCCACCTCCTCACCAGCCTCTCCCCATCTCCCTAGCCTCCTAGGCTGATCATCCTCATCATCATCAAAAGAGGGAATCATCTCCATTGGATCTGATATCCTGGCCATTGTATGCACTACAAAGAGTGCTGCAAACTCATCAGTCATCCCTGTATCCACTATCTCAGGGGCATAGTCCCATATCTAGCCAGCTAAGTGAAAGAACTCCTCAACTACCACCAGGCTATCAATAGTGGGTCCCCACTCTGGAACATCCTATCTTCGTCAAGCATATAAACATGCTCCCTATGGTATCCCCTATTGTCGACCATACTGCCGCAACACCCGGATATGCAAAAATCTCTCAATAACAAAGGGCATCCACCCTATCAAATATCTGGACATGTATACATAGGGAATCTCCATCCCATCCTCTACCCATACCTCACAACCTGTATATGGTTGCCAAACGACCGTATCGATATCATCCAAAACTCTCCTCCAGTGCTCTAGTTTTCCCAACTTATGCTGGACAACTATCCCTCGATATCCGTATGCATAAGCACACCCAAGAGGCCTATCTCTGTCTGCCAGTGGCTTGGCTGTGGGAATATGCTCCCACGCCCATACCTGTAGCAGTGTAACTCTAGCGAATAGACTACTATACCCCAAGTACACCACCTGATGTAGATCCATGTATAAGTGGGCCAACATAGCCGACCCCCATGCAAATTGGCAACCCTATGTCACCATGTCCTCCAAGACCAACCCCCATCCTACAACTAGTCCCTTCGACCTTCGGTCGGGACATAAGAAACCACCTATGAAACTTGCCAGCACCGATGGTAGAGGAGCATAATCCAAATATAGAAACTCTTGCCAGGGGATCTCATATCCACAAACTGTATCATCCTACAAAATCCGGTGAAGTGCCTCTATCCCATCCTCCTCTGTCTGCTCATAAGGTAACAATGCACCTACTACAGGAATCCACAAAATTTGGTAGCAATCCTCAGGCTTCACTATGATCTCACCTGTCACCAAATGAAAGGTGTTCATGTCACTATGCCACCTCTTAGCCAACACTATCAATAAACCCCGGTTAATGATAAACCGGGGCATCTCTAACAAAGAGGATAGGCCACACCTCTCAATGATATCCCTATCAACCTATGTCATTCATGGTATCAATGACCATGGTCTCAAAAATCGTTCTCGTGACTGAACCACTCCAATGCGCTCCTATCACAAAGCAAAACAAGTCCAATATCAGTTTCCTCATCAAAACAATTCATATCAAAATAAAATTCATATCAACTTGAAACTTTGAAAACCTAATCAAGTTCCACATCATATCAATCCATTTTCATATCAAATCATATCAGCTTGTAACATAACTCAAGTTCCTCAATCAAATCAGCTTGTAACACAACTCAAGTTTCACAATCAAATCAACTTGTAACACAACTCAAGTTTCACATTCATATCAGCTTGTAAAACAACTCAAGTTCCACAACCATTGCAGCTTGTAAAACAACTCAAGTTCAACATATATATCAACTTGAAACAATTCATATCAAATCAAGTTCATATCCACCATCCATATCAAATCAACATCAGATCAAAATCAACTTGAAACATTGCAAATCAAATCAAGTTATATTGGAACTCCTATTGGACAACTTATCAAAACAATGATAGCAGACACATAGACAGACAATTAGCACCCATCCTGGAAAAATTGGCATCAATCTACCAATTTTTCTTCATCCAAAAAATCACACTTTTCCCAAAAAAATTTTGCCACTCGCTAAAAAATCCTATCTATGTGCTAGCCTACACCTATGCGCTACCCTGTCCTATCAAAGCACTACCTAATCTACCCTACGCACTAGCCTGCACCTAAGTGCTATCCCTTCTCTCCAATGTGCCACCTAACCTACCCTAAGCACTAAACCCCCCATGCACTATCCTACTTGGTTCCTACACTATAACCCTACCCTGTTCCACTAGGTCACACCTATGCGCTACCTATGCCTACCCATGCGACCCCCTAGGAACCCTATGTGCTAGGTCTAACCTATGTGCTACCCATTCTCTCCTACATGCTACCCTGTGCACCCTCTATGCTAACTTACATCGATGTGCTACCCTAACCTATGTAGACGCTACCCTAGATCCTAAAGCACTACGCACTATAGAGCTTATCGTATGCTCTACAGGTTTTACCCGACGCGCTAAACCATTAAATCCACATGACAAAATTGAAAAAATTCCTAAAAATGATAAAATAAAAATCCAAAAGGGGTCAAAAGGGTTGACTTACTGGTGGTCCATATGCGGCAAGCCTCTGATACCTCCGAACGCGCTCGAATCGATGAGAAGCATAAGGAACCGACATGTTGACTTTTCTCCAAGTGTCACTTTCTCCAAAGTCAACAAGCACAAACGAGACAAAAAGAAATCACTTTTTCCCTTTTATAGGGTAAATCAAAATTAGGGTTACATGGAGGAATGCGTAAATTGCTCGTGGTATCTCATACAACCCTACCAAACATCATTATCGGGAGATGAATCAAATAACCCCATTCAACATAGCCAAAAATTTTACAATGAAATGAAATTTATCAAATTTATCCAAATCAAATCAAATGTTCAAAATTTTTGATTCATCTCCCAAGGGAGCATTATCAACATCGTTTATCAAATCTGGGGTACGACATGAAAATCTCAAAATGATATAAACACTTATCATAACCAAATCATGATGACACATCATTTTCTTTGAATCAGCATGTGCACACATGTCACTTCAAAGAGGGGCAAAATGTAGACATATAAAAATGACCATATTCCTAAATGAATATTCAATGTTCATTTTATTCTCATTCCTCTATTTAGTTAAATCTAATTTAATTAAATCACCCACATTCTTCTATTTAATTAAATAAATTATTTAATTTATTTAGTTAAATTCACTTAAGCCCTTTATGTCATTTAATTGAATAAATCATTTTATTTAATTAAATCCCTCCTCCTTACCTTTTAATTAACTTTACATTTAATTTATAGTTTACCCCAATTGAATAAATCTAACTTATTTAATTTCCCAACTTGCAACCAAATTGAAATAAAGCAATTTTATTTTAATTATTCCTATTATCCCTCATCCACTTGCATTTTCCTACATCTCCCACTTTCATCCTAACCCTATTCCTAATTTCTTCTAGAATCCATCCAATCCTAATCAATTAACCCAAACCCATTCATTATCCCCTTTCCCTAAATTTGAGGAGCTCACTTCTCAAATTTGGAGTAAAGTCTTCGAAAGACATTAAAGCCTTTATCCATTCAACAAGCTAACTTGTTGAGTACTCCTAAATTTGGAAGGACTCTTACAAATTTGTCCCCAAAGTCTTCAAACCATTAATGGTTAACTAACCCTTAGTGGCATGGTTAGAGAATTTTTGACTAACTTAACCCTCATCTAACCTAGGGATCTCATCAAGCATTTATTGCTTTGACCATGGTTATCCCTTTAATCTTTGTACAAGAGTTTACCCTTTGGGTAAAAGCTGTATCCATTGGATAAACCTAACCTAACCTTAACTCTTACCTCCTAAGGTAACCATGAGGTCTTCTCAAGCATTTAATGCTTCTTTCATCTCCTCTCAAGAAGTCTTATGTTGACAATTCTCACCATTTCATTGGTAAAAATTGTAAACATGGATGGATAACTTTCAATCTTGACCCTTGATCAACTCCTTCAATCTTGACCATCCATTGCCCTATTTTCACTATAAATAGAGCTCTCATTCCTCCATTTTAAGGATCCATGCAAGCTTTTAGTATCTCATTTATGCTCAAATTTATCAATACATCTAGCTTCTCTTTGTAATAGGAATTAATCTAATAAGCATTTTAGAATATTTCCTTTATCATTAGCTTAAATCATTAACTTGTATATCATGTTAGGATAGTATTGCTATTGACATTGTCATCTTATAATCTAGTTTGCTCCATTTGTAAAAATCATACATAGATAGGATGCATTTCATGCTAAAATCAATCTAAAGCATCTCTCATTCTTGCATTCGTCATCCCTAAGTCACTTTTCTCAGTGATCTAAGAGAAAAGGCGTTGGCTTGAGGGACCTTGTGAGATAGAGAACCATGGAACCTACCTTGGGAAGTTGAGTCATTCTTCATGACTCCATAACTTGCACCAAGAAGTCCCGTGGGTGTATGGACAAGTCTCTTTGAACACATTTTTCAAATTTTAAGTTTCATTGATCCACTTTTCCCACACACAACTTCAATTTTCCACAAGAGAGAATTCCAAGACCAGTACTAGATTTTCTTAGGCCAACTAAGAGGAGAAGGGATTTTGGGAATTCACATAATTGGGGAGATTTCTTCCTCCATGCTAACACAACTACAATCATGGTTTATGGTACCCCAGTGACACCTCATGTCCTACCCAAGTTCGTGCCACTCAAAGTTGCATTCCTTGTGGTCATTTGGTAGCTTGACCAAATGGATCATACTAATTTTAAAAGATAACACAAGTCTTCTGTGTTCCCTACTCAGTGTGGATTTGTAGATTTTCATGTGACAAAGAAGGAAGAACATGAACAAGTTTATGTGCTTTTAAGAAGATATAATATGAGATATGAAGATGTCAGAATATATGATCCAAAGGGTTTTGTGAGTAGAATTATATCCACATTTAGACATGAGGATAAAATAAAAGAAGACATTATAAGAAATTGCCCAAATTTTGAAGTAGTGAATGAAAGGAGAAAGAAACGGGACATGGTAGTGAAAGTTCAAGAGAAGAAGAGGCAAAGGTATCCCAATTTCCCTACTTCTTTTTATGATGAACCTAATTCTTGGAAAATGATTAAGAACAAGATAATGTTTGCAGAGGAACTTTTGAAGAATGAAATCATAAAAATAGGCAAGAAGCCTCAAGTCTCAGAAGAACCTCTAACTAAGAAACAAAAGTTGCTTGAAGTGCCAAAGGAGACTGCATTGAAGATTATAGATGTAGAGGAAATTGAGAAAGCTAAGAAAGAAGAAGAGCAACAATTTGTGCCTCCACTTGTTTCCTATTCTCCATCACCTGAATCTTCTCCATAAGACCAAGTACAAAGGAATGTAGTTAATTTTAAGCTAGAAGATAGATTAGTTGAAAGTTTGTAGGTTGGAGATGATCCAACTAATGATAAAAGGGCATTGATAAGTACACAATTTATTATTGATGAAATTTTTATCAAAACACAATAATTCAATGATTTTGTCATTACATCAAAAGGAAAAGAGTATGAGAAAAGAGTTAAGGAGGAAAAGAAAAAGGTGTCATCATTAGAATGGGACCAAGTTGAAGAGAGAGTGAGGAATGAGATTAATGTTAATACTGATGACATGACAATTGAACAAGCTAAAGAAATAATCAAAGATGTAGGAATGTTGTTATTGTTAGGTTGGGATATTGCAAGAAGTGAGAATAAAATTGTATACCAAAGTGAATAACAAATTGAGAAAGATATCTAAAGTTTAATATTTAATCTAGATTATGGGTTATTGCCAGTATGGGCTTTAATGGTAGTGCTATGATCAATTTAAGGGTAGTGCTATGGTGAAAAGAGTTTATGATATATCTCCACAAGAAGCTAAGAGCTATGATCAATTTAAGGGTAGTGTTATGGTGAAAAGAGTTTATGATATATTTCCACAAGAAGCTACAAATTTGGTAGTCAACACAATAGTGTTCAACATAGCAGTCACAAGTAAATTGCATAATGATAATGAAGAGTTAAAGAAGAAGTTTATTGAATTGATTGTTGATAATCAATATTTTAAGAGGAAAATTGATGTCTTGAAGCTAGGAGATGTTCCTATCATTCAAAGGCCATATAATTTTTAATACTGCATTTGTTGTTGATAAGGAAGTGTTAATTTTTTAGATTAAAGAATTGACAGAGAAGATTGAAGAAGAGAATAAATCAAAAGCATTTGTTTGAAATGTTATCATAATTAATATCATTGGTCATAGGATAACAAGGATCAATTTGAAAATTGATGATACTTACAAGGCCCATTGTGACCTAATAGTTGCTAAGGCAAAAAAACATGTGGATCAATTGAAGAAAATTCAAGATAAGTGGTTGCATAGGACTCAATCATTGATTGATTTTAAAATCAAAAGGTCATCCGATGCAGGAGCATCCCCGATTCATAGCAATCTTGCATCAACCAAAAAAAAATTCCTTTTTGTTTTTCTTTCTATTTGCACTTTCTGTTTCCTTTCTGTGTGACCTAGTTTTGGCTCACAGGATCCTATGGAGTTGGATTCTACTTGAAGACTTGATCATATTTATTTCTTCCAGACCGCATCACATTTGGATCATTTTCTAGCATGATATCGCTACCAGTTTCCATGACAACTTCATGTTACCGGTTGCCTGGACCTATTTTGGTGATACACCGAAACCCATTTTGAAGCTTGTGGAGCCTTGGGCATTGATTTCAATGTTCCTTAGCATGTGGCCAACTTTTTCTCGTGATCTATGTTTCATCCTTTGGATTTAATGGAGGAATCTCTTGGTGGAGAACGACCTTATTATTTTGCATGTTAGGTCTTGTTCTTCGGGTTTTGATCTCTTTTGGGCTGACTGGATCCTTTGGATCAATAAATATAATTGTAATTGTGCATTAGAAATCAATCAAGGAGAGAATCAATTAGCTAGACTATGCATGATTCAAGGTCCCAGATGTGACCTATTTTGTATGTTCTCCTAGGCCTATGAGCCAGTATGTTTTAACCCGGTTGTTACCGGTTGGATGTAATCAACTTTCATGCAATAAAACAATATTTTCTGCATTGCCTCCTTCATATCTGTGTGCTTCCGTTGTGTTTACTCTTGCTAACCAGTCTAGATTGATCTCCTTGAGGTCTCTTCTCATTAGTGACTTCTTTGAGACCCGGTTGTTACCGGTTGGATGTAATCAATTTTTATGCAATAAAACAATTTGTTTTGCATTGCCTCCATCATATATGTGTGCTTTTATTGTGTTTACTCTTGCTGACCAGTCTAGATTGATCTCCTTGAGGTCCCTCCTCATCGATTGCTTCATCATCCAAGGCAACAATTAAGCCATCGGAATTAAGAGATACATATAATATGGTCAAGATACTTGAGGAGTTGGTGGCATTTACTATGAGATTTGAAGTGCAATTTGAGTAAAGGTTAAAGATCATGGATCAAGTAGAATGTATTTTGATACCTATCATCAATGATAATCAAGTAAGTCTCAAGTCACTTGATTAGTGGAAAGGAGAAATTGATTCTTTGTTGTCAAAGGGTGTAATAGTGGTATATAAAGATGATGAGTTGTGTGTGAAAAAAAATGAGTGAGTTAATAGATAAATTTTATGCTTTTGAGTACACTTGTGGAAAATTTTAGAAGGATTCATGGCCACTTCTTTATTTAAAGTATATTGCCAATGTGGAAAATCCTGAAACTATGTTGAAGACAACATGGCTAAGTGATGAGGTGTTCTTGAATTGGCAAACAAAGTTTGATCCAGATGAAGATGAGCATTAATCCCGTTTCAAAGCTAAGGATGAGATTTTGAATTGATATGGGAAATAATATTTTCCTCAAACCAAAAATCAGCCTAAATTTCTACTTTCACAAGTTTGAATTAGATAAAAGAGGAATTGTAGCAGTAACAAATTTCAAGGAGCATTTTCTCTTATGTTTGTGCATCTTTCTATTTTCTCTATTTTTTGACTACTTTATTGTCAAGATAATTTGTAATTTGTTTTTGTCATGCCAAAAATTAGTTAGGGTTCATGGCTTGAAGCTTATTATTCCCTTTCCTTTTTATAAAAGGGAATTCAGAGTCATTGAATGAGATTCCTTCTTCTAGTACTTTTTGGGGTTCAGTTAGGTTCATTTCTTGTAATTTTACTTTGGATTTTGCAGACAATGTTTTGTTAGGAGTTGTAGAAGAGAAACCATATCATAAAGAATTGGAATATATGTCAAAACTTATAATGAAATGGAGTATTGAATTTATGGTGAAATTGTCTCCTCTGTGATGTGTTGAATCTTTTGAATTTATGAAGCAATTCTTTGTCATTTCAAAATTGTGAGTTTATCTTATAATCATATTTTGGTTTTTTTACTTTATTTTAAGGGAATAATTAAAATGTTTTAGATTAGAATATGGGAATCTAACATAGTCATTTAAGATCTAAAAGAAAAATTTAATCATAAATGTTATGGAAGGTTTAGTGTAATGCACTACATCTATTAAGCCCACAAGTTTTATCTTTTGCCTATTACATTTCTTCTTGATTTGGTGTACTAAACTATATATCCCTGATAAGGCACTGATTAGTGAAGTTTTAAGTAGTATTGCAAGGATTTCTTAAAATAAAAATAAAAAACAACCTTTAGTTTCATGTTTTGTTTTATATTAGTAGGTTAGGGTTTGGTATTCCTTGATTTTGAGAAGAACTAAGATCCATCAAATCTAGCTTGGAATGCATTATATAATTAATATGGACATAAAGAGGAATATATCTACCTAAGACAATATTCAAGGGTTAAAAGGTTCTATTGTTAAGGATTTCCCTCCTTAGTCTAGCAGAGCCAAAAGTGTAGAAGGTTTAAGCCTTAGGGTTCAACCTTGTTTGTTCGCCATCACCTCAAAAACCATTAAGTATGAGGATAGATAGCCTTTAGATGGTTTAAAGAAACTTGGTGGAAAAACACCAATAGGTTGAATCTTATTTTTTGGCCAAATCTAGTGTTAAAACTGAGTATAAGACATGACATACCTTTAGGTTTTATGAATTTGTTAGCTTTTAAAAAAAATGTGTGGCTCATTGGAATCATTCGAAAAGGGATGTGTTATGTTTTTTAGTCCTCTTTATCTGTTGGAGTGGATTATAATGGTTGTTGGTTTGGGTGGCCAAATTTATGTAATATAGTTCATTATATCTATGACCGACCTAGTTAAGGGTTTTACTTGTTAATATTGTATATAAAGGAATGTGGATATATGAGTGAAGGTATGGAAGAGTGTGAATTGAAAAGCAAGAGATATTGGTGGTTTGCAAGAAGATTTGATATTGAGGTTGTGTGAAAGTCAATTTTGAAGAGCGTTGATGATAATATATTCTGTATGATAGAGTTTTGGGATAGAGCTTGAAGTTAGATATATTAGTCATGATCTTGGTTACTTGACGCACTAGTTCAAGGAAAATTTCATGATCAAGATATCTAGTTTCTTTCAATTCATCCATTCCTTTCTCTACTGGTAGTTAGTAAGTCTCTTGGAAGCTTTCTGTATCTTTCCTTGAGATAGTGTGTCTCATCTCTTCAAGTCATTTGTGTCTTTCCCTAAGGTTGTGTGCCCTAGTTTAATAAGTCCTCTCAAGAGTAGTGAGTTGTAGAGGCAATATTATATCATGAATCTGATTCTCATTATGGTTTTTCCCTACTAGGATTTTCCATGTAAATTTGGTGTTCATGTGCTTGTTGTGCTTTATTCTTTCATGATTTATTACTATTGTGACTATATGGTTGTGGTTTAAAGTTTGAAGATAAAAAATTGTACTTTTGAGGTCTATACTTATTCGCACCCCCCCCCCTCTTAGTCTTGTGGTGTGTTCAACAATTGGTATCAACATGAGTTTACTCTTAAGAAGCATAAACACTTGAGAAAGATCTAGGATGGCATGATATTACACCTTCAAGGCTCAAAGGTTTGATAGCACAAATTATGCTTATTGGAGGGAAAGGATTGAATATCATGTGGCAACTATACTAGCTGAAATTTGGGAAAGCATTAAGAAGGCCTATATTGCTCTGGAAAATGGTCCTACAACTCTAGATGAAATCAAAGCATATGAGAGTAATGCAAAGGCTACAATTACAATTTTCACTTTCTTTAATGATTCATTATTTAGCAAAGTCAGAGGGGAAAAGTCAACTAAATAAATCTAAGAGAAGTTGAATAGTGTATTTGAAGGTGATGAAAAGACAAAGCAAGCCAAGATTACAAATCTAAAGCACAAGTTTGAGAATGTGATAATGTCTGATGATGAAAAAATTGAAGGCTATATTCATCAAATGAATGAAATTGTAAATTCTCTTAAACATGTTGGTGGAATGGTATAAGAAAGTGAATTTTTAAGGAACACAATGGCAAAATTGACCAAAATCTATAAACCAAAGAAGCATTCCATTGAAGAAAGCCATGACATGAATAAGTACATTGTGGATCACCCCCTTGATTCACTCACTACCTTTGATATTGGTGAATTGGATGACATGAAAAAAGGAAAGGAAGTTGCATTCAAAGTGACAAAGAAGCTTGAAGATGAACCAAAAGAAAATGAGGACTTGGATGGGATTGAAGAAAAATTTGTGAGAAGATTGAAGAGAGGAATTGGGAAATACAAAGGTAAGTTAACCCTAAAATGTTTCAGTATTGGCCATTAGTTGTTGAAGGTACAATAACTAATGGCAATGTTTACTATGTGAAGGGCAATAACAGAGGCAATTGTTTATTAGCACAAGCTTGTAATTAGACTAAGGATGTACCTATGACTAAGGCTATCCCTACTATTGTAATAGAGATGAATGCCTTGGAAAATAAAATTTGGGTAAAGATAGTAGAATAATAATTGACTCTGACAAAGGAAAGTCGAACAATGAAACTTGTACTTAACTCGGTAGACAAGTGGGAGTTCATGAACAAAGTTGAATAAAGTTGGCAAAGATAAGGTCATCAATGAAGTAATAAAATCTAACCAAAATGGTTTTCCTCATATTTGGAACAAAAAATATTCAAGAGGTCTCCTACTCCTCCTACTCAAACTAGATACTCATCAACTTTCAAAGGTAACTATTTTTCATGCAATAAGTTTGGACATAGAGCTAGTGAATGCGGAAGTTAGATCAGATCTCAAATTTTTAATGGCCAGTGTTAAAAATTGTAACAAGGTTGGTCATAAGGCTAATGAGTGCAGAAGTAAGATGATGTGGAATTTAAATGGCAAAAATATTCAGTATTTCAATGGACATTATTATACTTGCAACAATTTCAGTCATAAGGTTGTTGAATGCAAAAGTGTTATTAGAAAGAGTGGAAGTGTCATGTAAGAGATAGAAATATCAAAGGAAATGAAAATTGTCTGGAATAAGGTATAACTTATTTCAATTGTAGTAAAATTGAACACATTGAAAAATTTTGTAGAAGAAGGAATGAGATGTATGTTGGTCTATTAAAGAGGATTGATGCTAACAAAGAAATGGAGAAGATGAATATGACACGTGTGAAGAAATTTTTAAAAAAAAGGTGGAAGTGAGGATGGGTCTGCACCCTCTAGTGGTGCTGACTCTTCTTCCAACAACTAGACAATATGCACTTTCTGAGGAGGAGAGTGAAATCAAGATCCTATGACCCTCCCTATGGTTTGGATGTTGAAGATGTTTTCAGCATAAAAGAGATTCTAGTGTGTACCTCATCATTGGTGAGGATTCAAAAGTCTACAAAGGATTTATCATGCATATGGATAGAGAAGTTGTGGAAATTACAAGAATATTGGGCTCCTAGAAGCTGCTATGTTGAAGTAGATCTGGAAGATTATTCTGATAATGCAAATATGACAAAGGAAGAAATTACTAAAGATAATGATGCTAGAATGATTCCAAAAGATTCAAGAAGAAACAATAAATATGAGTTGACAAAAATATAGATGACAAAAAGAGTATAAGTAGTGGTGCATCTATCTAGTGGGAGTTGTCTGGGATTTATTTTTGCTTCCTAAATTGTTGTTTTTGCTACACTCAGGGGAGTAGATAAGGATAAGGAAATTTGATAACTGCTACACCCCTATCATGGGGAGAATGCAGTATCTTGTGATATTTCAGATTATGTACTCATTGGGAGAAAGAGATGCAATTGAAGGTAAAGCTATTCAAATTTGTGTCTGTTGTCCTTGATGTCAAAGGGGGAGAAAATTTAGCATAGTACCCTTTTTCCTTGATATCAAAGGGGAAGAGATATATAGGTTGAGTTCAATTGTCTTTACTATTGGTGGCACACATGTGTTTCCATCAATGACAAAAGGGGAGAATGTTGGAAACTTGAGTTGTTGTGCTTTGTTGTCATTGATGTCAGCCTATCTTATCTTGACATTGATGTCAACATATCTTGTGTTATCATTGATGTCACTTTGTGAGTGTTCTACTTGTCTACTAAAGATGGTGATGTCTAGTGCTTTCATTGATGTCACTATGTGATTGATTTGGTTGTCTAGTGAAGATGTTGAAAGAATGGTGTAGTGAAAATTTCAACATGTAGGAAAGAGTATTTATGTGTTCTGGTATTGTGGATATGTTGAAGTATTTTTAGAAGGATGATATAGTAGAAATTTCAATATGCAAGAAACAATATTTATGAAAGAAAGAGTTTTTAATGTATCTATGGAAGAATGCCTTGAATTATTAGATGCCTTGCATTCCTCTAGTATGTAAATATTATGTGTTATGGTTTTGAATACAATTTTTTATGTTATGTATATATGATAGGTAACTATTAGATTTGCAGGTCCTCTATTGCTTAGATGGCAGAGTTGCTTGTTGTTGTTTCTAATAGTGAGGCTATTTTGTCAGAATAGGTTCAGAGGATACCTAGTGGCTTCTGGATATGAATATTCAAGTGTTGCGGTTTGGAGGACATGTTCATGTGGTTTGTGTAATGTTCTAGTTTAGTTTTCAAATGATGACCTGACTGGCAAGTGGAGTTATGATGTTCTAAGTTGTATGTTGTCAGTTGGTTTGGTTTATGGTTGACTATGGTGGTGTATCCTACTTGGACCATATTCTCTTGATCTAAGTTTGGTTTAAAGGATAAGTTTGGTTATTATTTTGGGTCTCACCATGGCATGTGTATATCCAAACTGTGCAATTTGTGTTGAAATTTGTTTTTGGGTCGACCAAATAACATGCTTTAATGCTTATTTACATGTTTCATTTGATGTCAACTTTGGAAGATGTATTAGCATGTGCAGTTCATTGGAATCATTTGAAAGGGATGTGTTATGATGTTTTGGGGTCCTCTTTATCTCTTGGAGTGGACTGCAATGATTGTTATTGGTTCAGGTGGCCAAATTTGTGTAATATTGTTCATTCTATCTTTGGCCAACCTAGTTAAGAGTTTTATTGATTAATGTTGTATATGAAGGAGTGTAGATGTATGAGTGAAGGTATGGAAGGAGTGTGAATTGACAAGCAATAGATGTCAGTGGTTTGCAAGAAAATTGATATTGAGGTTGTGCAAAAGTTATTTGTGAAGATATTTTATGATAATATCTTTGTATAACTGTGTTTTAAGATAGAGCTTGAATTCAAATATGTTAGCTATGATCTTGGTTTCTTGACATAGTGGTTCAAGGATAATTTCATAATCAAGAGATCTTGTTTCTTTCATTTCAACTATTCCTTTCTTTTCCAAAAGACAGTTAATCTCTTAGCATCTTTCTATATGTTTCCATAAGACAACGTGTCTTGTCTCTTCAATTCATTTTTATCTTTCCCTAAGGTTGTGTGCCTTGGTTCTACAAGTCTTGTCAAGAGTAGTGAGTTCCAGGGGCAACATTGTAATAAATTATATTCATATTGTGATTTTTATTCTCATCATGGTTTTTTCTTGCTTGGTTTTTCCACATAAATTTGGTGTTCATGTGTTTGTTGTGCTTTATTCTTTCATGATTTATTACTATTGTGACTATATGGTTATGGTTTAAAGTTTGAAGATCATAAATAAAGTACTTTTGAGGTTTGGACTGATTCACCTTCCTCTTAGTCTTATGGTGTGTTCAACATTGCCAACCTCATTAAATATTTATCTATATTTGTGGAGGAAGGCCCTATAAATTTTTAATGGTGTTTTGGAGATAAAATGTTGACATCTATCTATTCTCACTTATTGGTGTCACATAGTAGTATAAAAATCGTCACAAGAACAAGCCATAAAATGAGTGATACTATTTGATAATGAACCCTTGTATGGGGGTATATGCACCAACTTATGGTACCAAAAGAGAGTCTTAAGATAATATTTTTTTAGATTAGCAAAGTCTAAACTTTGACGATAAATTGAACATAGTTACACTCCAAATTTGAAGATGCAACAACAACAAGAATTGTAGTGCTTCGATTCTACTTTCTAAACTACTAACTTATTTTGAAAATGGTGAAGATTAAGGGTTTCAAAAAGAGCGGCCACAAAAAGTGGTCTTGTTTTTATTTAAAATACATAAAATAGCATTTGTTATGGCCCCCCTAAAATTTTATCTTTTTTTTAGAATTTTGAAATTTTCTTCAATGAGAAAATTGGCTAACATTATTGTTATGCCTAGCATATCTATTTCCCCATTAGTCTCGTCTAAATGTGGGCCCCTTTTTGTTTTTTCCCTTTGTGTCCTTTTTGTTTTTACCTCAGAACTCCAAAATCCCAGAGTCCCGAGGTCCCTTTCGGTTTTTACCTCGGTACTCCGAAACCCCGGAGTCCTGAGGTCCATCTTTTGTTTTGACCTAGGTACTTTGGATTCCTGAAGTCTTGAGGTCATCTCTTGTTTTTACCTCAGTGCCCCAGAGTCCTGGAGTCCTGAGGTCATCTTTGCTTGCCTGCTTCGGAACCCCAGACCCCCAGAGTTCCGGGGTAGGGTGTTTTCTTTTGAGCTCAGAACCTCAGGACCCCGGAGTCCCGAGGTCATGTTTAAGGTTTTGTACGGATGGGTTTGTGATGAGCTATAAATAGGGTTGATGGAATTTTTTAAAGTTCATTTGTGTATTCAAAGCTCCTCTCTCCTAGCTCCAAGTTGCGAACTTCTGGACCTCCGAGATTTCCTTGGGGTTTTCGGGCATTTCGATTCACCAGGTTGGTGAATTTTCTTGCCTTTCTTGTGGTTTCTAGTTTAGTTTTTCTTGTTTTATTTTTGCTTCCCTTCATTTTTTTGCATGCCTTTGTTTTTCGTTGCGTGCCCTAGTTTTTGCACCTAGAACCTTGGAATTCTAGGCGGCCCCCATTCCATGACCCCAGAACCCTAGATCCCCAGAGTTCCGAGCAACCCCCATTCCATGACCCTAGAATCCCGGATCCACAGAGTTTTGGGCAACCCCCATTCCATAACCCTGGATCCCCGGAGTTCTGGGCTGCCCCATTGCATGAGCCTGGAACCCCAAAGTTCTGGGTGACTTTTGCATACACCTAACCTTGGAACCCTAGAGTTTTGAGCCTTCTCCACTTGTGCCTAGCCCAGGACCACGAAGTCCTGAAGTAAATCAAAGTTTATCCCTAATGTTGAAGACTAAAGATTTGTGTTTTGCTTGCAGGTTTGAGTGGTTAGATGGACTCATCCTCTAGCAAAAGAGGCAAAGAAATTGATAGACTCCCAGCCACCATGAATTATCATTATCAAGGACAAGTCTACATTTCAAAGCTGGAAGATCAAGTCAGATGGGTCACGGACTCTGAAATAGGCCACATAGAAATTGAGGATATCAAGACTCAATTGGACAAACCTAGTCTAGAGGCCCTCCATAGGAGAATCAAGAGATTCAGCCTAGTTGAGACTACTATCTTCCCAAAGTCATTACAGGAACCAGAGTTCATAATGGCCATTTCCCCATTCTATAACCCAGAAACTAGAAAGTGCACCGATGCACAAGGAAATACAGTCATAGACTTGTCTCTAGAAATGCTGGGGTTTGTCTTTGGAATCCCAACCAACGAGGAGGTATTTCTATTAACTAAAGAAGAGGCCTTAAAAGCATGGAATGACAAAGTATCAGCTAGCAAGAGGCACATGAATACAAATTGGTTAGAAGAAGAAAGAAAGACAGGCCTCAAGGCAATGGAGATCATGAGGGAAGATTTCAAAGAGCCTCAAAGAAATTTAATCATTATGCTTAGCAGGGCCTTTGGCAACCCGAATAGCAAAAATTTTCATCCATGGATGTTCCAGTTCATGACCACCATTTCCATAGGGAAACAATACTTTGACTGGCTGCAGATCCTCTCCAACAATATCTGCAAATAGATGAAGGAAGTTCAGCATACCCAAAAGTTCTTTTTCACTTCATATGTCATCTGGGTAGCTGCTAGGGCTGGGAAGTTTCTAGGGCTACAAGTAGAAGGCCAATTAGGAGAGGACGAGGGGTAGAAGAAGATATGGGAGTATGATCCTCAACTCCCTCTAGCCAATGCCAAGACTCACTTCAAGAGAGTCAATGATGCTTTCATTTTTCTAATAATAATCAAATTGACAGGAGATTTAGGATATCAGATTAGCCCGGAGGCCATGGCTATCATCCGACAGTGGGCATGTTGGTTTATCCAAAACCCATGCTCTAGTTACATTTGGGTTAGCGAATTCACAAGTAACCCAATGCTCCTACCCTTGTACTATAATGATAGGATAATCTTGCTGGAGTATGTGAGGCAACTTGTGGACCTCCAGTCACTGTTGTCCTCCAAACATAAAATAGGTATCGATTTCTCGGTATCTATTGGATACTTTGCATGTTCTAAAATACAAGTGGTGAAGTTAGTAGAACAAGAGATCCAATATTTGAACTTGAAGGAGTATGACCATACTAGGGAGTTCTATGATCCCTACAGGAAACTTAAACAAGTTATGCCGATGGCATATGAGGGGCACAGGCCTAGCTTGGAGGACTTTTGGGCCAACCTGCAAGATAGTTTTGAGGTTAGAGAGAAGAGATATACTAGATTATCTATGCCACAGCTAAGAGATTTCAGGATTGAGACTAACCTCCCTAAAGACCTAAGGGAAGATGGAGAGTCACTTGATCCAGTTTATAGAGAATCAAGGATAAATAAGAGGCCCCTCTCCCCAACAAAATGGTCTGCAAGCAAGGATACAAATATGGGGAAGGTCTCCTAGGTGGTCATCAATAGGACTAAACAATGGTTATGCCAGAGGGTAAGGGCTAGCGTCTCAAAGACAAAACAAAAGGAATCCACTTCAGGGATACCTCAGTCAAGAGGCCATAAGGAGTATGCTCGAAAGACAAGGTTAGCCTCGAGGAAAAATATGTCCACCGACCCAAGTGAAGAAGACAAGCCTCAAGAGAGCACTCAGGACTTATGGAAGAAACTCCAAGAGAAGATGAGGGAGTTTGAACTGTTGAAAAAGGCTGCAAACCTAGGAGTGATCGACGAATAAGGAGCGGTACCACTAGCCAAAGTTCTTCCACCAAGGATGGCTATAGGGACTACTAAAGGAGAGGGTACCCAAGAACAAGAAGAGAATGTAGAAGCTACTGAGGAGATACCCACTCAGCCACCTTCAACCGATGCCACAAATGCTCCAGGCACCACTGCTCCTACACCACCATTAGCCAATATATCCACAGGGCAGCCTGGAGTGCAAAGATTCACATCTACAATTGAAGGAATGAAAGTTAGAAACATCGAGTCTAATTCTGATCAGGAAGAAGAGGAACTTAAGCAACAATAGCCATTGGATGACGAGCAAGAAGGGGATGAGATCGAAGATATATTGAATGAAAGACTAATCCTAACCCCTCAAGATCAAGAAGACCTCTTCAAGGATATAGCTATTAGGCAAGGAGAAACAAAGGCATGCAAGGAAGAAATGACATTTAATAAAGAGGTCAGTGGTAAATTAGGAGAGTTATATAAGCAATAGGCTCTCCAAATTAACCTAGCCCACTAGATTTCCTCACCTCAAGATCTTGGGCAAGCAGGAGCAGAAGTAAGAGATGAAGCAGAGAAGCAGGTAGAGGTTCAGGTTAGGACCATGGATATAGTGTCACATCAGGGTGATCAAGATGAAGACATACCACAATGGCTAGAGTTTACCTTCTGGAAGAAAAAGAGAAAAGCAAAACTCCCAAAGGTCACTCTACAACAAGTAATCACTGAGGAACCACCAAAGGATAAAAAGCTAAAAACCATCCATCATTTGTCAAAAATAGATTCCGGTGAGGTGATTGTAGATGTGGCAGTTCCACATGAAATTGAAGGACAGGTTTCTCCCAAGTATCAAATATCCCAAGTAAATTTGGGTAAGAAAACCAAGTGGGGAGAGCTAGATACTTTGGAGCTATCCACAAGTGTTGTTAGATGGAGCATTGAAAAGAAGCACACCTAAAATATGGAACTTAAGGCGCAACTTGGGCAATATAAACATCTCTTGATCGAAATGAGTAAACCTCTAGACTCTTATAGAGCTGATGACCTACCTTCAACCTCATCACTGCTAGAGGGAGAAGTAAAGGCACTAGTAGAGGTGAGACGAGTGGTTGGTGCCACAAAATCTTGGACCCAGGTAAATTTGGCTAAGATTAGGTTGTTCTTGCAAAATACAGTAGAAATATACCATAAGGCAGTACAGGCAAGTGGAGCTTTGTCAACCTGTTCCACATAATGGGAGCAAAAGGAAAACACTTTCAATAAACAGTTCTGAGTTTTGAAAAGGATATTGTGGCTAGGAGAAGAGATGGTAATAAAAGAAGACCTCTTAGGAGGCAACAAATATAAAAACTTATAGTCCTATGTATACATTTTGGAGCTGAAGATTAAAATGTTTTAGCAGTATATCAAAGATATGACTGAGATTCGGGACCCTCTCCTCAGAGAAATTTTGTCATACGAGAGTTTTGTAATGAATATGCTAGGACCTTTTGGCCTTAGAATAGCTGATACAAGAATAATGGACCAGCAACAAGTTTTAAATCAGTGGGATGCATATGAGGCACAACACCTAGGACCTATGACCCAGTTTGATGTCGCCTTTATGGACAGATACACACATCTAATTACTAAGTGTTAGGAGGTGGTGGACATGGTGAGGGAGTTAGAGGAATAGGGGACACATGCGGATGAGGTTTTGAAGAAGTATAAATTTAGAATTAAGCATGTAGCTAATCCTCCAGTCCAAAAAGTTGCATGTATAAATGAAAATTATAAAGCTTTTACCAATAAATAAGGCAAAGCTTTAATTTTGTATTCTTTTAGTTGCAACTCCTACTTGAGTTCCAATTTTGAGAGAAATTCTACATGATTATGAAAACGTGGCTCACCTAGCAGAGTCTTTGTAGTGCTTATGCAATCCCCATTTTGTAATTGTTAAGTGGAGTATCAAGGCAGAAACTTGCAAGTTACTTGCGACTCCTAGGGCCAGTTCTTAATTTAGAATAAAGTTATTTCCTAGATAGTAGGGTAAAGAACTATAAATTGAAAAGTTAGATTCATTTGTAGGGGTCCCAAATTGATGATTTGTGGCCTACTTAGAGATTTTAAAATATTTTGCAGATCGATTAAGAAGTTTGAATTATTTTTGTTATACTTTCATGGAGATTAATATGAAAAGCAGCTTGTAGATTGTTTGATCTACCTTTATATTCTACCAAATTGTTCTGTGTAATCTTTTAATGTCTATTATTTTGAGTTAGCAACGTGGTTTAATCTTTTTGTCTATGGTATATGAGAATCATTGTGATAGGCCATATTGTTGATGATTTTATTTCCATAGACTTGTGAAATTGTTGATTTTGCAGGTTTTCTGGAGGTCCGTTGTTGAATGCTAATTTGGATAATATTTGACAATTGCTTAGATTGCAGGGAACTAATTGAGTAGTTCATTAAGTTGTCATTATATTGGTCTTTATTGTTATTTTCTTGTTTCCCTTTACATTTCACATTTTATTTCCCAGAGAATATTAAACCATAAAAATAGAAAAAGAGAGAAAGTGCAGTTATCCATAACCAGCAAGATTTAGTTCTAACCACTAGGCCCCTTTACAGGTATAACCACATCAACCATTGAGCTGCCCATCATCATTGAGACCTAACCATAGAGACCTTCGAATAGTGAGTTCTTTCAGACTCATTACTTTTCAAGAGAGGTCGTGAGTGCTTGCATAAACTACCTGACTGTTGGTGAGTGTGTCAAAACACCCATCAATAGAAACTTGTGCTAGAAGGAGGGCCAAGATTAATCCCCTCATTGGTGAACCGCATATGGTACTCCCAGGAGATGGATTGATACCCTTTATCCAACCTAACCTCAACAACGAGCAAGATGATATTATTACCCAACTATACGACTTTGCTTGGGATAGTACAAGAAATTACAATGATTGGTTACAAGCACGACAAGTCTTAGACAACAAGAGACAAAAGGCTATACGTATAGAAGTAGAGGCACAAAGACAACTCAATCCTCAGGTGAACCCATGAGAAAATCCACAACCACCTCCTCAACCAAAAAATTGAGGTACTAAGTTGGATCATATATCATCTTTCTCTCTTGAGAGATTTCACTGAGTCCTTAGGAATGGTTCTTCACCATCCGACTTAGTTGAATTAGGACCTGCCACTATGAGGAACAATAACAAATCTAAGAAACAACCCTCAACAGCCTCACCAGTACAGTCATCCATACCCAACGTAGGAGATCATGTGATTCCTAGTCCTCAGCCTATCGTTGCACCTTTTGTTACTCAACGTCCACCATCACCACCTTCAATAGCCTACTTCAACCAAGACACAACACCACTAGGAACCATACCATGGGATATACATGACCTACCTAGAAACCCGGATAAATTTTGTAGCAAATTTTACTATTTAGGGGGACGAATGACTGGTGAACATTGAAGCATTCAAAGATGTGGTTGTTCATAATCATATTGAAAACCAAGATGTAGTATGTAGACTCTTCCCATATTCACTTGGGGAGAATGAATACAATTGGTACTTAACCTTACCTACAAACTCCATCATAGGTTGGGATCTCTTGGAGAAGGCCTTCATTGATCAATTCCGAGTGTACATAGGCCCCCGGACACTATACCACTAGTTCACTTCTCTTAAGAAATTACCAAATGAGCCATTAATGACTTTTAATACTAGCTTCCAAAGGGAATTTAAGAGGCTACAATCCCCTTACCAGGTAGTGCATAATGTAGCCATTGACTCATATCTAAGAGTTATTGGCCCTTGGACTGCTATGTTTATTAAGAAGAGTGTTCCTTGAGATCAAAGGGACACCTTGGCTAAAGTCTTCACATTAGCAATTAGCATGAAACATGAGCTGAATCAAACCTCGAGAGGGATCAGATATAATTTACCTATAGGGGTGAATCAAGGAAACTACAATCAACTCCCAGGTGTACCCTCGTCTCTACCTATAGGTGCCCCAACGATGAACCCCGTGCCAATCTATGCACCCCAACCTTAGGCAAATCAATAGTTTGTTGCTCAAGCATCAACTTGGCAAAATGGTACCAATACCACCCCCACTCAAACATAGTATGCTAGTCAAGCACAAGTCAAAAGTCAACAATTTGACAACATTAATCCAGCGAACCAACCTCCAACTACAGAACCTAAGAATAAAGGATCCCATATATCCACTGAAGTAGAAGCCTTAAATAAAATGATCTCACGGGTTACTTCAGACTTGAGCCAGCTAAAGATGAATCCTCCAGGAGGGTATAATCAATCCCAACCATATAATAATCAACGGGACTACAATAACCAGAACCAAAATCAAAGGTACAACAACGAACCTTATAATAGGCAGTAGAATATGGTTTCGAATAATGTTGGGGTGAACCATGATCACCCGGACGCATGAGATAACCTAAAACACATGCAAAGTTTTAACCTTGCTGATATGAATTTGCTAATAAATTGGTGCAGGTTGCATGACATAGCTGCGCATTCTGAGGTTAACTGTGCTCAGTTCGAGAAAATCATAAGAATTGCTCAAGCTGACTCGCAACCCAAAGATTGTTCTAATGATGAACTCGATAAGGTTAATACTGCCATGCTGGTCGATACTTTCGTATGTAGAGAATTTCAGGCTAAAGCTGAAGGTGAACCATGTGTCTACGATGCTCAGGCCTTTCAGACCAAGAATAATTACAATCTTAGGAGTCAAGGCAAAGCTCCATTAACATAACCACTTCCCCTGATGGGTGGGTTTGTACCTCCTAATGCTAATGCAAGCAACAATCCTTGTCCTCCTCAAGCTTTCCAAGGAACACGCCCTAGACAAGCTCAAGGGCAAGATTATGTTTTGAAAGGGTCATTTGACGTTACTAAAGAGATGGAAAGATTTTGAGTTAGTGGTTAAACAAGTGTGAAGTCAATATGCATGCCATGATAAAAGGTTAGCAATGTATCAGAATAGAATGTGGGATCTAATTGAGGATTTTGATGCTTTCGATATTCAACTAGTATCTAGGAAAGTCAACGGAATACCTGATGTGCTGGCCGTAGCTGCCAATACATTAGAACCAGTAAGACAATCCCCTTTAAAGAAGTTCTTAATGGAATTAATCTCTGTACCTTCTATACCTAACAATATCAAACATTTCCAAGTCTTCTGGGATGATGCCCATATTCTAGACTTTCTCACCAATTCAGGGGCTTTTGAAGATCAAATTATTGACAAGGAAGACAAATCGGATGATCTTAACAATGAAGGTAATGTGGATATTTTGGATTTACCAACTAACGTTATTCTTAAAGGGATGGTCACCCTGGAGAGACTTTTTGATTCAGACCCTAGAGTAAAAGAGAGACTAGCAACAGATTCAGATGCCAGAAAATACGAACCCTATAATATTGGTCCGGAAGGACAAGAGAGGATTGTCTATGATGGGAAGATTTGTACTCAAAATGAAAGAGAAAAACTGATATAGATCTTGAAAGATTTCATTGATGTAATAGCATGGGGGTATGAAGATTTAAAGACATTCGATACAATGATTATCACCCATGTGACACCCCTAAAACCTAACATAAAGTCATTCCAGCAAAAACAATGTCCAGTTAATGCGTTAATAGAACCCTTGATTTTCAAGGAAGTACAAAAGTTACTTTCCGCTAAGATTATTTTTCCAATATGACATTCTACTTGGGTTGCTAATTTGGTACCAATGCAGAAAAAGAATGCAGAAATACGGCTTTGCGTGGACTTTCGCAATCTCAACAAAGCCTCTGAGAAAGATAATTACCCACTCCCTTCTTTGGATGAAGTATTACAAATAGTAAATGGTTCACAAATGATGTCATTTTTAGATGGTTATTTAGGATATAACCAAGTATTGGTGAACTATGATGATGGTCTGAAGATAACATTTACGAGAAAGTGGGGAACGTATGCGTACAAAAGAATGCTATTCTAGTTGATTAGTGTTAGGGCAACCTTCCAGTGAGCGATGGATACAACCTTCAAAGAACCGATTGGAAAATGCATTATTATCTATATGGACGATTTGACAATATTTTCCAAGGTTAGAGAAGACCACCCAAACCACCTCCAAAAGGTATTGGAGAGATGTCGAAGATATGGGATTTCCCTTAACCCCAAGAAATGTGTGTTTGGAGTGGCTGAAGGAAAGCTACTTGGCCACATAATCTCTGAGAGGGGGATATCTATAGACCCAAATTGGGTAGAAGCATTATTGAAGTTACAAATGCCCGACAGTAAAAAGGAGATGAGATCTTTCTTTGGGAAGATCAATTTTGTTAGAAAGTTTATTACTGGGTTTGCAGAAATAGTTAAGCCATTGAATGAAATGATGAAGAAGGATGCTAAGTTCAAATGGACAACTGAAGCAAAAGAGGCTTTCACCTAGATCAAGAAAACCATCACCAAAGCTCCTATACTAACTAGCCTTGATTACACACTGTCGTTTTACATATATTCTTTTCCTTTTCTACACTTAGGAGCAGCTATTTTGATGCAGAGACAAGCAGGAGATGAGAAGCCTATTGCATTTATGAGCTCTCCTTTCAAAAGTACTAAGGTTAGATATTCTGCTCTTGAAAAACAGGCCTTTGCATTGGTAAGAGTAGTAAAAAAGTTTAGGCATTACATCTTGAGGAGTAAAATTTATGTGTCCCTGACCAAGCAGTGAATTCACTACTCATGCAGTCCGAACTGAGAGAACGTTGAGGGAAATGGATGACAATATTGCAAGAATTTGACTTAGAGATGCATCCAATGAAGTTGGTCTGAGGCCAAGGATTATCTCAGGCCATGGCAACCGACATCCCTCAAATCCAGTGCCAATAGTATATGTTGAAGTCATTCACTCAGGACCCTTGGTACATGGATTTGGTATTTATATTGTTGAATAATAGGTGTCCTAAGGGATTGACAACCATGCAAAGATGAGCATTAAGGCTCAAAAGTGCCAATTATATGATAAAGGATTTGACACTCTATAGAAAGAATTATGAGGGTATCTACCTTTGGTGCCTTGATCGTCAAGAAGCCCATAATATGATTGAGGAATTTCATGTGAAGTATGGTACAGGTCATGGGTCAACAGATGCCACTACACATCAAATCTTGAAGGCTGGATATTATTGGCCTAGCATATTTAAGGATACTCATGAGCATGTTTGACATTGCCATTTGTGCCAAACTATAGCCTCTAGAGAAAGAAATCTCGCTATGCCTCTGCAACCAGTGTTTGAGGTAAAACCTCTTGCTCAATGGGCACTGGATTTCATAGGTGTTATTAAGCCTAACTCATCTGTAGGACATAAGTTTATTCTTACAACAATAGATTAGTGTACCCGGTGGACAGAAGCCATTGCATGCCTAAATGCTACTGCTGAGGTGGTCTTGAAATTTATTGAAGAACATATCGTCACCAGGTTTGGTATGTCGTTCGCTCTGGTATGTGACAATAGTCCTGTTTTTACTTCTGTATAGTTGATGCAATGGTCATACGAATATAAAGTGATCTTAAAATTTTCATCCAACTATTACCCGCAAGGTAATGGAGTAGCTAAATCCACGAACAAGAACATCTTAGATGTCATCAAGAAACTACTTGAGAAAAACCCCAGGGATTGGCATAATCAATTGAGATACGCCTTATGGGCTGATCGAACCATAGTAAAAGCCACCTTGGGAACTTCTCCATATTACCTTGTTTATGGCCAGACCCCTATTTTCCCAATCAACTTGCAAATATCAGTCTTCCAATTAATGAAAGAACTTGACATTGAGGATCAGGTAGAGGTTCGCCTTTTAAATTTATTAAGTTGTTGTTAAGAGATGGTTTGATAAAAGGGCCAAGGTGAAAGCTTTTTGGATCTCTACCCTAGTCCTGTTATGGGACAAGGCCAAGGAAAAGAAAGGTGATCATCACAAGTTTGAAAGGTTGTGGTTAGGTCCTTACCAAATAGCTGAAATTCTAGGTGAGAACACTTTTAGGTTAAGCTGTTTAACTGGAGAACTGGTACCATTTTCCATCAATGGTCAGTTCCTCAAGCACTACTATTAAATCCTCAATGAAGCTTGATTGGTTGTATATAGTAGTTAGTTGTTTTCTTTTTGGTTGTGCTTCATGTTTTTGGGTCTTGTTGTGTGTTTTCCTTTTTGTTTTTGTTTTTGCTTGTTTGTTCTTTTGTTTGTTGAGTTAGGGTATACATGTTTTATTCTCAAAGATTCTAAAAGGAAATAGGTATCCTTTGCATAACATCTTGCCTAATTCTGAGAGACTTCGACTCTTTGCTATTTACGACTTTATTATCATTTGGTTAAGTTTGAAACTTTTGTCTATACTCGTTCAAAGTGGTATATAATTGTTTAAATATGATGTGAGTTTTGACTTTCAATTGGAAAAGGCTAGCTTGATAAACTCAGCACTAACATCACATTAAGATAACATCAAAAAATTTTATGAGATATCAAATAAACTGGTTTTCAAGTGAAAAATTCGAAGTCAAGGCGTTTCATGTTATCCACCATGGCTCCCAACCTAGTTATTGAACTTCAATGTTTGAAAGTTGCTTGAAAGATTATTGAAGAAAGAAGTCATTCTCTATATCCTATAATGTTTAAAAATAAAAAGAGAGAGAGAGAGAAAAAAAGAAAAGAAGAAATGATCCTCTGAAGCAACTCAAATTGGTGTTTCAAGTAATCTCCACTAGGGCTATGGACGCCTGGTTGGCAGTGGAGCACTATTTGACGGGAACCAAAGGTATTTCTGTCGGGGCTATAGACGCCTAGCTGGCAGCAGATCTATGCCCAGGATAACCTTGCATGAAACATGGTTAATGACTTCACCTATGTAGCTTGCACCTAGTTTCCTCTAATTATCTGCATTATTGAAATGATGGAGTAACAAATCATGTGCACACACTTAAGAGTTAATCATGTCTATTTCTCTTCTTAGTTGTTTGTTCATTGCTTCACTCATCTTTTATTATTATTATACATTCTTTTGAATGATAATAGCCTTAGGTGTCGGGTTAACCAGAGGTTCTGAAGTTCTAAATTGCTTATAGTCATTTTTCCTAGATAGTCACCATTTGTTATGCCTAGCATATCTATTTCCCCATTAGTCTCCTTGAGTCTAAATGTGGGCCCCTTTTTGTTTTTTCCCTTTCTATCCTTTTTGGTTTTTACCTCGAAACTCTAGAGTCCTAGAGTCTCAAGGTCCCTTTCAGTTTTTACCTCGGTACTCTGAAACCCCAGAGTCCCAAGGTCCATCTTTTGTTTTGACCTCGGTACTCTGGATTCCTAGAGTCCCGAGGTTGTCTCTTGTTTTTACCTCGGTACTCCAAAGTCCTGGAGTCTTGAGGTCATGTCTTGTTTTTACCTCGAGACTCTAGAGTCTCGAGGTCATCTATGCTTGCCTGCTTTGAAACCCCGGACCCCCAAAGTTCTAGGGCAGGGTGTTTTCTTTTGAGCTCGGAACCTCAGGACCTTGGAATCCCAAGGTCGTGTTTAAGGTTTTGTACGGATGGGTTTGTGATGAGCTATAAATAGGGTTGATGGACTTTTTTAAAGTTCATTTGTTCATTCAAAGCTCCTCTTTCCTAGCTCCAAGTCATGAACTTCTGGACCTTTGATCTTTCCTTGGTGTTTTAAGGCATTTCGATTCACCAGGTTGGTGAATTTTCTTGCATTTCTTGTGGTTTCTAGTTTAGTTTTTCTTGTTTTGTTTTTGCTTCCCTTCATTTTTTTGTGTGCCTTTGTTTTTCATTGCGTGCAGTTCCTGGTGGCCCCCATTCCATGACCCTGGAATCCTGGAGTTCTAGGCGGCCCCCATTCCATGATCCTAGATCCCCAGAGTTCCGGGCGGCCCCCATTCCATGACCCTGGATCCCCAGAGTTCCGGGCAGCCCCTATTCCATGACCCCGGAACCCCGGATCCTTGGAGTTCTAGGCGGCCCCCATTCCATAACCCCAGAACCCTAGATCCTCAGAGTTCCGAGCCTCCCCATTGCATGAGCCCAGAACCCTAGAACCCTGGAGTTCCGGGTGACTTTTGCATACACCTAACCTCGGAACCCCAGAATCCCGGAGTTCCGAGCCTTCTCCATTTGTGCCTAGCCCAGAACCTCAGGACCCTAAAGTCCCAAAGTAAATCAAAGTTTATCCCTAATGTTGAAGACTAAAGATTTGTGTTTTGCTTGCAGGTTCGAGTGGTTAGATGGACTCATCCTCCATCAAAAGAGGCAAAGAAATTGATAGACTCCCAACCACCATGAAGTATCATTATCAAGGACAGGTCTACATTTCAAAGCTGGAAGATCAAGTCAGATGGGTCACAGACACTGAAATAGGCCACATAGAAATTGAGGATATCAAGAATCAATTGGACAAACCTAGTCTAGAGGCCCTCCACATGAGAGTCAAGAGATCTGGCCTAGTTGAGACTATTGTCTTCCCACAGTCGTTATAGGCACCAGAGTTCATAATGACCATTGCCCCATTCTATAACTCAGAAACTAGAAAGTACACCAATGCATAAGGAAAGATGGTCATAGACTTGTCTCCAGATATGTTGGGGCTCATCTTTAGAATCCCAACCAGGGAGGAGGTATTCTATTAGCTGAAGAAGAGGCCTTAAAAGCATGGAATGACAAAGTATCAGCCAGTAAGAGGCACATGAATACAAACTGGCTAGAAGAAGAAAGAAAGATAGGCCTCAAGGCAACGAAGATCATGAGGGATAGATTTCAAAGAGCCTCAAAGAGATTTAATCATTATGCTTAGCAGGGCCTTTGGCAAGCTGGATTGCAAGAATTTTCATCTGTGGATGTTCTAGTTCATGACCACCATTTTAATAGCGAAACAATACTTTGACTGGCCATAGATCCTCTCCAACAAGATCTGCAAATAGATGAAGGAAGTTTAGCATACCCAAAAGTTCTTTTTCACTTCATATGTCATCTGGGTAGCTGCTAGGGCTGGAAAGTTTCTAGGGCTATAGGTAGAAGGCCAATTGGGAGAGGAGGAAGGGTAGAAGAAGATATGGGAGTATTATCCTCAACTCCCTCTAGCCAATGCCAAGACTCACTTCAAGAGAGTCAATGATGCTTTCATTTTTCTGATAATAATCAAATTGACAGGAGATGCAGGATATCAGATTAGCCTGGAGGCCATGGCTATCATCCGAGAGTGGGCATGTTGGTTTATCCAAAACCCACGTTCTACTTACATTTGAGTTAGTGGATTCATAGGTAACCCAATGATCCTACCCTAATACTCTAATGATAAGATAATCTTGCTGGAGTATGTGAGGTAGCTTGTGGGGCTCTAGTCACTATTGTCCTCAAAACATAAAATAGGTATTGATTTCTTGACATCTATTGGATACTTTTCATGTTCTAAAATACAAGTGGTGAAGTTAGTAGAACAAGAGTTCCAAGATTTTAACTTGAAGGAGTATGACCATGCTAGGGAGTTCTATGATCCCTACGGGAAACTTAAAAAAGTTGTCAAAGGCATATGAGGGGCACAGGCCTAGCTTGGAGGACTTTTGGGCCAACCTACAAGATATTTTTGAGGTTAGAGAGAAGAGATATAATAGATTATCTGTGCCATAGGTAAGAGATTTCAGGATTAAGACTAACCTCCCTAAAGACCTAAGGGATGACGGAGAGTTACTTGATCCAGTTTATAGGGAATCATGGATAGATAAGAGGCCTCTCTCCCCCGTAAAATGGTCTGCAAGTGAAGATACAAATATGGAGAAGGTCTCCTAGGTGGACATCAACAGGACAAAATAATGGTTATGCTAGAGGGTAAGGCCTAGCATCTAAAAGATAAAACAAAAGGAATCCACTTCAGGGGTACCTCAGTCAAGAGGCCATAAGGAGTATGCTCGAGAGACAAGGTCAACCTTGAGGCAAAATATGTCCACTGACCTAGGTGAAGAGGAAAGCCTCAAGAGAGCACTAAGGACTTATTGAAGAAACTCCAAGAGAAGATGAGGGAGTCTAAACTGTTGAAAAAGGTTGCAGACCTAGGAGTGACCGATGGATTAGGAGTGGTACCACTAGCCAAAGTTCTTCCACCAAGGACAGCTATAGGGAGCACTGAAGGAGAGGGTACCCAGGAATAAGAAGAGAATGTAGAAGCTACTGAGGAGATACCCGCTCTGCCAACTTCAATAGATGCCACAAATACTATAGGCACCACTGATCCTAAACCACCATTAGTCAATATATCCGTAGGGCAGCCCGGAGTGCAAGGCCTCACATCTACCATTGAAGGAATGAAAGTTAGAAACATCAAGTCTAATTCTGATCAGGAAGAAGAGGATCTTGAGAAACAATGATTGTTGGAAGGTGAGCAAGAAGGGGATGAGATCAAAGATATATTGAATGACAGACTGATCCTAACCCCTCAAGATCAAGAAGAACTCTTCAAGGATATAGCTGCTAGGAAAGGAGAAATAGAGGCAGGTGAGGAAGAAATGGCATTTAATAAAGAGGTCAGTGGTAAATTAGGAGAGTTATATAAGCAACAGGCTCTCCAAATTAACCTAGCACACCAGATTTCTTCACCTCATGATCCTGGGCAAGCAGGAGCAGAAGTAAGACATGAAGCAGAGGAGCAGGCAGAGGTTCAAGTTAGGACCGTAGATATAGTGTCACATCAGGGTGATAAAGATGAAGACATACCACAATGGTTGGAGTTTACCTTCGGGAAGAAAAAGAGGAAAGCAGAACTCCCAAAGGTCACTCTACAACAAGTAATCATTGAGGAACCACCAAAGGATAAAAAGCTAAAAACCATCCATCATTTGTCAAAAATAGATTCCGGTGAGGTGATTGCAAATGTGGCAGTTCCACACAAAGTTGAAGGATAGGTTTCTCCCAAGTATCAAATATCCCAGGTAAATTTGGGTAAGCAAACCAAGTGGGGAGAGCTAGATACTTTGGAGCTAGCCACAAGTGTTGTCAGAGGGCACGTTGAAAAGGAGCACACCTCAAATATGGAGCTTAAGGCCCAACTTGGGCAATATAAATAGCCCCTGATCAAAATGAGTAAACCTCTAGACTCTTATAGAGTTGATGACCTACCTTCAACCTCATCACTGCCAGAGGGAGAAGTAAAGGCACTAGTAGAGGTGAGACGAGTGGCTGCTGCCGCCAAATCTTGGACCTAGGTAAATTTGGCTAAGATTAGGTTGTTCTTGTCAAATAAAATAGAAATATATCGTAAGGTAGTACAAGTAGGTGCAGCTTTGGCAAATTGTTCCACACAATGGGAGCGGAAGGAAAACACTTTCAATAAACAGTTTCAAGTTTTGAAAAGTATATTGCGGCTAAGAGAAGAGATGGTACTAAAAGAAGACCTTTTAGGAGGCGACAACTATAAAAACTTACAGTCCTACGTATACATTTTGGAGCTGAAGATTGAAATGTTTCAGCAGTATATCAAGGATATGACTGAGATTTGGGACCCTCTCCTCAGAGAATTTTTTTCACACGAGAGTTTTGTAACGAATATGCTAGGACCTTTTGGCCTCAAAATAGTTGATACAGGAATAATGGAACAACAACAAGTATTGAACCAGTGGGATGCATATGAGGCACAACACCTAGGACCTGCGGCCCAGTTTGATGTCATTTTTATGGACAGATACATACATCTGATTAATTAGTGTAGGGAGGTGGCAGACACGGTGAAGGAGTTAGAGGAACAAGGGACACATTCGGATGAGGTTTTGAAGAAGTATAAATTTATAATTAAGCATGTAGCTAATCCTCCAGTCCAAGTAGTTGCATGTATAATTGAAAATTATAAATCTTTTACCAAGAAATAAGGCAAACCTTTAATTTTGTATTTTTTTAGCTACAACTCCTACTCGAGTTCCAATTTTGAGAGAAATTCTGCATGATTACGAAAACGTGGCTCACTTAGTAGGGTCTTTGTAGTACTCATGCAATCCCCATTTTGTAATTGTTAAGTGGAGTATCAAGGCAGAAACTTGCAAGTTAACTGTTACTCCTAGGGCTAGTTCTTAATTTAGAATAGAGTTATTTCCTAGATAGTAGGGTAAATAACTTCTATAAATTGAGAAGTTAGATTCATTTGTAGGGGTCCCAAATTGATGATTTGTGGCCTACTTAGAGATTTTAGAATATTTTGCTAATCGATTAAGAAGTTTGAGTTATTTTTGTTATACTTTCATGGAGATTAATATGAAAAACAACTTGTAGATTGCCTGATCTACCTTTATATTCTACCAACTTGTTTTGTGTAATCTGGTAACGTCTATTATTTTGAGTTAGCAACATGGCTTAATATTTTTGTCTATCACTTTATGAATCATATTGTGCATGTCAGTGGTGTATGAGAATCATTGTGATAGGCCATATTGTTGATGATTTTATTTCCATAGACTTGTAAAATTGTTGATTTTGCAGGTTTTCTGGAGGTCTGCAGGTCTGTTGTTGAATGCTAATTTGGATAATATTTGATAATTACTTGGATTGCAGGGAACTAATTGAGTAGTTCATTAAGTTGTCATTATATTGGTCTTTATTGTTATTTTCTTGTTTCCCTTTACTCTTTGCATTTTATTTCCCAGAGAATCTTAAACCATAAAAATACAAAAAGAGAGGAAGTGCAGTTATCCATAACTAGCGAGATTTAGTTCTAACTAGCAGGCCCCTTTACAAGTATAACCACATCAACCATTGAGCTGCCCATCACCGTCGAGACCCAACTATAGAGACCTTGGAGTAGTGAGTTCTTCCAGACTCATTACTTTTCAGGAGAGGTGGTGAGTGTTTGCATAAACTACCTGACTATTGGTGAGTGTGTCAAAACACCCGTCAACAATTATGTAGTTTATGCCAGATTTTTTGGCTAATTTTATAATGAGTGTATTATTTTTAACTAATTTTTGAAGTGGACACATCCTGAAAAATAAAAATTTGAGCAAGCTCCCTCCTAAAATTATTTAAAACTAATCAAAAATCATTTTTTTGTTTTCAATACTTGTAGAATGGAGTCTAGTTTCTAAAATGTTTTTTTTGCAAAATTCAGTAAATGAGAAAAAAACTATACCCAAAATAGCACATGTTGGTTTTTGAAAAAAAACCAACACACTAACAAAAGAAATTAAAAATGAAAGCCTTAAAAAAATCAAAATGTTAAAGAAAGTATATGATTAAATAGCTAAGAGGTTGCTTAATATCATTGTAGTATTTTTTTTATTTGCATTGAAACACTTGCAAACTTGATGGAGAGTATGACCAATAATATGTGAATTTTTTTAATCTTCTCATAGAAACACGTCAATGGCATCAAATGGTCACCCAATTGGATTCCCAAGGCAAAACCAAACCAAAGAGCTGGAATTTCCCAATGATAAAAAATGCACCTTTTACATTCGGTAAGTGCCAAATGTGAAAGTTGTATTTTTTGCATTTAGCAAGTGCCAAATGTGAAAAGCACATTTTTTGCATTTGGCAATCGCGAAATATGGTGCTTACCAAATCTTTTGCATTGGGAAATTCAATGAAATGTTATGCATTGGAGAATGTTTTAGTTTGGACACAAGTTAAACTCAATCCCCAAAGAAGAATAAATACATGAAATATAACATTTAAGATGTCATTCTCCTTTCTTATACTTTAGCAGGATGTTTGAATTTTTTGTTTCAGATCTCTATGAGTTATAATGTAGATTCTAATTACACAAATTTAAATAATCATCATTCTCTCACTCTCTTTATCCTCTCGAAACTCTAGAATTATCTCTTTCCAACTCTTCTCTCTCCTCTCTCTAGATTTCTTCCACCCTCTCTACATTGTCTTTCCTCATCCACATCTATATCTCTTCCTCCATCCCTATGTCTTCTTCTCTCTCCATCTCTTATTATTTCTCTCTCCTCTATCTTCATTTTCTCAATCATCCTCTCTCTCCCCATCTCTAGGTCTATCACCCCCTCCCTCTTTACCTCACTACCTCTCCCTCCCTGACTCAATAGCCACCTCTCTCCTACCTCTATCTATCCCCCTAAGTCTCTCAACCCTTCCTCCCTATGATTTACATCTATCACCTCTATATCTCTCCCCTCTATATCTATTTCCCTCCCTCTCCATCTCTCTCCCTACCTCCTTACCCCACTTTCTCTCATTGTGAAATTCTCTCTCTCCCTCACCTCTCTAGATCTCTTAGTCACTCCTTGTCTCATAGGGTTGAGGTTACATTTATTATATTGATAGTTTCCTCTATTTCTCCCTCCCACTCTCTCTTTCTTCTCTCTCATCTCTCTCCTCTCTCTAGGTCTCTCCCTCCCTTTCCTCCACTCTCAATCTCTATCTCCCCCTCCCTCCTTACCCCTATATTATCTCCCTCCCCCACTATCTCTTACTCTTTCTCTCCATTTTATAGGTTGTCACCTCTCCTTCCCACCCTCTCTCTCCCTCTCTCTCCACCTCTATACCTCTTGATCCATTTCTTATTAACCATCTATCTATCCCCTCCATCTATCTCACCCTCTGTCTTATTCTAGGTCGTTTGCCTCTCTCTCCTAATCTAGGAATCTCACCACTATATCTATCCCCTCTTTAGTTCTCTACCTCCCTCTCTACCTCTCTCTCCATCCCCCCTTACCTATATCCATTTATGAACTCTCTCCTCTCCTTTATATCCCATCAACTCTCTCCCCTCCTCTAGGTCCCTCACTCCCTCCATGTATACTTCTACCTCCATCCACTATTACTCCTCTCTCTCTTTGTTCTTCTATCTATCCTCTTCTCCCTCCCTCCTCTCTCTAGGTACCTCCCTCCCTTTCTTCCCCTTTTTCTCTCTATCTCCCACTTCCTCCTCACCACCACATCTCTCTCCAATCTGCACTAACTCTTATTCTCTCTCTGTTATTTACATCATCAACTTTCCCTCCCACCCTCTCTCTCCTCTTCTCTAGGCCTCTCCATCCTTCTGTCTCCATGTCTCTACGTCTCCATATATATCTCATTACCCACCTCTATCCATCCCTCTCCATATATCTCTCCCCATATAGGTATCTCACCTCTCTCTCTCCCTCTCTAGGTATCTCAAATCTCTATCTGCCCCTTATCTAACTCTTTCCCTCCCCCCTTCTCTCTCTCTCTCTCTCTCTCTCTCTCTATTACATCCCCTCCATTTCCTCATCTCTCCCTCTATATCTCCCCCTCCCTCCTTAAACCCTCATCTCACCTCTCTTCCCCTCTATCTCATTTCTCCCTCCTTAACCCCATCTATATCTTCCTCCCCCACTCTCTCTTACCATCTCTTTCCATTATCTAGTTTGTCACTCTCTCCCCCACACTCTCTCTTCCCTCTCTAGGTTCCCCCCTCCCTCCCTCTCCACCTCTCTACATCTCCATCCATGTCTCACTACACACCTCTTTGTATCCTCCTCACCTATCTCTCCCCTCTCTAGGTCTCTCCAACCCTCTCTCCTCTACCTTTATTTTCCTCCTTACCCCCATCTATATCCTTGCATCCATTCCTCTCTCTTCTTCTCTCTCCATATCTTATTATTTACCTCCCCTCTCTCAATCACTACCTCTCTCTCCCACCCTCTCTCTCTCTCTCTCTCCCCCCTTTAGGTCTCTCACTCCCTCCCTCTTTACCTCTCTACCTTTGCATACCTATCTAATTACCCACCTCTCACTCCCCTCTATCTCTTTCATGTCTACCTCTCATCCTCTAGGTTTCTCATCTCTCTCTCTCTCTCTCTCTTTGCTCTAGGTCTCTCACCTCTATTCCTTCCTTCTTACCCCTCTCTCTCTCATTTTCTTCTATTTCCCCCTCTCCTCTCTCTAGGTCTCTCACTTACTCCCTATATCCTCTCCCTTCCTCCCTCCTTGTTTTTATATCTCCTCTACTCTCTCCCTTTGTAGCTAGGTCACCACCTCTTCACTCTTCTATCCTCCTCTATCTATTTCATCCCTTTATCTCCCCATCTAGGTCTCTCACCTCTAAAACCCCCTCTAGGTTTGTCACCTCTCTAGTTCTCTCCCTCCCCCCTTACCACTCCCCCTTATAAACTCTCTCATTATCTTCTCTCTATCCCCTCACCTCTCTATCTCATCCTTCCCTAAGTTTCTCTCCCCTCACCTCTCTATCTCATCCTTCCCTAAGTCTCTCACTCCCTCCAACGTATTCTGTAAAACCTACACCCTAAATAATTTATATACCCCAAAATCTATACCATATAAAGTGGAGGGGGAGGTGATGATATAGATAAGGGAGGAAGAGAGAAGAGGAGAGACAAAATAACAAAGAGAGAGAGAGAGAGAGAGAGAGAGAGAGAGAGAGAGAGAGAGAGAGAGAGAGAGAGAGAGAGAGAGAGAGAGATAATTAAGAAGGGATGGAGGGAGAGGTAGAAATTGAGGGAGTGAGGTACCTACAATAGGAGGAGAGAAGAGGAAAGAGCTCATAAAAGGAGAGGGGTAAGGGGGGAAGGGAGAGAGAAGAATAGAGAGAAAGAGAGGGATAAGGAGGGAGGGAGGGAGATATAGATATCTTAGGAGTGACTGGGAGATGTAGAGAGAGGGGAGGTAGAGAGGTGAGAGAGAGAGAGAGAGAGAGAGAGAGAGAGAGAGAGAGAGAGAGAGAGAGAGAGAGAGAGAGAGAGAGAGAGAGAGAGAGAGAGAGAGAAGAGGGGTAAGGAGGTAAAGAGAGAGGTGGGAAGGGTGGAAAATAACTAGGGAGGAGAGATATATAGAGGTAAGAGACCTAGAGACTAGGGAAAGAGGGATGAGAGATATAGGGGAGAGATAAAGGTGAGAGAGATGGAGGGGGAGAGAGAAATGGGTAATGAGATGGGGAAGGAGAGGTAGAGAGGTAAATATTAAGGAAGAGACCTAGTGATGGGGGGAGAGAGTAGGTGGGAGTGAGAGGTAGTGATTAAGGAAGTGGAGAGAAACAATGAGAGAGAGATAGTTTGGGGGTGATAAGGATGTGAGAGGGTAGATAGAAGAGGAGAGAGTTCATAAAGAGAGAGGGGTAAGAGGTGATGGAAAAAGAGGTGGAGGGGAGGGATAAAACTAGAGATGGGACAAATAGATAAATGTTATACCTAAAGGGTGAGAGAGAGTGAGAAACCTAGATGAGGAGAGAGGGGTGATATATATATAGAGGGATAGAGATACATTGCTAAAAAGACATGGATGGAGAGGTATAGAGGTGGAGAGAGAGAAAAAAAGAAACCTAGAAATGGGAGAGAAAGAGGGTGGGAGAAAGAGGTGACAACCTAGACAATGGAGAGAGACAAAATAAGAGAGCGAGAGAATATAAGAGAGAGTGGGGGAGGGAGATAGATATGGGGGTAAGGAGGGAAGAGGAGATAAAGGAGATATGAAGAAAGGGAGGGTGAGACCTAAAGAGAGGAGAAAGAGGTGAGAGAGAGGGCAAGGGAGAGATATAGGGAAGTATCAATATGGGCAATACGCTAAAACCTGTACCATGAATATTGTATACTAAACCATATACCAATACCATAAACTATAAACCCTATACCTTAATACCTATATTTGACACTCTATTCCCTAAACCATATACTATTAGGTCCCAGAGACAACTGAGAGGGGGGGGTGAATCAGTTGTCCAATAAATTCAACCAAAATTAACTTAACCAAAACTTAATGCTTAATACTGATTAACCAGACTTTATGCTGATAGACAATCTTAATAGTTAATTGCAGTACCGGTAAAGATTAATGCATGAAATAGAAAGACATTAACATCCACAACACATAACACAAATATTTGTATGTGGAAACTCCATAAGTAGAAAAACCATGATGGGAAGCCTTACCCACAATCAAATAATACTACTACAAATAGTATGTGTGTACAATATGGATTCTGCACATGTAGAAAAACCAGCTGCCTAGAGCTCACTGCTCAATCACAAAATGAGAGTCACACTAACTACAATTGGATGGTTAAATCCAATGATAATGTACTACACAAAATAGCATCTTCATATGCTGGATTCAGTACCAGTTTAGGTCTGATTGCCTTCACAAAATCCTTCCTTCAACCTTCAAATGATGTCTACGTGTATAGCTTTGCTTATTTTTGCATATACCTTATTGCAATCCTTTTCGCATTCACCCTCCAAACTCACAAATGAGATCTTACATTTATACCATAACCTAAGACCAATTTGAATAGGTCGGATCACTAAAATATATTACAATAAAATCAATTACAAATAAATCAAAATCTGATGCATGATGTCGGCTTAATGCATTTACAATAATAATAAATCATCTCCATAATGTCTCGTGCTGATCTGGAATAGGTATACCTACCGGTGCTTATCATGGACCTATTTGTCGATAATAACAAATATGCAAACCCGAATAAACAATTAACCAAATCACCAAAACCAAGTGATCGAATAATGTCTTCGACATAACCAAGTAGTCTCCAAGTCATTCTAGTACTGGTGAACAATATAATCTACCGGTGAACCAAATACCGGTGACTGTGCATAAGTCTCTGACTTGTCGGTGAACATAACCAAAATCTCCAAGTGTTGATAAGTGTTGACAAGTGATGACAGGTGTTGACATCAATGACAAAACCATATCAACATATCCAAAATGCCAACAATATCCCCCTTCGGCATTGATGGAAACACACGATGGAAAAACCATCAAAGTGCCAAAATAGAAATGCCAAAAACCAAAACCAACAATCTCCCAAATAGATCATTAATCAAAAATCATAATATCTCTCCCCTAGGAATAATCTCTTCCCAAAAGAAAAAGATAATGTGTTTTTCCATATCAATCTCTCCCCCTTTGACATCAAATGCCAAATCAATACAAAATACCAACTTATTATACCAATTACTCCCCCCGAGAAGTAGCTCTCCTCATCAAAGCTGGAATAAAAGATTTCTCTGTTAATTCTGCCAAATGATGACAAACATCAACTATCTAAGTCTCTACTGGTTGGGGTAGGACTCCAATTTTCTCTCTGAGACACTCAAATGTTTCCTTAGGCAAAGGCTTTGTAAAAATATCTACAATCTGCTCTTTAGTATTCACATAAACCAATTTCACTTCTTTTGCTTCAACATTCTCCTTTAGAAAATTGAATTTGATAGAAACATGTTTAGTCTTAGAGTGGAATACTGGGTTCTTTGATATATCAATTGCTGCCATATTATCATAGTAGATAGTTATAGGTTCCTTGCATTTTACCTTTATGTCCTTCAATATTTGCTTGATCCATAATACCTGTGTACAATTAGTTGTTGCTGCAGCATATTCTGATTCTGTTGTTGATAGACTTGTACAACTCTGTTTCTTGCTCAGCCATGAAATTAGTCTGCTGCCAAGAAAAAATGCTCCATCAGTGGTGCTTTTTCTGTCATCCACATCTCCTACCCAATTAACATTTGTGTATGCACATAAGTCAAAATTTTCATCTCTAGGATACCATATACCAAGATTTGTAGTGCTTTCTAGGTACCGGAAAATCCTTTTCACTGTTGATTCATGATTTTCTTTAGGATTACTTTGAAATCTTGAAACAATACATACTACATTCATAATATGAGGTCTTGTTTGTGTCAAATACAGTAAACCTCCTATCATAGACTTGTATCTAGTCAAATTAACAAGTGTAGATTCATCCTTCAAAGATAATTTATCAGTTGTAGTCATAGGTGTGCTTATCGGTTTACAGTTTTCCATGCCAAATTTCTTTAGTAATTTCTTCAAGTACTTAGATTGACATAGGAATATAACTTTATTAGTCTGTGAAATCTGCAATCCTAAAAACAATTTTATCTCTCCAATCAAAGATATTTCAAATTCTTGCTGCATTTTGTTACAAAAGTCTTTACACAATCCATCTTCTCCTCCAAAGGTTATATCAACAACAAAAAATTCAATAACCAAGATGTCATCATTAGTCACTTTGTAGTATAGATTGTTATCAACATTACCTTTAGTGTAACCAAGCTTCAAAAGATATTTGTCCAATCTAGCATACCAAGCTCTATGAGCTTGTTTCAATCCATATAAAGCTTTCCTTAACCTAAAAACCATGTCTTTGTTATCTATCAAAGAAAATCCATCAGGTTGTTCAATATAAACTTCTTCTTCAAGATCTCCATTCAGAAATGTACATTTAACATCCATTTCATATACTTTATAGTTCTTGTGTGCTGCAAAAGCCAATAAAAGTCTGACTGCCTCAATTCTAGCTACTGGTGAAAAGGTTTCATTGTAATCAATTCCTTCTTTATGTGAATATCCCTTACATACCAATCTTGCTTTGTTTTTGATTACCTTAACATCTTCATTAAGTTTATTTATTAAAACCCATTTAGTTCCAATTACATTTTTGTCTTTAGGTCGGGGAACTAATGACCAAGTGTTATTCCTTTCAATTTGTTCCAATTCATCTTCCATAGCTCTAATCCAATATTTATCTTCACATGCCTCATTAATTGATGTAGGTTCAATTTGAGAAATAAGACATACCTCTTCATTTTCCAATCTTCCTCTAGTCATAACTCCTTAAAATTTGTTTCCAATTATCTGATCTTCAGAATGATTTAGTCTTACATACCGGGGTGTTTTTACTTCATGTTGTTCTTCAATGATTGTTGAACCTCCAAATGATGCCAGTGTAACTAGATTACCATTCTGTACTGGTGTATTCATAGTAGGTTCATTTGTGATTATCTCTATTGCCAGTTCAGAGTCTGTGTACCTTGAATTTCCTCTAAACTGTTCATCAATCTCCACATTTGCACTCTCAACAATTTTCTGCAATCTCTTGTTAAAACATCTATATGCCTTGTTGTTAGATGAATAACCAAGAAATATTCCTTCATCACTTCTAGGATCAAATTTGTCAATATATTCATCTCTTCTAATATAGCATTTACTTCCAAATGTTCTGAAATATTTAAGAGTAGGACTATTATCAAACCATAGTTCATGTGGGGTCTTACCAGTTTCACCTCTGATGTGAACTTTGTTGAATGTATAAACAACTGTATTGACCTCTTCTCTCCAGTATATATGAGTTAGATTTACTTCAGATATCATACTTCTCGCTGCATCCAAGATAGTTCTATTTTTCATTTCCACAACTCCATTCTACTGGGGTGTTTGGGGTGCTAATAACTGTCTTTCGATCCCATTCACTTCACAAAATTTATTAAATTCCTTAGATGTGAATTCCCCTCCTTGATTTGATCTCAAGCATTTGATTTTCTTGCCGATTTCATTTTCTACTATCACCTTGAATAGTTTGAATTTCCCAAATGCTTCAGATTTTTCTCTAAGAAAAGTAACCCAACACATTCTAGAATAGTCATAAATGATTAGCATAAAATACCTATCTCCTTGTATACTTCTAGTTCTTGTTGGACCACATAAATCAGTATGAATTAAATCAAGAACATTGTTAGACTTCTCCACAATACTCTTGAAAGTTGCTCTAACTTTCTTTCCAAATTGGCATTCCTTACATACCAGATTGTGAGGTTTAACAATCTTAGGTAAATCTCTTGTCGCCTTAGTAGTACTGATTTTCATAATGCAATCAAAATTTACATGACAAAGTCTCTTATGCCATAACCAACTTTCATCAATATGTGCAATCAAATATGCTTTCTCATTGTTGTTCAAATGAAAGATATTACCTCTAGTCTGATTACCGATTGCAATTTCCAAACTAATTCTGTTTAAGATTTTGCATTTACCATTCTTGAATTGTAACTGAAATCCTTTCTCAACTAATTGACCAACACTCAAAAGATCATGCTTCAAACCTTAAACATAATAAACATTATCGATATTGTTCTTACCATCAAAAGATATAGTTCCTTTTCCTTTGATCTAACAAGATTTATCATCTCCAAATCTTACTAGACCTCCATTGTAATCCTGAAAGGTTAAAAATTTACTCTTATCACCAATCATATGATGTGAATATCTTGAATCAATAATCCATTCATCCTTATCTTCAACTTTAGCTACCAGTGTCTACTTTACCGGTTGAACAGTAGGTGTCAGTTGATCTTCTGTTATAGAAACAAAAACCCATCCATTGTCTGTCGAATCCTCATCAGAATCATCAGTAACTCCTTCATCAGCATAAGAACAAGATTTGTCTCTATTCTTCTTAAACTTGTATTTCTGATAGTCAGGGTTAGGCTTATTTGTTCTTTTAGCTCCTTCTCTTAATCTTCCATCTCTATCAGGGAATCTAGAATCCATATGACCAATCTAATTACATTTAAAACATTTACAGGGTGCTTTACCTTCATACTTACTTCCAATTGGACCTTTAGGCATTTTTCTAGCAAATAGTGCTTTAAGTTCTTCATTTTCTCTCTTGCTTTCTTCAAGTTCTCTTGCATAGAAGGCTTTCCAATCAGATTTATTAGATGATGATGTTGTTGTAGTTGATGATGATGCCTTGAAAGCTAGATCTGTCTTGATAGTAGTAACATAACCAAATTCCTCATGCTCAAAAGCTGAAAGTTTTCCAACCAAAGTGTCTCTAGATATTGATGCATTAGGCATTATTCTCATTTCATTTATAGTTGTAACTTTCATTTTATATGTCAGTGGAAAAGCTCTTAAAAATTTAGAAACAACCTCATCTTCACTTAAGGTTCCTCCACAACATTGTATACCCAAATCAATTTCATTTACTTTTTCCATAAAAGCAGAAATTCTTTCTTCTTCTTCCATTTTAAGACTTTCATACTTGACCCCGAAGCATTCAAGTTTTGTAATTTTGACTGTGGAATCTCCTTCATTCAATGTTTCCAGTTTGTCCCAAATATCTTTAGTAGTAGATATATCTAACAATCCCATGACTTGTTGATCTGACAATGCGCTCAAAAGTGCTTCTCTTGCTTTGCAATCATTTTCCTCATCTTTAGCCAAGTTAGGTGGAATAGGTTGACCTTGAGTACGAGCAGTATAGCCATTCTTTGTAACATCCCATATGTCCTTTCCAATGCAATTCAAATGTATCTCCATCCTGATCTTCCATATGCCATAGTTAGTTCCATCAAGTTTCAGGCTGTCCTTCATGGAATAGTTAGAAGACATTGGATCTCCTCAAGCTATTCAACTTCTGCAAAAAGAGGACTAGGCTCTGATACCAATTGTTAGGTCCCAGAGACAACTAAGAGGGTGGGTGAATCAGTTGTCTAATAAATTCAACCAAAATTAACTTAACCAAAACTTAATGCTTAATATCGGTTAACCAGACTTTATGCCGGTAGACAGTCTTAACAGTTAATTGCAGTACCAGTAAAGATTAATGCATGAAACAGAAAGATAATAACATGCACAACACATAACATAAATATTTGTACGTGGAAACCCTGTAAGGGGAAAAACCATGGTGGGAAGCCTTACCCACAATCAAATGATACTACTGCAGATAGTATGTGTGTACAATATGGATTCTGCACATGCAGAAAGGCATGCTTCCTAGAGCTCACTGCTCAATCACAAAATGAGAGTCACACTAACTACAATTGGACGGTTAAATCCAATGATAATGTACTGCACAAAATAGCATCTTCATATGCTGGATTCAGTACCGGTTTAGTTTTGATTGCCTTCACAAAATCCTTCCTTCAACCTTCAAATGATGTCTGCGTGTATAGCTCTACTTATTTTCACATATACCTTATTGCAATCCTTTTCGCATTCACCCTCCAATCTCACAAATGAGATCCTACATTTATACCATAACCTAAGACCAGTTTGAATAGGTCGGCTCACAAAATTATATTTAAATAAAATCAATTAAAAATAAATCAATATCAGATGGATGATGACAGCTTAATGCATTTACAATAATATTAAATCATCTCCATAATGTGTCATGCTGATCTGGAATAGATATACCTGTCAGTGCTTATCCTTGACCTATTTTCTGGTAACAACAAATATGCAAACCCGAATAAACAATTAACCAAATCACCAAAACCATGTGATCGAATAATGTCTTCGACATAACCAAGTAGTCTCCAAGTCATTCCAAGCACTGGTGAACAATATAATTTGTCGGTGAACCAAATACCAATGATTGTGCATTAGTCTCTGACTTGTTGGTGAACATAACCAAAATCTCCATGTGTTGATAAGTGTTGACAAGCGATCACAGGTGTTGATATCAATGACAAAACCATATCAACATATCCAAAATGCCAACAATCTCCCCCTTTGGCATTGATGGCAACACAAGATGGAAAAACCATCAAAGTGCCGAAACAGAAATGCCAAAAACCAAAAACCAACAATCTCCCAAAGAGATCATTAATCAGAAATCATAATATCTCTCCCCTAGGTATAATCTCCCCCCAAAAGAAAAAGATAATGTTTTTTTCCATATCAATCTCTGTCCCTTTGACATCAAATGCCAAAGTAATATAAAACCAAATACAAAATACCAACTTATTATATGAACTACTCCCCCTGAGAAGTAGCTCTCCTCATTAACGCCAGAATAAAAGATTTCTCTATTAATTATGTCGGTTGATGACAAACATCAACTATCTAAGTCTCTACCGGTGGGGGTAGGCCTCCAAGTTACTGCCTGAGATACTTGAATGTTTCCTTAGGCAAAGGCTTTGTAAAAATATCTACAATCTTCTCTTTAGTATTCACATAAACCAATTTCACTTCTTTTGCTTCAACATTCTCCTTTTGAAAATTGAATTTGATAGAAACATGTTTAGTCTTAGAGTGGAATACTGGGTTCTTTGATATATCAATTGCTACCATATTATCATAGTAGATAGTTATAGGTTCCTTGCATTTTACCTTTATGTCCTTCAACATTTTCTTGATCCATAATACCTATGTACAATTAGTTGTTGCTGCAACATATTCTGATTCTGCAATTGATAGACTTGTACAACTCTGTTTCTTGCTCAACCATGAAATTAGTCTGCTGCCAAGAAAAAATGCTCCGTCGGTGGTGCTTTTTCTGTCATCCACATCTCCTACCCAATTAGCATCTATGTATGCACATAAGTCAAAATTTTCATCTCTAGGATACCATAAACCAAGATTTGTAGTGCTTTGTAGGTACCAAAAAATCCTTTTCACTTCTGATTCATGATTTTCTTTAGGATTACTCTGAAATATTGAAACAATACATATTGCATTCATAATATCATGTCTTGTTTGTGTCAAATACAGTAAACCTCCTATCATAGACTTGTATCTAGTCGGATTAATAGGTGTAGATTTTGTTGTTCACCAAAAGTGATAACCCAAGAACACCTACAAATCTTTCTATGAAATGGCCAATTTCAGTCTACAAAACACATCAGGGCTTGGACAACATAACATAGGACCCTAATTGATCCTCCTGCACTTCAGGTTTTGCTAGACCTAGGGGGGGACACCCTTTTGATGCATTGAATACAACAATTACAAACATAAGACTGCATCAACAATGAGCAGACAAGCCATTCCACAAGCTCACCAAATTAGGTAACATGTACAGATGGGATGGATCTTATACAAATAATAGGTGAAATAGAGCTTTGGAAGGATAAAACATTAACCCCTAAACATAAAGGGAAATAGATTTATCTTTTAATTTGTTTAATCTGAAAACATCCCCAAATTTGCAAAGACCAGTGCCTTGTTCACTGGGCAATGGAGTCACAGACATAACTACAAATATGAATCATAGATGCAAGCTTATTTTCCTTAAACAAAATATTCATGCACCAATACCTTATATTAATGCACTATTTGATTCATTCACAAATTTATCAGATCTGGAAACATATTTCATCATTTATGATTGACTACAGAGTTTAAAACCTTCCTTGAAGGATACCTATAAACAGTCACAACAATTTCCTTGAAATTGACAAATCTCATCCTCCTTGAGGATTCAATTCATGATAATGAAATACATACCTAGAGACAATACTATGAGGAATTTACTCATGCTTGACACAAGCAAGACCTGCAACTAAAACCACATTTACAACACTGCACTGCAATCTCTATACCCTAAAACAAACCAAAAGCATTTACAAATTTGGGTCATGACATTTAGAAAGTGGAAGCCATCAAATCTGGAGCATTTTCCAAATTTCTAGAACCATTACAACTGAGAAGAATTGGGAATAAGAAGGAGAGGAAACCAAATCAAATCTGCAATTGAATTGCCAAGTGTCTCCTCTCTAACTGAATTTCAATCTCGACCAAACTGCTTTCAAAATATCAGATCTTTGCCAAAATTAACTTCATAATCAGATTCCTCATTTTGAGAGCTTTCTGAAAATATATAACACTTCATACTTTGGCTAAAAATTGAGCCCTGGGCGAATTAATTCCCATTTGTGCTCAGTCATTTAAATTTTTGAATTTTCGACATAGTTGAAACTATATCATTAACTGATTTTAAATTTGATTTTTGGCTCTGATCATGCTCTGACACTTTGCCACATGGCGGCCTCTGATTTTTTGATGGGATCCACTAGGTGCCACCTGGGATGACACCTCGTTACTCTGCCATGTGTCCGCTTACTTGTCATCCATGTCATCACCACCTCTATGCCACATCATCGCCATCTCACCGGGACCCACCTGCTAGATATCTGACTGTACCCACCACTTGTGCGCCACTTGGCTTTCACAATTTCGTAGGGTTTATCCAGTGTGCATCTTCCTTTCGCGAAGTAGTGCGAGCCGTTGATCTCCATCGATCTTGCTCGACCTTTACCATGCTGCATTTTCGCCCTTTTCACCATTTCGCATTTCTCCTTTTCACAGGGCTTAACTGGCGAGCAACTTTGGCCTGTGAAACCGTGTGGACCATTCGATCGGCTGGAACTTGCATGATCTTTACCTTTTTCGCAACTTCCTAGGGTGTAACTCTCGTGCATCTTCGGCCTGCGAAATCGCGTGCTTCGTCTGATCATCTCGGACTTGCTAACCGGTTAAGTCGACCTTTCTCTGCAAAATTCCACCTGTCTGCCTTAGGAAGCATGCCTACGTGGGGTCCATCTAGTTGCTGCTCAATCACCTCCTCCGTCACCTCTGGTTCCGTGCTCGCACGTAGGCCCACCTTGGGCGCCCAACAGACACCGTCCGTCAAAAGCCTTTAAGGCTTAGACATTATAGATGTGTGCAGTTTTGCTTATATATACCAAAAAGAACCACTTCTTAGTGCATGTGGGATTAAGGCTTATGCCTGGGACTGCGTTTTTGGAGATTTTCCTAAGCACTTTCATGGTGATTTCTTGCATTTGATTAAAATCTTCTGAGATTCCTTCTTCATTTTCCACGTAGGGGAGGAAATTTCCTTTGTTTTGGTTGCTTGTTGTTTGCCACGCAGAGGGAAAACACTTGGGGTTTTCAACGCCTTCTACCAGTGTGCATTTGCTTGAAAATTTTAATTGCTGCTTCCAAAAGGAGGCCACTTGAGAAAGGAAGATGGATGCCATAGCATTTGCTGAGGTTTTGCTCACTGGAGACTTTGAAAAGTCTCTCTTCCACCAAGCTATGCTATCTTCTAACTACAAAGGAGAAAGCTTGAAAACTAATCAAAGCCTTCCCAACACCACATAGGGGTTAATATGCCAACAACATTGGCTCAAAATCTGTTTTAATACACTCCACACTCCTCAGCAAAGGCATCACTTGGTCTGCAGAGAAAGAGAAGGGGGAGGCACGTGAGGAAGAAGTCACCATTGAAGCACTCCAAACACCATGCTCATATACCATACCCATTATATTTGCTTAAGAGGTTTATACGCTGCTCACTTAACTCCACGTAGGATTCCACACATTCAACTCCATGCCACGTAGAGGAAGGGGAGAATACTGGTTTGCATTTGATTTCAAAGCTCCAACGCAGCCTTTTTTACCATCCTCCATGTCACGCAGGGGTGAAAGGAGGATAGTAGACCACAAAATGGAGGATACCACTTGAAGTTTGGAGCATTTCTTTTGGATCTCCCTGCAGCACGTGAGAAGAGGGGAGGATTGCAAAGCCACGCCACACTCCACACTTCAAACACTACACTCCAAACACACTCTAAACACCATGCCTGCTATATTGCATTCACTGAATTTAAAACATTTTAATGTAGAGAGTATGCTAACTGAGCATCACATGGGGGGGTTTTTGACTATTTGCATTTTCTGTGAATTTATTTTGTAACCCCTTTCACATGAAGTGAAGCAAAAATAAAATCCTTCCAACTCCCATTGGAAATGAAAACTATGCCACATCACATCATTGATTTGCACAAAGATCTTCTTCTAGCAAATCAGATTGAAAATTTTGAAGTTCTGGCACATTACCAAGTTGAAAACCTATTGATCTTCATTTTGGCTTATATGTTGTTGTTCAGCATCATTATCTCTTGTAGGCTGGACGAACACAAATACTCTAGCTCTTATCTTATTCTCATAGTTGAAGTCATTTTGTGGCATTTTAATCACCTCAAGACATAATGGATTTGGTCTTCATTTGTTTGGAAATTTAAATGTCTTCTCACATTTTCTACTTACCAATTTTCACTTGATTTTGAACTTTCTCTGCTCTCTCATTGTCCAACTGGCGAATTGCAGTCGAGCCAGGTCGGGCCCCAAAGTGGGTCCGACTAAATTTTTTTTTGTTTTCATGCAACTAACCCCTAGAATTCTTCACATACCTCAAACATACCTCTGGAAATGATTGGCATCATTTTTAGATCGTCAGACTGAATTTTGCAACCTTCAGGCGATTACGCCACATTTTCGCATTTAATCATGAAGACGTAATTTTCAAAACTGTCAAAACACCTGTCTGGAGCTTGCCATCTGACAGGCATGTACTCTAATATGCAAGCATGAAATCTACCAAATGGTTTGTCAAGATGAGTCCCGAGCGAAGAGATATTAATCGGCAAAAATGACAAACTAGCTTTGTCGACACTGCAGACCTGATGAAGTCAATGTCCTTGCAACACATGACGCCTTTCTCAAAAATATCAAACGACCTCTGTAGGCCCTCAAATTTGAAACACAGGTACCTTTAAGTACATATTAAATCTTTGAATTCTCATTTCGATCACCAGACTGACAGGATGCAAATGGCGCACACAAAAATGGCTACATTAACTAATATAACAATGGAAGTGCGGATAACTGAAAATGATAGCTAAATGAATCCTTTTGAAAACCGATCAAACAGATTGATAAAGGCTTTAAATTTTAAACGTAGCTCATCATTTATACCAGCATTAGCCCGGAACAAACATTATGGCATGACGCTTACTAAGGCAACTTTTACACTTGTGCGAAATAGGGCTCCGATTAACTGTCGAAATAGGGACTTGCCAAACCACACAAATTGCAAACAGATTTGGCTTTGAAAACTAAGCAAATGGATTCATTAGGACTTGAAATTTTGTAGACTGACTCACATTTATGCATAGAATTGAATCTACTTTTAATTTATCCATGACAATTAACATGGAAAAAGATGTAATCACTCAAAGAAGGCTACTCAATAAAATCTGCATTTGTGCCTAAAATGCACTTCCGGCTCACCCCTCAAACTGGGTACCTCATAAACTTATCCAAATTGAATTATGAAAGTTGCAAATCACTGAATAGGCCAAATGAAAGGTGTGGGACATGAATCTCGAGCCTTACCCTCTGAAAATTAACTGGCTCCATTTTACCCCCTCTCAAACTAAGCCATTCAAACTGACTCATTTAGATACTTTTCTGACATGCAGAGCAAAATTTTGAAAAGGGCCTCTAAAATTTACTCAATTTTAAATAGGCCCAACAGTGGCTGTGATTGGGGATGGTTGATTGCGAGATCAACACAAGAATCCAGATATCTTTGGTTAAGCAGACCACCCAAAAATGGATCATTCTTCTCTTCTCAAAAGCAAAGGGCTTCCTTATTCTACCCAAACAGCAGGGCACCTTATTGAAAAACACACAACTGAAGCAAAGCGACTATACAAAATATACAACTTATAAATGGCCCCGGGCCATCAAAATTGAAATCAATTCTTACCTCTGTCAAACACTTGATTTTCGTTTCCACTAACCGGAGGTAAGTTGAGATCATCATTCCAATCTGCCTAATCAAAAACACTTCCACTTCTAATTAGCTCATCACATAAAACATAATCATCAGAATATTCATAATCATGACATCTCTGAAAATCAAACACATGCTGAGAGGATTGGTCACTAGGTGACCAAAGAGTGCCATATTTTTTACCATTACTTCTCTGCTGAAATGAGAAGTAATCTAACTCCCTCTAAAAGTTGGGAATATCAGACAGATCCTTATTGCTAGTTTGCTGAAATAATAAACACTCTTTCACAATAATATCCTGCAAACTAGAGAGGAAAACTTCCTCATAACATGACCGCACTTCAACTTGCTGATCACAAAAACTATCAGCATTTTGCACACATGAAAATACATAGTTTTTACTTGCCAATGGTTCATTTCCTCCTTGCAAATATGAGAAAAACACCCCAGATCTGTCATGTCTTCTAAAAGGTAGATCCTCATAATGCATATCAAAGCCAGAATTCATATCAACATATGACCCTTCATTATCATACCTATCAACCATATATGCATTATCATTTTGTCTATCAAACATAGGAAGAGAATCAACATCATATGTATCATTTTTTACACCCTCAAAAACGTCATCAGAATCAAAACATATACTGAGTGGGTATGAAAGATTGGGCACATTTTTGAATCCACATCTCTAAAAATCAGCAGCTAAGAGTTCTGAAATTTGCTCACTACATAGTGAACCTCCTTCTTCATTTTCATTTTCCTTGGCTTCATCCTTTGAGTTGTAAACATTGTCCCAATCTAATAAATGTATTGGATCTGAGTGCTCATGTCCCTATGCACATTTTTTTGATCATCACAACAACTTGCATCTGCATCATATCCTTTATCACGCTGCTCATAATGTGTTGCTACATGTTGCAACATAGTTTCATAACTGGGGTTGCAAACATCTTGTGGATTGAAATCAACAACAAGGTGATCTACATCATTAGCATCTAAAACCTCAACGGCCTCATAATTAGCTGAACAATCACTGTTCTCACAAATTTCTTCTCGCTCTGAATACACATCTGAACTTTCATGCTGAGAATAATCACAATTAGCATCATAGGAGGTACATCCACTCAGGGGCTCATCTCCTTCATTATTTTTTATCTTGTGTATATTTTCAGATTGGTTACTTTCAATCATATCTATCCATTCTTTAATAGATTCAACACATTCTTCTCTGAAGGCAGTAGACCAATTAACTAAGTTAGGCTCATAAAGCTCTAAGAATATCTTAATTAAAACAAACTCAGGGGGTCTATTATCAGTTGAAAGCTCATTCAATGCAGCTAAAAATATTTCATAGAAGACATATGATGATTCTCCTTTACTTCTTAGCCCTACTTTCCCTTTTAACAACTAGACAAATCTCTCTTGGATCATTTGAAGACATTTTTCAATTTCTATATTGATCTCTTTCAAATTTGACAAAGGATTCACGGATCTAGGAACTACATCTAGATCCATTAGGTTTTATAACAGTCACTGAACCATTATTTTTTGATCATGCATCTTATTGTGTCATAAATTCATTCAAAAACATATGCAGTCACTAATTTTTGGAATCATACACACTTCTCACCATATTTCTGACTAAAAAATTATTTCAATGAAGTATGTAAATTGTAAATTTCTTTTCCTTTTAACGGTGACTTTTTCACCTCATAAGGAACATGAATTGTCTCATTAATACTTTGAGGAATACCTGGAGTAAATTTGTTGCTGCTATTGCTACTTTGATATTCGGTAAGATTTCTCTGAGATCTTCTAACATTATACACTGATCTTCGTACAGAGTCACCACCTCCTTCACGAAGGAAAATATCTTCAATAGATTCTTTGGGATCTACAATCATAAAACCCCAAGTAGCTGCTAAATCTTTGATGCAAGTTTACCAAATATTTTAAAACTTTTACCACCATGAGCGCTGGTGTAGAGATCTTTCAGAGTCGTCACTCACTGTTGTGAGAATTTATAAAATCATTTGTAGAACATGAACAGATCTAAACTCACACAAAGATAAAAGGACAACAAGTTTTTCACACTTGGCACAGAACACTACCAGGCACATAACTACAGATCTGAAAATTCTTTCAGATTTATAATACTTTTATGACTCTTTCCTCAAATAGATATGGCACAACTCTAGGATTCGATTCAACATGAGTTATTACAACACTTCCCCAACAGAGTTGCCATTTTTGTTGTTCACCAAAAGTGATAACCCAAGAACACCTACAAATCTTTCTATGAAATGGCCAATTTCAGTCTACAAAATACATCAGGGCTTGGACAACATAACATAGGACCCTAATTGATCCTCCTGCACTTCAGGTTCTGCTAGACCTAGGGGGGGACACCCTTTTGATGCATTGAATACAACAATTACAAACATAAGACTGCATCAACAATGAGCAGACAAGCCATTCCACAAGCTCACCAAATTAGGTAACATGTACAGATGGGCTGGATCTTATACAAATAATAGGTGAAATAGAGCTTTGGAAGGATAAAACATTAACCCCTAAACATAAAGGGAAATAGATTTATCTTTTAATTTGTTTAATCTGAAAACATCCCCAAATTTGCAAAGACCAGTGCCTTGTTCACTAGGCAACAAAGTCACAGATAGAACTACAAATATGAATCATAGCTGCAAGCTTATTTTCCTTAAACAAAATATTCATGCACCAATACCTTATATTAATGCACTATTTGATTCATTCACAAATTTATTAGATCTGGAAACATATTTCATCATTTATGATTGACTACAGAGTTTAAAACCTTCCTTGAAGGATACCTATAAACAGTCACAACAATTTCCTTGAAATTGACAAATCTCATCCTCCTTGAGGATTCAATTCATGATAATGAAATACATACCTAGAGACAATACTGTGAGGAATTTACTCATGCCTAACACAAGCAAGACCTACAACTAAAACCACATTTACAACACTGCACTGCAATCTCTATACCCTGAAACAAACCAAAAGCATTTACAAATTTGGGTCATGACATTCAGAAAGTGGAAGCCATCAAATCTGGAGCATTTTCCAAATTTCTGGAACCATTACAACTGAGAAGAATTGGGAATAAGAAGGAGAGGAAACCAAATCAAATCTGCAACTGAATTGCCAAGTGTCTCCTCTCTAACTGAATTTCAATCTCGACCAAACTGCTTCCAAAATATCTGATCTTTGCCAAAATTAACTTCATAATCAGATTCCTCATTCCGAAAGCTTTTCGAAAATATATAACACTTCATACTTTGGCCAAAAATTGAGCCCTAGGCGAATTAATTCCCATTTGTGCTCAGTCATTTAAATTTTTGAATTTTCGACATAGTTGAAACTATATCATTAACTGATTTTAAATTTGATTTTTGGCTCTGATCATGCTCTGACGCTTTGCCACATGGCAGCCTTTGATTTGTTGATGGGATCCACTGGGTGCCACCTGGGATGACACCTCGTCACTCTGCCACATGTCTGCTTACTTGTCATCCACGTCATCACCACCTTTGCACCACGTCATTGCCACCTCACCGGGACCCACCTGCTGGACATCTGACTGTACCCGCCACCTGTGCGCCACCTGGCTTTCACAATTTCATAGGGTTTATCCGGTGTGCATCTTCCTTTCGTGAAGTAGCACGAGCCGTTGATCTCCATCGAACTTGCTCGACCTTTACCATGCTGCATTTTCACCCTTTTCACCATTTCGCGTTTCGCCATTTCGCAAGGCTTAACTGGCGAGCAACTTTGGCCTGTGAAACTGCGCAGACCATCCGATTGGCTAGAATCTGCGTGATCTTTACCTTTTTCGCAACTTTGCAGGGTGTAACTCGCGTGCATCTTCGGCCTGTGAAATCGCGCGCTTCGTCGGATCATCTCGGACCTACTAACCGGTTAAGTCGACCTTTCTCTGCAAAAGTCCACCTGTCTGCCTTGGGAAGCATGCCTACATGGGGTCCACCTAGTCGCTGCTCAATCACCTCCTTTGTCGCCTTTGGTTCCGTGCTCGTGCATAGGCCCACCTTGGGCGCCCAACGAGCACCGTCTGTCAAAAGCCTTTAAGGCTTAGACATTATAGATGTGTGCAGTTTTGCTTATATATACCAAAAAGAACCACTTCTTAGTGCATGTGGGATTAAGGCTTATGCCTGAGACTACATTTTTGGAGATTTTCCTGAGCACTTTCATGGCGATTTCTTGCATTTGATTAAAATCTTCTGAGATTCCTTCTTCATTTTCCATGTAGGGGAGGAAATTTCCTTTGTTTTGGTCGCTTGTTGTTTGCCACGCAGAGGGAAAACACTTGGGGTTTTCAACGCCTTCTACCAGTGTGCATTTGCTTGAAAATTTTAATTGCTGCTTCCAAAAGGAGGCCACGTGACAAACGAAGATGGATGCCATAGCATTTGCTGAGGTTTTGCTCGCTGGAGACTTTGAAAAGTCTCTCTTCCACCAAGCTATGCTATCTTCTAACTGCAAAGGAGATAGCTTGAAAACTAATCAAAGCCTTCCCAACACCACATAGGGGTTAATATGCCAACAGCATTGTCTCAAAATCTGTTTTAATACAGTCCACACTCCTCAACAAAGGCATCGCTTGGTCTGCAGAGAAAGAGAAGGGGGAGGCACGTGAGGAAGAAGTTACCATTGAAGCACTCCAAACACCATGCTCATATACCATACCCATTATATTTTCTTAAGAGGTTTATACGCTGCTCACTTAACTCCATGTAGGATTCCACACATTCAACTCCATGCCACGTAGAGGAAGGGGAGAATACTGGTTTGCATTTGATTTCAAAGCTCCAACGCAGCCTTTTTTACCATCCTCCATGTCATGCAGGGGGGAAAGGAGGATAGGAGACCACAAAATGGAGGATACCACTTGAAGTTTGGAGCATTTCTTTTGGATCTCCCTGCATCACATGAGAAGAGGGGAGGATTGAAAAGCCATGCCACACTCCACACTCCAAACACACTCTAAACACCACGCCTGCTACATTGCATTCGCTGAATTTAAAACATTTTAATGCAGAGAGTATGCTAACTGAGCATCATGGGGGGGGCTTTGACTATTTTCATTTGTTGTGAATGTATTTTGTAACCCCTTTCACATGAAGTGAAGCAAAAATAAAATCCTTCCAACTCCCATTGCAAATGAAAACTATGCCACATCACATCATTGATTTGCACAAAGATCTTCTTCCAGCAAATCAGATTGGAAAATTTGAAGTTCTGGCACTTTACCAAGTTGAAAACCTATTGATCTTCATTTTTTCTTATATGTTGTTGTTCAACATCATTATCTCTTGTAGGCTGGATAGACACAAATACTCTAGCTCTTATCTTATTCTCACAGTTGAAGTCATTTTGTGGCATTTTAATCACCTCAAGACATAATGGATTTGGTCTTCATTTGTTTGGAAATTTAAATGTCTTCTCACATTTTCCACTTACCAATTTTCACTTGATTTTGAACTTTCTCTGCTCTCTCACTGTCCAACTGGCGAATCGCAGTCAAGCCAAGTCAGGCCCCAAAGTGGGTCCGACTAAAATTTTTTTTGTTTTCATACAACTAACCCCTGGAATGCTTCACAGACCTCAAACATACCTCTGGAAACAATTGGCATCATTTTCAGATCATCAGATTGAATTTTGCAACCTTCGGGTGATTACGCCACATTTTCGCATTTAATCGCGAAGACGTAATTTTCAAACCTGTCAAAACACCTTTCTGGAGCTCGCCATCTGACAGGCGTGTACTCTGATATGCAAGCACGAAATCTACCAAATGGTTTCTCAAGATGAGTCCCGAGTGAAGAGATATTAATCAGGGAAAATGACAAACTGGCTTTGTCGACACTGCGGACCTAATGAAGTCAATGTCCTGGCAACACATGATGCCTTTCTCAAAAATATCAAATGACCTCCATAGGCCCTGTAATTTGAAACACGGGTACCTTTAAGTACATATTAAATCTTTGAATTCTCAGTTTGATCACCAGACTGACAGGATGCAAACGGCGCGCACACAAAAATGGCTACATTAACTGATATAACAATGGAAGTGCAAATAACTGAAAATGATAGCTAAATGAATCCTTTTGAAAACCGATCAAATGGATTGACAAAGGCTTGAAATTTTAAACGTAGCTCATCATTTATACCAGCATTAGCCCAGAAAAAACATTATGGCATGATGCTTATTGAGACAACTTTTACACTTGTGCGAAACAGGGCTCCGACTAACTGTCGAAATAGGGACTTGCCAAACCACACAAACTGCAAACGGATTTGGCTTTGAAAACTAAGCAAATGGATTCGTTAGGACTTGAAATTTTGTAGAATGACTCACATTTATGCATAGAATTTAATCCACTTTGAATTTATCCATGATGATCAACATGGCAAAAGATGTAATCGCTCAAAGAAGGCTACTCAATAAAATCTGCATTTGTGCCTAAAATGCTCTTCCAGCTCACCCCTCAAACTGGGTACCTCATAAACTTATCCAAATTGAATTATAAAAGTTGCACATCACTGAATAGGCCAAATGAAAGGTGTGGGACATGAATCCCAAGCCTTACCCTCTAAAAATCAACCGGCTCCATTTTACCCCCTCTCAAACTAAGCCATTCAAACTGACTCATTTAGGTACTTTTCTGACATGCAGAGCAAAATTTTGAAAAGGGCCCCTAAACTTTACTCAATTTTAAATAGTCCCAACAGATTCATCCTTCAAAGATAATTTATCAGTTGTTATTATAGGTGTGCTTACCGGTTTACAGTTTCCCATGCCAAATTTCTTTAGTAATTCCTTCAAGTACTTAGATTGACATAGAAATATACCTTTATCAGTCTGTGAAATCTGCAATCCTAAAAATTTTTTTATCTCTCCAATCATAGTCATTTCAAATTCTTGCTGCATTTTGTTAGAAAAGTCTTTACACAATCCATCTTCTCCTCCAAAGATTATATCATCAACAAAAACTTCAATAAAGATGTCATCATTAGTCACTTTGTAGTATAGATTGATGTCAGCATTACCTTTAGTGTAACCAAGCTTCAAAATATATTTGTCCAATCTAGCATACCAAGCTCTATGAGTTTGTTTCAATCCATTTAAAGCTTTCCTTAACCTGCAAACCATGTCTCTGTTATCTGTTAAAGAAAATCCATTAGGTTGTTCAATATAAACTTCTTCTTCAAGATCTCCATTTAGAAATGCACATTTAACATCCATTTGATATACTTTATAGTTCTTGTGTGTTGCAAAAGCCAATAAAAGTCTGACTGCCTCAATTCTTGCTACCAGTGTAAAGGTTTCATTGTAATCAATTCCTTGTTTATGTGAATATCCCTTACATACCAATCTTGCTTTGTTTTTGATTACCTTACCATATTCATTAAGTTTATTTATTACAACCCATTTAGTTCCAATTACATTTTTGTCTTTAGGTCGAGGAACTAATGACCAAGTGTTATTCCTTTCAATTTGTTCCAATTCATCTTCCATAGCTCTAATCCAATATTTATCTTCACATGACTCATTAATTGATGTAGGTTCAATTTGAGAAATAAGACATACCTCTTCATTTTCCAATCTTCCTCTAGTCATAACTCCTTAAAATTTGTTTCCAATTATTTGATCTTCAGAATGATTTAGTCTTACATATTGGGGTGTTTTTACTTGCTGATGTTCTTCAATGACTGTTGAATCTCCAGATGATGCTGGTGTAACTGGATCACCATTCTGTAATGGTATATTCACAGTAGGTTCATTTGTGATTATCTCTATTGCCGGTTCAGAGTTTGTGTACCTTCAATTTCCTCTAAACTGTTCATCAATCTTTACATTTTCACTCTCAATAATTTTCTACAATCTCTTGTTAAAACATCTATATGCCTTGCTGTTAGATGAATAACCAAGAAATATTCCTTCATCACTTCTAGGATCAAATTTGCCAATATATTCATCTCTTCTAATATAGCATTTACTTCCAAATATTCTGAAATATTTAAGAGTTGGAGTATTATCAAACCATAGTTCATGTGGGGTCTTACTGGTTTCACCTCTGATGTGAACTCTTTTGAATGTATAAAGAGTTGTATTGACCGCTTCTCTCTAGTATATATGAGGTAGATTTACTTCAGATATCATACTTCTAGCTGTATCCAAGATAGTTTTGTTTTTCCTTTCCACAACTCCATTCTACTAGGGTGTCCAGGGTGTTGTTAACTGTCTTCTAATCCCATTCACTTCACAGAATGTATTAAGTTCCTTAGATGTGAATTCCCCTCCTTGATCTGATCTCAAACATTTGATTTTCTTGCCGGTTTCATTTTCTACCATCACCTCGAATAGTTTGAATTTCCCAAATGCTTCAGATTTTTCTCTGAGAAAAGTAACCCAACACATTCTAGAATAGTCATCAATGATTAGCCTAAAATACCTATCTCCTTGTATACTTCTAGTTCTTTGTGGACCACATAAATCAGTATGAATTAAATCAAGAACATTGTTAGACTTCTCCACAATACTCTTGAAAGTTTCTCTAACTTGCTTTGCAAATTGGCATTCCTTACATACCAAATTGTGAGGTTTAACAATCTTAGTCAAATCTCTTGCCGCCTTAGTAGTACTAATTTTCATAATTCAATCAAAATTTACATGACAAAGTCTCTTATGCCATAACCAACTTTCATCAATATATGCAATCAAACATGTTTTATCATTATTGTTCAAATGAAAGATATTACCTCTAGTCTGATTATCGGTTGCAATTTCCAAACCAGTTCTATTTAAGATTTTACATTTACCATTCTTGAATTGTAACTGAAATCCTTTCTCAACTAATTGACCAACACTCAAAAGATTATGCTTCAAACCTTCAACATAGTAAATATTATCGATATTGTGCTTACCATCAAAAGATATAGTGTCTTTTCCTTTGATCAAACAAGCTTTATCATCTCCAAATCTTACTAGACCTCCATTGTAATCCTGAAAGGTTAAAAATTTACTCTTATCACCAGTCATATGATATGAACATCCTGAATCAATAATCCATTCATCCTTATCTTCAACTTTAGCTGCCAGGGCCTGCTCTAATAGTTGAACAGTAGGTGTCGGTTGATCTTCTGTTATAGCAACAAAAGCCCATCCATTGTCTATCGGATCCTCATCAGAATCATCAGTAACTCCTTCATCAACATAATAACAAGATTTGTCTATATTCCTCTTAAACTTGTATTTCTGATAGTTAGGGTTAGGCTTATATGTTCTTTTAGCTTCTTCTCTTAATCTTGCATGTCTATCAGGGCATCTAGAAGTCATATGACCAATCTTATTAGGTGAACTCACAATACTGGTTCCCACTTTTTGACCAATTTTGACACTTAGATGAACATTTTGAAAAAAACCTTCACTTTCTGACACCTATAACTTTTAAAATGTTAAGAATTTGAAGATGATGTAAAGTAGTGATTTGTAACATATTGTTTGCAGATTCTAAATATTTTTTTTTTAATAAAATTTTGTTGGTTTTTCCATCTCCCTCAAAAAGTAGTTTCTTACAACAAACAACATTTTTTAAGAGTGATATGCATTTTGAAACACATAACTTTTTTTCTATAAATGATTAAAACTTAATTATTTTGAATTTTGGTTTTTAAAATCAATACCCAGAGCATGAAGTTGGTTTGATAGTGATATGTTGAATATTTTTCATTTTATTAAGTTTTGAAGTTCGACTAATTATAATTTAGATATAGGTGTATGTTTGAACACATAACTTGTTCTATATATATCGAAATTCAATTTTATTTGTTTTGTTAGAAAGACAACATTAATACCTAGTGCATATATATTTGTTTGAATTAGTTTACTATTTTTCCCAATGCATTGAACAAAGAAGTTCTTGTTCAGTGAAAAACCTACATTCATAAGAAATCAAATAAAAATATATTAATGAAGTTAAATATATTAAAAATTATTCTATTTGGAACGCTTATAATAAGGACTAAATACTTAAAGAAACAAAAATTATAAATGAATTCATTTGAACCCCCAAAATCTAATGTAAAATTGGTTTTTTATCAGCATTTGATAGATGCAAAGGACACTCCATTGCAAGTATGATTTAGAAGTACATAGGTTCTATCCAAGAAATTTTGAACTAAGAGCCTTTGATCTAACTCTCTTATATTAATTACTTCAAATGAGACCTGTTAAAGCTTAAATCATTATATTTTCTAAAAAATGTATGATTTCAGCAAAAATCAGGATGTACCAAAAAGTGGGAACCAACATTGTGAGTTCACCCTATTATAGTTAAAACATTTAAAGGGTGCTTTACCTTCATACTTACCTCCAATTGGACCTTTAGACATTTTTCTAGAAAATATTGCTTCAAGTTCTTCATTTTCTCTCCTGCTTTCTTCAAGTTCTCTTGCATAGAAGGCTTTCCAATCAGATTTATCAAATGATGATGATGATGATGATGTAGTTGATGATAATGCCTTGAAAGCTAGATCTGTCTTGATAGTAGTAACATGACCAAATTCCTCAAGCTCAAAAGCTGAAAGTTTTCCAACCAAAGTGTCCCTAGATACTGATGCATTAGGCATTGTTCTCAATTCATTTACAGCAGTAACTTTCATTTTATATGTCGGTGCTAAAGCTCTTAAAACTTTAGAAACAATCTCATCTTCACTTAAGGTTCCTCCACAACATTGTATACCCAAAACAATTTCATTCTCTTTCCATAAAAGAAGAAATTCTTTCTTCTTCTTCCATTTTCAGACTTTCATACCTGACTCGAAAGCATTCAAGTTTTGCAATTTTGACTACGGAATCTCCTTCATTCAATATTTCCATTTTGTCCCAAATAGCTTTAGCAGTAGATCTATCTAACAATCCCATGACTTGTTGATTTGACAATGCGCTCAAAAGTGCTTCTCTTGCTTTGCAATCATTTTCCTCATCTTTAGCCAAGTTAGGTGGAATAGGTTGACCTTGAGTAGGATAAGTATAGCCATTCTTTGTAACATCCCAAATGTCATTTCCAATGCAATTCAAATGTATCTCCACCTTGATCTTCCATATGCCATAGTTAGTTCCATCAAGTTTTGGACTGTCCTTCCTGAAATAGCTAGAAGACATTGGATCTCCTCAAGTTGTTAAACTTCTACGAAAAGAGGACTAGGCTCTGATACCAATTGTTAGGTCCCAGAGACAACTGAGGGGGGGGGGGGGGGTGAATCAATTGTCTAATAAATTCAACCAAAATTAACTTAACCAAAACTTAATGCTTAATACTGGTTAACCGGACTTTATGCCGGTAGACAGTCTTAACAGTTAATTGCAGTACCGATTAAGATTAATGCATGAAACAAAAAAACAATAACATCCACAACACATAACACAAATATTTGTATGTGGAAACCCTATAAGGGGAAAAACCATGGTGGGAAGCCTTACCCACAATCAAATGATACTACTACAGATAGTATGTGTGTACAATATGGATTCCGCACATGCAGAAAGGCCATTTGCCTAGAGCTCACTGCTCAATCACAAAATGAGAGTCACACTGACTACAATTGGATGGTTAAATCCAATGATAATGTATTGCATAAAATATCATCTTCATATGCTGGATTCAGTATCGGTTTAGTTCTGATTGCCTTCACAAAATCCTTCCTTCAACTGTCAAATGATGTCTGCATGTATAGCTCTGCTTATTTTTGCATATACCTTATTTCAATCCTTTTCGCATTCACCCTCCAATCTCACAAATGAGATCTTACATTTTTACCATAACCTAAGACCAATTTGAATAGGTCAGCTCATTAAAAGATATTACAATTAAATCAATTAAAAATAAATCAATATCTGATGCATGATGTCGGCTTAATGTATTTACAATAATAATAAATCATCTCCATAACATGTCGTGCTGATCTGGAATAGATATACCTACCAGTGCTTATCTTGGACCTATTTGTCGGTAACATCAAATATGCAAACCCGAATAAACAATTAACCAAATCGCCAAAACCAAGTGATCAAATAATATCTTCGACATAACCAAGTAGTTTCCAAGTCATTCCAAGTGTTGGTGAACAATATAATCTGTCGATGAACTAAATACCAGTGACTGTGTATAAGTCTCTGACTTGCCGGTGAACAAAACCAAAATCTCCATGTGCTGATAAGTGTTGAAAAGCAATGACAAGTGTTGACATCAATGAAAAAAACATATCAACACATCCAAAATGCCAGCATATTCAAGGGTGAGAGAGTTGATTGAGAGAGGGGAGTGAGAGATAAAATGAGAGAGAGAAAAAATAGAAATAGAGGGATAAGGAAGGAGGGAGGGAGAGTAATACAGGGAGTGGTTGAGAGACCTAGATAGGGGAGAGGTTGAGGGGTGAGGGAGAGAGAAGTTCACAAGGAGAGAAAGAGGAGTAAGAAGGTATGGAGTGAGGTGGAGAGGGAGGTAAATAATAGGATATTTGATAGATATATAGGTGAGAGACCTAGAACCTGGGGAGAGAGGGGTGAGAGACCTAGGGGATAGATAAAGGTCAAGGAGATAGAAGGGGGGAGAGAGGTGGGTAATGAGGTCCATGGAGTGAGAGGTACAAAGGTAAATATGGAGAGAAGGAGAGACCTAGGTATGGTGAGAGAGAGGATGAGAGGGAGAGGTAGTGATTGAGAGAATGGAGAGAGAGGGGAGAGAAACAATAAAAGAGAGAGAAGAAGAGAGAAGGGGGGAGCCAGGGATAGAGATGGGGGTAAGAAGGGTAGACAAGGTATAGAGGGAGAGAGGGTGGGATAGACCTAGATAAATAGAGTTATGAAAGGTGTAAGGGGGAGGTGTGTAAAGAGAGAGGAGACATATAGTAGAGAGTCAAGGGTAAGAGAGAAAGGTAAAGAGGTACTATTAGATCTTGGGGGAGAGAGGAGAGAGTGAGATAGAAAGAGGTAAAAAGGGACAAAAAAATAGTAATAGAGAGATATATATAGGTCTAATGTTTACAGAAGATGAAAAGAGTGATATAGAGAGAGCAAGAGAATGTTGATAAGAGCATATTGATTATTAAAATTTAACTAAGTCTCAAAATTTATGTGATCTTCTAAAATCTAGAATCTACATTGTAACTCCTAGAGATATAAAATAACTCTCAAACATCCTACCAATATATACATGAAATAATAACTTAAATTATACTTAAAAGTTATATTTAATGTATATATTCCTATAGGGAGAGAGATAGTGAGAAAGAGAGTCAATTTTCTAATACAAAATATTTACCAAACAAGAGACTGAGACAAATGAAGAATTTATCCAATGCAATCATTTGGCTAGCACCAAATTTGGTGCTTGCTATATTTGGCACTCACCAAATAGGTTTGGCATGACCAAACCTTTGTCTTTGCATGCCAAACCTATTTGGTGAGCACCCTATTTGGCATGTGCCACATAGCTTCTTTTGGGTAAAAAAAATAGTTGGCACGTTTTTCGTACCATAGATTGGTGCATATACCCATGGGTGTACATCCATAATATATACCAATTACTAAACATATATGTGTTAGTAATAGGTGTTTGATACTGATGGGTATCCACTTAGCTTTAGGACCCAAATTGTAATGAGTCTCTCTTTCTTGAAAGAGGGTACTCAAGTTTTTTGGGTATGAGTACCTATTCCTTATAGCATTTCCCCCCCCTCATTGTTAACCCTCAAAGTGGACCCAATATCTTGTGCTTAGTCACATTTGGAGTTATATTATATTAAAAATTATTGGCTGTGCCATGATTTTTTTGAAACTACAAGTGGTTTACAACATAACAAACTTTAGATAAATACAAGCCTTAGCACAATGGTTTTGCATTCTTTTAAATTATATTGCAAATTATTTTAGGTTTTTAGTGTGGGGTTAAATATCAACATGCTATCAATGTACATTAAAATGTGGACCTTATAAGGTAGCCACCCAAGATCTAGAGGCAATGAAAAGAACAAGAACAAGAGAGATAGAATATGTAACAAGAACAAACTGCATTCTCATCAAGATGCAAATAGTTGGATTTACAATCAATGCACGCAATCTTGCTTATAAAGACAAGGAAATAGGGAAAGAGAGCACACAATAATGAAATGTGACCCAATGAGATGCTAGGATAGGTAGGGTAACTACGCATCCTAGGAAAGGAAAATTCCAACTAAAGTGGAAATTCTCCAACTAATCCTATGAAATTCCCTAAGTAAGCTTAAGTATAGTGTAATTATATGCAATTCCCTAAGTAAGCTTAAGTATAGTGTAATTATATCCTAGAGATAAATAAAACAATTAATTACACCAACACATTATTTGTAAAATTTATCAATCTATTGTAATCTTATTTTGAAATAATATATTAAGGTTTTATACTAGTGGTGATTTTGTTTACATAAAAGGGTTTTTTACATATGTGTTGCGATTTTTATTATGTAAAAGGGTTCTTTTAAAGGACCCCAACCCTTTGCAAATAAAAAATATGGGTCAAAGGACACAATTTTTAGCGTAAAAAGGTGTTTTACCTAACTAATTTTCTTATAGTCTAATTAGTTGAGTTTTACATTTAAGCTCACTTAGAGGTTGAGATATTCTCTCCTCACCTTATGGGAGTTTAGAGATACTTTTGTCTCACCTCATATGGACTCACCAAGTGTCCCAACACTTGTCCATAGAGTCCTACACTTGTTGCATTCTTGGAGGAGTAGTTTGAGTTTCACTCCTACCTTCTCACCTGTTCATGGTTGGCTTTATATGCAAGGCACCTCTTTGTACATTTGTAGTGACAATGTGATAATTTCTTATGAAATTTATCATTTTGCATCTTGCTATTTTCTGAAGAGTATTTCTTTTCAAGGGATCTTGGTTGTTTCCAACATGGTATCAGAACAAACTTGCAAAATCTCTACCCTTTAGTGATGATTTTAAGAGGGTCATGGGCATAAGGAAATGAAGGGTGCATCATGGAAAAAAAAGACATCATGCTTGTGCTACAGAGGGCCTATAGACAAATTTTGATGAATAATACTTCATTTTAGCAATTAGAAAGTTTTTGGTATTTTTTGGCTCCTTTGGTTGGGTTGTATGAAACTTTGTACCATACCATCTAGGTTTGCATGTAATTTTTTTAATTTTTTATGTAGATCATTTGTTTTATTTGTAAAAAAATTTGTTCTCAAAATAGAAAAAAATTGTCATTTGTCTTTTTGCAGGGGCTGCATAGTGTACCTATGCCACGTCAACTTGCCTACGGATTTTTTTTTTTGTATAGTCAGTTTGACCAATCAACAACCAATCACCAATGTCTAGTCACCCACCAACTCAGCACCACATCACCCTACTTGTCCATTCAAAATAATGTCATGCTAAAATCATCATTTTTGTCTGTAACTTGGACACCTCTCCATTAAGTTGTTTTGTTTTTTGCCTCAACTTCAAGAGGCTATTTCTCAATCATATGGAGGCCTTTTGAGTGATTTTTCCATTGTGCTTATATTTTAATTCTTTATCCAGTTGTGTAGTTTATTTTGCAGAATAATGTACTTATTTTTCCTAATTTTCTATTTCTTAGAGGACAACCTACATAATCCTAGTTTCTAAAATTTTGAGAGACTTGTTTGGGCTCATATGAGCACATGTTTGGGTGTCATTTTTTGAACCTGCATAATTTTTTGTGCTCTACCCAATGGTGATGTTAATTTTATATCACAATATTCCAGAATATTAGGTTTTACTTATGCCTCTTTTGATGCATTGTACATTTCTTTTATTCTATAAATGCACTAAAATAAAGAGCCATATAATTGTATACATTTAGGGGGGTCTATGTTTTTGCATTGTGGGGGTTTAATATTTTATTTTTGTCAGCTTGTTGAGATTTGAAATAAAAATTGATATATGTATTCATTGTCCACCTCTTGACATAAAACATGTAAGAACTCAATTCTCAACATCTAATTTTGTAAATGCACTCATATAAAGTACCACAAAACTAAATTTGTGTTCCTTATCAGGGTATAATTGATAAAATATTAGGTCTCATTCCTTTTCACATCATTGTGCCTAAATTTAGTTAGATTTCCATCATCTCTTCCTCATACACATTAAGGGGGGAATCATGACATTTGTTTTGTTGTTTCTAACGCTTTATGTTTTTAGTGGAGCAATGGAAGAACCTTGTGGAGCCTTATGGAATTCACATATTTGCAATGGGGTCATATAGACCTACTCTTTTGTATCTCTCATATGGGGGATTCTTTCAATGGATTACTTTGTGAGATTAACAAACATCGAGAAATTCTAAGTAGCGTACTACATGGCACTTGTGCTTTGTTATTTGTGTTATTTGATCATCCTTGTTGAACACCAAACACTTTTAAGTAGTGTACTACATAACACTTGTGATTTGTTATTTATGTTCATTTATCATAGTTATATCTCTTGATCTATCTTTGGAAGTTTGTTGATTCCAGCATACACTAGTTCATCTTTCAATAAAGTTTATAGTTCTTGACATGTTTCAAGAGTTCTTCATTGTCATGTTCATCTTCACATAAAAATATTTGTAGAGGGTTTCATCCTTCTCTTTCTCTTTTTTAGAGGGTGTTTCTATAGAGTTTTCTCCCTTTCTCTATTTATGAGAGATCTTTATTTATACACTAGCACCTTATCAGGCCATGTTGTCGAGACTCATCTTTATGTGATTAGCTTACTCCCTAAGTTTCACTTAAGGGAGGGTGTTAGTGTGAAAAGGTGTTTTACCTGACTATTTTTTTGCCTGGTTGTTGAGTCATATTCACACTATGCTTAAGCTCACTTAGAGGTTGAGATATTCTCTTCTCAACTTATGGGAGGTTAGAGAGACTTTTGTCTCACCTCATGTAGACCCACCAAGTGTCCCGAAACTTGTCCTATAGTCCTACACTTGTTGCAAAATTGAAGCGGTATTTAGAGTTTACTCCTACCTTCTTACTTCTTCTTGGTTGCCTTTATATGCAAGGCACCTCTTTGTACATCTTTAGTGACAATTTATTATGACATTTCTTGTTTTGCATCTTTCTATTTTGTGGAGAGTATTTATTTTATCTCCTTTCACATCTTCATCTTAGTTATCTTAAGCATACTTGATTTAGATCAATAAATTCCATTTTTTGTTTCTCTTAGTTGAAGTATAAGCATTGGAAAATCAATAAATTTGGCATTTAAAAGATTTATCAATCATTGGAGAGTTCTCAATGCTCTACAAGTGGATTTCCTCCTAATGGGCACATTGATATCACATTTTTCTCCCACCTTGCATAGACAAATTTTCTCTTATAATTACAACAAAAAAAATCTTTATCTCTTGCATCATAGCAAGGTTGGCATATAATTCCTTGTGGGAATTTTTTTGACATTGATAGAGTGGCATTAAGACTATGGTTTTGAATGTCCTAAAGTGGTGCAGCATGGTCTGGTGGGTCCTCAAAGAGAACTGACCAAATCATGCAGCAAGAGTAACACAATGGAAGAAACAACAAAACATAGATAAAATGCAAAATTAGATATCTGCATCATTATATTATCATCATAGAGCATCTGACAAGCAATTGGTTACATGCAAGATAACATGCCAGATTACAATTCATCTAGACATCCAAGAGGCATCTGAATTATAATTCCACAAATCAAGATCCTCACCACTTTTGAACTGCCTTTCTAAGGATCACATAAAAAAATATATATACGCTCTGAAACACAACCGGGTCATCCATAAAAGATTATATTTACCAAGAAAGGAAAATGAAATGCACAAATAGATCGGCCCCAAGAATGAAAGGAAAATCCTTCAGAAAAGAACAACCAAGAGATGCGGATCGAAAGGAAGGTCGGTCGAACACTCAAGAAATCAACAACTAGTCGTTAAGCTCAAAATTGCTCTGGGAACCAGGAATAGCTTATCCGGAAGTGATTACTCACCGAAAAAGAATCCAAATGAACTCACAATCTAGAATGAAGAACAAAAGAAATCCTAGAAACCAAAAATCTGATCTACAATGAAAAAGAACCATCTATAGGAACACACTAAAGAACAACATGGAAAACTTCTATCGGAACTGAACAAGAACTAAACTAAGGAAATATTTTTGGTTGATGTAGGATTACTCAGACCAGGAATGCTCCTGCATCAGACACCCTAGGTAGAAAGAGATGTTCCATGAGAGGCAACTCACGAACATCGAAAAGGATTTGGGATATAGATCCCATGCTCATTTCTGATCCAAACATCTTCTTTACCTCCTCCAGAACCTCAACTAGATTCTCCAACTTCTAATTCTCTTTATTTTTCTTTCCTTGCTTCAGATCTATACATTGTCTCTGACCACTAGTATTTTCTTTCTTCCACAACTTTGATTTATTTTTGCCACAAGGCTTCATCCGGTTTGCCACCATAACCTTCGTGTCATCTGGTTCCTTCTTACTATCAGACTTATCTATCAGACCCTTCTACAAATCCGTGCCATCATCCGACACAACCACTGCAACCAATTTCTCAACACTACAACTTCTCCCAAGGCTCAAATTCCTCACTTCCTTCTCTTTCTCTTTCAAAGAAGCCAATGTGAACTTTTGCCCATCCTTCTTAATAGTGATTATGTTTCTTTTATAGTCATAGATAGCTCCTCTATCAAACTGCCAAGGTCTCCCAAACAAAACATGACAAGCACTCATAGACAAAACATCACACAAGACCTCATCCCTAAAAGGTCCAATATCGAAATTCACCAAACACTGCTCTTTTACTTCTAATTGTTGATCATCTTGCAACCAACTTACCTTGTAAGGACAAGGGTGCTTAAGCCTCTTCAATTCCATCTTCTCTACCATCTGCTCAGATACCAAATTATTAGTACTTCCACTATCCACAACAACTTTACAACACTTACCACTTGATTTACACACAGTCCGAAAAAGATTCATCCTTTGAGTAGGTCTGGTATCTTCACTGTTCTTCTCCATCAAGACTCTTATGAACATAAGGGATTTTACCTACTCCAATTCCAACACATTCTCACCAGAAACTATAGCTTCCTGATCCTCATTTGCCACATAATTTCTTGTCATCCCTTCCTTTCACTCAAAAGACCTATGCCTGGTTTCTCCACACTTAAAACATCTACCCAATAATTCTTTGCCACTCCCTTTTCTCTGTGTCTTTTGATCCAGTTCTTTATTTCACTTAGGTATTGATTCTTCTTCAACATTTTGCTTCTCTACACTACTACTCATTTGTCTTTTATATCTCTCCTTTCCTCTAGGGTTGTTTTTCTATCTTCTTTTCACTTTCTCCTCATCCTTCAAAGAATATTCGTAAGCCTCTTCTACTATGGAAATCTTTAGCATACTCATCTCATCTTGAATGTTAAATGCAAGTCCATTTATACATATCCACATTCTCCCTATCATCTTTCTATGCCCATATCTGATCATTACCTTGTAGAGTTCCTCGGTTTATTCTTTCACACTCATGTTTCTTTGCTTCAAGTTTTGCAACTTCTTGAACAACTCCAACTCATAGTCTCCCAAAATGAACTTAGCCTTCAATCTTTCTACAATCTATCTCCACCAGGTGATCTTCATCTCACCATTCTCTACTCTATCTCTCTGCAACTCCTTCCACCATAAAGCACCATGCCCTTTCAACTTAGTATGTGTTGGCATTATGTGAACTGGTATGAGGACATGATGACATTGTGTGTTGTCATTGATGTCAATATGCTGAAGAAGAGAAAACCGGTATGTTACCAAGAACCGATATATGTGAAAACTGGTATAACATTGTGAACTGGTATATGTGCCAAAGTGAAGCGGTGTGTTTGTTCAAGGTAAACCAGCATGTTGATATGGAAACTGGTACATGGAAGCTTTGTATGATGACCGATTGGAAGTCTTAACTTCAGGGTTTCCGGTTGAAGTGCTTCAAGCCCGTGTGACTCAATCGGTGACTTTGTGTGATGAGTTAGCATTATAACAAAGAATAGTTCATGTTGCCACATAAACCTTGTGCACGTGAAGGATCTTGCATGAAGGAGATTGTTCCTATCTACCTCGAGAATGTGCAAAGTCTGTAAACGGTGAAAACGCGTGATGGGTTATCAACCGTCATGAAAGTGATGGAAAACGAGCAATGGAGAATGTCTTGAGATAGGTTCAAGACTATTTCATTTAATGCAATGTGCTCAATGGTCAAGATTGAACCGTTTGAATTGCTTAACCTAACAGGTTTAGGGTTTAGGGTTTATGCTACTGACCTATCTGTTTCTTATAAGGTCGATGTTGTGTTTCTTTCTGAATTTGTTGGCAAAAGTTGTGTGTGTGTATCCAAGTGAAGAGATACGTGATTCTTGCCAGACCAGAGGAGAGAAGTGATACCTGCAGAGTGTAAGTGCAGAAGGTGAAGAGGAGCTAAAGCGGATCTGCATTGGCATTGAGTGCTACTACCAGATCATTGTAATACCTGTTGATCTCTAACCACTTCAATAGTTGGGAAATCCCTTAACAGGGTAGCTTTAACTAGCTTACTGTAATTCCTTTAACAAGGTGACTCAAAGCTATTAAGTGCAGAAAATCCTCTAATAAGGTAACCTCTAACAGGGTTTTCTAGCCATCCCTTAATCCGGTGATCCATAATAGGATCGGTTCCTAACAGAACCTATTGTATCAGTCTTTAACCGAACAAGGTTCCTAATAGAGCAAACTTCTAAAGAGTTCAAAAACAGCTTGTGGGTATTCATCCCACCATGGTTTTTCCTAGTTGGGTTTCCACGTGAAAAATCTGTGTGTCATGTTTGGTGTTATTCATGTGATGGTTTAAGTGATTTGTGTCTTAAGGTAAATCATGTTGATCTAGCTGTTTATATATTTTGATGATAGATTACATGTTCATGCACTAGGGTGAAATAGAAATGAAGTATTAGATTGTATGAAAAGATAAGTGTCAACCTGTTTATGCTAGTCTCAGTTATTCTAGCTTTTGCTGGTTGTACTCTGTTTAAGACCAGTGTTACTGTTTGTCTGCCAAAGCACAGTGTCTGCTGACAAATCTATTTTAGGAATGTGTTTTTGTCTGTACTGATTCACCCCCCCTCTTAGAACTAGTTTGGTACTATTCGTTCATCATTGATTTATTAGTATGTGCCAATTGGACTCTATGCGGGTCCTTAATATCCTCCAACTCTCTGATCCAATTGATCAGATCTTCCGGATTCAGTGTCCTAAAAGAGTTTAGAACCTCCACTTTATAAAATTTACAAACTTGTGCCACTGCTCTCATAAATATTTCCTCTCTTTCATCTTCTGGTCCTTCAGCCTCTTCGGCCTCAAGCTCCTCTCTGGCCTCTTCATACTCATCCTCAGACTTCGCATTCCTCCACAAACCAACCAATGCATTTCTGATCTCGTTCCTCATCTCATTCTTGAAATCCTCCATCATCTGCGCTACCCTCTAGGGTTTCATCCTTCTTGGCAGAATCTCCTCCTTTGATCCAGTGAAACTACCTCAACTCGGTGATCTGACTGTCGATTTCAATTGCCTCACACTCAACAATGTATCAAACACACTTGCAACCTTCCTCCATTTGGCAATCTGTTCACCCAAAGGAATGCCTCAAAGTTCGTAACCATCTCTGATACCACTTGGTGCAGCCATGGTTTGGTGGGTCCTCAAAGAGAACTGACAAGATCATGTAGCAAGAGTAACATTGTTGGCATTTGCATGAAGATTGCATTAATGAAATGTTATGTTGTCATTGATGTCAATTAACTAGTAATAATGTTGTTATAATGTTGTTTTCTAACCGGTAGGAAGAGCTAGTGAAGGGAATTGCAATCGATAGGTGAGTTTGTGGAGGAAACTGGTATTGCTATGAAATGGAAAGATGAACTGGTAAACCCTACCTATTGATATGATAAACCCTAACCGATGAAGTTTGGTGAATCGATTGTATTGGCCTATGATCTAATGATGAGCAGTAATGATTATGACACGTATGCATGTTGTATGAGAAAAGTTTCAAATGATTTTTGGCGCGTTGAGTTAACAGTTTTTATCTTGGGAATGAGAAATTTAATTGCATGTAATGTAAACCATGTGATGAGTTACAGTGTTCGACGAAGCGGTGATCAAGGAGCGGTCAAGGATATCTTGAATGATGTGCAATGATTATTATGCAATCCAACTGTCATACTTAAACCAATTTGTTTATAATCTCTATGAGGTAATTAGGTTTGTGATGTGTTACCAACCTAAAGATTTGTTTATAAGGTCAATGAGTTGTTTTGCTATAGAGTTGGCAATTTTTTATTGAGAGTAAGAGAGTGTGGTTGCCAAACCGGATGATGTATCTACAGTTTTTGTAAAGGAAGATAGGATCATGAAAATGATCTGAACAAGCAAGTGTAGTGCTATTCAAATAGATCAGCAAACCCTTGTTATTTTCTAACAATTACAATACTCAAATCCCCTAACTAGGTAATCTCTAACAAGCTTAGTGTTATTCAAATCCTCTAACCAAGTAGTCCATTAGCTTGGATTTCAAATCCTCTATCAAGATTACTCCTAATAGAGTATTGCTTCTAATAGGGCATTATAGTCAATCCCTTAACCGGGTGGTCCCTAATAGGATCTATTCTTAATAGGACTTTTGTAAAGCTTTAACAGGCTTGGCTCCTAATAGGGAGAACTTCAAAAGAGTTTATAATACTTGTGGGTATTCATCCCCACCGTGGTTTTCCCCATTTGGGTTTCCACATCAAAAATATTGTGTCAAGTGGTGAATGTTTTTTGGTTATGTTTACTATGGTCGAATTGCTTAACTGCTAAATCCACTTTGATATGTTATGTTAATTGGCAGCAATTTGAAATGAGGTTTTACTTATACCAGTAAAGTATTTGGATGTTTGTGAGTTTCAAGTTGTTTTACTGTTAGTCTATTATAACAGTCAACCAGTTTACTTGTTGCATTTGAAATTCAGTGTTTAACCAGTCAGTTCTGAGTTTGCTTTGAGAGGTTGATTTTAAGATTGGTGAAAGTCTATATAGTTTTCCATCTATTGATTCACCCCCCCCCCCTCAATAGTTGACCGGACCCTTATTCTTTCATCATACCATCAATTGGTATCAGAGCTTTTCAGGTCCTCTAAGGTCTAAACCTAACAGCTTGAGGTAAAGATCTTGTAGAACATGATGAAGAAGGAAGGTCTGAAGTTTAATAGAGAGAACTACAGAATATGGAGTGATAGAATGAAATTTTATATCAAGAGTCTAGGAAGTCAATACTGGAACATGTTGGTGCTCAATATGTTGTACCTAGTGGGATTATGACTGATGATCAGAAGAAAGAGAAACAAGAAAACAATCAAGCACTAGAGGCTATTATCATTTCTTTGCCTGATGCAGAGTATGTTGATGTCCATGTTTTGGAGACTGCCTATGAGGTATGGAAGAAACTTGAAGAGATCTATAGCAGTGATGAGCATGTGAAGATTGCCAAAGAGGAGAGTCTAAGAGGAAAATTTGATGACATGTGGATGGCTAAAGGTGAGAATATACGAGAGTATGGTCAGAGGATCAAAGAGATAGTTGGTAAGATCAAGAGTGCAGGTGGTAAAGTGGAAGATACCATAGTGGTTAGCAAGGTGTTGAGAACCCTTCTACCGGTCTACGTTATCCAAGTTTCAACCATTCAGGAGCTAAAGTTAATTGATAAAACTAAGGTAACCCCTGAATCCATCATTGGTAAGCTTACTACTTTTAAATTAATTGGTTATCATGGTAGTATTCAAAAATCTAAATCTGCATTTAGAGCTTCAATTTCTAACCCATCTATGAGGAAAAGTAGAGATGTCAGTCATAGTTATGAATCCAGATCCAGTAGAGAAGTTGATGATGAAGACAATTTGGTTGAGCTTGAAGCATTGTTGTCCAGAGGTATCGATAAGTACAAAGGTAAATTACCTTTGAAATATTTTCCATGCAACAAGATTGGACACATTGCGGCTAACTTTCCTAATGGTGACAATGAGTACAAGTGTGAGAAGTTCAAGAAGTACAAAGGAAAAGGCAAAAGAGATTGTCTTATTACAATTGATGGTGGTATAAGTGAATCTAAGGGTGATGTTAATGAAGACATTGTCTTTGTAGCCATTAAAGAGGCGACATCTGATCAGAAAGCATTAGTTTCTTGCATGGATAATTTTGATGATTGGATCATTGATAGTGGTTGTTCACATCACATGACCAGTGACCAGAGTAAATTTCTTTCTTTGAAGGAATTTTATGGTGGAGCTGTGAGATTTGGTAATGACGCACCCTGCATGGTAAAAGGTAAGGGAACTATTTCTCTTAATGGAAAGAGAAATGTAGATGATGTCTACTGGGTGGAAGGATTAAAGCACAATATTTTGAGTGTTTCTCAACTCAATGACAGAGGATATCCATTGGAGTTTAAGAATGGAATGTGCAAAATCTATGGTAGCAAAGGTGAATTGATTGGAATTGGCAAGCAGACTAAAGGTAACCTGTTTCACCTAAATCCTAAAGTCAACAACTATTTAATTGCTAAAGTAGATGATAGTTGACTTTGGCATAGGAGATTTTTTCATATAAATTTTGATAACATTTTTAAAGTAAGTCCAAGACAGTGAGAGGTTTGCCTCAGTTGGACAAACTAGTTAATGCTCTATGTAAGGAATGTCAGTTGGGAAAGATGGCATCCTCAACTTTAAAGAGAAAATCTTTTTCAGCAAAACATCTATTAGATTTGGTTCATACAAATCTTTGTGGACCCATAAGGACTAAAACCATTCAAGGTGACATATATTCTATGATCTTCACTGATGATTGATCAAGAATGATGTGGGTCACATTCTTGAAGGATAAAACAAAATCATTTAGTAAATTCAAGGCATTCAGGCCCTTAGCTGAAAAGGAAAGTGGTAAGAAGATAAAGTGTCTGAGGACTGATTGAGGTGGTGAATTTACTTCTGAGGAATTCACTAGATATTGTGAAGAAAATGGTATCAAACGACATCTTTATGTACCGAGGACACCACAATAGAATGGTATTGCAGAGAGGAACAACTGGTCAATTGTCAAAGCTACTAGAACAATGTTGATAAAAGGAGGTGTAGCAAAAAAAATCTGGAGAGAAGCTGTCAGCACAACTGTCTACACTATGAACCGGATATTGGTAAAGAGAGGTAAGGATAAAACTCCTTATGAATACTGGTATGGTAGATCACCCAATGTCAGTTATTTTAAGATATTTGGCAATAAATGTTTTATTAAGAGAGGTGACTATGTTAGTAAGTTTGAGGCTTAAAGTGATGAAGATATATTTCTTGGTTACTCCACCAAGAGTAAGCCCTACAAATGTTACAACAACCAGACATAGATAATCATTGAGAGTGTTGATGTTCGAGTGGATGAGTATCTTGAAGTCTTAGGGGAAACTAGTGTGGAGAAAAAGGATGAAGATCCTTGCATTTCTTTTCTAGAACTAGAACCGGTGAAACTTGAAACTAGTAAAGAGCATTTTGTTGTACTAGTTCAACCGGAATAGGTAGATTAAGAAGAAGAACCTAAAGATAATGATTATGTTATTCTGAGGTATGTGAAACTTAATCATAATCCTGACCAGATTATTGGAGATAAGGATGTTGGAGTGTTAACCAAAAGGAGAATTAGAGAGAATTATTACATGATCTCCACTATTGAGCCTAGAACTACTAAGGAAGCATTTGAAGATGATCACTGGATCAAAGCTATGGAGGAGGAGCTTGATAAAATTGAGAAGAACAACACATGGACCCTATTACCCAGACCGGTGAATAAAAATGTGATAGGTACTAAGTGGGTATTTGAGAACAAACTAAATGAAGATGGTGTAGTAGTTCGAAACAAAGCTAGATTGGTATGCAAAGGTTATGCACAGGAAGAAGGAGAAGACTATGGTGAGACTTTTGCACCAATTGCTAAACTGGAAGGTGTCAGGACTTTACATGCATTGCAGCACATAAGGAATTCAAAGTATATCAGGTGGATGTGAAGTCAACATTTTTGAATGGAATATTGGAAGCAGTATACATTGAGCAACTAGATGGTTATACTTTGACAGATGCAAAGGACATGGTATGCAAATTGCACAAGGCACTATATGGGTTAAAGCAAGCACCGAGAGAATGGTATGAAAGGCTATATTCACACCTAATGAAGATAGGTTTTCAGAGAACCAGTGAAGACATCAAAATATATCTCAAATGTGAAGGAGATAAGATACTGGTTAGTGAAGTTTTTGTAGATGATATCATATTTGGAGGCAATGATGACATGAGAAATGACTTTGCAAATGAGATTAAAAATGAATTTGAAATGTCTCTAGTGGGAGAGATAAAAAATTTCACAGGCTTGCAAATACAGCAAATGAAGAGTGGTATTTTTATCACACAGTCTAAGTATGTGAAAGAGGTATTAAAGACATTTGGTATGAGTGACTGTAAACCAATTGGGACACCAATGGTTACAGATTGTAAATTATCTAAAGAAGATGAAACCACATCTGTTGATGAAAATGAGTATAGTTCAATGATAGGGAAATTGCACTATGTTGTTCACAGCAGACTGGATATAGCTTATGCAGTTGGTCTAGTTGCTATATTTCAGAAGAATCCAAAGGAAACACACCTGATAGCAATGAAGAGGATATTCAGATATTTGAAAGGTACTATTGACTATGGTTTATGGTATCCATATGTAGGTAACTTTGATTTGAAGGTGTATACAGATGCAGATTGGGCAGGTAATGTTGATGATAGGAAAGGCACAACCGATGGAGCATTCTTTCTTGGAGGAAGACTTGTTTCATGGAGTAGCAAGAAGCAGAGCTGTATATCTCAATCTATTGTTGAAGCTGAGTATGTTGCAGGTTATATGAATTGTACCTAGGCTATCTGGATGAGGCACATTCTGGAAGGACTCAAGTTGAATATTTCAGAACTGGTAAAGATCTTATGTGACAATACCAGTGCCATAAATATTTCAAAGAACCTTGTTTTGCATGCACAAACCAAGCATATTGAATTGAAGTATCATTTCTTGAGGGAAAAAGTGCAGAGTAAAGATGTGATATTGGAGCATGTTTCTACCAAGGAGCAACTTGCAAATATCTATATTAAACCTCTGTCTAAAACTACTTTTGAGTATCTTAGAAGTCAACTAGGGGTTTTACCCCTCCATGAGGTCAATTGAGCATGATGTAGAGTACATCAGTCCCGGAGCTACTTGCAGAATTTTATAGAAGGATTGGTGTAGAGTGGAGTTATTCCATAGGGGGAGCATCAAGTTGCAAGTTGATGATGCTTAGCAGTGAAGTTTTACATTGCATGTTTTACTTTCACTTTGGCATTGTTGTCAAAGGGGGAGAAGAACTATGTGATTATTAGGGAGAAGAACTATATGAGAAGAATTGTATGATTGACAGAGAGAAGATCTATAGACAGTTACCAGCTGAAGAAAAGGAGAGTACATGGTAAAATGTAAACCAGGATTCCTATTCACAATCATAGCAATCTAGGGTATTGATACTTGTATTGCCATCAATGCCAAAGGGGGAGATTGTTGAAATTTGAATGAAGATTGCATTAATGAAAAGTTATGTTGTCATTGATGTCAATTAACCGGTAATAATATTGTTATAATATTGTTTTCTAACTGGTAGGAAGCGCTAGTGAAGGGAACTACAACCGGTAGGTGAGTTTGTGGAGGAAACCAGTATTGCTATGAAATGGAAAGTTGAACTGGTAAACCCTACCTGTTGATATGATAAACCCTAACCGATGAAGTTTGGTGAATCGGTTGTATTGGCCTATGATCTAATGATGAGCAGTAATGATTATGACAGGTATGCATGTTGTATGAGAAGAGTTTCAAATGGTTTTTGTCTTGGGAATGAGCAAGTTGATTGCATGTAATGTAAACTGTGTGATGAGTTACAGTGTTTGATGAAGCAGTGGTCAAGGAGTGGTCAAGGATATCTTGAATGATGTGCAGTGATTATTATGTAATCCAATGGTCATACTTGAACCGATTTGTTTGTAATCTCTATGAGATAATTAGGTTTGTGATGTGTTACCGACCTGATGATTTGTTTATAAGGTTGATGAGTTGTTTTAATGTAGAGTTGACATTTTTTTATTGAGAGTAAGAGAATGTGGTTGCCGAAATAGATGATGTACTTGCAGTTTGTGTAAAGGCAGATAGGAGCATGAAAAGGATCTGAACAAGCAAGTGTAGTGTTAGGGTATGTGCAGGATCATGGTGTGCCAAAACAGGCCCTTAAGTGGCAATGAAATTTTAGAAAATCAGAGTTATGCAACTTGACATGAAAATTTGAATAAGTTGTGAACACTATTTTTAAAATATGTAAGAAGAGAATATATAGAAAATTGAATGTAGTTTCTAAGCTACTAGTTGTTTTTTGGAAAAAAAAAAATCCTAAGAAGTAGACGTATGTTTGACCACCCTAATCACAATCAAACCATAATATTATTTTATAATATTTATAAGATAAGTATTAGACTCATGTCCGGATGTAAAAAATATTTTATTTTTATTTTTTATAAAGTAAATAATTATTTATGAATTTTTTACTACAACTTTTCAAAAATTTAGAAACTCCTACGTCTGACCACCTTAACTTGGTCAAAACCTTATGAAATTTAATTTTTTTTTAATTTTTCCCTATAGTAGATGAAGAATAGGATGTGATGCATGTTTCGGATTCAAAAAATGTTTTACCGTTTGAGAGTTATGAGTGTTTTTTAATCAATCTATCAATCAGGACTATTGTCAGAATTCAATTAGAAAATAAATAATAATTATTTATTAAAGTCGAAATAAGACAAGTCTTATATTGTTGGAAACCTGGGAATGCCCTTAAAAAACCCTTTTCATTTTATCAATTTTGGCTACAAAAAAAGTCTTCAGCCACCAGTGTAAAGTCTAGAAAATCAAGGAATACTGAAAAACACGTTTTTTTAGTTGACTTTCTAGGCTTGTCACTTCCAAGCCAAATACCAAAGCATTCCCAAGCCGAAATTTGAAATTTGAAAATTTGACTACAAAAATTGGATATCCAATTTTAATAAGTAAATTCTCTAACTAAATTTGCCCGTAATTAATCTAATGTTTATTAATATATTAATTTATAAATAAATTAGTATTGTGTGTGTGTGTGTGTGTGTGTGTGTGTGTGTGTGAGAGAGAGAGAGAGAGAGAGAGATAAAGAGATTAGCAGAGAGAGAGAGAGAGACAAACAAAGACAAAGAGAGAGTGAGATGGGGAGGGGGAAGGGAGAGAGAGATAGACCCATTAGGACACCATAGGACCCAAAGAGACCCAATATGGTGTCATAACGGGTCGTATAGTGTCCTAAGGGGTCATAAGGGTTCATGGGACACCATATGATCCCTAAGGAAAACATAAGACCCCTTATGACACCATATGGTGTTGTTAGGGGTCATATGGTGTCCATAGGGCTAGGACACCATATGACCTCTTAAGACACCAAATTTAGTCATTATGGGTCATATGGTGTCCTAAGGGGTCGTAGGACATAATATGACCCCTTAGGACACAATTTGACTCAAAGCAACCCAATATGGTGTCATTAGGCATCATATGGTGTCCTAAGGGGTCATATGATGTCTTAAAGGGGTCATATGACACAATATGACCCACTAGGACACAATATGACCCATAACGACCAAATATGGTGTCTTAAGGGGTCATATGGGTTCTTGGGACAATATATGACCCCTAAGGACAACATACGACCCCTTATGACACCATATGGTGTCGTTAGGGGTCATATGGTGTCCATATGCATCATATGATGTCCTAGGACACCATATGACCCCTTAAGACACCAAATTGTGTTGTTATGGGTCATATGGTGTCCTAAGGGGTCGTAGGATACAATATGACCCATTAGGACATAATATGACCCATTAGGACATAATATGACCCAAATATCTCTCTCTCTCCCTCTCTCTCCCTCTCCCTTAATCTCTCTCTCTCTCTCTCTCTCTCTCTCTCTCTCTCTCTCTCTCTCTCTCTCTCTCTCTCTCTTCTTCCCTAATATCTCTCTCTCTCTAAAATATGACTAATAAAATCTAATATCGGATTTAATCAGATATCTGATTTCTACCATTGCCATTAATGTGGCAGTTCAATTAAAAAAAAGGCAGCAATGGGAAAGTTTTTGGGGACCACAAATTTATACATTAAAATCAGATTTTAATGTACATAAAAAAGAGCCTTGTGGGCCATTTTGTGGATTCCAATAGCCCACAGTGTGTATATTCTATTTTCTATCGACAATCACAGGTTTTCAGACAGGTTGAGACAAATTTGTGCTTTTGGGAGATTCTTACATTGTCAATCATGTAGGAGCATCTGTGTGGAGGGAAATGGGGAGTAGTAGTTGTCAGAAGTCTAAACGCAAAAGAAAACTTTCAAATGACCAAATTGAAGTGTATAGAGAAAGAGATAGAGAATGTCATAGGAGGAGAAGACAAGGTATGTTAAATATTGCTAATGTTACTTCAAGTGAAGAGGAATTGAATTTGAAAATGTAGATTTTGAAAGTGAAAATTTTGAAAATGTTGAAAATGTTGAAAGTGATAATGAAAATGCTCAACATGTGGAAAATTTTGACATAGGAGGTGAAAATGTGGAAAACTTTGACATTGAAGGTGGAATTGCTCAACCAAGTGAACCATATGTAACACCTAATTACTTTAGAAATGAAGACCCTCTCATGGATGAAAGACAAATCCAAATCCAAGACCTTCAAGAACCCCAAAATAGTTATTTGAAATCAATGAGAACATTATTGCAAATCTTGAAGGCAAGAGGTCAACAAAAACAGTTGGGTTGTGGGCTACATAACTTTTCAACCAAATTTTTAGCAATAAGACATTGACCGAGCAATGCCAACTCTTTGTTCAATTGCTAAATATGATAAAGATGAGACCATTGCTAAACAAATTGAAGATTCGTATGAACAAGAAGATGGAGAGAAATTCTATTATTGCAAAAAATCTATTTGATGCTCTCAATTCTATTGGAAAGAATACCAAAGAAAGAGATAAGAGAGCCACTCGAAGAGTGATTACAATCTCCTTAGTAAGCCATAAATTGAGGAAGGCTCATCAAATGAGGCAAACTTGTGTTGATTTTAACATAAACTATAAAACTTTGGATAGAGCACTTGCATGAAGACAAACACTTGACGATCCACTTCAACAAGATACATGGGCTTTTGGTGGGAGGCTTCCATGTGTTGAAAGAAAGTTAACTGACAATGTGAAGGAGGAGATTCAAAAATTTTGGCACTCTAATTCTAGAGTGTCACCCAATGTAAAGGACATTTTGAAATTAAGAATCGGCAACCGAGACCGCACACCGCATCCCAAACATTTCTTGGAATCAAGCCAAACAATGTTGTACAAATTTTTTTTTGAATTACATCCAACTTTGTAAATATCACAAAGGGTCTTTGAATCTTTGAAACCATTTCATTGTGTTCCTCTTAAGATTCACAATACTTGTTGTTGCAAGTACCATGTGGAGTTTTCAATGTACCATGAACTTTTATGTCATATTTGTTCTACGATGCATACTAATGAGATGTTGCAGGAGTGTGATGCAATGCTATTTCTGAGATCATCAAGAGACTTTCAAGATCTATTTTTATGCCCTATAGATGATGGCTACTATTTCTATAGAAATGATTGTTTGAATGAGAAGTGCTCAGAATGTGGTGGGTTGTCAAAGTTTGTTTCATGTTTTCATGAGGGCAGGGAACATGAGTTTGGAAAGAATTGTGTTGATAAAAAAAGATATGAGATAGTGAAATATACTTTGAAGAGTGGAGGTGAAGGTTCTAGATGCGAATTAGTCTCAAGAGAAGTGAGTATTGCTGATTTTATTTTGGATTTTAAGGAAAATCTTTTCTACAAGTATGAAAGGCACACCCATAGGTCTCAGTGGTTGGATCAATAGTTCAGGATGTGTAAGAACTCTTTCCTGATTGGCACTATTGTATCGGTGGTTGATTTTGCAGAGAACTATACATTGCAACCACAAAATGAGGTACAATCTCAGTACTATAATTTAGTCCAGATTGCTATTTTTGTTCACATTACATATAGACATGCTCCTAAAACTACAGAAGAGGATAGGAAGATAATCAGGGAGTATCATTTTTATATGAGTGATGATAGATCACACTCCTCCTAGTATGTACAACATTCTTTCGAGAATTTTTTTGACTTCTTGCATGAGAAAGATATTGCAATTGACTGACATATAATATGGTCAGATAACTGTACAGGTCAATTCAAGAATGCTTGTATGTTTTATTGGCTGAGTAGAATGCATGTAGAGAGGTGTATGCCTCATATTTGGTGTTTTTTTTAGGCAGGGCATGGGAAGGGAGAGCATGATGAAGTAGGTGCATGTTTGAAGAGAGCTCTAGTTAAGGAGCAATTGGGAATTTCATGTGCAAATTTCTCTGATGCACATTCTATTGTTGATTGGTGTAGTTCAACATTGTCACATGGAGGTACTCTTTATTTAGCAGTGACCAAATTCTTTTGGTTGGTTGAGGAGGGAACAGTGGGAGATAGATTGGATTGTCAAACAATTAAAGATTGTTCAAAGATGCATTCATTTCTCATCTCAGATGCAAGTACATGGACCATTTGGACACGAGTGTTGGCTTGTTTTTGTCAGAGTTGTGTTCGGTGTGATTGGGATCATTGCGAGTCAAGTGAGTGGGTTGATACATGGGTTCCCCACTATCTAACTCTTTATCTCAAACAATATCCTTGTCAAATGATGACTTGGAAAGTTCACTTGAGTATGACCATCTATCAGATCTTGTATAGCCAAGACATGTTTTTGCAGTTGTCGCACCGCAAGGGAATGAAGAGAGATCAGAATATTGGTTGGCACGATGTGTATAGGGAAAAGAAAAGCTAACACAACCAGTGATAGATGATGACAGGTTCACATATCCTATAGGTTCAGTTGTTTTTGTGGGAACTTGGTTGTGAACATACATGATTAGAAAGAATGACATACCTACATTTGAAGACTATGAGAGACACAAAACCATTATAATGTATTCACACCTTATTATAGCTATAAATGTCAAGTTGTTGAAGCATCAAGAAAAACCGAAGACCAAAGAGCTATGGATAGTGACTACTATTGATCATGAAGCAATACTGGATACTCTTAAGCAAAGAGATGACCCTTCAGGAACACTTGAGTAGTAGGTCTTTATTTGTGCCTTATTTTTTTTTATCATGCATTTCATTTCAAACAATGATCATTAAACCTTAATGTTCAAGTTTGTTAAGTGTATATTAAGGATGTGTTCAAAATGCAGGTCTATTGATGAACATTTTTTTTGGCAACACGGTTTTTGCATGCACATAGCGGGTACACTCGATATAATTATAAGGGATATATTTTTGCAACATGACTTATTATCATGCATTTGATGAGCTTTACAATTTTTGTTATTAGAGAACACTATTTGACAATTTTTGATGATATAATTATCGCAAAACCTTTATGCTCATGCGGGTCTTTTTTGATGATATACAACAGTATCACATTATGATTTTTGCATCAACATAGTGGGTTCTATTGATATAATTCGAAGGGATGTATTTTTGTGGTATATAATACCACCTTTTCATTTATTATCATGCATTTCATTTGAAGTGATTATCATAAAGCCTTTATGTTCATCCATGCATTTTATGTGTAGACTAACAATTCTTAAAAATACAGGTTCATGCTAGATCATTCGTCGTTGACAAGACCCTCTCTTGGTGATGGTACATATTCCTTTGTACATTAATGAGATAAAATTTTGTGCATAAACATTAAGTCAAGTGAATGTATTGCTATTTATAAATGACCATATCTACCACCGTCTTCAACCATGCAGAGAAATGCAGTGAGAAGGGCTTTAATCAACATGCATCTTTCTTCAAAGTTATGCTTGTATACTTTGCAGAGAAACTGGTAAGTTTCGTAATTATACAATCTTGTACATCTTAAAAATGTTTCAAATGATCTATTTATAATTTTCCAAACTAATTTATATTAAGTGTTATAATTTGTTTCTTGTAGCATATTCATTACGCATAAAAAGGTTACTTATTTTGGTCTTCATTTATATGCAGGCATTGTTGTATGTAAGCTTTTCTCTTAGGACATGAGGATGTCTGATGCAGATGAAGTGGGATGTTGTATTTGTATATGGATGTGAATTGATGTAACATTGTTATGATGACATACAATGTCCATGAGCAAATTGGTTTAGTTATATTGATGATATACAATGTATCTGTACATGAGTACATTGATGTAGTTGTATTGATAATGAAAAAAAAATCATGTTTGCATATCCCTTCATGGATGTCACATGCAAGTGTAATGGTAATTATGTGTATACAATACATGGAAATATTGATGATCATTATGTGTCTACAGTGTAATGCTTGTTTATCTATATTTTTAGCACTTAGGGCACTCAAGGGATGACGTCGGTAGGCTATGACCCTGAGCATTCGAAACTTATAAATTGCTGCCCTTATAAAACCGTAGAGAAACTTGAAAAACCGAGATAGGCTTTTGTAGGGACCCCTCTCATGGCCCTGTAGATTCAAACAGATCATTCGCAGGTGCCATGGATTCTGAGTTAGGGCCTGTCAAAGTTTGACAATTTTTAGAACTTATGGCACTCAAGGGATGACATCGGTAGGGTATGACCCCAAGCGTTCGACTGAGTGGGGGGAAAAATAGGAGCATGCATAGGGTAATAATGCCTAACTAGACATGTCAGAGCTTACGGTTTGTCATCGCAATGAGCTAAACGAGAAATTGGCCACGCGACAACATTCGATTGAGTGAGACTGATGATTTTTTTGCCAACCGAAAAATTGCTGCCCTAATAAAACCGTAGGGCAACTTGAAAAAATGAGATAAAATTTTGTAGGGAACCCTCTCATGGCCCCATAGGTTCAAACTGATCGTTCGCAAGTGCCACGGATTCCGTGTTAGGGCTCGTCAAAGTTTGACATTTTTTAGCACTTAGGGCGCTCAAGGGACGACGTTGGTAGGGTATGATCCCGAGCATTTGATCGAGTGGGGGGGAAAAATAGGAGCATGCATAGGGTAATAATGCCTAAATAGACATGTCGGAGCTAACGATTCATCATTGCGACGAGATGAACGAGAAATTGGCCACGCGACAATATTCGATTGAGTGAGACTGACGATTTTTTCACCCACCAAAAAATTGATTCCCTAATAAAACCATAGGGTAACTTGAAAAATCGAGATAGAATTTTGTAGGGACCCCTCTCGTGGCCCCATAGGTTCAAATGGATCATTTGCAAGTGCCACGGATTTCGAGTTAGGGCCCATCAAAGTTTGACAATTTTTAGCACTTAGGGCGCTCAAGGGATGACGCGGGTAGGGTATGACCTCGAGAGTTTAACTGAGTGGGGAGGCAAAATAAGAGCATGCAAGGGGTAATAATGCCTAACTGGACATTTTGGAGTTGATGGTTCATCATCGCGATGAGTAGAATGAGAAAACAGCCACACGACAACATTCGAATGACTGAGACTGACGATTTTTTTGCCAACCGAAAAATTGCTACCCTTATAAAATCATAGTGAAACTTGAAAAACTGAGATAGGCTTTTGTAGGGACCCCTCTCGTGGCCCCGTAGGTTCAAATAGATCATTTGTAGGTGCCACAGATTTTGAGTTAGGGCCCATCAAAGTTTGACAATTTTTAGCACTTAGGGCGCTCAAGGGACAACGCCAGTAGGGTATGACCCCGAGTGTTCGACGGAGTGGGGGGGGGAATAGGAGAATGCATAGGGTAATAATGCCTAAGTGGACATGTCAGAGCTGACGGTTCGTCATCGCGATGAGCTTAACAAGAAATTGGCCATGCGACAACATTTGATTGAGTGAGATTGACAATTTTTTCGCCAATCGAAAAATTGTTGCCCTAATAAAACCGTAGGGTAACTTGAAAAACTAAGATAGGATTTTGTAGGGACCCCTCTCATGGCCATGTAGGTTCAAATAGATTGTTTGCAGGTGCCACAAATTTTGTGTTAGGTCCCATCAAAGTTTGACATTTTTTAGCACTTAAGGCGCTCAAGGGACAACGCCGGTAGGGTATGACCCCGAGCGTTCGATCAAGTGGGGGGGTAAAATAGGAGCATGCAGAGGGTAATAATGCCTAACTGGACATGTCAGAGCTAATGGTTCATCATCGCGATGAGATGGATGAGAAATTGGCCACACGACAATATTCGATTGAGTGAGACTGACGATTTTTTTGCCAACCGAAAAATTGCTGCCCTAATAAAACCGTAGGACAAATTGAAAAACCGAGATAGGATTTTGTAGAGACCCCTCTTGTGGCCCTATAGGTTCAAATGGATCTTTCACAGGTGCCACGGATTTCGAGTTAGGGCCCATCAAAGTTTGACAATTTTTAGCACTTAGGGTGCTCAAGGAACGACGTCGGTAGGGTATGACCCTGAGCATTTGATCGAGTGGGGGAAAAAATAGGAGCATGCATAGGGTAATAATGCCTAACTGGACATGTTGGAGCTAAGGTTTTGTCATCGCGATGAGCAGAATGAGAAATTGGCCACGCGACAACATTTGATTAAGTGAGACTGACGATTTTTTTCGCCCACCGAAAAATTGCTGCCCTAATAAAACCGTAGGGAAACTTGAAAAACCGAGATAGGCTTTTGTAGGGACCCCTCTCATGGCCCCGTAGGTTCAAACGGATCATTTACAAGTACCACGGATTCTGAGTTAGGTCCCGTCAAATTTTGACAATTTTTAGCACTTAGGGCACTCAAGGGACGATGTCGGTAGGGTATGACCCCGAGCATTCGATCGAGTGGGGGGGAAAAATAGGAGCATGCATAGGGTAATAATGCCTAACTAGACATGTTGGAGCTAACGGTTCATCATCACGATGAGCTGAACGAGAAATTGGCCACGCGACAACATTCGATTGAGTGAGACTGACAATTTTTTCGCTAACCGAAAAATTGCTGCCCTAATAAAACCCCGAGCGTTCGACCGAGGTGGGGGGCAAAATAGGACCGTGCATAGGGTAATAATGAATTGTATCAATTATTGTTCACTAAATTAATTGTATTGTATTATTCATTAAATGGATTGTATTGTTCATTAAATGAATTGTATTGTATTGTTGATTAAATGAATTGTATTGTATTGTTCATTAAATGAATTATATTGTTCATTATACAAACAACACTTACGATGAAATGAAATGAATTGTATTGTTCATTAAATAACCATTATTAACTATTGTTAATTATTGGAATGAAGATTAAAGATTTCTATGATAACACCACGCACAAATGACCAACAATTTATATGATCGAATATCAACTTCTGTATATATAAAAATGTCAAATGATTACAAATGTATGTCCATACACAAATATGGCATAAACGCCAACTGAAACAAAATGTATGTCTAAATACGTGAATGTATGTCCACATACAAAATATACATGCCAACTAGACATGTAAGCATCCCAAAACTATCTATAACATCCTAAGCTGTTGATGGATCATCAAAATCGATCCTCTTTGCCGCACTGCTCAGCTCTGAAGGATCCTGCACAAGAAAAACAAACCATGATTAATATTAGTTATATTATATAATTCACATACGAAAAGTTAACATAAAAATGAACTATAATTGAACTATTCATGTTTACCTCATCTCCACGTTTTCTCTTCGGCTTTGCAGGACTCTTGATGTATGTCTTCGGTAGAGGAGGTATGTTTTGAATATTTTCATACACAACCTACATATGTTCAAAAACATGACATTGATACAAGTTAGCATATAATTGTCACTGATAATAACAAATTATATCTACTAATCACAAAATAAAATAAACACACATCTACTCGAGGCATCTCTTCTTCTTCTTTAGGTATACTAGGTGTAGTCATCAAGGATGTGAAGCCCAGAATTCTTTGTATATATACACAACAAGTATATGAAACTATCAATCTATGTCTAGATGTGTATAATCACTATAAGTTATTTAAACTATTCATTCAATCATATTTGCATTCAATTACCTTTCCCTTGTCTCCAACTGCACTACCAAATCCTAAATCACACTGCACCACACTCGTGCTACTTGTGCCCTACAAGAGTGAAATAAGATATACATGCAAGTTACTACATAATCTAATTAATACCAATATAAATGATGAGCATGTATGTACAATAAAATACAAATGACTAGATACAATAATATATGTACCGTCAAGCTATCAAGGCTAAATGAAATGGCCGACAAGGTGCCCTCCCGAATCTATCTCAACTCTGCCTCGGTCATCAACTATTAAATAGACCATGTAAATAAAAATTAGTACTTAATATTATCTAGATTATAAATATTAATTTAAAATATAACATGAACTGTGAAAATACAAATCTTACCACTACATCATCAATGTATGATGGCGGTGCCTCCTCGCCTCTAGCATGTGAGGACTCCCTAGGGTATCCTCTAGTCTGTGTAATAACATCTGGGGCATCATGCATCTCATGCACCTCATAATCTGCACTGTCCATAGGAGGATCAATGGGTTGTCCAACTGAACCCAAGCATATGTGCCCACACATGACACATTTATGGGGCACACATATGTGTGGAGTCGAGGATGATGTGTCAACACCACCGGGTGCACCGCTACCATCAAGAGTAGGCTGAGCTACTGTCCCAGCTTGAGAAACCAAAAGGCTACTCAAAGAGTGAATAGCCGATATAGTCCGTGAAGCCTCCTCAAAAATGATATCAGGATGCTGCACTGTAGGTGGGGGAGCAACAGGAGGAGGGGGGACATATGGGCCCTGAACTACTCTGACTGCCCCAGGTCTATTTTGGGGCATACCTAAACCTACACCCTGGAAAGGTTGGATGTCAAAGTAGTTAACATGTTTGCGTAAAACAAACTCAGCATACAATTTTTTTATGAAATAGAAGGGGACATCAAGATTGTTGTTGGGTGGTTTGTTGAAAACCATCCTCCAATGATCCCAAAAGTTTTTCACAATACCATCATTTGTGCACCATTTAATAGAAAGTTTTGTTTTTTTGGGATCTACGGGTTGACCAATTTGGGGATTGACAAACAATGAGGCGGTAGCAGCTTTGGATATCTCGAGATCCTTGATATCCTTATACGACAAGACATCTGCATATTTTTCCCTCATAGAATCTCACCACAAAAGGGCGGCATTGTGCTCCTCAGTCATGGTTTCCATACTCTTTATGATCGACGTTAGAGGATCAAATATTGGGTTTAGACGAGGGATCCTACAATATACTTCTACAATCCCCCTCAATTCATTCAAATTTTGTGCAATCAAATCCTGAATTGAGGGGGGGTTTTGGCAAAGGAGGGTTTGGTTGTTGCAGTTGTGGTTGATCAATGTTTTCATTGTTATCACCCATTTTTAACCTAATTGAATGTAAACAATTAAATTTAGTTAACAGATTTAAACAATTAGGCATAAGATTTTAAAAAAACCTAATTGAATGTAAACAAGTAAATTTAGTTAACAAATTTAAACAATTAGGTATTAGATTTAAAAAAACCTAGTTTTCATGAAAAAAAACCATATTTTCAATGAAAAATCAAATAAACATTAACAAAAAATACAAAAAATGAATGAAAATGATTGAAAACAATAAAATTCTTACCTTTCAATCTATTTTTTAGCAATTTTTTGCCAAAACACCGGATATCGGATTTTTTTAAAATCGCACAACCCGTGAGTAAAAAATGACTCACGGGCTGTCACTGTCAAAATATATTTGTCTCATAAAATCAGATATCCTATTTTTATACTTAAATTATTTTAAAATAACATATATAATATAATAATAAATTATATAATTTAATAATATATTATAGAATATATTATTATATTATAATATAATATAATAATATATTATATAATATATATAATATATTATATAATACATATTGTATTATATTATTAAATATAATTATATATATTATATAATATATTATTATTATATATTATATAATATGTAATATATAATATATTTTTAATTTAAAATTACAAATAAAAATCGAATATCCGATTTGCATAGGTAATTACCATGCCAAGGTGTACTGACACCCAGGCCAAGCAAAAAGTCAACATAGATTTTCGCATTTTTAGGCGAGTGAAGAAGGCTATTTTTTTCACATCTCCACTTTTTGGCCCCCCATGATCCTGCACTAACCCTCTATTAAAATAGATCAGCAAACCCCTGTTGTTTTCTAACAATTACAGCAGATAAATTCCCTAACCAAGTAAGCTCTAACAAGCTTAGTGTTATTCAAATCCTCTAACTAGGTGGTCCATTAGCTTGGATTTCAAATCCGTTACCAAGGTTACTCCTTACAGGGTATTGCTTCTAATAGGACATTATAGTCAATCCCTTAACCGGGTGGTCCCTAACAAGATATGTTCTTAACAAGACTTTTGTAAAGCTTTAACAGGCTTGGCTCCTAACAGGGCGAATTTCAGAAGAGTTCAGAATACTTGTGGGTATTCATCCCCACCGTGGTTTTTCCCATTTGGGTTTCCACATCAAAAATATTGTGTCAAGTGGTGAATGTTTTTGTGGTTATGTTTACTATGGTTGAATTGCTTAACTGCTAAATCCACTTTGATATGCTATGTTAACCGGCAACAATCTGAAATGAGGTTTTACTTATGTCAGTAAAGTATTTGGTTGTTTGTGAGTTTCAAGTTGTTTTACTATTAGTCTGTTATAACATTCAACCGGTTTACTTATTGCATTTGAAGTTCAGTGTTTAACCAGTCAGTTCTGAGTTTTCTTTGAGAGGTTGATTTTGAGATTGGTGAAAGTCTATACAGTTTTCCATCTACTGATTTAGCCCCCCTCCAACCTCTCAGTAGTTGACTAGATCCTTATTCTTTCATCATACCATCAAACACAATGGAAGCAATGTAACAAAACAAAGATAAAATGCAAAATTAGATATCTGTATCATTATATTATCATCATAGAACATCCAAGAAACAACTGGTTACATGCAGACTAACATGCCAGATTACAATTCATCCGGACCTCTAAGAGACATCAAAATTACAATTCCAGAAATCAAGATCCTTTCCACTTTTGAACTACCTTCCTAAGGATCACATAAACAATATATATACCCTCTGAAACACATTCGGGTCAGCCACAAAAGATTACATTTACCAAGAAAGGAAAATGAAATGTGGAAATAGGTTGGCCCCAAGAATGAAAGGAAAATCCTCTGGAAAAGAACAACCAAGAGGCGTGGATCGAAAGGAAGGTCGGCTGAACGCTTAAGAACATTGAGCAAGGCACCAAATAGATCCACAAGCCAAGAAATCACTTCGCAAGAGAAGAAATCAACAACAACCCGTTAAGCTCAAAATTACTCCGGGAACCAGGAACAGCCAATCCGGAAGCGATAACTCACCGGAAAGAATTCAAATGAACTAACAATCTGGAATTAAGAACAAAAGCAAGCCTAGAAACTGAAAATCTGATCCGCAATGAAAAAGAACCATCTACCGGAACACACTAAAGGAAAACACAGAAAACTACTACTGGAACTAAACAAGAACAAAACTAAAGAAATATTTTTGGTTGATGTAGGATTGCTCATAGACTGGGGATGCTCCTGCATCATAAAGATGGGATTTTTCCACTCAACTATTCAATATCTACATGATATATATAATGGGTGGGATGCTCTTGATCTTCTTGCTGAGATAATCCCCTCTACCACCTCCTAGCATTATTTCTTGTAATTAAGTTTTTAGTTTATACTTTAAAAAAATTATTTAAATTTTAAACATATCTATTTTTTTGGGATGTACTCTAACTCAAGCATTAATAGTTTGGAAGAATGCTAGTGGAAATAAGACATGGAAGGATCCATATTAGGGGGTAAAATAAAATTTGAGGGTTTATTTAGAGGTGACCTAGGTTCAATTGGTGCTAGTATGTCTTACAAGATTTTGTGGGCAAGTTCTTAATGGGGGTTCATAGAGTTTAGGTTATAAAAAAAATCATGAAGATGAGTGAGATAGCCTTCTTGATAGGTTGATGATGGCTTCTTCATCTAGTTTCCATAGAATCATTATGGACGGAGACTTATAGGTTCTCAATAATGCATTCAACAAGAAATTGTATCCCTCTTGGAAGTTATACTTAATCATAGAGAAAATCCTATTATCAATAAATAAATTTGATCATATTAAAATTCAACATTGTTATGGGAGAAAAATTGAATTGCAAATTGTTTGGGAAACCATGGCATTGACATATTTATCATTTCCTTCTTATAAGGTTGCAACTTATATATTTGGATGGCTTAGATAGAATTATGGATGAGCATTACCCTCCTTGAGCATATGGTGTCCCCATTTTATTCCATTTCTTTATCATGATGACAATATTAATTTTTATGATTGGAAACATTGGAAGTGGATGTCTTGCACATGTATATCTCTTGTGAGATTGTATAAGATCTCCAATGCTTGTGTAATATATTGGTGATAAGAAGGTGGTGATTTGGATTTTCACATTTGATTGTATGGTGTTGGGTTATTCTAGTGGATGGTATCTTTGTTTCTATTTTTGTTAAGAAATAGTAGGTGTTGCCAAGGAATACATAGATATTATAATGCTTTAAATTTAAAGGTGGCTTGTGGTGCAAGATCCTCAAGTGTTATCTACTATGTAGGCATGTTGTCTCATTCCATTACTTCAAGAAGATTTTGCATTTCCATTTGACTTCATGCTTAATGTGGTGAAGGCAATCCCTAAAAGTGAGGTTGGATAGACACAATATTGGTAAGTTGAGGTCTAGAGCTTCAACCCTTACATAGTTTAAGTAGAAAGCATGGGTGATGGTAGATAATGTTGAGGTTTGTATGAGTACTGGAAATTTATTTATTTTTGAAAGACCATTTGGAGGGTCCATTTTATGAGGAATATTGATTTATCTAGCCTCAAGATGCAATGACTTTCCTCTAAATTAAATCTTTGGAAAAAGAAATGTTTTCCTTTAACTATGATGTAAGTATACTAACTAACTTCACGTTGGATTTGTATTTGGCTCTTAAACATTTTTGCTATCTCTCATAAAAAGGGCATGTTGGAGGTGGTGAGTGGACTCACTCTCCCATGCATAGAAAATTATCGTTTATAAAGGTCAATGAGGTGTGTGGAATTAATTAAATGTGCAATATGAGGGGTTGGAAGAAATGGCTAGGCTAGTGCTTATGTGGACGATGGCTATTTTTGAGAAAGGGGTGTTGAATAGAGCCTATGAATATTGGTGTTCCATCTTGGATGGTGCTTGAGTAGAATTGTTGGGACCATTAGAGAATCTTTGAAATAAGACCATGCATAGTTTGATGTTAGTGGTCAAGTGTTCGTTTTTGTGGTATTCCATAATGATATGTTCTATTTGATCCCACTATACTTGAAAAACTACTCATATTGATTATCTTGGACCATCTTATCTATTTGTTTGTTATAATAACTTCTTGATATAATCTTTTACTTCAATTGTACTTATTCAACCAAATTTAAATTATTCATTTAATCATTATAATTATACTTAAAACTAAGATTTTCTTGTATCCTAAAACAATAAAAAAATTACTGTAAACCATTCATACCAGCCAACGACCTCTTTATTCTAAACCTTTTAATTGTACTTCTCAATACTTATTATACTTCATAATTAATCTAATATGATGGAAGTTTTCCCAATGGGGAAAAGAAAATCAATAAAACTGTGGAAGACAAGACAAATATGACTGTAATCCTTTCAATGGTGATCTTGTTTTCCTTAAACAAGAAGTGTGGAGGTGACACGGAAGATTTATTTGTTTGTTCCGCAACCATTATCATCATAACACTGACATTATTGATAATTATGTTTTGGTCGCTTTCAAAAGGCACATTCGGGAATGTGTAACTAGGAAGTCATCTACGTTGTTTGAGCTCAAGAAAAATGCAAGAATTCATCCAATTGAACGATCACTCAATACACACGGAACAGACACCGTGTCACTTGCCCATTATCACACCCAACAGCAAACTCCAATGTATAAAAGTAATCGCCATGGCACCCTGTAATTCAGGGAATGCAACACCATTGACACAGAAAGAATGGAGAGATGGGACGCAAAGGGTGCAAACTCTCACAAGGAGAGGCCAGCATCCAAACATAACACGTAAAACTTATGATAAAGTTTAGATGTTATGTTGTTGTTGAAGAGTTCAGAGAAATTTTGACAAGTATATCATTGTTGTTTTTTAATTAGATTGTGTGAGAGTTTTTACATTAGTTTTTCGGATCACATTTTATGATCTATAATGGAATCGATTTTTTCTTTTTGAACTTGTTATGAATTCTTTATTATCTTGCAGTTTATTGTTTTTGATTCTGAATTCAAATTGTATTAAAGTATTTTATATTAAAATTTCAGACCACATTCCATGATCCATAGTTAGAATGATAAGGAATTCAATTTTGTTGTCTTCTTGAACTCTCTATCGTCCCAATAATAGATAATAGAATGTGATCAGATGACAAAGCTATGAAAAAACTCTCAGAACAACAATAATCTCTACAATTTTGATAAATTTGAAAAAATTAAACATGCTGTGCATTGTTGTTTCGGTTTGTGTTGCAGGGTGGTGGAATCGGGACAGCTTTTGTCTTCGAGAGTAGCCATTGAAGGAAGGAACATAAATCTGTATAGACTTGTGATAGTGGCACGGTTGATAGTTGTGGGATTCTTCTTCCATTTGCGCATAACTAAGCCTGTGAAGGATGGGTATGGCTTATGGATTGCTGCTGTGGTCTGTGAAATCTGGTTGGCTGTGTCGTGGATTCTGGACCAGTTGCCAAAGTGGTCTCCCATTAATCGACTCACTTATTTAGATAGACTGTCGGCCAGGTAAAACATTGGGTTTTGGATTTTTAGTTTTCATTCTCTCTGAAGAATTTAAATAAGTTTATTTTTGGAAGAATTTTTTTATTTAGATTATTATTTAAATTATATTAATAGGTTGTAGTTCAATTGATTGAGTACAAGTTATGAGAGAAATAAAAATAATTTTAACAAGATTTTGCTTAAACACAATTTCAGATGAATCACCTCAACAAATTAAATTTAAAATAAATTATTAAACTGGGAACTCCTAAATAGACTCTAGCAAAATGAATTCATTGCTGATATAAAATATTTCATTGAGTATCTTTTCTATTATAAACTTAATAATATACATGTTTGAAAATTTCAGTTTTTGTTTTTATCATTAGAGCTTAATTAAGTTATTATGGGTGCTTAAAACTTGAAGGTTTGAAAAGGAGGGAGAAGACTATTGTGGGCTAGCAAACGTTGATGTTTTGGTGAGCACGGAGGACCCTGTAGCAGAGCCACCATTGATGACAGCAAATGCTATTCTATCTGTGCTTGCCCTCGATTATCCTGCCTGCAAAGTTTCCTGTTACGTCTCCGATGATGCCTCCGCCATGCTCACCTTCGAGTGTTTGTCTGAGACGGCAGAATTCGCCAGACGTTGGGTTCCCTTCTGCAAGGAGTTTAACATCGAGCCAAGAGCTCCTGAACCATATTTCTCTCAGAAAATTGATTATCTCAGAGATAAGGTCAAACCGGAGTTTGTGAAGAAGCGCCGTCAAATGAAAGTATGTTTAGGGTTATTCATACTTTTTGTATGTTGGATTTAAATAGTATAAAGTTTTGATTTGTTTAGGTAGTTCGTTGGAGAAAATGGTTATTCAATTTTTAGAATGCATCAAACATCTATTATGATGTATGAAGGATATGGATGTTTTGGTGCATTGTAGGGGTTGGATAGCTATTTCTCATTGGAAATCATATTGACTTTTGTAGTACAGTTTACTTTTTTAAGTGATTTACATTCTTAAGTTCTGATTTGTTTAGCTGGGTCATCTGAAATCATTTTGGCTTTTTCAACAGGGTCCAATTATTAGCATTGATTTAAGATGAGACATCCAAGCAACTCAAAACTTAGAGTGTGTTGTTTAAATCAAAATTTGTTTGTCTCATCTTGTATTGTATTCTAAAATGAGAATGTAGTTGAAGTGAAGAAGCGTATTTTTGTAAATAAATGCAGAGAGAATATGATGAATTCAAAGTTGGAATAAATGCATTGGTGAAGAAGGGAGAGAAGGCTCCAGAAGATGGGTGGATGATGCAAGATGGAATGCCTTGGCCTGGGAACAATCCTCACAACCATCCTGGAATGATTCAAGTAATCATTTAAACACTTCAAAGACATGAAATCTTTCTTAAATTGATTTTAGATTTAATTACATGAATTTTCTTTTTATTAACATTTTGTATCACACTCTATAATTCTTTGAGCAAGCTTAAACAAGACACTGTAAGTTTTGGCTTGTTTAGTGGCTTATCTAAAATTCCACTATCATTTTTAGTAGAAAACATTTGTGATCATACTAATAAGTGGGTCCTACTCAAGAAACTAGTGATTTCAGATGAGCTATTTAAGCAAGCCAAAACTTAGCTTGTGTGTTGTTTAAGCCAAAATCAATTCATAATTGAGATTAAAAAAAATAGATAATATGAAAAGTAAAATAATAAATTATGAAATGTGATCTGAAATACTGATAGGAAAAAAAAAAATCACTTTTGCAATCAAATTCAGAAATAATTTAATCTAATTCTTAGAAGAGTTTGAATAGCATTTATCCTCATTGAAGGCTTCATCCATTAAGATCTGGTCCTTTGCAGATGGTCAGATTAATTTTGTGGTTTTCTTTTTATGTCTCAGGTATTTTTAGGCCGTACTGGAACTTTGGATGTAAGAGGAAATGAACTTCCACTCCTTGTTTACATGTCTCGTGAGAAAAAACCAGGATTCCATCACCATAACAAGCCTGGGGCCATGAATGCTCTGGTAATAAGCTTATTCCATTTTAAGCTTTTCTTCCCTATCATCTCGTTATCTATAATGGGCATTCATTTGTTCTCCTATTTCCTTGAGGTTGCAGGTTCGAGTGTCTGGAGTATTGACCAATTCTCCATACATAATGAATATGGAGTGTACCCATTACATAAACAATAGCAAAGTTGTTCGGGAGGCAATGTGCTTCATGATGGACTCTCTAATTGGTCGAAATGTCTCTTATGTTCAGTTCCCTCTTAGATTCCACGCCCTTCAACAAGGAAACAAATATTCTAGTCATAATAGTGTTTTTTACGATGTAATTAGTCATCATGAACTCCATTTAAATCTTTTAAATTTTTTTTTGGTATGATATAAAACTTTGGGAGGATTGTAGCGAGATATTTTTGAATTCAATTGTGTATTTTTTATTTCGGATTTTAGATTTCACATTTAATTTATGATGATTTTCACATTCGGAATTTTTTAGCCTAACTTTAAAAATATTTCTGAATCACATTTCCCAATCCATTTACTGTTTCTTATTTTGAAAGCAGATAACCATGAAAGGGTTAGACGGTATTCAAGGACCAATATGCTTAGGTGCTGCATGTGTTATCAAGAGACAAGCTCTTTATGGCTATGTCCCGCCTCCACTTGTTCACAATCGCTCTCAATCTTTGTGGTCTTATCTTCTGGACATTTTTTCAATGAACAAAGATAAACAACAACAATATATTACAACCCCTGAAATATTGAGAGCCCAAGTTGATCTTAAAAGTAAGTATAATATTTTATGTACATAAACAATACATTTTGACCTTTGACTTGCTTAGGTGGCTCATCTGAAATTACACTAGCTTCTTTAGTAGGACCCATCTAAAATCGTATGATTTCAGATGAGCCACCTAAACAAGTCATAGTTTAGAGTCTACTATTTAAGCCAAGCTAAATTCCCATTAGATAAAATTTTAAAGAATTTCTTGTGGCAGATTCTTATCAGTATGATTACGATACAAAGGAGTCATTAAATCCCCTACAAAGCTTGGAAGAATGTCTAGGGCAATCCCCTGTCTACATTGCTACAACCTTGATGGAAGAGGGTGGGATTCCAGAAATTATAGATCCATCCTCACTAATCAAAGAAGCCATTCATGTCATCAACTGTACATATGAGGAGAAAACCAAGTGGGGAAAAGAGGTACATTGTACATTAATAATTATTTCTTTTGTATTAAAAAACAAAAACAATTATAACTTTTCAGTTTGTAAATTCCAAAAAAAAACGAATCTGATTTAGATAAATATTGTCCTTCTAATGCATTTTAGATTCAAACCACTTTAAAAAAATAATCATATTGTGCTTTGCAATTTGCCATATATTATTTTCTCCCTTTATAAAGTATTGTAGTTTATTACTATATTTTGTATAATTATAATTAATTGTTTTACTTCTTAATAATAAAAAATCGAACCCTTTACTTTATAACTTCAATAATAAGATATATACCATAATCAAAAATAAATAAATAATACATTAAGATATATATGAACCTGATTTACTTATTGCACCTGATATACTTATTGCAGATCGGTTGGATATATGGCTCTCTCACATACAATGTTCTCACAGGAATGAAGATACATGCACGTGGATGGCAATCTGTATATTGTGTTCCTTTTAGGTTTGTCTAAATTTTATAAATAGATGGAATTCATGAAGTTTAATTACATCGTAATAACATCTCATATGTTCATAGAGATTTCATATTGTTTTGTGAATTAAGGTTAATGGAATTTTGATTTGTTGATCCTCCCAAAGTTTTCTTATTATCTTATTTTCTTTTTTCATTTTTTTATGAATATATTATCATTCATATTAAATTGAATAATTTTACATTAAATTATGTAAATATTATTTTATCAATATTTTAGATCGCATTCTATGATCCATCATTAAGATGAACAAATAAAAAAATCGAAATAATCTCAAATACCAATAAAGAAAAATGTTTACCTGATCTGATCCAAAAATATTCAATCTAATACAAACTCTAAAAATCTCAGATCTTTAATCATTAACATTAGTATCATTAATATTATTATCATTAGCATTATTATCACAACTTGGTAGCCTCATTCTTGGATTAACATGATTTCATATTGACTTCCAGGCCTGCATTCAAAGTAAATGGAACCATGAATTTAGCAGATTGCCTAAGAGAACTACTCCATTGGGCTTTGGGCTCCATGGAAATTCTTCTGAGCAAACACTGCCCACTATGGTACAGATGGAGATCCGGGCAACTGGACTGGCTTCAAAGAATTGCATACATTAACATAGTAGTTTACCCACTTGCCTCTGTTCCTCTGATTGCGTACTGCTTTCTTCCTGCAGTTTGTCTACTCACAGGAAAATTCATAATTCCCCCGGTAAGTAAATTTCCAATATAATCGATATCCGAATTAAAAGTTTGTTTTTATACTCTTGACGATGAATCATGGTGTGTGATTTTAAACATTGATGCAAAAAATATCTAATATAATCTGATCTAGAAACAATTTAGCAGTAATTCCCATAGATTGTAGAAATCTCATATCATTAATCAATTGCACAATTCAAAGAAAAACTTATACAACTTGTCCTTTGTCTCCTGCAGCTAGACAACATAGGAATCATGTGGGTTACTGGCCTTCTTGCCTCTGTGATGGCTTGTGTAATTCTAGAAATGAAATGGAGTCACGTAGAGATTGAAGAATGGTGGAGGAACCAGCAATTTTGGGTGATTGGAGGCACTTCTTCTCATTTTTTTGCAATATTGCAAGGCCTGCTCAAGGTATTGACAGGCATTGAAACTACTGCCTTTGATTCTTCTCATGCAAAGCCTACTTGTGAAACACAGGATGAGGCTGATGATTTATTAATGTACAGATTCAAATGGACCAATCTACTTATAATTCCCACCACATTGGTGATAGTGAACATTTTAGCAGTTGTAGCAGGAATTTCAGCCACATTTAACAGTGGATATGAAGCATGGGAATCCTTGTCTAAAAAGCTATGCTTTGCCATCTGGGTATTGGTGCACTTATACCCATTTCTTAGAGGTCTTTTAGGAAGACAGAATCGAACTCCTACTATAGTTATAATTTGGTCTACTCTATTGGCATCTATTTTCTCCCTTTTATGGATCAGAGCTGATCCATTTATAGAGGAAAATAAGGTGGCTGATGTCCAACATTGTACATTTGATTGTTCTTGAGTGTTACACTCCTCTTTTATAAAATATAGTAGTAGTTATTGAAATCATAATTAATGTTTATATTTACAAAATTAATAGGTGTAATTGAAATTGTTTAAAATGTTATTTGTTTCTAATGGTTCTTTATAGATATGATATTATTTTAAAATAGTAATATTTAAAAAAAAATTAAAAAATTGAGGTTTAATATGTTTGTTTGTTTGTTTTGTCTCCTCTTTTGTATGACTGAAAAAACTTAAAAGAAATATCTTTCCACAAAGTTCTAAGATAATGCTTTTCTCTTCAAATTATGTACACCTAGAAATCATTTCTAGTACTAAATAAATCTTCATATCTTCTTCTAATACGTTATATAAAAATAATTATATGTCCACCTAGTTGTGTATGTAATCTAGAATTTCATTTTTGTACAAAAATATTTGTATCTTTGTTCAAAATGATGTACTATTGTAATAGTGAAAATTGCATACCTTGTACTTTTTCCTTTTCTTTTGAACTCATTTTAACAAATTTTTCTCTAATGTAAAATCAAATGTACCATTGACATGTTTTTTAGTAAAAGTGGTTCAAAACCCAAACCATACATGATTCCACAAACACTCACTCTCTCATACTACTTCCAATCCTCAAGTTTATCCATTTCTTATCTACAACCAAATCTATGACTTACATAATTGGTGTAGGTTGGTTCATGATTTGCAAAAATGACCTTAAAATTTTATATTTCAAATTTGAATTTACTTAGCTGACCTAATCCTTCCTACTTCAAACTATTATGTGTTGAATCAAAACATAAAACTTTTCATTTGTGTCCATTAGAGTTGTATGTAAGCCCTGACCCTAGTTCACTTTTACACATCTAGTGTTGGATATTGGCTGATATGTTGTCATTGATGTCAACATATGTGGAGATTGTTGATGAGTAGATTGTTAGAAATTTTTGTTAACATATTCTTCTGTGTATTCCAGTATTGCAGTTTGATGGAATGAGTTGGTTTAGCCTGTGTATTACAGATGAGATGATGCGGTTTAAAGGGTTTCTAGTATGTTGTATGTAGATGGTTCATTCCCATTTGCAGAGGTCTGCATGATGATTTGATCAAGTTATGAGATCCGGTATTGGGATGTTATACAGTTGTTCGTGTTATTTGGTATTCTGGTTTGTGCTCTGTATTGCTCTGGAATTGCTAAATCTTTAGCTGCAGATGTGTAGGATGTGTTTTGGACGTTGATGTGTGTCCTCAATTCGATTGGTTCATGATTTGGAAATCCACAAGCAAATCTTTCAGGTTGACAATCAATTATGTTGATGTTCTTGAGTTTCGGTAGAGAGATGATGATGATTCTTGTAATCTGAGTTATTGCAATTGTTGTGGTTGTGATTCATGTGGTGTATGGATGTTTTTAGATCACGTGTTATGCGTATTGGTGGTCCACATTGATTTTTATGCGCATTATTGAAGATTTTCTTGATCTGGTGATGTTCTTCATGTTATGCAACATTCTTGGTGGTTGTAGCATGTTGCAAATGATCAAGGCGTAATTGTTGGAGGTGTTCAACGTTTACGGTATTGATTTGGGTCCAAACTATGTCTTAGCCGATATTTTTTTGGTCTGCATCTATTGTTATAGCGTGTGAAGATATTATTTTGTAACTTGTATTAAGGGTTTAGTCGACCTTGAAATTGAGGTTGAGGGTTTGTATAAATAAATATAATAATCATGTAAGATGTATGTCTGCAAGTGTTTGCCTTGTATCTATGAGTGTGTAATTGAGTTGCATGTGCGAACAAGTGATTTGATCTTTCGAAAGTGTGAAGGAGAAGTAGTGTTGCAGAGCAGACTGTGTGCTTAACCGGAACTATACTCAAGCATATGGAGATGTTATTTTCACAATTCATGTAATCCAGATTGTTGTCTGAATATTTTTGTAAGTCAGTGAGCCTTCCCTTAAGGTTGTAGCCTTTATGGGTTTCTTATTTGAGCAATGAGCTCTAGGCAGTGTGCTTAAATGCATGTGCATTCCCCATTGTAATACTCACATTTACTCCTAATAGGGTATTATCTCATTGTGGAAAGGTTCCCACCATGGTTTTTCCCTTAATCGGGTTTTCCACATCAAAAATCTTGGTGTTATGTGTGTTATCGATGTGGTGTTGTTTCATGCTTAAACTGCTAATTATCAAATCTATTTTATGGTTTAAGTTGTTGTAAGTTTTTGTGCAAATTGATTCACCGCTCCTCTCTCAGTTTGCTACATTGTTGCCAATAATTGGTATCAGAGCTAGATCCTCCTGAAGAAGCTTGATTGCTTGAAGAGATTAGAGATGGCAACCTTTGATTTCAAAAAGGATAGTCTGAGATTTGATGGGATGAACTACACTCTCTGGATGAGCTGGATGCAATGTCATTTGAGATGCATTGGAGAAGAGTACTGGAAGATTACTAAGAATGTATATAATGTTCTGCAGAATGGTCCTCCTACTCCAAATGAGATAAAAGAAGAAGAATTCAATATTAGAGCTAAGGAAGCATTGTTGAGTGCCTTGTCAAATTCTTAAATGATTGTGTGCTCATTAGATCTGGGTAAAATTGGAGACCTTGCATGAAGGTGATAGCCATGTGAAGATTGCTAAGTTGCAGAGCTTGAAGGGTAAATATGAGAACCTAAAGATGAGTGAAGATGAGAACATTACTTCTTTTATGCAGAAAGTGAATGAGCTTGTGTGCGGAATCAAATGTGTCAGTGGAGTTTTGGAAGAATCTGATATTGTTGCTTAAGTGTTGAGATCCTTGCCTCCTACTTACAAACATAAAGTTGTTGTTATTGATGAGATCTGCACTATGACAAATGTGACAAGAGACGTGTTGATTGGTAAGCTTGTTGCTTTTGAGCTGAGTGAGTTTGGAGACTCTCTTCCTAAGACTTAATCTGCATTCAAAGATATTATTTATTTGAAGCAGAGATATGATCTGGAACAAAGTTATACAAGAGTATCTAGATATGAGAAAGAGATGAAAGAGATGGAAGATGAAAAAAGAGAGATTGAGGAGCTTGAAGAACTTATTGCTAGAATATTTCCTAAAGGTGTCGGTAAGTATGAAGGGAAATTACCTCTTAAATGTTTTTCATGTAATAAGATAGGACATTTTGCATCGAGGTTTCTAGAAAGAGATAGAAATCCTAAGAATCCATTATAACCATATAAGCCTAAATATCAGAAGAAGTGTTATTATGTTGTTGATGAAGGTTTGACACATGATGAGTCAGATAAGGGTAATTCGGGAGATGGATTTGTGTTCATTGCTATCAAGGAAGATGATCTTATAACTACAGATTCTATAAGTTGCATTAGTGAGGAGAAAGCTTTAGTTGCTAGAGTTGAGGAGAAAGATGAATGGGTAATTGACAGTAATTTCTCTCATCACATGACAGGTGACAAGAGTAAATTTGTAAACTTTGAAAGGTATGATGGTAGTATAGTTATATTTGGTGATAAAAAAGCTTGTGTAATCCATGGTAGAGGTTCTAATTCTCTTGATGGTAAGCATAATACTGATGATGTGTTGTATGTTGAAGGTTTAAAGCATTAATCTTTTGGGTGTTGGTTAGATGATTGACAAGGAATATAACTTACAATTCAAGAATGGCAAATGTGAGATCTTGAGTACCTCCGAAATTGAGATTGCATCAGGTACAAAGAATAAAGGTAATATATTTCACTTGAATGTTGGTGGTAAAATTTGTTTATGGCATAAAAGGACGTGTCATGTAAATTTTGATTGCTTGTTTAAGATAAGTTCTACTCAAGTAGTGAGAGATCTACCGAAGTTAATAAAGCCTTCTAATCTGGTATGCAAGGAATGTCAATTAGGGAAGTAGACAAGAATTACCTATAAGAGAAAATGGTATAATTCTAATGGATTGTTGGATCTTGTACAACCTAATATGTACGGTCCTTCTAGAGTGAGAATCTTGCAAGGTGACGGGTATTTCATGCTGCTGATTGATTATTATTCAAGAATGATGTGGGTTACCTTCTTAAGGGAGAAGTCTGAAGCATTAGAAAAGTTCAAGATTTTCAAAGCTAGAGTTGAAACTGAGACTGTATTGAAGCTTAAGTGTCTCAGAACTTATAGAGGTGGAGAATTCACTTTTGGTGTGTTTAATGCATATTGTGAAGAGCATAGAGTTAAGAGATAGTTATCTACTCCTAGGACACCACAATAGAATGGTGTTGTGGAAAGAAAGAATAGAACAATTCAAGAAGCTACTAGAACCAAGATGATTGAAGGAAATTTTTTGCATGTATTTTGGAGAGAAGTTGTGGGTACCATTGAATACACTCTTAATCGGGTAAATGTCAAATGTGATACTGGTAAGACCCTTTATGAGATGGTTTGGTCATGCTCCTACTATTAAATATTTAAAAAAACTGGTATTAAATGCTATATTGAAAGAGATGAAGGTCTTGGGAAATTTGATGCTAGATGTGATGAAGGAATCTTTCTTGGTTACTCTACTAAAAGTAAGGCCTACCGATTTTATAATAAAAGATTGAGAAAGATGATTGAAAGTACCAATGTGAAGGTTGATGAAGGTAATGTGAGATAGATTAGATCTTACATATATGATTTTGATGACCAGGATGCCAGTTCAGATAAAGGAAAGCTAGTGCAGACCCAAAGCCAAGTTCAAATTGCTCCGAAAAAGTCTGAGAATGAAGGTGCAGATGCTAGTGTAGAAGGAAGCTGAATTCAAGAACTTGAAATTCAAGAAAATCCTAAAACCCCTAGGTATGTGAAGTTGAATCATTCAGAAAATAAAATTATTGATGATAAGAATAAAGGTGTGATGACTAGAAGAAGACCTGTACAAGAAATTTGTTTGATTTGTAAGATTGAACCTAAGAATGTTGATGAAGCATGCAAATATGAAAATTGGATTAAAGCTATGGAAGAAGAATTGAATCAGATTGAGAAAAATAATACATGGATTCTTGTTCCTAGACCTAAGGATAAAACTATAATTGGAACTAAATGGGTATTCCACAATAAGTTGAATGAACAAGGTGAAGTTGTCTGAAATAAAGCTAGACTTGTGTGTAAAGGTTATTCACAAATGGAAGGAATTGACTATGAGTAGACTTTTGCTTTGGTGGCTAGAATTGAAGCTGCTAGATTATTTCTTGCCTATGTTGCTCACAAAGATTTCAAGTTTTATCAGATGGATGTCAAATTGGCCTTTCTTAATGGTGTATTGGAAGAAGAAATCTACATTGAGCAACTGGATGGATTTCAGCTGACAGATGAAAAGGACATGATTTTCTAGTTGAAAAAAGCATTGTATAGATTGAAGCAAGCCCCTAGAACTTGGTATGCCAGATTGGATAAGTATTTGATGAAGCTTGGATTCAACAAAGGTACTGCTGACAATAATTTTTATTTCAAAATTGATCATAATAATATCTTGATTGTTGAAGTTTTTGTTGATGAAATTATCTTTGGAGAAAATGATTGCCTATATAAGAAATTTGTTGAAGAGAAGCGGAATGAATATGAGATGTCTATGATTGGTAAAATGAAATTCTTTCTGGGATTACAAATTACTCAGTTGGATAAAGGTATTTTCATATCTCAGTCTAACTATGTGAAGGAATTGTTTAAAAAATTTGGTCTTGAAGATTCTAAACCTGTTGGTACACCTATGGTAACTGGATGTAAGCTGACAAAAGCTAATCAGACTAGATATAGATCTATGATTGGTGGTTTGTTGTATTTGACTTAGACCAGACCTGATATAATGAATGTTGTGTGTCATGTTGCTAGATTTCAAGCTGATCCTAAGGAATCTCAAGTTACTGCTATAAAAAGGATATTCAAATATTTGAAAGGGACAGTTGATTTTGGTTTGTGGTATTCTAAGAATGATGAGTTTACCTTGAGTGTTTTTACAGATGCTGATTGGGCAGGTGATGTTGATGACCAAAAGAGTACTACAAGTGGTGCATTCTTTTTGGGAAAGAAGTTGTTCTCTTGGGTGAGTAAGAAGAAGAATTTTATTTCCTTATCTACTGCAATAGTTGAATACATTGTTGTTGATAGCAATTGTACTCAGGTAATTTGGATGAAGCAGATGTTGAGGATATAGGAGAACTATTTATGATAAGCCTATTGCTATATACTATGATAATTCAAGTGCTATCAATATTTAAAAGAATCTGGTGTTGCATTCCAAAACAAAGCATATATCAATCAAGTTTCATTTCTTGAGAGAGAAGGTGAATGAGAAAGAAGTCAAATTGGAGTATGTATCTACAAAGGAATAGATAGCAAATATCTTTATGAAGCGTTTGCTCAAGGTTAGGGGTGATTGCCCCTCCCGATGAGAACTAAGATGCATGGATTTGCATCAATCTGGTGAACTTCACAGAGATATTTTATGCTCAGGATTGATGAGTGTGGTTGCTACTTAGGGGGAGTAGTCAGTGTTGGTGGTTCAGATGTTCAGATTTGTGAAGCTAATTCAGAGGGAGAAAATTGTGATTCCTAAGCCTTTGTCATTGATGTCAAAGGGGGAGAGAAGCATGTGAAAAAATCTATAAGAGAGTAGAGAATTTTGATATTTAAATTGTTTGTCAAAGGGAGAGCTGATCCTTGTGATTTTTATAGAGATTGCTTAGAGTTGATTTCTTTCTTTGCATTTATTGTTTTTCATATTCATATGTCTTTTATTAAGGCAAAACTAGGTTTTGAAGGGACTTGAAACCCTTTACAAGAAGATTACATAAAATGTAGCATTAAAGTCGAACAAAACATAACAAACCAGAGAGATTACAGGGCTGACAAAAATAAGACACACAAAGATAACCTCATCCCAACACCAACAAAAAGCAAACAAAACACAAGAAAAAGAACACAACAACACCAACAGAAGTGTAATGTCCTAATATTACACCCCTTGCAATTTTTTACTGCATTTGGGTCTTCGCCTTAGTGTTTGCACTCCTCAACCTGATCGAAAACCTGAATATGCTCATACAAGTCAAAACATGCATTTTGCTCAACCCTGAACCTCAAAGCCACCTTGGTCCTACCCCAAAATATGGCAGGACCAGGGCATGGTGCCCTAGGATCCACTGGGACCAGGGAATGGCACCCTAGGATCCCCTATTTGGGACCTATCTTGGGGTCCCTCCCTTTGACTCATCTCAAATTAGAGCGGTAAAATCCCCCCTATGTCGGCCCAAGTCAGAAAATCATTCAATTAAACCCCACTGGAAAGTATATAAGAGGGATTTTCCCTCTCATTTGAAAGATCATAAAATTCAATCAAGCATTCGAGGATACAAGAGATCAATCATTCAAGTATTCAAGAGCAATTGAACATTTTCAGTCTTCCTTCAAGGTTTGGAGCAACAATAGACACAAGATTTCAAGCATTGAAGATGAGATCAACATTTTATTTCATGAAACCCTAATTCTATGTGGAGGCAAGAAAAAATTCACAAGGAGGTATAAGCATTTCATTTTTAGTCAATTCAACATCCCCTCAAAGAGGAGGATTTCTACTTTTAGTCATTTCAAATTTACATTACTTCAACCACTTGGTTAATTCCAAAACAGGGGTTTGATCTGACGATAACCCCATATTCCCAACACATTTCCCTTTCTTTCTATGTGAAGGAAAAAGGTGCGCATTTGTACTTTTGGAATTAAGCTTTATTCACGGAGACAGAAAAAACCCTTTTCGACATGCGGAAATTTCAGAGGACCGATAGAAGGGCGCCCCTGTCCGGAGACATGGTCCCTGCAACTTTCATCGAATTTCGCAGAGCATCTCCGAATCATCTCAAACTTCTCAAATCCAGGTGCACAACTAAATCCCAAATCTGTAGCTCGTTGTTTTCTCATACTTTGTCTTTATTTTTAGCACTTTGTCTTAATTCAATCAATCAACTTACAAAAGAGGGTTAATTGCATTCCAATCACAACCAATCTACTTAGTATTCAATTTGTGCATCCGTTGGGATTGGATCTAGTAGATTCAACCTCTCTTTTGAATGAAAAGTTTTCCTCAAGTGAAAATTGAACCTTAGTAAAGTTCCCACCTTTCTCTCAAGTGGTGAATTGGCTAAGGTTCCCAATTTTCCACTTTACATTTTGGTGAACCCGACGTCTTACACCCTTAATTCTGATTTTTCATTTTCAGATCTGAGTGTATGCAATTTAAAATTCAAATTTTCACTTACAAGTTTAATATCCTTGCAATTTTTAAAAATTTAGAGGTTGAATGCACAAAAACCGTAATTTTTAGATTCAAAATTGAGCTTGTTACTTGTCTAAATTGGATTGATTGTTTCATATCTAAAAAACTCTTCAATTTTACAATTCAAGTTTTCATTTACACTTTCAATTTTCAATTTTTATAAAATTAAGTGGTTGAATCACAAAACCCTAATTTTTAATTTTAAAATTGGCATTGTGGATTGTGTAGATCTTGAATTAATTTTCAGATTTTAGTCTTGGCTTTACATTCAAAATTCATTTTCCCTCCTTCCAACATTCAAATTTAAATTTTTGAAATTAAGCGGTTTATGCAACAAACCCTAATTTTTAAAATTAAATTAATCTTGCGCAATTTCAAATTTTCTTTTAAGCATTTAATTGATTCAATTAAATCTGAAGCCTCTTGTCTTTCTTCTAAACATCATAAAATTCGGCCCTTAAGTGTTCCCTTTTTGTTGTCCTTTCAATTAATCATTTTATCAAACATTCTAAGTGTGTCCTATTTCGACCTTCAAGGCTTAATTACTCATATCTTGACATCTCCAATTTCCATATCCTTTTGGAACTCGCATAAAAATCACAATATCTTGCTTCCCCGAAAATTTTGGAAAAAAGTTGGTCAGACCGTGTGTTCGGACCAAGTCGCTACCTACTTGGTCCTGACTTTTTCTGCTCAAATTTCAAGAGCTTGTTTTGACTGTATTTTATTGCACAATTCACTAATACATTTGGTATAGAATTCCGACAAAGGTTTCCAACGAACAAGGTATATTGTGACCAAATTTGATTTTTTTTGAAAAAGTGCCCGCGTTCGTTGAAATTTTGACGGCAACGGGCATTACTTAAAAAAAAAAGAAAAAAGAGGGCAAGTCATTTGTGTTGCATTCAATCCCGCCCAGGATTCCACATCGAGCTCAACCCCTGGCAAGATAAAATGACACACTCACCATTCGAGGTAGGATCTTCGCCTTCATTTTGGATTTGGATAATATGAGGAATTGGTGAACTTCACTTTCATTTCGGATTTGCATAATATGTGGAATTGTTTAATCTTCACCTTCATTTTGAATCTTCGCATTTGAGGAATTTTGGATTTGCATAATATTTGCATGAGGAATTTCAGATTTGCATAATGTTTGGATGAGGAATTTCAGAATTTCAAATTTGAATGTTTACCATGACAGGGGAAAGAGGTTACAATAGGTTTCCGTAGAAGCCATCTCCTCTACGCCCAAGGGCAGTATGCTTTGTAACACTTTGCCCACAAAGAACCATCACCGTACCACTCTTGCAACCCTACTTCCCTTCTACCATGGTTGGAAGTATTCAATCGTATGAAAGAGGAAAACTATCAAACATATACGTAGCATAAAATAAATAAGTTGCAAAATTTCACAAATTAGAGGGTGAACCCTGGTAATAGTAGACTAATCAGTAGTGAGACCTTGTGGTTTGATTGCAAGATGCTTCCCCAACAAGATCAGATCGATACTGGACTGGGTAATAACAAAACCGCCAACAATGTATTTCTCAATGATTAGTGTGTAGAAGTCTATTCATTAATCCAACATCCATTCTATTATATACAAAGGAATTCATACCAAATAGTATTAATTAATCAATTTGTTTTATATTCAGTGCCTTATCAAGTATTTAGTGTTTGGTTTGATGATCTTCTAACTGTTGGGAGTTTCCATGAGCCATAAAACATAAAATATTGTCAAGGCATAAATAATTTTCAAGTCCAAAACTAGATAAAACATCAAACTAGGTTACACATCTTAATCTTCTTCATTTTCTTTTTGTTGATCTTTCTGGTTCTTTTCTTCCTCTTCAACATCTCCCTCTTCATTAACCTTCTTCTTGCCCTTGTCTTTATCCACCTTCTTTGGCTTTGTTCAGCTATCCTGATAGGAGTCAAATGGCTATCCCAATGGGGGGGAAATTATATCCCAGCTAGTTGTATCAAGGTCCCTGACTTCTTCATCCCTTCTCTTTTCATATTGATGTTCCTTGCACTACTGCAACCTTAAATTATATTAAATAATATATCTTGCTGTAAGAATTTTTTTAGTTATAACACTTGGCATAGAATTCAAAGAACTAAGATGAACTAAGCCCTAAGAGTCCTATATCTCATCTCAAATAATAAAGATAATATAGGGTTGCATCTATGAAGAAAACAAATGTTGGAAAAGACTATTTCCACCAACTTGGCCACCTAGGAGTGGTTTTTGAGGTGTATTCAAAGCTTTTACTCCTTTTGTTGTATTTTCACTTGAAATATGTTTGAATTGGCTTTTTAAGCTCCTAGATACTTGGTACATGTTCTAATTGAGTTAAAAGAGTCTCGAGACTACCCTATAGTCATGCTCTACCTTATCCAGCTACTCAATTAGCTTCCCAAACTTATAGGACATATGGTTTTATTCCTTACTTTGAGTTAAAATTGTCTTGGGTTAGATATAACTAAAATAAGTCATTCCTTCAACTACTTCAAAAATCGTCAAAAAGACTTCATACTACTATCTACATGTGTTTCTATCCTTAAGAAGTCTAATTTATGCAAGTGAAAAAACACCTAAGAGGTCATAGCTACTCCTTTTGACTTGGTAATATTCATGGTTTTTCTTTGTCTATTTAACTTCATTCCTTGCATCTTACCCACTATCTTGAAGCATACTTTGTTTTCTTTTTTAGTGAAATGCATTTAGTGGACTGTTGTGCATCTTTAAAATCATTTGACAACTTTAGGAAATGGTTTTCCTTCTTTATTACTTGACTATATCATTTAATATGCATGGATGGTACTATCATTTAATTTTCAAGATGGACCTTATATGGATGGTCCTTGCACCTTTTCAAATTGAACTTTTGCAAAAGTCCAAATTTGGAGAGGAAATTCCTACTATTTGTGAATCCAACATTCATCTTTCAAATTTTAGGTCCAATTTCCATGAATAATGGTTCCCAGGACCCTAGTCCTATAAAAATGAGCCATGAGGAACATAATGAATAAGGGAATGAACCAAATTTATGGAAACATTATCAAACCTAAGTACGCTTAGGTATAAATAAGGCACAACCACTTAAATTGAGTCCAAACCTAGTGTATATTTTTAAAGAGATACAACTTATGATGCAATATTTAGCCCCCTCTTAGCAAGAGTATGAAATTATGCTCATGTACTCTTGGTAAAATATGGAGAAACCAAATATTCTTTCACCAAGATATTGAAGAGTCAAGATGACTACAAGTTTGGAAAGGTGGTAGCTCCCAAGACATGATATTATCAATCTATAATATTGAGATAAAAGGGAAGTACAAATTGAGTAATATGAGTAACATTGGTAACACACATGGAGCATGCAAAACACAAAGTTATGACATTTAGAACTAGTAAGATTCATATAGTCTCACTAGGAACCATATCAAAAAGACAAGGCATAGATCTAGGACTAGTAAGATCCTTATATAGTTACTAGGAGTCATGTTAGAGACACATAAAATCATGATACCCAAGTTAGTAAGATCCTCTAATACTTAGTCATAGATTGCATTCTAACAACAAATAGAGACCTAATTGTGAAAGTTTGAGGTCCATTGGGAAAAACGTTATCATATTGCCATGACAACTTTTGCATTTCTTGTAGAAACTTCTTAAAAATATGGTTGCAAAGTTAGTTTATGGTGGTTTGAGGTTGTAACCCACTTGGATGGGAATAAATAAGCCTTTGACATGCAATCCAAGAGTTTTGCTTAATGAAATTGGGGTTTTATGTGCATTTTTTGACATTTCGGTCCGATTCTCTTCATTTTTCATTGTGAAAATAATTTGATGGGAAGTTGATTGGATGTGGTAGAGTAGTGAGTTAACTTCATTTTTTCTTTTTGTGGCATTGAATTTCATTGTGTTTTAAATTAGATATCATATTTTTTCCAAAAAATGTCAAAACCGTACCTAGTGTTTACCGAGAGGAGTAAATAATGTATAGTTTGGTCTGCCATGCATATAAATTCACCCAAATGTGTGGGAAGACCTTTTTTCATGCTATGTATCATATCAGGGAATAATTTGGTGGGAAGACCAAGCGATTGGTATTTTGAAGTGGTTGATGATAGAGAGAGGGGTGAGGGGACCCTATGCAACCTTCGGAAGGGTTTGTCAATCAAAACCAAATGAAATAGATTAAATTTCTATGACTGTCCTAAGGGTATTGATTGTCATAGTCATAGTTTTACTAGTGATATTGTTTTTGTTTTGACAGAGTTGTGTTTGTAAAACCAAGTGTGGACATGTAATGGAGTCATGAGATGTCTTAAGAGTACATCAATACTTAACAACAACATAGTGTGTAGGCACCTAAAATATGAAAGGACTACATATTGGAAGGAATGTGTGATGATGCCATGAAAGGTCTGATATCCCTATGTATCGGACTGAGAGAACCAATGAAAGACAAAAAAAATGCATTGAGAAGGCAAAAGGTTGAATTGCCTAATGTTTGTTGTTGAAGTGATGTGTGGGGACCCTGCCAAGTCAAATACCTTTGTTGTAGTTTCAAAGGGTGGAAAAAGAATAAGCATTTTATTTACCATCCTAATCGACCATCCATCATAACAATTATTACCAATATTGATGTGTGTGTTGCAAACAAAGTTCTAGAGGAAGGCTCTTTCTATTGTAAAACCAAGTGAGTTTTCATAGACCTTGTGTAGGGTCCTCCTAGCCTAGAGTTAGGATTTTGAAGCCTACATACATTGATTTGGCCTTGTGGCCATCAATGAGTGCTCACCCAATAGGAGAAGTCTTGAGACTGACAATTTTGGAAGTGTGGCATTGTTGAGAGTCAACACTTATGTGTGAGCCCTGTCTTCACGTATTATGATTAGTTGCCATGATACTTGACCCTATCCTCATGGTGTTGGCTCAATTCATATTAGTGTGTTTTCTTGAAGAAACATGATGTGAGAAGTTTGATGCAGAGGCAAGGGTAGAACTCAGTATTTCATATTAGGATAACAACCACATTGATTAGGCAAGTCAAATAAGGTCTCTCCAATGTTTAGGATATTGAATTCACATTAGAAACTCATGGATTATCCCAATTAGACATTAGTCAACTTAATATATTATACAAGGATTGCATACCACAAAGCCATTAGATATGTTTTGAGATGAAAAAGAAGAGTTAAATGGTTTTACTTCAATGATGATAATTTCTATTTTCAAGTAATTTAATTTGGTATATTATACTGAAACATGATTTCATAACTAACATTTCAACTTCTATATAGCTAGTTCTATTGCCTGATTTTCTTTCCTATGAAGAAAGACCATGTCAGACAATATCAACAAACAACAAAATAAGGAGACAATTGTTAGATTGTGGTCTAACTTGAAAAAAAAAGGTGATGGAAAATGTTATTGTCCCTGCAAAATTTGTAAGGGGTTAAAGACTAGAAGACTTCTAATCAAAACAACGAAGAAACATTGTAGGTTGCATGGTCAAATTGAAGGTGGACACGATTACAATCCATTGGTAAGTTTTTCATTATATTGTTTTAACAATTTATATACATAATAAATCATGTGATGATGAGATCATGATCATGGTTTATTTATGTTTATCAATTTTATATAGGTCGAGCACCCCAGAGCACATGGTATGGATCAACACAACCCGAAGAATATGGTTTTTGAAGTGGACGAACATGGAGGTGTGAATATCGAAGCTGAAGATAATGATCCCATGGAAGATGACGATCATGAGCCAGAAAACACAATTGAAGATGATGGTATAAATACATTGATCCATGACACATTTAGTACTCGCGCAGCTAATCATGATGATGAAGATGACCTTGATGTTGTTCATGATGTCCCTCTACTTGAGAAGGCATCTGAGGCCCTTTACGAAGGCTCGTAGACAACTCTTCTCTCCATTGTATTGTTGTTGGTGAACTTGAAGGTTATGAATGGTTTATCCAACATAACAATGTCACGTATGTTAAGGTGTGTCATATATGTCATAATAAACTGTGCATCATGTTGTACCATTAATATTCTTTATATTAACAAATTATATATTTTTTTGTTGTAGATTGATAGGTGATTTTTTGTTACCACCATCAAAAATTCTACCTCGCTCATACTGAGAATTATCTGCCATTATGAAAGATATTGGAATGGAGTATCAACCAATAGATATTTGTCCCAATGATCATATTATATATCACAAACAACATGAATTTTGAACTGAATGCCCTGAATGTCATATCAGTAGATATCGAACAGATCAAATAACAAAAAGGGTTCCTTGCAAGGTTCTTCGCTATATTCCCAATATTCCACGTATGCAATGATTTTATTCAAGTGCACTAGCTTGTCACAATTTATGGATTACCATGCATGTAATAGAAGTCGAGATGACATTATTCAAATGCCTGCAGATGGTTCAACATTTATGGACATAGAGGAGAAGTGGCCACACTTTAAAGAAGAACCTTGTAATCTTGGGCTTTCATTGGTAGCAGACGATGTCAATCCATTTGGAGAGATGAATTTTGTTTACTTAGTGTGCCCTGTTTTTGTTATCAACAATAACATTCCTCCATGGATTTCAATAAAGAGGGAGCACATAATGTTGGCAATGATTGTTCCAAGTATTTTATCATTTAAATATAGTCGTCTAAATTTAATTATAAATATTGCAATAAAATGGTCATAATAATTATGTAATGTTTTTGTTCATTCGATTAGGTAAGTACCAAGTTACAGATATGAATGTATATATTGAGCCTCTTATCAATGAGTTGCTGGAGTTATGGAATGGTGTCACTATGTATGACATCTCTAGACTAATAAGATAAAGACAATTTCAATTCCATGCGATGCTTCTATGGACAATACACGATGCCTCAGGGCTAACACATTTTTGTGGTATGTTATAGTGTTTAAGTTGTGCATGAACATTATAAATCAAAAAATTATCATATTTAATCCAATTATACATTATCTTGTAGGTCTTCAAACAAAGGGAAAATTTGCATGTCCTGTTTGTGGTCCAAAGATGAAATCTTGTCATTCAAAAAGTTTAGGAAAGAAGGTGTTTGATGAGTATAGACACTTTCTCCACAAAAATCATAAGTATCAAAATACTGAAAAACATCTTTTCAATGGGAAAGAAGAGAATACATCAAAGCCACAAAGAATGACACCTCGCCTGTGGAAGTTGGAATATAATAGAATTTATCGTCAAGGTAATGCCATTCCATCTATTGGTTTGTCATAAAACATCTTTTCTATTTTGTTTTTTTACTGATGATGTGATTGATGATCATGAAGGTCGTGAAGGCATAAATGACCACCTTCCTAAGGGACTAAAAAGTTATCCCCGACAATTTAGTAGGTTTCCCTACTACGAGCAGTTACAAATTGTTCATTTGTTTGATACTATGCATATTGGAAAGAATATAACAAAGACATTATGGAAAATATTGGATGGAAGGCGTGACAAAGAAAAAATGGTCAAAATATGTAGTGACATTTAGGATTCCAATCATGCAATGATAAATGGCATTCAATCAAATAGCCATGGAGACTAGATTAATATAAGTGAGCTTCCTTGGTCATTAATGGACCAACAAAGCAATGCTATAAAACAAGTCATACGAAAAATTTGATTTCCCACAAGATTTTCTATGAACATAAACAATCTCATATCAAAGAAAAGTGAATTTGGGACAGGGATGAAAATGCATGATTGGCATACCTTCATTAAGGTAATTCATGTTCTTGTGTTATTTAAGTATTGCGCGTACGTGTATTTTTCATTGTATTATGTTACAAAAAAATGAAAAGATAATTTTATAATTGTTGCAGTACGTTCTACCTCTATCTCTCTCAGATGACTTCAACAATAATGTCAAGCAAGTCATATATGATCTTGGAAAATACGCAGAAACTCTTGGTTGGAGAGAACACATATATTTTGGTTACGCAGAAACTCTTGGTTGGAGAGAAAAACTACGGTGGGGATGGCACCCACAACTTCACTACTGCAATAATAAAAAATGCTCAGTTAGAGCTACATTTAGCTATTTCTGATAGCATACCCTGTTAGGAGAAACAAGATCTGTTAGATCTACCTTGCTAAAGGATTTTACAACATGTATTCTGAATGTTGAACCTAGTTAGAGGCTTTACAATTTATAGACTTGATTAGAGTCTTTTACCCTGTTAAAGGTTTCTCTTTCAACTTCACAATATTACAATAAAATCATTACAAATATCTACAAATTTACATCTGAAATGTTATAGCAGATTTTCTATGTGCTTGGAATAGATTACCTTGCTTATAGCATACTTCGGTAACCCATATAGTAACTCGGTAAACCCTTCTATTTACTTTGTTCTTCAACTGTTCTCTGAAAACCTTCTTGGTGACCTCTGTGTCTTTGTAACAGTCTTCTTTCATGCATACATACACCCTTAACTAATGCTATATAAATAGATCTCTTAAAACGGTGATCCAATTCATTGCTTCGATCTTACAAACAAGATTCCTTGAATGAATAACTAAACAAAATATTTCATTGGTTAGATTGTCCTTAAAATCATACATAATCTTCTAGTGCAATTTCCAATGTAATAACGGTTAGATGTGCCTCGATCTTGTAACACATTTTCATATGCATGTCTAGGTTCAATGTATCTGGTAACACATTTCACTCAGTGTATGTCAACTCGGTGTGTCATCTTTACTGCTCGGTAGTCTCAAAAAGATTCTCGATAGATAGCTCAGTGTATACTGCATTCTTTGACTGCTTTCCTCTGTAACCGACTAGACTGTGCATACCGACTTCTCTATGTGTACCGACTGCATGATTCGGTAGTGCTAACCAACTAGAATATATAGTATGACTTTGAATATTAAAACTAATGGCAATTTGATAAGTAGTAACAATATCCCCTTTTGACATTAGTTGAGATGTTTGACAAAAACTACTTTCAAAGTCATAACTAAAAAATCTATATACTTTGCAAAATGACTATACTTGACAATAAATACAATAGTCAATGAAATAGTATATTCAGATATACTCCCCTTATCATTATACTATTCATAACTCTGATTTTGCATGCTCGGTTCTGTGTTTGTGTGCTCTGCTTACTGTCCTTGGATACTCTGCATACTCTGCTCGGTATACTCCCCCTATATACAATACTTCGAATACTGTATCAAAACTATATTACAAAACTGGTACAAAATTGTATTACTCCCCTTATATAGTATCACTCCCCCTTTTTGACAAACATCAAAAACTTAATTTCCATTCGGGGGTGGTAACTGATCAAAAATAGATTTATACTTCTTCCGAGCATCGGTGAGAGTGATAGAGAGTGCATCCTTTACACTTTCCATTAAAGAATTATGTGCTTGAATATCAGCCAATAGGGATATTAAGCCATCAAGAGTGCTTCCCTCTTGTGTAGTAGATAGGTGTGTAGCTTGGTTAATCTGTTCTTGAACTGATGAAAGATGAGGAAGGAATAATGTCTGGAGTGTCATTATATCCATCCTGATCTTATGTTCTTCATTTCTGAGTTCCAGCTGTTGAGCCATGAGCTGTTGAAGCTTGGTATAAAAATTTTGAACTGAATTGGGCTCAGGAATCAACTTATTTGAGAGATCGGTGATCTCTTTTTCAATTGCATCAGTTTTATTCTTGATATCTTTAATGAATATGGGAAATGTGCAAAGTTTCTGAAATAAATAAAGAATATGCTTGACTTGAGGGGACAACTCAGCAATGAATTTGACAAGCTTGACTGTGCCAATAGCGAGAGATTTTTGTACCTCTTCTATCATTTTTGCAGTAAGCTCCTTATCTTTTAGCTTGCTCAAGTACTCAGATGCATCAACTCCAGATGTTTCTATTTGAGTAAGGAGTTCATCCAGTTGAATGTGGATGGCTGCATCAGTTGACATTGTAGCTGAAGGTAGCATATCTGTTAGCAATGTCTTTACCTTCTAAAGTACTTTATTCTTCTTTTGTATGGCCATCTGTTTTTCTTGTTCGCCCTTTGCTTTGCATAGTTCTCCAAAATCAATAAGTGCTTGCCCTTTTAATTTTGAGATATCCACATTGGGAAACACTATTGGTTTAGATAAATCAACTTTGAAACTATGCTTTTTCACCTTCTTCTCTTTACCTTTGGTCAAGTGAACTAAGACAATAGCTTGAGAGGCTTGTTGACCCTCGGTAGGTTTCTCGGTGGAGGCAACACTTTGGTCGGTTCTTGTAGCTATTATGGTGCCTTTGGATGTCTCGGTACTAGGTGTCTTAGTTGCTACATTTTCAGTGCTTGAGAGGTCTGTTCTTGAGTTGTACCTTCTGCTACTTTAGACTGGTGACCTTCGGTGCCTTGTGTTGTATCCTTAGGAGCTTCGGTAGAGACAGGTTAAGTGATCGACGGATAAGGCTGAACTTGTACTAACATATATTCACTAGATACAAGTTTTGCATATGTAGTGCCTCTATCATCTCCTGCTCCTGTTCCTCTATATCCATGACATCTTCATCAATGTGAATAGTGTCAGTCGGGTCTTGCTTAGTAGCGTCAGGACCGTGCTCGATGACATCAGGATCTTGTTCGGTGACATCAACAATTTCAACGTTAGATTGTTCACCGACATCTTTTATTTTGAATATTTCCTGCCATTTTTCTTTTGTCTCATTTTCTACATCAATGTATAGCCCATTCATCAATTTTAAGGCTCTTTGTTTGACAAGAAATTTAGAATTGTAGGTTGTCAAGTGTTCTTTAATTTCCGCTACAGACATATCAGGAAATAGATGGACTAGACTTCTTTCTCTAATTTGTTTTTCTGAGTCCATTGCATATTTCCACTTGTTATCAATATGTAAGTATAGTTCATTTGGAAGTGACTTGACTAGTTCCAATGGAGCTAGTTGAAACTTTAGAAGTGTACAGATGACAACTTCTTCAATTTGTTGCTTCTCATCATTATTTCTTGTTTCATACTTGACATATCTAAAGGAACCAAATCCACCATATTCTTTTAGATTGGCACAAAAAATTTCAACACTATGTATATTTACCTTCTTGCTTTTGACAATTTGGAATTTGTTGGCATCCTCAGATTCTGTATCACTAGACTCTTTTGCCAAGATGAGTCTCCGAGTAGATTTCTTGTAGGTCTTGGTTACCTTGGGAGTAGTAAAACTCTTTTGTTTCTTACTCGGTGATGCAGTTGATGCTCTTGTATTAGGCTTCTTTGTTGGAGGAGTCGGTAGGGCCTTTGGAATGTCCTGTTTCTTTCTTTTCAATACTTTACCCTTAGGCAATTCAGTGCTTAATGTTATTGCTACCTCTTGAGCTTCTGATTCCTCTTCGGTGATGGCAAGAGTACCTTTGATAGGTGTGGAGGAAGATTCTTCTCTGAATTTCTCAGATAATGCCTTAATCATCTTTGTTGCCTTTCTTGTAGCTTTAGGTACTACAATGCTCATTTTTACCTTTTCCTTAACTTCTTCATAAGTTCCATACCTTAGTTTGGTAGCATGCCTTGGCAGTGTAAGAAATGCATCAATTTGTTGTTGTGTGATACCATAGTCAATCTCATAACCCATTGGTGGCAAAGATTGAGTTCTTGGTTCTACAGCATTCACATAACAGTAATCAGTGTCTACCTCAAAGCATATATCATCTTTATATTTCTCTACCAGCTGGGGTGGAATCTGGTACCTGTTGTGCATCTTCTCTTGAAATTTGCTGAAGTAGTCATCCATGATATCATTGAAATTATCTCCCAATTTCTTAATAAAGTCATTAATTTGATGGGTGATTGGTCGGTGTAGCTCTCAAACTACTTTACCGACTAATGGAAAGAATTTCTCAAAGTAGAAAAACATGCATACAAGAAGTGAAGCAAACTTCAGTGTATTTGCCAAGTTGTTCTTCTTCAGCTTCCTTATTGTGTTCAGGTTCTCAAACAAGTTTTTCAATAACATTTCACATAAATCAACTTTCATTCCCTTTTTCACAATTTTATAGGCTAAGTCAATTGCTGCATAGGGTACACTGTTTTCCCTTGCTGATTGGAAGAAACAGTAACCAATTACTCTAATTGAAAACTTAAGTTCTGCATCAGTGACATTGTTCAGTTTCAGTCCTTGGTAATCAAATTCTACTCCAATTAAATTGATTAACTCCTTCTGTGATATCATCTTCTATGCTCGTGCATGATCATAGATAGGATAACCGGTGATCACATGAATGATTTCCTTGGTGATTTTGAATGGTTTCTCTTCTAGCCACATGAAATCATCATGAACTCTGCTAAAAACAAACTTAACCCACTAGGGTTTGAACACACGAGGATAGGTTAGGGATTCAGTTAATCCCTTGATTTTGATATGCTCGTACTTTCTATCCATTTTGCCATCAGTACATAGCTCATCATATGTGTCCTTAATTTCAACATGACCGAGTTCTTCAACATGGCATTTGGTGAAGAATCTCACATCTTTGACTAACAAGACTTGATTCGGGATGAGTGAAAAGGCAATTTTGTCATCCGGTTTAGAGGCAACTTTAGGAGTCAAAGAGTATTTCAGAGAGGGCTTCTCTACATTCTTGACAACTATGGGATCTTGGATCTTGGGTGCCATTTGTAAATTTTAGATAAAACTTAGTAGACTATCCTTAGGGTTTGACGGTTTACAAACAGCAGACGTTTCACACTCAGCAGATAATAGCAATTTCATAAGATCGGTAAACTAGCTTAACAATGTGATGAGATTTATGTAAATACCTTGGATTCACTTTGAATGAGATTTGATCGCCTTGATTCGCTCTGTTCTGCTCTCTTGAAAACTTGGTGAATGAAAATGACCACGAAAATACCTTTAAGTACACAAAATACCTTATTGGGCTCCGTGCGGGTTTGGTCAAAAACATTAAATGCACTCGGTTCACCTTTAACCGATTTACTCCCTTTTTTTTCATTTTAACCGAGTAACCAAATTTCCTTCATTTACCGACTTGATAGGCTTCCTGTATTCACTGACTTGACAGGTTTCCTATAAAGTACTTTTGATAGAACTTCAAAATTACTAATGCATCTTAACTATGCAGATTTTGAATTTAGTACATAATAGAATAGGAACTGTTATGATTTTATCCTTCAGAGAATGCAGTCCCTTCATACCTTTGTTGATTAATTTGGAATAGGTGCACCTAACTCAGTAGGTAAGGTGCTTTCTTAATTTGACACAATTTCCTTCTTTTTCCAAATCATCTTTAATTTTTCTTTTATCTCTTCAGTGTCTCCTCTAGGTTGATCTCTGCAATCTCCAGCCAAGTTTCCAACTTTGTGACAATGAAAACATGCCATACCAGGATTTCTCCATGATCTTTGGTTGTTCATTCCAAACCTTATAAAACAGTTGGCACTAATATGTCCATATCTTCCACAACATTCACACCATATCCTTGTATTGTAATCCCATGGTACTGCTGCATATTGTCGGTAAGGATCTGTGTGAGTTCGTTAACCTCTAGTGTTTTCTCGGTGTGCATACCACATGTATTTCTTTTGCTTAAGCCAACACTTCTTGGTACTATGTCCATATCTATTGCAGTTTCTACAAAACCCTTTGAATTTTGCCTTCTGATAATTGTTAATAGACTTTGTCCTACATTGATTAGATGTGTGACCATATTTATCACAATTGTAACAATAACCATTTGCTTACCTTTTTGATCTAGCATATGTTGGCAGTAGACCTTGATTTCCATAGTAGTAGCAAATAGGCTTCTTTCTTTTGATGTTATTCCTATTTCCAGCTTGCTTTGATGATTCTCCTCTCTCAGTAGTATGAATTCCTTTCTCAGTAGATTCTTTTCCTTTGTAACCGAGTCCTGCATCTTTGTTGGGTCTTCTTGTATTCAGTTGCTCATCCAACATCTTTGATGCTTCATAACTTTTCTTCAATGTTTCTTTGGATTTCTTCTCTGTTTCAAGTTCATTGGTCAACCTTGATACTTCAAGTTTCAATGCTTGATTTTCATCATTCTTCAAAATTGCTTCATGATGTGCATAACCTAGTTGACCTGTCATATTTTGTTGAATTCCAGTCAGCCTTGTGATTTCATCATTCTTATTAGATACTAAGACTTCAAGTTGTTGTTTCTCTCTTTGCAGATCTCTTGCTTTATCCTCTGATGTCCTCAATGCATCTAGATTTTTAGTCATCTATGTACTAAAATGTTCATGTTCTCTTTTCATTACTTTTAGTTGATCAGCCAATGCTTTGTTCTTTTCTTTCAATACTCCAATCATTTCTTCAATTTCTTAAGATATACTGTTCTTAGATGATGTCTCAATTTGTTCCACTAACTCTTGAGAATCCTGCAAGTCATCAAATAATCTTCTTCTTACTTTCAAAGATTTTTGCATTTGCCTTTGCATGTCTGCAATCACTTGATTAGCATGATCCAACTCTTCTTGTAGATACACAATCCTCCAAGATTGTTTATAGCCTTCCATTGATAAGATCTTTCTCTTTAGGTAGTTAAACCCTTTTCCAAGATTCAAGCTCTGATACCAATTGTTAGGCCCAATATGGAAAGCTAATGTACTGAGAGGGGAGGGGTGAGTCAGTACTCCAAAACTTTTCTTGAATAATAACTTTACTGTTATGCATAAATAGAATAGTGCATTAACATAAAATAAAGTTAAAAAAAATAGATAACAATCATACATGATTCACTCCATAACACATATATTTTGGTTACACAGAAACTCTTGGTTAGAGAGAAAAACTGTGGTGGGGATGGCACCCACAACTTCACTACTGCAATAATAAAGAATGTTCGGTTAGAGCTACATTTAGCTATTTTTGATAGCATACCCTATTAGGAGTAATAAGATCTGTTAGATCTATCTTGCTAAAGGATTTTACAACATTTATTCTGAATGTTGCACCTGGTTAGAGGCTTTACAATTTATAGACTTGATTAGAGTCTTTTACCCTGTTAAAGGTTTCTCTTTCAACTTCACAATATTACAATAAAATCATTACAAATATCTACAACTTTACATCTGAAATGTTATAGCAGATTCTATGTGCTCAGAATAGATTACCTTGCTTATAGCATACCTCGGTAACCCATATAGTAACTCGGTAAACCCTTCTGTTTACTTTGTTCTTCGACTGTTCTCTGAAAACCTTCTCGGTGACCTTTGTGTCTCTATAACAGTCTTCTTTCATGCATGCATACACCCTTAACTAATGTTGTATAAATAGATCTCTTAAAATGGTGATCCAATTCATTGCTTCGATCTTACAAACAAGATTCCTCGAATGAATAACTAAACAAAATATTTCATTGGTTAGATTGTCCTTAAAATCATACACAATCTTCTAGTGCAATTTCCAATGTAATAATGGTTAGATGTGCCTCGATCTTGTAACATGTTTTCATATGCATGTCCAGGTTCAATGTATCTGGTAACACGTTTCACTCAGTGTATGTCAACTCGGTGTGTCATCTTTCCTGCTCGATAGTCTCAAAAAGATACTTGGTAGACAACTCAATGTATACTGCGTTTCGTGACTGCTTTCCTCTGTAACCGACTAGAATGTGCATACCAACTTCTCTATGTGTACTGACTGCATGATTTGGTAGTGCTAACTGACTAGAATATATAGTATGACTTTGCATATAAAAACTAATGGCAATTTGATAAGTAGTAACTGACGGTGATGGTGATGGTGATGGCGAAGACATTGATGGTGATGGTGATGATGATGATGACGATGATGACGATGACGATGACGATGACGATGACGATGACGATGACGATGACGATGACGATGACGATGACGATGACGATGACGATGACGATGACGATGACGATGACGATGACGATGACGATGACGATGACGATGACGATGACGATGACGATGACGATGACGATGACGATGACGATGACGATGACGATGACGATGACGATGACGATGACGATGACGATGACGATGACGATGACGATGACGATGACGATGATGATGATGATGATGATGATGATGATGATGATGATGATGATGATGATGATGATGATGATGATGATGATGACCTTGATGTTCATGATGATAAATGAAATGCATGAGGTATGCGATTAGTATATTATCCATTTAATATTGAGTTCTTGATAGAATTTTTTTTACATAATTAATTCATTATGTTTCGAACTCTAATGCCATTACATAATTAATTCATGATGCACCTTTTAATATGGAGATGGAGATAGGGAGAGTGACTATTTATTTGACATTTTTTAAACTGTGTTTATTTATGAAAATTGGATTGTTTATTAGCTATGTGATGGATGTTGATTTAAAATACATATGTGATGGATCACATGTTTATGATGATGCATGTGATATTTTTTGAACTTTGTGTTTATTTATAGAATGTGGATTGTTTATTACCTATGTGATGGATGGTGATTTATGATACATATGTGATGGATTACATGTTTATGATGACACATATGTGATGCTAATTGTGATGCTCAATTACATATATGATGACACATCATGTGATGCTTATGATGCTTATGATACGTATATATTTATTGTTTCTCAACTTACAAATCATGTAGTAATGCTTATGATGCTCAATTGATGGTGTTGATTTCAGGTATAGTCCATGTGTGATGTTGTCACCCTTGATGGGAACAGGTTGTTGACTACAAACATCGTCAACCATTTAGTTGAGGATCCTGCATAGTCTACATAAAGTAAAGGTAAGGAATTAAAAAATTTACAGTGATTTTGATGACAACATCTTTTTATTATTTAATACTCTTTTTGTCTACAAAGTTCATGTTGTTCATGTTGTGTACTATGTAATTTCTAGCTAACATAAGATAATTGAATTACATTGTACAGGACCTTGAACCCCTTTGATGAGGATCCTGCACAGTCTCATGGATGGACATGTATAACTAGTCAATACACCCTATAGAAACAGTTTATTTTTTTTAAATTACTTGGAAAACAAACTTCCTCAGTTTTTCAAACCTCAACATTAGCAGCAAATCTAATACAGTTATCAACACTTGAGGCCCCAGTTGGACTTATTCCAATTTTAATCCCAAAATAAACTTTAGGGCCACCTTTTTCATCAACATTACCCTCATTTGCAAAATTTATCTCATTACCAATTAACTCTCTCATTTCATGGAGTGCAAGTACCCCCAAATAGGTATTTGTCAGATCTGTCTTCATCGAGTGAGGAAAATGTAGGAATAGAAAATGAAAGTGACACATGTAGTAGGTCTACAATAGGGAGATCAACAAGAGGTCAAAAGATTAGAAGAAAATTCAATAAACGCATGAAACTTTTCCTTGCTCAAGGGGGGTCATGTTCTTATGATGATGAGACCAAAGGTGACATTGAGGTGCCACTGAGGTACAAGCATCTACAGAAACAATGGGTGCCCAAGGAACTTCCTCCAATAAACATCAATTTTTGTGTTAATGATAGGATATATCGCATAGCACCTTCGTCGTTACATGGTTTAGGCTTATTTTCCATGGGCAACATAAAGGTTTGTTACAATAAAGTTGTTGAATTGATGGAGTTTGTTGGACCTTGTTACAATTACAATAATTGGATGCAGATTGTTAAATATAAAAAAAGTATGCGTAGGTATGCACTGTCAGCAAATTATATACAACAGAAAGCTAATGATCAAAGTAAACGAGTGGTTGTATACATTGATGGTTGGCCAAAAGCAACAGGGAATATTGCAGGTTTTATAAATAGTACGCGACCTGGGTCAACTAATAAACAACAATTGCATATTTGAGGCGCGCGAGGGAAATCATGTATTTGTATGTGCGATAAAATCAATAAGTGTAGGTGAAGAGATTCTAATCGATTACGGTTTGAATCCTATATATACAAACAAAGTTAATATCATGGGGGTGGTATGTACTATATACCTTTTAAATTAACCAACCTCCAATTAATGAATCCAATATACCATTTTATTATGAAGTTTTTTTGCTAAGTCTATTGGTTTAATTTCACTAACATTTTTTATATTTTTTCTTTGTCATAGGGTGACATGGATCCATCACATATCGCAGATAGGGATGTAGGTTGTGACACTTCTACCAAGTAGGTAAACCTCATTATAATTGTACAAATTAGATAGAAGCAAATTAAACCATTACATTATTATGTTCTTTTTTTTAGTGATTTAGACTAATTTTGTAATTGTTAATGATATTTTTGACATAGACAGATGTTCAGGGAAAAGGAAAGGGAGTTGCAGTACCTAAGCACCTCTCTAGGGATGTGGAATCAATAGGGTTAAGTGATGATGACCCTGAAGATTCCACACACCCTATGGAATTCATAAAAAAGTCTCTTAGAAAAATTACTAAAGAGATTGTTGCTTTGGCAGTCATGCATCCTATTACTGATGAGATACGAGAGAGGGTGGAATTATTGATTCAAATAGCAGAAAAATTGCAACTAAGCAGTAATGAAATATTTAATTATAACAAAAGTTCAATAATGGTTTATATTTTATTCTCTTTTATGTCATTAACTAAAATATGTACGTATTGTTTTTACAGCAATTTATCCACCCTCATAAAAGTCGTTGCCATGATCAAGGTGTTGCAGGTTCTTCAGGTGATGACAATTTTCTTTTATTATCGCTTGCTTGGCTTATCACTATGAGTACCCAAAATACATCATACTTGATATTGTCAATCTTCAAAATAAAGGTTCATCCTTGTTTACAATTCTTGCACTTTTCATATATTTAATGTTTGATATATTTAATGTATAATTCTTTAGGTGTTGTCAATGTTCCTGTGCAAATGCCATCGCCACCTCATCAGAGGTTAGCCTCACCTATATTGCCGACTGCAATGTTGGCAACACGTAGCATACAGACATCCTCTACTACACGTCATATTGGTCTGCTCATTGTTGGTAGATCCCTCTTTTGCTCTATCTTTTGTTATGTGTTTATTTCCCTTCAAGCGTTCTTTCTTGAATTCTAATGCCATTTCATAGTGGATTCATTTTTTGCAGGAGGAGATGCACATGAGGATGTGCCAGAGGTGAATACTATTGATAACAAACCATCATTTCCTAGATCTTCTCGTATTTCTAGTGTAGCGTCCTAAAATTGTGAAACTTGCAATTTCGACTGCATTTGGGTCTTCGCGATGGCGATGCAACACAGAACCTGAATGGAGACCCCGAAACCTGTTTATGACACCAAAAACTGCATTTTTCAAGCACCTTGGCCTGATCCTCCTTGCACCCTGCTGTCCCTGGAGGTGGGACCATGGCGCCTAGCGCCCTGGTCCTTCAGGACTAGGGCACCCAGTGCCCTGGTCCCCCAAGACCATGGCGCCCAGCGCCCTGGTCCCTGGCCCTATTTTGGGCCCGGTCTCCTATGGGGCTTCGGGTCTTTATGTTTGCAATTTGGAAAATAGTACTTCCTGGTCGGCCCAAGGTCAGAAAAATCAGTCTTTCAACCCTAATTGACAAGTATATAAACTACATTTCCTCTCCCATTTAGAGGAGGAAGGAGAGATATGTACAAGACGTGGAAACGATATTCAAGCATTCAAGCATTCCTTCAAGCAATTGATCATTCTAAGTCTCCATTCAAGGCTAAGTGTTGCATTCAAGACAAGGATTCAACCATTGAAGAGGAGATCACTTACAACATACAACATACAACAACATTTACACCTTTGCATGTAAGAATACAAACATTCTTACAACAAGGTATCAGTACTTGTTTACATTACAAACATTTACATTTACAGCATTCTCATTTCTTGGTTAATTCCAAAACCGGGGTTTGACCTAAAGGCAAACCCCTCATCCCTAACCCCCCAATCATCCTCTCTTTTCTGTGTGTAGGTATGCGGCTATAATTGAAGATCTGGAATCCTTATGCAGAGACGAACAGATCCACCTTCGTTTCGCGGATTTTTCGGAGGACTGTGTGCACGCCGGGCGCCATCGTCCCGTCAACTTTCGCTCAAATTTGTAGAACAACACCGTCTCGACATTTTACTGCTAATTCCAGGTCCGCAGCTTCATCTCATATCCCTATCTCTGTTTATAAGTGAATCTTTCCTACTTTACATGCATTCCTAGTTCAATCATTCTTTCCACATTTCTTTACAAAAGAGGGTATCCTTGCTATCACAACCCTTGAAACTCATATAGAATCCAATCTTCCATTGCGTGGGATTGGATCTTGTGGGTTTCAACCCCTCTTTTGAATGTAAAGTCTCTCCTAAGTGAAAACCATCAACCCTAGTGACTCTCCCTTCTCTCTCCTTGGAGTTGGGGAGGGGAGAACGACTAGGGTTCGATATTTTTCCGCTTTACATTTTGGTGAACCCGACATGAACATCCTTTCTGATTATTCATGGTTAGATTTGAAAATTGGATTCCTTGATTACATTTCCATTTTTGATCTTTTGCAAAATTTTAGAGGTTAATTGCATAAAAACCCTAAATTTTCTTTCTAGTAATTGAGCTTGTGAAATGTTTAATTATTAATGCTTGTTTCAGATCTGCCCTTCTACTACAAATTATCAAATCATACCTGTGCTTTAATTTTGAAAATTAAGTGGTTAAGTGTCAAAACCCTAATTTTTAAAACCCTCTTGATTCAACCTTTGTCCAACAATTTCACTGATCAAAACATCTCCAAATCAGCTGTAACTTTGGAATCCGCAATAAAATCATAATATTTCTCATCCCTGAAAATTTGGAAAAAAGTTGCGAGGATCGTGTGCACCCCGAGCGCCATCGTCCCCGACATTTTTTCCGAAATTTCAGGAGCTAGATCTTACTGTATTTTTCTACTAAAATCCAAAATTTTGGCTGATTTTATCAATTCTAACACTTTCAAAATTACAGTCAAAGTTGGTCTTGTGATTGCTTGGTTTAAGGCTTCTAATCATTCAAAAAATTGTTGAAACTGAAATTCATGTCAAAATTGTGTTTCTTACTATCCTAAATCTGAAAAGTGTGTTGGCATTCATTCGAAATTTCAGTGCTTTATTCAAATTCTTGCAATTTGTGACTTTTGAAATTAAGTGCTTAATTACAACAACTTTGATTTCCGCTTTCAAAATTGAATTTTGCGTGAAATTGAGTCAACTTCTAAATTTCAAAACTTGCATTGCTCTTAACATTCCCTCTAAAATCATAAAATTCAAAATTTCAGTTTCCCTCTCTTTTTCAAAATTCAAATTTTGCATTTTTCGACAATCTGGGTAGGGTTCAATTTTGAGATTGCAACTTTAATTTGGCCTATCTACAGATCGTAAAATCACTCAATTTTTTTAGGTTAGCTATAAAATCATCATAACTTTCATCCCTGCAAATTTCGAAAAAAGTTGCGAGGACCGTGTGCACCCCGAGCGCCACGGTCCCGGACATTTTTTCTGAAATTTCGGGAGATTGTCCTGATTGTATTTAACAGCTTAAATCTAGAAGATTGGCTGATTTTACTGAAATTTGCTACCTCTAAAATTCAAAATCTTCTCTTTTTCTTTAGTGCATGAGTTTTACAATAATAAGTCCTACTTACACTATTCCCATTAGACGAAGCCTTAGAATTGAGTCTTTCCAAGGTGTGATTACCGAGGAGATGGAACCTGATTTGAATGGCCTTTTTAACGAGGACATGGGTAATTCCTCTAATCCTCTTAATGATGAAGAATCTCTCCATGAGGTTTCTATAGAACAACTTTCGAAATTGGATAATCAATTTGACGATTTTCGACAATGGATGTCTCAAGAATACCCTGATAGTCAAGCTCTTCCTTTAATTGAGGGTCTAAAACGTATGCTTCAAAGTGATAAGAATGGAATTGATATTTTGCGTGGTATTGCACACATTGTGGATTCAAATGTGATTCCTATAAAAAGTTGTGCTAAAACTTTGGGTTATACACAACCTCCTACTCAAGTCAATCATTCTATTCCTTTGACAACTTCTATTGCTAGTATACCTACTTTTACATCAAACATAATGACTACTTCAATACAAGACATTCCTCCTATGATCACTAGTCATGGGGGCAATCCTTCTTCTTCAATTAACCCTCTTCCTTCATTCAATCCGACTTCTTCATTCATTCCTTCAATAAGTGTTCCTATTATATCACCACAAATGAACATGATGCAAGGGGGCAATTCGTTTTCCATTCCTCCTTGTAGTGTTCCTCTTGTCCAATCATCTCCTATGACTAACTATCATAGTGTCCCACCACCTTACTCTCTACCTTCTTTCAATAACATAACACCTCCATCTCAATCTAACACATCTAATATGAACTCTTCAACTGAAGTGACCATTAACAATCTTGCACAAACTGTCTCTTCTTTACAGCAACAAATTGCCTCTATGAATCAATCTAAGTTTAGTGTGCCCACATTTGATGTTGCAAGCCCACTTTCTCTTGACATTGTTCGAGCTATTCCCCCTAAGCATGTTGAAATTCCACATTTGGAGCTTTATAATGGTAAGGGTGATCCTCTAACACATGTTAAGACTTTTCAAACAATATGTACTGATTTTGCTTATGACCAAAGGTTGCTTGCAAAACTGTTTACTAGAACATTAAGAGATAAAGCTCTACAATGGTATTGCTCATTGCCTTCTTATTCTATTACTTCTTTCGAACAACTTGCAAATGCTTTCATTCAACAATTTCAAAACAATATAAGTCCTAAAGTTACTTTGATTGATTTAATGCATTGTAAACAAGGTGTTAAAGAAAAAGTGACTGATTTCATTGGTAGATATAAGCATTTGTATGCTCAAATTTCTTTTCCAGTACCTGACAATGATATTCAAAGAATCTTTATTTCTAATTTACAAAAAGATATTCGAGATGAACTTCTGTTTTCTGAGTTTACTTCTTTCCAATAGTTGTGTGCAACTCTTCACCATTATCAACTGACTGTGAGTCAAATGGAACAATCACATCCTATGACGCCGAGTGATAAGAGTGATAGTAGTCAACAACCATTTAGGAAGTTTAAACCGAATAGAGAGTCCATTAAATTCAATGAAAACATCATCAACAAAAATGTGAATGCAGCATCAGGTGTGCCTCCTATTTCTAAGTTTTTCAAGAAAGAAAGAAAGTTTACTCCTTTGAATGAATCATTGCATAGTATTATGAATAAGTTATTGGAACAAAATGTGCTTACTCTTCCTCCTATAAAGCAAATAGATCCTGCAAAGATTAATTCACCCTATTTTGATAACAAATCTTTTTGTCAATTTCATCGTCATCTTGGGCATGATACTGAAAAATGTTTTGCTTTAAAGGGTAAAATTCAAGATTTGATTGATAATAATACTATCTCTATTTCTGGTGTGAATGATAAAGGCAACACATTTGTAGCTCCTCCTAACCAAAATCATCAGATTTTTACTGATCCATTGCCTTCTCATACCTCTAATGTGATTGATACTACTGATTCCTCTGTCTCACCTAATGATCTTGTGTCCATGACTCCGAATGTGATTAACTTTGTAGAGCAACAGAAAATCCCTAAAGAACCTTCCATCACCTTTGATTCCAGTGAAACTATCAGGGCACCTGATGGTCCTTTATATATAGTTGCAAAAGTCAAGAATACACCTTGCCGTGGAGTGCTTATTGATCCTTCTTGTATGGTTAATATCATTACTGAAGAATTTCTTTTTACTTTGCAATTGAATCAAGTGATCTATGATGAAACAAATGTGGTTGTGAAACTATTTGATGCATTTTCTTCTCCTGCAATTGGTTCTATTACATTACCTATTGAGGTCCATAACAAATCCCTTGATGTGGACTTTGCTATTATTCCATCATCCGAACAATTTCGTGTGAAGCTAGGCTATCCTTGGCTATCTTCCATGAAAGCTATTGCTTCTCCTATTCACAAGTGTTTGAAATTTCCCCATAATGGTGAAGTTGTTACTGTCAATCATAGTCTCTTTAAACCAGCTAAAAGAACTTCTAGCGTTCCTATTGATTACTTTTGGCCTAAACAATTCCAATCCCTTCCTCCGCAAAGTGATCATCTTTTCAAATATTATCAAAGGTGGAAAAAAGATATGATCCTATCTCTAAGTGAACCTAGAACACCCAAACTTGATATTCCTATCATTCTTGAGAAGGAGGTTCTTCCTTTGAAAGATAAAACTAATGTCTTTCCTCAAGAAGATTCCCAACCCATCCCGATGGATGTGACTATGCCTATGACTAATAAACTTCCTAAAAGTAGACCTATACCTCCTCGTCATGATGGACTTGGTCTCCTTCCTAAACCAAATATTCCTCCCTTATATGGAGCAGTTCCTCATCCTTCCTCTTATGGAGAGAAGAGACCTTCCTCTTCTCCTATTGTTCAACCTAAGAGACCACAACCTAAACACCCAAGTGATAAGGATGAGAACATTCCTCCTCCTCAATCTTTTCAACTTCCTACTAAGACTAGACGGAATCGTTCTGCACGTGAACGCCAGCGAAAGCGTCGTCTTAGAGCTCAAACTTTACAATCCCCAAAAACACCTTCAACTAATATTATTCCATTTTCTCCTCAGCCGACGATTGAGCCGAAATCTCCTAAACATAAGATGCATGATGGTCTTGATCCTGTGCGAGTTAAAGATCCTATTCTTATAAATCTTGATGATGATATAGATGAAAATGTCATTCATGATGAAAATGCTACTTCTCTTGCTTCTGATAGTGAATATGAATATGTTGATAACCATCTATCTAACGAATTTTCTAAAGCACTTATCCTAGCTCCTAGACAAGAACAACGTGGCTCAGAACATGAACATAGCCCTTGTTTGGATCTTGTGATAGCTCCATCTGCTATGTTGGATGTTCCTCCTCTAGCGTGTTTCCTGCCTTCCTGAAACATTGATCAGCAAGATCGGGGGGTAGATGATGTGCTAGACTAGTTTCATTAGCATAGCAGACTCTCTCCTCCTCTCTTTTGTTACTTCTTCTATGTGTTATTCTCATTCTTCTATTTGTTGTCCTTAGTGTTGTCTACTTGAGGACGATGCAAAACATTGAGATCTCTTTTGGTCTCTTTCATGTTGACTCAAAAGACACATGTGTTCCCTTCTTCTAGGTGACCTTCCTTGATTGGGGAATGAAGAACAATTATGCATACATACATATGATAGACATGAATGATCATACAGCATACTGACCCTGAGGAAAGCGAAGTCACCTTGTGCTTTGTGTTTTGTGTCTATTATCCTGGGCTTATCTCACACTTGGGGGCTAAATCCTTGTGATAACGTGCTCCTTTCTCATTTCTTATATGTATCACTACCTTAAAGAAATCTCCCCCGGTGAGGCGTGTGCGATCGCTTTAATGTAGGGGGGCATACATCCCGTTCATATCTTTTCAAGATACTTGAAAATTTCTTGACAAATTTAGCTTTGCCTTGAAAATTTTTGATATCTTTCTTGCATGACTCATAGTGAGGGAACCTTACTACCGACAGTCATGGTTCTCCCTCGTGATCTTCCTTTTTACTTTGTCAATTGAAGTCGTAAGATCCTTAGTCCACTGGGGGCTTGGTGTATCTTGCCTCCTTGACGTGGTGAAAGTCTTTCAATGTTGTTTCCTTGTACTTTACCGGAAGTATGAGCGTACGCTTATACTCCCGCTAAAGTGGGGGCTAAATGTAGCATCCTAAAATTGCAACACTTGCAATTTCGACTGCATTTGGGTCTTCGTGATGGCGATGCAACATGGAACCTGAATGGAGACCCCGAAACCTGTTTATGACACCAAAAAATGCATTTTTCAAGCACCCTGGCCTGATCCTCCTTGCACCCTGCTGTCCCTGGAGGTGGGACCATGGCGCCCAGCGCCCTGGTCCTTCAGGACCATGGCGCCTAGTGCCCTGGTCCTTCAGGACTAGGGCACCTAGCGCCCTGGTCCCCCAGGACCATGGCGCCCAGCGCCCTAGTCCCTGGCCCTATTTTGGGCCCGGTCTCCTATGGGGCTTCGGGTCTTTATGTTTGCAATTTGGAAAATAGTACTTCCTGGTCGGCCCAAGGTCAGAAAAATCAGTCTTTCAACCCTAATTGACAAGTATATAAACTACATTTCCTCTCCCATTTAGAGGAGGAAGGAGAGATATGTACAAGACGTGGAAACGATATTCAAGCATTCAAGCATTCCTTCAAGCAATTGATCATTCTAAGTCTCCATTCAAGGATAAGTGTTGCATTCAAGACAAGGATTCAACCATTGAAGAGGAGATCACTTACAACATACAACATACAACAACATTTACACCTTCGCATGTAAGAATACAAACATTCTTTCAACAAGGTATCAGTACTTGTTTACATTACAAACATTTACATTTACAGCATTCTCATTTCTTGGTTAATTCCAAAACCGGGGTTTGACCTAAAGGCAAACCCCTCATCCCTAACCCCCCAATCATCCTCTCTTTTCTGTGTGTAGGTATGCGGCTATAATTGAAGATCTGGAATCCTTATGCAGAGACGAACAGATCCACCTTCGTTTCACGGATTTTTCGGAGGACTGTGTGCACGTCGGGCGCCATCATCCCGTCAACTTTCGCTCAAATTTGTAGAACAACACTGTCTCGACATTTTACTACTAATTCCAGGTCCGCAGCTTCATCTCATATCCCTATCTCTGTTTATAAGCGAATCTTTCCTACTTTACATGCATTCCTAGTTCAATCATTCTTTCCACATTTCTTTACAAAAGAGGGTATCCTTGCTATCACAACCCTTGAAACTCATATAGAATCCAATATTGCATTGCATGGGATTGGATCTTGTGGGTTTCAACCCCTCTTTTGAATGTAAAGTCTCTCCTAAGTGAAAACCATCAACCCTAGTGACTCTTCCTTCTCTCTCCTTGGAGTTGGGGAGGGGAGAACAACTAGGGTTCGATATTTTTCCGCTTTACATCTAGTATGGGAATGTTGTAGGCCACATTGGTGGTGAGCGATGAAGAAATGATTCCCTTAAAGATACAAAAGGTTCCAGGTACTTTAAAATTATTATTATATATACTCTAATTGTAATTTACTGTATGATCACTCATTTTGGACTAATGATCCCATGAATTTTTTGTAGGCAATGATATTTTCTATAAACATCTTAGTGACATTGCATTGCATATATTTGGGCCCACCATACATAAAAGGTGGTACATCATATGTGAACTAACTCTAATCACTATTTTGATTTCATATCATTGCTAGAATAGTTTTCCTTTGATCCATTTCTTGAACTGTAATAAATGTAGCTTCAGTTCATTTTTGAATCTAACAGGTTTGTTTTTGCTTTACAAGGTGGAATGACCAAGAAAAAAGGTTAAAAGATGAATTGACAAACCAAATGGTTGAGTGGTTTGGAAATGACACCTTTGACAAAACCAAGCTCCTTGAAAAAGCTGTCACATATCTAAAGTATGTGAGGGACCAATACAGGACCCATTTAGAGAGGAACCTAAAGTACGAATGTCCCCCCATGATTCTAGAGAGGGAGTGGAAGGACCTAATTTTGGATGCCAAGGAGAGAATTGAAAGGAAAAAAGGAAATACACCACCAAATGCCAGAAGAAGGTACGGGATACTATTAAGAATGTAATTATGTACTAATTAATTACTATTTATATTTATATAATCTAACATATTTTAAAATTTTTATAGACTGGGTGACACATCAAAGGCAATCAAGGCAAGATAGGAAAAGCATGGGCAACACAAACTCAGCTCTAGTGGTTATATGAAACTTGTTGTACGAATTGTAAGTATCTCATGTAAACGAAATATTGCATCAAAATATTAATAAATTGCAAATGTTTTTTTTATCAAACAATGCAAGCAAAATTCAGGTACCAAGCAAAAATGTAGGGCTCTAAATTCAATAGAGTGCCCATAGAAGATGACAAGAGAATTGCCTACCAACAAGGCTATTCAGCCATGGTTGATCGGCTACAAGAATTGAGTGGGCATACACAACATTCGAGTCCATCCGTCACACAAGTAAATATGCTAAATGGAAATTGTTTCAAATTGAATACTTTACCAATAATCTAATTGATGTTGAGTTCCAACATAAAGTGACTATATTTATTTTAAATAAGCAAGCAATGATAACAATGTGCATGACATTGGAATGCAGCCTGCTAATCATGAAACACCACCTGCACATGAAGGTCTGGATGTGCATCCCAGTAGTGGAGGTATTCATTTGCTATTCAAATTTATTTATTTATCTATTAATACAATTAAACATCTTAATTTTTAATTAGAGTAGTAATTAATGTAACCTTTTTTGTTAATATTTTAGAGCATGCAGTTGATGGTGACCAAGTGGAGCATGATCTGGGTACACAACATCAAGAATGTGATATTCCCCACTCAGGTAAAGAGGACCATTGTTATTCCTTTAAACAAATATAATTGCAATTGGTGTTCAGCATTAATGTAACCTTTAGTATTTCAACTCCAGATGATCTAGAGGGTGTTCAACATGTTGAGGTTGAGGCTAGACAAAATGATGTGGCCCCATCAGGTAAAGAGTGCAACAATTATGTTCTATAAATTAATGAAATACTTGCAACAATAATTTTATTTTATTTTGAATTTAACCCATTTCTTTGTTATTGCAGAGGACCCCCCTTTGCTTTAGTGTCCTCGCCCTTAGTATAGGACTAGGCATACATCGAGATCACAAGCAGTTGGCGGAACATCTACAGAGGGGGGAAATGATGAAGAAACAGATGTTCCACTTAGTCTTTTCATATCTTCAAAGAAAAAAGAAAAAAATAAATGATTGTAATCTAACTTATTTGATAATTACTGATTTTTATGTGTTAGTAAATGTAATTATATGCTAATTAATGGTTATGGATGATATGTGTTAATTAATATTGATGAATGTTGTGTGTTAATTAATGTTAATCAATGTTATGTGTTAATGAACATTATGTGATATTAATGAATGAATGCTATATTTTATTAATGGTAGAAAGAATGAATGAATGAATGTTATAAGATGTTAACAAGGAATTTAGAGTGATGTTGGGGGGGGAGGGGCCAAATGAGCTTCCACGTTCATGTGGTTGGCCCTGTTAAGTAGAGAATATTAAACTATTCTCGAAACCAAGTGAAGCTCAACAAGATAACACACTTTTCAATATTTCATTATGTTGCACAGTTAATCTTATTGAATAATGTATATTGAATCTTAGTTGCAGGGTCCAACAGAGCCAACACGAACAACAACACCACAAGTTGCTGGGTATAATGAACTCCCATATTGTCTTGTATGTACACAAACAATATGAGTTTCTTCTAGTGTTGATATCCAAGGCAGGACTACAAAAGTTATGAATATGCCTCATCCTTGTAAGTTTTTTTATTACTTGTCATTTTCTTTAGCATTGTGTTACTTCATGATTGAGATGTTTTCAGATGTCTATTCCATGAATACCTCTCTATTGTATGCTTCATGATCTCGCTTCTGATTCAAATCTTTATATGTCCTAAAATTGTATGAGCCTAATAGCTTCTACTCTTGTTGATAGTTTGGTGGCTCTGAACAATGGCTCCTTCGAAGAAGCGTGATCCTTGTAATTTTGGCCTTCCATGATGTGAAAAAGAAGTTATGTTATGAATAATGGTCCAGATGATTTAGATATTTATTATTATGTTGAGTATGAGTAAATTTGGGCTTCCTTGGCTATGGTCACTATTTTGTACTGACTATTGTCATTTAGTGTGATTTGAGAATGGACTTCAAGTAATCATGAGGGTGGAAACAATATTCAAGTGTAAGGGGGTATGCGGCCTTGACCAAGGGATGAAAGTATCGGGAAAGTACAAGTGATTCATGTGTAGATCGATGTATCATTCACCTATTAATTCCTAGCAACATTCTCAAATAAACAAGCAAAGAGGTATGCTGAGTGCATATATACATTTAATGTTGCAATGATAGAAGTAAGATATCAAACATGTAACTTATATTGATTTGCAATTTCATTCATAAATATTAGATCTTCCTTGCAATTTCATTCTTGGCATCTCTATCAATCATGTTGCTAAATGAAAATCCTAAACCTCTTGCATTGATGCATGGACATATAGAACATTGTTGTTTCTACACAAAGGATTGTAGGAATTGCTTTCAAAAACTATCAAAAATTTGTTAAACCTTAATAGTCCAAGAATCCCTAAATTCATTGGTGAGAGACATTCTTAAGTGAAAAATTCTAGTGAAGGTTGTGTAACATTATTTTGAGAATGTATGGCAGTGCATGAAGGTTGTATAATAGTGTTGAGAGAATTGACAGATGATTGATAACAATGACTATGACAGCCAAGTCACTTAGGACAATTGGCAAGATATGATTTTTTTCCACTTATTAGGGCCTCCAAACCCCTTTAAAAGTTTCCAAGGATCACTACAACCCTATCTCAGATGTCCACCACATAATAAGATTATTCATTTCATCATACTCCCAAAAACTTAGTCTTCATTTATTCACTAGGACAGCCACACACTATCTAGGGACAGTCATAAAGTTCTTGATGATTTTCCCTACCCAAGGGCCACAATAGCTTGTAAAGGGTCTACATTAACCCTCTGCACCCCTCACTAGCTTCCTCCAAACACTAAGGGGGCTATCTTGCACTTGCAACTTCAAATCTGCCCTCGATGTTGGATTAGGTTTGATACATGACCAATATCATACCAACAGTCACCATTTGCATGTGTCAATGAATCTTGGAGACCTACAAAGCATGAAAACATGAAAGATAATACCAATATACATGTTCTTTTTCTTTGGAGAATATGAAGTGTTGGTAATCACAATGTACACAGATTGGTTTTAGTAGTAAATCCATAGAAGTAACCTTTCAAAGTAGTGCAGTTTCATTGTAGTCTAGAATGGCAATGTGAAAATCACAACCTGTATGTTTCCTGCAAAACCTCAAAAGCATATGTTATTACGTTCAAATATTTGAAAGTTGAAAAGACGGAAAGTGAAAACTTATGTAATATTTTTGTAGTTTTATGAATTTGTATTTCAAGCTTTGGGGAGCATGTTGAAGTTACTTTTAGATACTACACATGTATTCTTTATTGTATGCCTTTACTATAATACCACAACTGCTTCCTTATTTGAACAAAAGTTTGTTTAATCTTAAGGAAATGAATATGAACTATATGAGAGGGCATCTGTTATTTTCTTTAGTGTATTTCTAAGAAATATTTTTAGTAGTGTTTTTATGCTACTATTGCTCTAGAGGGGTTCTCATTGTATAGGTTCATTTGGAACTAGATTAGATTTGCTTTGGTCTTTTTGTAATATTCAGATTTTGGGTGAGTATATACTATATAGACAGTGTATTAAGAGTTAGAGACCATTTCATTCTTAGATGCTTTTAAACAAGTTTTATGGGGGTTGAAAAGGAATTTCCACTTGACTATAGTTTTGGAGTATAAAACTCGTGTATCAAATTAGGCCTTGTGCCAAGGGGTTTGCTAGAAATAGATATCAACATGCAAGGATGAGAGAGCAAAACTATTTTGCATATCATATGACTATAGAGCCATTACTACTAGTTTAAATTCCCCTCTCACAACTTTAAAAAAATTTATGTCAGTAGGGCAGGATTTAATTCAACTTTGATACCTGTTATTATTGATTGTCTTCCATCTACCTGCGTACCCACATCAAAAAGCATCAGCAAGAATGATTTTATGCATCAAATCTTACTCAAGTATGAAGGTAGAAAAAGTTATTAACCATACTACTAGGAATGGAGTATGTACATCACAAAATCACTAGCACTCATGGTGGTGCTACATTTCATTTCACCCCCCTCCTTGAGAATTCAATTCATTAATGTATGTCTTCAACATCCTTCTCCCTAAGCATTCCTACTCAAAATTTAGTGATTGGAGAACTAACATTACTGGCAAGGAGATGATAATGAACTAAGTAGATTCTTTCTTCAAGAGAGATTAACAGGAACAATGGGAATTGTAATTTCAAAGCACACCTATTCTCCTTCTTAGGATTTCAAAGTGGCAACAATGGGAAGTGGGAACCTATAAGCAGTCACTTTGACACCAACATTTTATTTTGAATTAACTAGTCTAAAAGTGGACAATAAATTATACAGCAATATATAATTGTATAAAATAGTTAAGCTATGGCTTAGGTAAACCTCAGTTTGGCACTCATAAATTAGAAGTCTTGTTTTACTTTTACAAGCCACTGTAAATATGACTCTAATTTTAAGGGGAGTGGTTAAGCCAAGGCCTTAAAATCTAGATTATCTAGATATGTAGTGTGCAACAAATGGGGAGAAATTCTAATAAAAACATGCATCAATATAGCCAAATAGTTGTTTTATCATAAAATCAACAAATAATCATGTTTCATCTTTTAGAGATAGCAAAGGTGAGACATTTATAAAGCATGAATTGTATCAGAAAACATTGAATGTGATATAAAGTTGAGGTGAAGGATGCAGATAAGTTCAAGACCTTAAGAACTAGCTCCTCCAGATATGTAGTGTAAAAACTAGATGGGGATTAAGACTCATAAGAACACATGTATTAATTTAGCCAAATATGCAATTAAAATCAAGACTTTAAAGATGCTCTAATAGATATGTAGTTCAAGACATTAAAGACTAGATGGGGAGCAAGATAAGGTTACGAAGATATTGAACATGCTTGGGGTAGAATTTTTGGGTATTAGTGTATTACAAAGTTTAGAAATGGTTTTCTTTCATTTCTTGAAACCCTAGACCCGTGACAGTCATAAAATATGACATACCCATAAATGAACAATGAGGATCCCTAAGTGCATGTAAAAGGGGGACAAATTTGTTGTTAAGGACAGATAAGCTCATGGTTGCTAGTGTTAAAATGCTACCATTGAAAACTGATTTCAAAGCCAGGTACAATTAATCATACTTGTGAAGGATGAATATGTGAATCTAAATAAAGTGGAAAAAAGTGCAATGCAAGATCCAAATCCACATTCACACTTGTCCAATAAATCCTAAGACCTATGCATAAAATCAAATGACAAAAATTAATACCATAGCAAAGACCATAGATTTCTCAATTGTTTCTTGATGTTTTCTTGAATGCTTGAAATGTGGGTTGATCTTCAAACTAGCATAACCATGATAGTAGGATGCAAAGGTAGGTGGTAAGTCACAATAGAAAACTCAACATACACAACAACTCACTAGGGCATACTTACTAGTCTCCATCCTAAACCGCTACAAGTTTGAGCCCTCCATAGGTTTGGAAATCCCTTGGACCTTGGATATCACCTTGGACATGTTGATTAAATTGTTTTGAGAACATGAGACAATTCCACAAAATCAACTTTGTAATCCCAAAGTTCTCACTTGCTCTTACTTGACACAAATCAATCCCTAGCAAACTATACTACCCATTTGATGGACAAAAGACACCACAAAATATTTCCTAAAGCCCTAAAATCCTTAGGCTTTGTTAGGAGAAAATTTCACAAGGTTGACACACCCTTTATACTAGTCTCTGAATAATAAAAGACTTTTGTGTGAACCCCATTTGCAACATACAGATGATTGACAACAATGACTGTGACAGCCAAGTCACTTAGGACAATCAGCAAGATATGATTTGTTTCCACTTATTCCTTGCCTCCAAACCCCTTTAAAATTTTCCAAGGATCTCTAAAACTCTATCTCATATGTCCACCACATAATTAAATTATTCATTTCATCATACTCCCCAAATCTCAGTCTTTATTTGTTCACTAGGATAGCCACACACTATCTAGGGACAATCATAAAGTTCTTGATGATTTTCCCTACCCAAGGGCCACAATAGCTTGTAAAGGGTCTGCACTAACCCTCTGCACCCCTCACTACCTTCCTCCAAACACCAAGGGGGTCTATCTTGCACTTACAACTTCAAATCTGCCCTCGATGTTGCACTAGGTCTGATACATGACCAATATCATACCAACAGTCACCATTTGCATGTGCCAATGAATCTTGGAGACCTAAAAAGAATAAAAAAATGAAAGATAATACTAATATACAATTCCCACCCATTGGGGTGACTTTTCACTATTGGGGATATGATTTATACATTTATTTTTTATGATAGGATACCCTAACAAGGGTTTATAACAATTTTTAGAAAAACTGTGATAACTTGCTCAAATCAAAATGAAATTCAATAAAACCAAAGACAAAAGTTCATGGATTAATTTTTCTATCATTCTCAATAGGTTTATAATACCAACAAAAATAATTTCATAACAAAAAAATGATGGAAAATAGACTTTAATGTTCTAAAAAATAGTGAAATTTGCAAAAAATCTCCAAATTTTATTGACTTTTCCTTCGATACCTCCAACAACCGATCCTATGGTCGATGAAACAAGGATATGTATGTGTCTCATCAACCCTCCAACATCCATAACTGATATTTGAGTATTAACTAACATTGAAACAAAACTAACATACTTTTTACAACTTTGCAACAAAAGTTGCATTGACATATTTATAGTGATCTCTTGGTGACCACACCACAATTAGGACAATGATCTCAAACACACTTTTTATAGTTCTCTTGGTCATTATGCCCAGTTGAGTATGTCTTTCTTATGTATGAATCTTTTTCTAATATACAAATCTTAAAACAAAAAGAAATTTTATTATAAATATACAAAACGTATTGTCATGTATACTAATTCATTTAGTTCAACAATTCTATTTTGACAAGTACTTATTTATTTTGAAAAATACTTACAACCAAAGGGTTGTAGCTCAATTGGTTAAGCACAATTGGTGAGGGTGATGGTATGTTTTTTGATTATACCATCCACAAAAGACTCAAAATTAAATGAAAATCTTTTATGAATATAGAAAGCTTACTATTATATATACTAATTCAATAATCCAACAATTTTATTTTGAGAAGTAATTCATTCCTTTAAATATTATTAACAACCAAAGGGTTGTAGTTCAATCAATCAAGCATAATTGGTGTAGGTGATGGCGTGTTTCTTAATTATACCATCCATAAAAGGCTTATACTATTATATATATAAAAAATCAATAATTCAACAATTCTGTTTTAAAAAGTACTCCCTTAATTTAAAAATTATTAACAACCAAATGGTTGTACTTAAATCAGTTGAGCATAATTGGTGAGGGTGATGATATGTTTCTTGATTATACCATCCACAAAATGCTCAAAATTAAATGAAAATCTTTAATGAATACACAAAACTATATGCATATGCATATGCATATACATCCACAAAATGCTTAAAATTAAATGAAAATCTTTAATGAATACACAAAACTATATACATATGCATATACATATGCATATGCATATGCATATGCATATGCATATACATAAAGGTTTACTTGGTTTAAATGAAGCAAAGGTTGACAAATTTACAGTGATCTCTTGGTGACCACACCACAATTAGGACAATGATCTCAAACACACTTTTTACTGCTCTCTTGGTGATTGTGCCCAATTGTGTATGTCTTGCTTATGTATGAAAATGGCATTTTGTAGCTTTCCACCAACGATGTATTTGAGATGTCTTTCATTTAGATATGGCATGAACTTAGTCCTAGAGTGAGACTAGGGAGTTGGACCATCTAAACCATGGTGTGCTTGATCATATTAGCTTGAAACTAGTGCACCTCATATTATCCTCAAACCTATACCCCCTATTGGTAGGTGGTGGGGATAGAATATCATTCGCTGTACATATCAATGACTGGATAATATTTTTTTTTTTGATAAAAATATTATTATCATCAGAATTACGATAGATACTGAGCTTTCCACCGATGATGAAATCGTCAGACATACACCGTTCTCGTCGGTGTAAAGGTTCTGGAGTCATCACACTTCTGACTCACACTACACAAACATCTGACGAGGATGTTGTATGTGCAATGACACTTTGTAGTTGGATGGTTGTCAATGCATATTAATGGACCAACGACACAAGCGTCAGACAAATAGTATCACCATCGGTGCAAAGTTCCAAACTTGCGTTGACTTTCTGATTAATTCTACAGAAGCATCCGACGGGGATGCTGCATGTCCGACGGCTTTTTTGACCGAAAGAGCGATCATGCCCACCGTCGGCAAAGTCCATGGGATTGTCGTATTTCTGACAGTCAGGGGCATCATCGACAAGTCCGACAGCCAGTTTTCGATGGCTACTTTTGTCAACACTCTGACAAAAATTAGTCCCAATTCCGACAATCAGCCATCAAAAACTAGCTCCAAATGTACTAGTGATTCCAGATATTGGTGAAATTTTATTGATTTTAGGTCATCCTAAGGTCGAAAAAAATCTGAATTTCAACATTTCCATTGTCAATTTGAATTTTAAAATTAAGTGGTTCACTACACATGCCCTAATTTTTAAAATTAAACTGATTTATTCAATATTTCAACATTCCAAAATCTTAAAATTTTAATTTAAGAGGTTAAATTTGGACAACCCTAATTTTCATTTTGATTTTCCCTCCTTTCAAACTTTTAAAATTTAGAGGTCATTTGAACCCTAATTTTAAATTCAAATTTCTATCTTCTAGAGGACGATTTTAAATTTAATAATTCACATTCCTCGGAAATTGCATTATTCTTACCAATTTATTTTCCCTAGTGCATGAGTTTTTGATGTAAAGTGGATTGACTCTCACTGGTTTGTGCTACCTTGTCTAGGTATCTCCTCCAAGCTACACAAGAACCATCCAATGATTCTACACCTCACAACCTCCAAGGTTCAACAAAACTTTCCCTATCTGACCTTCCCAAGGTCCTTAGGTTGGGATAAGCACTTGTTGTTTTGTGAGTTCCATTTTCTTGCTTCGAAGACCTTGTTTTCCCACACTCTTTCACACTCAACCTGAGAGTTCAACCCCTCTACCATAGGATCTTCATTCCCCACACTACACACATTAGGATGGATGATTTTTGGATGGATTCCCAACCCTATTCCTTAGTTGGAAGCTTTTGACACTTACCGGTTTGGTGTTTTACAAACAAACTGCACTTTTAGGCCTAACTAGTTCCAGTAGCTCAGTCAGTGAGGTATTTTGGATTCATCGGTTAATCTTACTCAACAACCCTATGAACTCCTTTACTTTTCAAACACCCTTTTGGGGTTTACATACAATATCTCAAAACCAAAGGTGGGTTTTGTCACTAACTTATCTAACCCCTTACCGATTAACTAGGCCTAATTGCCCCTTTCTAGGCCTTAAAAATAGGGACTGGTTAAAACTCCTTCACCGGTTGGATTGTCTGAGTGAATTATTGATACTTTGGGGTTTTTTCTTCCATATGGAGTTCCAAACCAATCATACTTCTCCTTCACCCACCGGACTCACCCAATTAGGGCATGTTATCCATGATTCCTAATGCTTGCCAATTCAATGTGCCAAGCTTAGGGTATGGTGGAAAATATCTAATTTGGCTTCCCTATCTCAAAACCAAAAAAAAACATATAATACATTGGAACCTAACATTCCACAAATCTTCAGAGTGGAAATCCACCATGGAACGTTAGGTTGGAGTCAATTTGCTCTCAAAACCCTGGTTTTTAGGGCTCTTGAACCCACCCACAACAAAATAGAGTTTATTTACAAACTACAACACTTCAAGACTCCAGATAAAAATAAAAATGAAGGTAAGACACCAGTCTAATAATCCATGTCCCTTTTTTTGGGATGCTCAATCCGTACAGGTCATACAAACTTGCAAAGAACAACAAAAACTCAGTAGAACACACACAAATGGGAAACCAAAACTTGTTTATTTGCTTATGATCTTCAACAACCTTCAACAATTGATTATCATTGGTCTTTGCAAGCCTTATACTAGCCTTGGAGTGGTTACAAATTCTCACAACTGATTGTGTCAACCAACTAACTATTGGAGTATGAAAATGTTGCAAAGTTGTTATGAGCAACTTTTGCAAATTGTTGCATAGGTGATAAAATTTTCTCAAAGTCAACCTTGGTCACTCTCAAATGACTTATATGACCTTAACAATCTCTAAACAATATAACCAACCTACATTAATCCCAAAAATAACTTATCCTATTAAGTGCTCTACCTAGCACCCTTAAGAGCTCACAAGCCAATATTAGTCAAACAAAGACTCTTAGGGCCCTTACAATCATTTGAGCACATACTCTATGGCCTCTTGGCCTTATTACAAAACTAAAAACATGATTCCAACATCCTGAAAACAAACTCAACAAAAATTGCTAAGTGCCCCTACAGCATACTCCCGGGGTAGGAAAAACTCAAGTCCTTGAGTGGATATGGTTTGAACAACGGTTCCATGCTTTAGTATATCTCCTTTAGACATCCATGTAGCTTCAGATTCAGAGAGACTTATCTATTTAACCAAGTAGTCTCTATAGACTCCTTTCCTAGTCCTCTTGACAATCTTAGAGTGCAAAATGTAGTCCAATGTCACCAGTTGGCTTGAGGGTAGGTCTTGTATCAAATCTACTTCTTCAGTAGCGGTAGTCTCTTCTTGGTTTGTAGCTGACTGAGTTCCTTTATACTGGATCAAATCACATACATTAAATATTGGTGATATTCCCATGTTTGGTGGTAGTTCCACCTCATAGGCATTGTTGCCAGACTTATGCATAACCTCCAGAGGTCCAATATTCTTCATGCACAGTTTGCTAGGTTGTCCCTTAGGAAGTCTTTCCTTTCTCAGATAGGCCATAACCAAATCACCTATCTTGTAGTTTACTTCTCTTCTTATTTTGTGTGTTTGTGTCTTGTACTTCTCATTATTTAGTTGCAATATTTTCTTGACTTGTTCATGGAACTAGTTAATATTCTTTGCAAAGTTTTCACCTTGAGCATTCCTATAGTCCATAGAACTAAGGTCTTTGAGTTCTAAGATACCCCTTGGATGAAATCCATATACAATCTCAAATGGACTCTGGCATGTGCTTCTATTGATAGAGTCATTGTATGCATACTCTTCTTGTCCCAATAATAGATCCCAAACCTGATCATGTTGTTTGGTGAGACATCTCAGTAAATTACCCAAGGACCTATTCACTACTTCAGTTTGACCATTTGATTGTGGATGGTATGTAGATTAAAAATAAAGGTTAGTACCAAGTTTCTTCCATAAGGTTCACCAAAAGTGACTCACAAATTTTGTGTCTCTATCACTCACAATGCTAAGTGGTAAACCATGGATCCTTACAATCTCTTTTAAGAACAACCTTGCTATGTAGGAGGCATAATTATTGTATTTGCAAGGCACAAAGTGCACTATCTTGCTAAATCTATCCATTATGACATAGAAACTATCATATCCTCTTAGAGTTCTAGGTAAACCAAGAACAAAGTCCATACTTACACACTCTCATGCCCTTGTTGGTATGGGTAGAGGCTGATACAAACCTGCATTGTTGGAGGTTCCCTTATCCCTTTGATAAAAAGCATATTTCTCCACAAATCTTCTAACATCTTACTGTAGTCTAGGCCAATGGTAGAACTTTCCAACCTACTATAAGGTCTTGTAAAGACCAAAATGTCCACTTAGACTGCCTTGATGCTTCTCCTTGATGATATTTTCCCTCATAGAGCACTGTGGTATGCAAAGTAGGTGTCCTTTGAACAATAAGCCTTCCTACAACATAAAATCAGAATAGGCAACATGACAAGCATTAGCAAATTTTCAGCAAACATCATATGCTTCACCAAAATCTTTGTCACCTTGGTATAGATCTTTGAGGTCATTTAACCCCACACTTTGTAGTTGTACTTATTGAATAGTTAGAACCCTTCTACTTAAAGCATCTTCTACCTTATTGGTGACTACTTTCTTGTGCTTGATGGAAAAGGTGTAGGCCTGCAAATACTCAACCCACTTGAGGTGTCTTTGATTCAATTTCTCCTACCCATTCAAAAAACTAAGTGCATGATTATCATTGTAGACTATGAACTCTTTAGGTAACAAATAATGTCGCCACTTCTTGAGTGCTTGCACCATATAATATAACTCTAGATAATAGGTAGAATACCTTTGTTTTGCTTCATTGAGCTTCTCAGAGAAAAATGCAACCGGGTGACCTTCTTAGCTCAAAATGGCCCCTATAGCCAACTTGTTGGAATCACACTCCACATTGAAGAGATTACTGAAATTAGGGAGCCTAAGGTAAGGAAGTTCTACTACCTTTTGTTTTAACAACTCAAACCCCTTGTCTACTACACAGTCCACTTAAACTAACATTTAATCCCACCTTTGATGGTGTTCAAGATAGGTGCATAGACATGGCTAAAACCTCTAAATAATTTCCTATAAAAAGAAGCTAAACCATGGAAACTTCTTACATCTCCTACTGACTTAGGAGTTGGCCAATTTACTATTGCTTCCACTTTTGATAGATCTATTTTTAAACAACCTTGAGAAACTACAAAACCAAGATAAACCAATTCATTTTTTAAAAACTCACACTTATCCAAGTTGATCATCAACTTTTCTTGATGTAGGTTCCTCAAAACTTGATCCAGATGTTTGATATGCTCCTCCTTTGACCTGCTAAAAATCAGAATGCCATCAAGATAAACAATGACAAACTTACCAATGAACTCTGCAAGAACCTCGTTCATGAGTCTCATGAAGGTGCTAGGTACATTTGTGAGCCCAAAGGGAATCACCAACCACTCATATAACCTCTCATTTGTTTTAAAGGTTATCTTCCATTCATCACTAGGTCTGATCCTAATTTGATGATAGCCTGATTTCAAATCCACCTTAGAAAAGTAGCAAGCTCCACCTAGGTAGTCCATTAGATCCTCAATCCTCAGCATTGGAAACCGATATCTAATTGTGATTTTTTTTATGGCCCTTGAATCAATGCACGTCATCCACTTACCATCTTTCTTAGGTGCCAAAATAGTAGGCACTGCACATGGACTTAAACTCTTCTTTATCAACCCCTTATCTAGCAATTCCTACACTTTCTTTGTTATTTCCTCATTTTGAATAGGTGTCATTTTGTAAGTATCTTTGTTTGGCAAAGTTGAACCAGGTATGAGGTCTATTTTATGGTTAACATCTCTCATAGGGGGTAAGGAATCTGGTATCTCATTGACAACTATGTCTTTGTACCCATCTAAAAAGCTTTGCACCTCTTGTGATATCACCGGTTTGGTTTCAGTCTTTGCCTCTTCTTTGGGTTTCACTATAAGAGCGCATCCTTGATTCCCTTCATGCTTCAACAATTTCAAGAACTCTTTCCCACTTAGCAACATAACACTTGATACAACATGTCTTTCTTCTCCTTGATCAATCAAGGGATACATTTGAAACTTTCTACCCTCCTTGGTGATAACATAGGAATTCTTCTCCCCATCATGTATATCTTTGACATCATACTACCAAGGGTATCCTAATAGAAAGTGGCATGCATCCATGGGTAATATGTCACATATCACACTATCCTTGTAATCTCCTATTTCAAAATCTACCCAAGCTTTCTCATCTACAAGAACATGCTAACCTTTACTCAACCAAGATACCTTGTAGGGGGTGGTATGTGGCAACCTTTTCAATTTTAGTTTGTCTACCATCTCAACTAATACAATGTTCTTATTAGACCCTAAATCTACTATAACTTTGCAAATCTTACCATGAGATCTACAGGTGGTTTTGAAAACTATCTTCCTTTGTGTAGGTTCTTTGGACTATGGTACCTTCAACAAGGTCCTTCTTAGCATCAGATTCTCTCCATCTAGGACTGGGTCTGCCTTGCTGATTAGTGAGGTAACACTTTGACAATCCTCTTCTTGCACCAACTGAGTTCTCTTGTCTCCCATGTGAGAGGTTGAAGTATTTTTAGGACACCGGCTCATAGTATGCCCCACTTGATGACAATGGTGGCATTTTCCAGTGAAGACTATGGTTCCTCTTCCTGAATTGCCAAATATGCCTCTATAGTTATTCCTCCCTCTAGAGTTGCCTCTGAATTGTCCTCCTTTGTTAGGATTATCACCAGCATTCTCAGATTGATTTCCTTCATCATTCTTGTTGGGATTATAGACCCTTCCAAAGGTGCCTCTTCCTTTGTAACCTCTACCACCTCTACCCCTTTGATTACATTCACCTTTCCTTTTGATCTTATCTTTTTCTCTCAAGGGTAACTGAAAGCATTTATGGACTATGTCAGGTGCTATCATGTTGATCTCATCTTGAATGTTTTTTCTAAGGCCATTTAAGTACCTTGCAACCTTCTCCACTTCTTCCTCTTGCTTCCTAGCTCTAAGGGTAAGTTTGTTGAACTCCTCTTTATAAGAACTCACATCCATTTCTCTTTGTTTCAGATTCTGCAACTTCTTATGCATCTGCACCTCATAATCTACTGGTAAGAATCGAGTTTTAATCCTGATCTTCATCCTCTCCCAAGAGATGATCTTCTTTCTCCCAGTTTGTTCTCTTTATTCTTGCATCATGTTCCACCACACTAGGGTTGATCCCTTCAATCTTGACTTGGCCAAATTGACCCTCTTTTCTTCTACAACTTCCTTGTATTCAAAATGATTGTTCAAGGCTTCTATCCAATCCAATAACTCTTTGCCATTTAGGCTTCCATTGTAGATAGGTAAACCTTCTATGTTGTCTTTATTGAGTGAACTGAGGGCATCCAAGAAGATTTGTTGATCTTTGTCCAACTCTTTTTCTATTATGACCCTTATCACATCTACATCTTCATCATCAGTTTCATCACCCCATTCAGTGACCTTGCCCTTGCCTTTCTTGGTTTCTTGCTCCTGGGCTTCACTAAGCATGTCTTGGACCAACTTCTTGATGGCCTCTTGGCTTATTTCCTTTGGTGGCATGTTGATGGCTTCTGAATCTACCTCTGGGTTTGACATACACCACTTTTTTCAATCAATTGGCTTTGATACCAATCTGATGTAGAGTGGATTGACTCTCACTGGTTTGTGCTACCTTGTCTAGGTATCTCCTCCAAGCTACACAAGAACCATCCAATGGTTCTACACCTCACACCCTCCAAGGGTCAGCAATACTTTCCCTCTCTAACCTTCCCAAGGTCCTTAGGCTAGGATAAAAACTTTTTGTTTTGTGAGTTCCATTTTCTTGCTTCAGAGACCTTGTTTTCCCACACTCTTACACACTCAACCTGAGAGTTCAACCCCTCTACCATAAGATTTTCATTCCCCACACTACACACATTAGGATGGATGATTTTGGGTGGATTCCCAACCCTATTCCTTACTCATAAGCTTTTGCCACTTACCGGTTTGGTGTTTTAAAAACAAACTGCACTTTTAGGCATAACCGGTTCCAGTAGCTCAGTCAGTGAGGTATTTTAAATTCATTGGTTAATCTTCCTAAACAACCCTATGAACTCCTTTACTTTCCAAAAACCATTTTTGGGTTTACATACAATATCTCAAAATCAGAGGTGGGTTTTTTCACTAACTTATCTAACCCCTTACCGATTAACTAGACCTAATTGCCCCTTTCTAGGCCTTAAAAATAGGGATTGGTTAAAACTCCTTCACTAGTCTAATTTCCTGAGTGAATTGTTGATATTTTGGGGTCTATGCTTCCATATGGATTTCCAAACCAATCATACTTCTCCTTCACCCACCAGACTCACCCAATTAGGGCATGTTATCCATGATTCCTAACGCTTGCCAACTCAACATGCCAAGCTTAGGGTATGGTGGCAAATCTTTGGTTTGGCTTCCCCTGTCTCAAAACTAAAAAGAAAACATAGAATAAATTGCAACATAACATTCCACAAGGTTTTAGAGTGGAAATCCACCATGGAACGTTAGGTTGGAGTCATTTTACTCTCAAAACCTTGGTTTTTAGGGCTCTTGAACCCGCCTGCAAAAAAATAGAGTTTATTTACAAACTACAACACTTCAAGACTCCAAATCAAAAACAAGATGAAGGTAAGACACCAGTCTAATAATCCATGTCCCTATTTTTGGGATGCTTGATCCGTACAAGTTATACAAACTTGCAAAGAACAACAAAAACTTGGTAGAACACACACAAATGGGAAACCAAAACTTGTTTATTTACTTCCAATCTTCAACAACCTTCAAAAACTTATTATCATCAGTCTTTCCAAGCCTTATACTAGCTTTGGAGTAGTTACAAATGCTCACAACTGATTGTGTCAACCAACTAACCATTGGAGTATGAAAAAGTTGCAAAGTTGCTATGAGCAACTTTTGCAACTTTTACAAATTGTTGCATAGGTGAGCAACTTTTCTCAAACCCAACCTTGGTCACTCTCAAATGACTTATATGACCTTACCGATCTCCAAACAATATCAACCAACCTACATTAATCCCAAAAACAACTTATCATATTAAGTGCTCTACCTAGCACTATTAAGAGCTCACAAGCCAATATTAGTCAAACAAAGACTCTTAGGGCCCTTACAATCATTTGAGCACACACTCTATATCCTATTGGCCTTATTAAAAAACTAAAAACATGATTCCAACATCCTGGAAACAAACTCAACAAAAATTGCTAAGTACCCCTGCACTAGTTTTACTACTATTAGTCCTACCTATAGTATCCCCATTATAAGAAGAAGTAGAATTAAGGTTGCCCAAGGTTTAATTATCGAGGAAATGGAGCCTAATTTGGATAGCTTTTTCAATGGGGATATTGTTGCTTCTTCCCATCCTTCAGATATTCTCGTTTATCCTCTTGATAAATCTCATAATGAGGAGGAATCACTAACTAGGATATCCATTGATCAATTGGCAAAGATGGACAATCAATTTGACAATCTTCAACAATTGATGAGTCAAGAATACCTGGAAAGTGAAGCTCTCTCATTGATTGAAGGATTAAAAAGAATGATTCAAAGTGATAAACATGGTGTTGATGTAGTGCCCCTCCTTGATTCATCTTTCCTTTTTGGGCATCGATGGACTATATTGGCATAGCTTAGACTATTTTATGATGTTATGATTGGGTGTTTAAGGATTTACTTATGATTTTGATGTTTCTTTATTGGTGATAGACATTATATTTGCACTTGACATTATGATTTTGATGATGATGAAGGACTCTTATTTGATGATCTATATGTACTCATTTCATATGCATGGTTAATATTTGTTTATGATGATTTGATGATATTTTATGATGTACTAACCCTATTTTATGATTATATTGGGTACGATGATGTTGATTATAGTGCTTGATTGTTGTGACTGTCTTCTAAGTGTATTCATGATAGAGACGATGTCATATCACTCATTGCGAGAATGATATGATGTTGTGATTCTCTTCACTTGCATGTTTATTTATGTTATATGTTGTTGTATATGTATTGGTGGTGACAGGTTTGCAGGTACCAGACATCGACTCCACCTGGCTTCATAGGTCTGAGCGTGTCTTATCCCATGGCAAGTTGATCGGAGATCACATGAAAACTCATTCTATACTCTAGGTTTAAGTTGATTACCCTTGTTAGCTTGGAGTCTTGGTGTGAGATGTTTTAGTGCCTAGAGGTCTCTTGAGTTATTCTATGTTGGTTTTCTTTCAAGTGTTATGATTATTGGTTTAATTATTAATTTATTTATTTATTTATATGGTTTAATAATGTTAAATGAAATTAATGATTTACATAGTTAATAAATTAAATTAAATAGTTGATATTAATATTTAATAATAATTTAATGAGAGATTATTTTTATTTTATCCTTTGGTTTTATATTTAATTTAATGATTTAATGCCAAGGATTATTTATATTATTTATGTGGTTTTTATATTAATGTGGGTATTTGTTTATATCATTTGGTTATTTTATTAATGGGCTTTTATGATTAATTGTGCCCATGGTTTATTTACCATTGGTTGCTTATAATATTATCATTATTTCTCTTTTTATACTTTTGGGTTAATAAATATATTCCTGCTACCTACCTTATTATTCTATTGGTTGAATTATTGGGTAAGTTAATTAGATAATATTTTATTATTCTTACCTTGGTTTTTGGAAAGGGTTGGTAGGAAATATACTTTAATTGTTTATTATGATTGGCCCTCTTAGGAGTTGTGATTGTGAGGATATTATTATTTAATTGTTTGTTTATTTATATTATTTATGGTTTATATTTAATTGGAACATTTATTTATAATGCCTTTGATTTATTTTATTGGGCTTTAATTTATTATTATTGTTTATTATATTATTATTACATTCTCTTGTTACTAATTGAGTAATTAAATACTATGTTTACACCTACCCTATTATTTTATTGGTTGAGATTTGACGTTAAGTAAATAATATTATTTTTTATTTTTATTTTCATGTCGACCATGATTGGTTAGGGTTTTGAATTAATTTTTATATATTGAGTTTTCTGAGTTTTGTTGGGGTTTGGCTTGCTGGAGATTATTTTCATTATTGTGAAATTCATGATTTGGCTTAGGTTTGAATTTGGAATTGGAGCTTGGATTTGGGATTGAACTTCGTCAAATTTCATTGTCCAATTTTTTCTATTACTGGGTTAGAGGGTTTATCCTTCTTTGCAATTATTTTCAAAAAGCTTGTTTGGAAAAGATTGTCTATGGGAAATTTTGGGGTTGCTGAGAAATTTAAATAAATCAATTATAAATGTGTTGATTGGGATTATTGTATTCTTTGGTTTAATTTTTTAGAAATGCTTGCTATGAATTTTTGGGTGTTTGGGAGTTGCTGGTGTCATGAAAATGTTGTTTAGTCTGTAATGTATTCTATAGTAATTGTTGTATGTGCGACAAAACCCTATGTACGCATCACAGTGTCGCAAAAACATTGTTTAGTTCATTATGAATTTTATAGTAATTGTTGTAGGTGCGATAGAACCCTATGTGAGTGTTGTAGTGTTGTGAATGCATTGTTTAACCTACTAGATGTTCTCCAGTAACTATTATATGCACGACAAAACCCTATGAATGCATTGCAGAGTGTTGTAAACACGTTGTTTGATTTTATACTGTTGTTTTGGCTTTTTGAGTCACATTTTTTGGGTCTATTTTTTCATACTAGAGGATTATTTTGATGTCGTTTGAGTGTCCTGAGGTGATCCAGGATGATGTTGTTGATTTTATTGAACTTTTGTATTTTTTGGTTTTTAATAAAATGGTTTATGCCTTTTTGAAATTTTTGCAAGATGTGTTATGCCTTGTTGTTATTACTCTTTGGGCTCATTTTGTTGGTATCATGGTTTATATGCATGATGTGTATTCCATGCTATTTATAAGGTTGTTGACATATGCTATTCATGTGTCTCATGAGTTTATATTGATTGATAAACCTTGGTTATCCGATTAGATTATTTAAGAGCCCTTGTTTATGTGTCGTACATTATTATTACCCTAAGGTATAGGTGCATGTTAGGGGGAGTGGGCTTCCAAGTGGGTGACTGGGGTCATGAGGATTAGACTGTTGGGTTACCTAGGGTCTAGACCACCAGAGTACCTCATTGGGAGTTTACCTTGTAATCAAGTGATGACATAAATAACTAATCTTAATGGGATGGGTAGAGTAAATCACGATAATAAGATAAAATAGATTTGTCGCCTCAACTCATGTCCTTGGTGTGATTTATGGATCCGGAAATGGTTGGGTAGACCTTGGTGATCTAGGTAAGATGAACTCCCTAGATATCCTCAAAGGTTGAGATGGCTCCGCATGAGTATCACAGATGTTGAGATAGGTTCCCAGGTTCCTGATGGTATAATGAATCAATAAGGATTCAGACAAATACTAAGAGAAGGGGGGGTGAATCAGTTGATGGCAAATAGACTAAGCTTTCACCAACCTCAATAACAATCTCACAAGTCAATCTCAGAACTAACTGGTTCAAACACTAAACTACAAATTGCAATATCACTGTCAAGTATAGCGGTTGACTATCATAACATAATAACGGTATAATAGCTCTAAAACTCTCAAACCTTTTAACAAAAACATTCAAATACTTTATTAACAATAGTAAAAGCACATTTCAAATTACTGTCGGTCATCTTATCATATCTAAGTGATTTAGCAGTTAATCAAATTAACCATAGCAAACATAACCACAAAAACCATTCACCACTTGACACAATGATTTTGACGTGGAAACCCAAATGGGAAAAACCATGGTGGTGATGAATACCCACAAATATTTTGAACTCTTCTAAAGTTCCCCTTGTTAGGATCCAAGCCTGTTAAAGTTTTTACAAAAAGTCTTGTTAGAGACCACCTGGTTAAGGGATTGATTATAATGCCCTATTAGAAGCAATACCCTATTAGGAGTAACCTCGGTAGAGGATTTGAAATCCAAGCTAATGGATCACCTGGCTAGAGGATTTAGATAGCACTAAGCCTATTAAAGCTTACCCAGTTAAGGGATTTGACTCTTGTAATTGTTAGAGAACAACAGGGGTTTTCTAATCTAGTCAATATCACTACTCTTCTTGATTGGATCATTTTCATGCTTCTATCTACCTTCACACATACTGCAGATACACCTTCTGGTTCAGCAACCAATCACACTTACACTTAACCAAAATTGCCAACACTACAACAAAATAACTCATCAACCTTATAAGCAAAACAATAGGTTGATAACACATCACAAACCTAAGATCTCATAGAGATTACAAACAAATTGGTTCAAGTATGACCATTGGATTACATAACAATGATTACACATTATTCAAGATAACCTCGACCGCTCCTTGATCACCACTTCATCTATTCCTGTAACTCATCACGCGGTTTCCACTTCATGCACTGTACTCACTTATTCCCAAGATAAAACCATTATCTCTACACACCAAAAACCATTTGAAACTCTTCACATACAACATGCATATGTGGCATAATCATTATCATTCATCATTTGATCATATACCAATACAACCGATTCACCAAGCTCCATCGGTTAGGGTTTAGTACATTAACGGGTAGGGTTACTGGTTGATCTCACTGCTTCTCAAGTAATACCGGTTTCCTTCACTAGCTCACCTACTAGTTGCAAAACAATATCATAACAATATCATTATCAGTTATAATTGATATCAATGACAACACATTAGTTCATCAATGCAATCTTCATGCAAATGCCAACAATCTCCTTCTTTGGCATTGACGGCAATACAAGTATCAATACCCTTGATTGTGATGATTGAGAGTAATGCACATACACAGGTATAGGAATCTTGGTTTATATTTTACCATGTACTCTCCTTCAATTGAGTCTCCATGTCTTCAGTTGGTAATTGGCTATAGATATTTTTTCTATCAGTCATACAATGATTCTTCTCCCATAATCATATAGTTCTTCTCCTCATAATAATATAGTTCTTCTCCCCCTTTGACAATAATGCCAAAGTGAAAGTAAAACATGCAGTGTCATACTTCATCATTCTGTATCAACAATATGCAACTCGATGTTCCCCTTGTGGAATAACTCCACTCTACACCAATACTGCTTCAAGATTCTTCAATTAGCTCTGAGACTGATGTATTCCACATCTACTCAATTGACCTCATGTAGGGGCACAACCCCTAGCTGACCTCTAAGATACTCAAAAGTACTCTTAGGTAGAGGTTTAGTAAAGATATCTGCTAGTTGCTCCTTAGTAGATACATGCCCCAATAACACATCTTTACTCTGCACTTTCTCTCTCAAGAAATGGTATTTCAGCTCAATATGCTTGGTTCTAGCATGCAACACCGGGTTCTTTAAAATATTTATTGCACTGGTGTTGTCACATAAAATCTTTACTAGTTCTGTAATCTTCATCTTGAATCCTTCTAGAATGTGTTTCATCCAGATTGTCTGTGTACAATTCATATATGTTGCAACATATTCAGCTTCAACAGTGGATTGTGATATACATCTCTACTTCTTGCTGCTCCAAGATACAAGTCTTCCTCCAAGAAAGAATGCACCACCGGTTGTGCTCTTCCTATCATCAACATTACCTGCCTAGTTTGCATATGCATAAACCTTCAAATCAAAGTTACCTGCATATAGATACCATAATCCATAGTCAATAGTACCTGTAGACACATAAATTTGTCCACTTAATTAAATGAATATTTAGTATTTATTTGATTATTTAACCATCAGTCAACAGTTAATTAAATTGATATTTAATTAATTCATCTTGAACCTCTTCTTCTATTAATTAAATAAATTATTTAATTTATTTAAATTAATTCATTAAACCATACTCTAACAATTAATTAAATGAATAAAGCATATTTGTTTAATTTAACCTCTTTCCTCATTTAAATAAATAAATAACTATTTACTTAAAATCTCTAAACTCTCCCCACTTGCATTCTCCTTCAAATGCAAGTTGCACCAAACAATAAATTTTATTTCTAAATAAAATCCTATTTTCTCTCACCCACCAAACCCACTTGCATCCTAAACCCCTTCTAGATTCTTCTAATCCATTCCAAATTAGCCTAATCCCCCTCCCTAATTATTCTCACATTCCTAAGCAAAGAGAAGTCACTTCTCAAAGCCTCCAAAGGCTTGGAAAAGCATTAAAGGCTTTTTAGCCTTCAACAAGTTAACCCCTAAAGTCTTCTAAACCATTTATGGTTCTTACATAACCATTTATGCCTCTTACATAACCATTAATGGTTAAACTCAACTCAGCCACATGGTTAGAGGTTTTTTCTCTATCTCAACCCTCCTTTAACTCATGGGTCTCTTCAAGCATTTATTGCTTTGACCATGGTTATCCCCACTAACTCTTACACAAGAATTTATCCATTGGATAAAGGTATTATTCATTGGATAAAATATTCATTCACTAACTCAAGACTAACCAAACCCTCCCAGGGTAACCTTCATGTCATCTCAAGCACTTAATGCTTCTTTCCTCTCCTCTCAAGCCATCTCATGTTGACATTTCTCATCATGGGATTGGGTTGAAATCCATCACATGGATCATAAACCCATTAATCCTGGCCCTTGTTAAGATTACTCAATCTTGACCATCCATTTCCCTATTTCTCCTATAAATAGACCTCTCATTCTTCACTTTCAGGATCAGAAGTCTTTGTGCATCAAACTTATAGTCATTTTAAAGAGAGCATTCAGAAACATTTGCATTGTTATTATACTAATATTTACATAGACTAATTAGGTACTTTCTCATAGTAAATCATTCACACTTGCATAAGCATTTGTTTTCATTTTCACAACCATCTTGAATCTTCATATGGCATCCATGAATAGTGCAAAAAGATGAGAGCTACACTCATGTGGGACTTGGAGAGGAGAGGAACAAGGGAGGAATATCTATGAGCATTTTGAAGAGCATCTTCGGGGGTCTGCGTCCCTTTTTCATTTATGTAGGCTTCTTATTGTGTGCTTTATATCTCTCTTGATTTGCATGTTAAGGTTTTTAGGTTCATTCATATTTGGTTTTGGTTGTGACTAATATACTAACATTTGAACTATGTCTTTTGTGCCTTTTGACGTGCATTAGTACCTTTCAAATATCTGAATATCCTTTTAGTTTCTATCAAGTGTGTCTCCTTTGGATTCTTCTGAAATCTGGCAACTAGACCAATTGCATGAGCAATATCCGATTTGTTGTGAACAACATAATGCAGTTTCCCTATCATTGATTTGTAATTTTCATCAACGGATGTGGCATTATCCTCCTTAGAAAGTTTACAACCTGTAATCATTGGTGTCCCAACTGGTTTATAGTCACTCATTCCAAATGTCTTCAATACCTCTTTCACATACTTAGACTGTGTAATAAAAATACCACTCTTCATCTGTTGAATTTGCAAACCTATGAAAATTTTTATCTCTCCTACTAGAGACATTTCAAATTCACTTTTCATTTCATTTTCAAAGTCATCACTCATGTCATCATTGCCTCCAAATATGATATCATCTACAAACACTTCACTAACCAGTATCTTATCTCCTCTAAATTTGAGATATATATTGTTGTCTTCATTGGTTCTATAAAAACCTATCTTCATCAATTGTGAATGTAGCCTTTCATACCATGCTCTTAGTGCTTTCTTCAAACCATATAGTGCCTTGTGCACTTTACACACCATATCCTTTGCATCAGTCAAAGCATAACCATCTGGCTACTCAATGTATACTTCTTCTTCCAATATTCCATTTAGAAATGTTGACTTCACATCCATTTGATATACTTTGAATCCCTTATATGTTGCAAATGCAAGTAGAGTCCTAACACCTTCCAATCTAGCAACTGGTGTAAATGTCTCACCATAGTCTTCTCCATCTTCTTGTGCATAACCTTTGCATACCAATCTAGCTTTGTTTCTAACTACTACTCCATCTTTGTTTAGTTTATTCTTGAATACCCATTTAGTGCCTATCACATTTTTATTCACCAGTCTGAATATTAGGGTCCATGTATTGTTCTTCTCAATCTAGTCAAGCTCTTCTTCTATAGCTTTAATCCAATGATCATCTCCAAATGTTTCCTTAACAATTCTAGGCTCAATAGTGGAGATCATGCAAGAAATCTCTCTAATTCTTCTTCTAGTTAATACTCCTGAATCTTTATCTCTAATAATTTGGTCAAGATTATGATTGAGTCTCACATACTTTGGAATAACATGATCATTATCTTCAGGTTCTTCTTCCTCATTATCATCATCTTCTATAGAATCTACCCATTCCGATTAAACTGGTAATATAGCATTCACTTCACCAGCTTCTGGCTTCACCGGTTCTGGTTCCAAAATTAAAATGTAAGGTTCATCTTCCTTATTCTCCTCACTGGTTTCTCGCGAAACTTCAGAATACTCATCCACTCGGACATCAGCACTCTCAATGATTATTTTTGTCTGGTTGTTGTAACATTTGTAGGCCTTACTCTTGGTGGAGTAACCAAGAAATATGCCTTCATCACTTTTAGCCTCAAACTTACTAACATAGTCACCTCTCTTGATAAAACATTTATTGCCAAAAATCTTAAAATAACTAACATTAGGTGATCTACCATACCAATATTCAAAAGGATTTTTATCCTTACCTATCTTTACCAATATCCAGTTCATAGTGTAGACAGTTGTGCTGATAGCTTCTCTCCAGAAATTTTTTGCTACACCTCCTTGTATTAGCATTTTTCTAGCAGCATCAACAATTGACCGGTTGTTCCTCTCTACAATACTATTCTGTTGTGGTGTCCTTGGTGAAGAAAGCTACCTCTTAATTACATTGTTTTTACAATATCTTATGAATTCCTCTGAAGTAAATTCACTACCTTGATCAATCCTCAGACACTTTATCTTCTTACCACTTTCCTTTTTAGCTAAGGCACTGAATGCCTTGAACTTACTAAAGGCTTTTATTTTGTCCTTTAAGAATGTGACCCACATCATTCTTGAGCAATCATTAGTGAAGATCATAAAATATCTATCACCTTGAATACTTTTAGTCCTTATTGGTCCATAGAGATCTCCATGAAACAAATCTAACAAATGTTCTGTTCAAAAAGATTTGCTCTTAAAAGTTGAGGATGTCATCTTTCCTAACTGATATTCCTTACACAGAGCATTCATCGGTTTGTCCAACTGAGGCAAACCTCTTACCGACTTGGACTTAATGACTTTGACAATGTTATCAAAATTTATATGATAAAATATATGATGCCAAAGCCAACTATCATCTACTTTAGCAATTAAACAGTTGTTGACTTTAGGATTTAGGTGAAATAGGTTACCTTTTGTCTGCTTGTCAGTTGAAATTAGTTCACCTTTGCTCCCATAGATTTTGCACGTTCCATTCTTAAATTCCAATGGATAACCTTTTTCATTGAGTTGAGGTACACTCAAAAGATTATGCTTTAGTCCTTCAACCCAATAGACATCATCTGCTTTGCTTTTCCATTAAGAGAAATGGTTCCCTTTCCTTTTACCATGCAAAGTGAGTCATTTCCAAATCTCACAACTCCTCCATGAAATTCCTTCAAAGTAAGAAATTTACTCTGGTCACCCGTCATGTGATGTGAAAAACCACTATCTATGATCCAGTCATCAAAACTATCCATGCGAGAAACTAATGCCTTCTGATCAGATGTCTCCTCTTTAATGGCAACAAAGACAATGTCTTTATTAGCATCTCCCTTAGATTCCTCATCAGTGATACCACCATCAACTACAATGAGACAATCTATTTTTCCTTTTCCTTTGTACTTCTTGCACTTCTCACACTTATGATCATTGTCACCATTAGGATAGTTAGCTACAATGTGTCCAATCTCGTTACATGCAAAACACTTCAAAGGTAATTTACCTCTATACTTACTGGTACCTCTGGGAAACTGCTTGGCCAACAATGCTTCAAGCTCAATCAAATTGTCTTCATTGCCAACTTCTCTATTGGATCTAGACTCATAACTGTGACTAACATCTCTTCTTTTCTTCATAGGTGGATTAGAAACTAAAGCTTTAAATGCAGATATGGATTTCTGAGCACTACCATCATAACCATTTAATTCAAATGCAGTAAGTTTACCCATGATGGAGTCAAGAGTTACCTTAGTTTTATCAATAGACTTTATCTCCTGAATGGTTGCAACTCAGATAGCGTAGACCGGTAGAAGGGTTCTCAACACCTTACTAACCACTGTGGCATCCTCCACTTTACCACCAGCACTCTTGATCTCACCAACTATCTCCTTGATCCTCTGACCATACTATTGAATATTCTCACCTTCAGCCATTTGCATGTCATCAAACTCCTCTCAGACTCTCTTCTTTGACAACCTTCACATGCTCATCACCGCTATAGATTTCCTGAAGTTTCTTCCACACATCATAAGTAGTCTCCAAACCATGGACATCAACATACTCTGAATCGGACAAAGAACTGATAATGGCCTCCAATGCTTGATTATTTTCTTGTTGCTCTTTCTTTTTATCATCAGACATAGTCCCATTAGGGGAATCATATTGAGTAACAACATGTTCCCAGTATTGACTTCCTAGACTCTTGATATAGATTTTCATCCTATCACTCCATATTCTGTAGATTTCCCTATTAAAATTTGGACCTTCTTTCTTCATCATGTTCTTCAATATCTTTACCTCAAGTTGTTAGGCTTGGACACTAAAGGACCTGAAAGGCTCTAATACCAATTGATGGTATGATGAATCAATAAGGATCCAAACAACTACTGAGGGGGGGGGTGAGTCAGTAGATGTAAAAATGACTAAGATTTCACCAACCTCAATAACAATCTCACAAGTCAATCTCAGAACTAACTGGTTCAAACACTGAACTACAAATTGAAATATCACGGTCAAGTATAACGGTTGACTGTCATAACATAATAATAGTATAACAGCTCTGAAACTCTCAAAATCTTTTAACAAAAACATTCAAATACTTTACTGATAATAGTAAAAGCACATTTCATATTATTGTCGGTCATCTTATCATGTCTAAGTTGATTTACTAGTTAAGCAAATTAACTATAGCAAACATAACCACAATAACCATTCACCACTTGACACAATGATTTTGATGTGGAAACCCAAATGGGAAAAACCACGGTGGGGATGAATACCCACAAGTATTTTTATCTCTTCTGAAGTTCGTCATGTTAGGATCCAAGCCTATTAAAGCTTTTACAAAAATTCCTATTAGGAACAGATCCTGTTAGGGACCACCCGACTAAGGGATTGACTATAATGCCCTATTAGAAGCAATACCTTGTTAGGAGTAACCTCAGTAGAGGATTTGAAATCCAATCTAATGGATCACTTAGTTAGAGGATTCAGGTAACACTAAGCCTGTTAGAGCTTACTTGGTTAAGGGATTTGATTGTTGTAATTGTTAGAGAATAATAGTGGTTTGTTGATCTGGTCAATAGCACTACTTTTCTTTATTAGATCCTTTTCATACTTCTATCTTCCTTCACACATAATGTAGATACACCTTCTGGTTTGGAAACCAATCATACTTACACTTAACCAAAATTGCCAACACTACAATAAAACAACTCATCGACCTTACAAACCTAAGATCTCATAGAGATTACAAACAAATCATTTCAAGTATGATCCTTGGATTACAAAGAAATCATTGCACATTATTCAAGAAAACCTTGACCGCTCCTTGATCACCGCTTCATCGATTCCTGTAACTCATCATGCAGTTTCCACCTCATGCAATGTACTCTCTCATTCCCAAGATAAAACTATTATCTCTATGTGCCAAAAACCATTTGAAACTCTTCACATACAACATGCATATGTGGCATAATCATTACCATTCATCATTTGATCATAAACCAATACAACCGATTCACCAAGCTCCATTGGTTAGGGGTTTAGCACATCAATGGGTAGGATTACCATTTGATCTCATTGCTTATCACATAATATTGGTTTCCTTCACTAGCTCACCTACTGGTTCCAAAACAGCATCATAACAATATCATTACCGATTATAATTGACATCAATGGCAACACAATAGTTTATCAATGCAATCTTCATGCAAATGCAAATAGTTCCCATCGTAGCTACATGTGATGACACACTTTCCCTACATGTAGATCCTATCACCTTGAGTCTTGATTTGTGATTTTCCTCTAGAGATTTTTGTGTTGTTACTCTTATGTTTATTTGACCTTTGAGTTAGTCTTGAGTTGTGATTTTGGTTGTATCCTTTACTTGTTAGATGTTAGCCTAGATCTAGAGTGTGTGTGGGACCTTGTGTCATATCCTAGCACAGGGGGGTGGTTCCTTTGGTTCCACTTGGTTGGGTGGTTTGATTCTTTCTTTCATTGGGACATTCTTCATTGGTTTCTTTTGCATGTGGATGTGGATTCTTTCATTACAGATCATGGATGGATTCTTGTAGCAGATTATTGTACAAATATTATTTAAGTGGTATTTGTATATTATAGAATTTATGATATAATTGTATATGTAGTTGAGAGCCATGCTCCTTAATGTAAATGCTTGATGTATATAATATGATAGATGATACATTAGGTCATGATTATAATACTTGTAAGAAAATGTAACGTGGTAACTTGTATAATGCTTGTTAAGGGAATTGATTCTATGGTATACTCTTAGTGTCGTATGAATGATTATGATGCTTAAGGAAATGGATTAGTAATGTTGTAATTAGCATTTAAATAGTATAATGATGTTAGGTTATTGAATAAGAAACTAGGATTACGAACATTTGGTATTGGTGCTCTTAAAATGAATCATAAGGTTTATATGGGACTTTCATTATTGATGAATGGAAATCATGACAATTGGATTAATGAAGGATTCTTATGTGAGCATAAAAAGAGATAGTATTAGTCAATTAGAATGCTCTAGATTATGGTAGTAAATGTGATGCATGCTTAGGTTGATATGTTCTAAAGGATATTGTAGGTAATGACGTTGAGATGCCCTAGGGAATGTTATTGATGTATTGTGTTTTTTTTGCTTGTCTTATGTGTTCTTGTAATTATGTTCATGATAGATAATTGTTTATCATATTAATGAATGTTTAATTCATATGAGTAGTTGATTATATATATTGTAATAAGTGGTGTTTTAAAAAAAAAAAATTCTATTTGCATATTATATGGTTAGTTTCTCTAGGGTATTTTGGCAGGCATTATAGTTGATATCTTGCGTGGTATTTCTCATATTGTTGATTCTAATATCATGCCTATGAAGAGTTGTGTTGAAAACCTAGGTTATACACAACCTCCTAGTCAAGTTAATCATTATATTCCTTTGACAACTACCATGACTAGTGTTCCTACCTTCACATCAAACATCATGGCTACTTCTACACAAAATGTCATACCTAAAAATGTTAGTCATGGGGGAAATATCTCTTCTTTCATTCCTCCTACCATGAGTGTTCCCCTTGTTACCCAGTCACATTGACCACCTATAAATGTTAGTCAAGGGAGCAACTCCTTCAATCACAATTCTTTTATTCCTCATATGATTCTTCCATGTGTTACCCAATCTTCTCCATTACCTACTTATCATAGTGTCCCACCTCCTTATTCTTAGTCTCTTCCTTCATTCAACAATATCACTCCACCCTCTCAATCCAACATGTCTAATTTCAATCCTTCTACCGAAGCTACAATCAATAGTCTTGCCCAAATAGTATCTTCCTTACAACAACAAATAGCGAGCCCATTATCATGATATTGTTAAAGTCATCCCTCATAAACATGTAGAAGTCCCTCAATTGGAACTTTATAATAAAAAATGTGATCCTTTAACTCATGTTAAAATATTCCAAACTTTGTGTAGTGACTTTTCTCATGATCAAATGTTGTTAGTATTGGAGTTGAGTAAAAATCAACTCTACAACTCCCAAAGATCACCTGCATGTAAACCTGTCATAGAAGGAGAGAAGCAAAAAGGCCATGGAGGCCAAAATTCAGAGATCCATAAAATAGGAGTCATATTGATTGTGCAACAAGAATGAAATTCATAATTATAGTTGTTATAAAAATACAAAGAGAGAATCATTATAAAAGGATACTCGAAACCCTAAAGAATTATAAGATTCCTAAGTTTATCTTAAGCATGGACTATAATAGACTAATAATTAAATAAATAATTATTAGCTAATAAAAGATAACTCTAACACCCCCCCTTAAGATGAACTTAGGGAGTAGCTAAAAAACAACTAAGGACTAAAAATGCATGTAAAAAATGCATGAAAGCAATAATGGGTCCTGACAACTAGGCCTGATGAGGTACCCAAGTAAAATAAAATCTTTGTAAAGTGGAGAAAAAAGAGAAAACCCTGTGGGAACAAAACTACTCTCCAAGAAGAGATGAAAGCTCAAGTGAAGGACTAAGAATCCTTCAAACAAGAGTGTTCCAGAAGATAGGAACAAAAAGAAGAGCATGAAGAACACCATTGAAGCATGAAGAACACCACTGAAGCATGAAATAGTTGCAAACACTATCAAAGAGTAACTGTTGATCTGAATAACCTCCACTAAAATAGAACATGACCTGGTAGAGAAGACTGTAATCTGCATGAGTGCCATCAAATGACACTACTTGAATGATGGCAAATAAAGGCAAACAACTGAACTCAAAGATACAGATGGCATGAAACACCAAATCTTGAAGAGCTGATCAATCACACCAAGGAAGCATTAGAACAACAGGATAAACCCCCCCCATAATGCAGACAAGGGTGAGGGATAGGTACACTGAAAAGGACGGCCAACAAGAACTACATGACAAAGAACTAGGGACCTCGAAGGTGCAAAGAAAGTACATAGTATCATGGAAGTAACACTCACTCGACACACATCATGAGGCTAATGTTTTGGAAGGAACATTCACATGACAAAGGTAGATGGAAAACAAAGGCAAACATCAACCCCCTCATGGCACTTTATAAGTAGTGCATGTACAGTAAGGCACAAGATGTGCAAGATCCCAAGTATACAATGCATGATGGCACTTTATCTCAGTGTGTTTGCATAAATAAAATGCTACAATTATCAAATGATACAGAAGACTGGAAACAAAAAGAACATCCAAAGATGAGACATCCTACTCAAAGAAAGAGATCCCGGGACCTAAAACATCCAAGATATTCACCAGAATACTGAAAATAAAAAAATGAATAAAATGTACCTGGAGAAAAATATGGAAAGAAAACTCATATGATTGGAAATTTCATAGAACAAGCTTTCCAACAATATAAAGTTTTCAAAAAACGGAGTTCGGATTCTCAAGTTGTGTCTCCCGGAGTTCAAAAAAGAACCTCTGACTTTGACAGCAAAAAACACCATCAAAAAAGAAAAATGAAAAATTCAAAACTCCTTGTCTGGATAGATCTTGGAAATATCTTTCCGACGATATAAGGTTTTTGAAAAAGTGCCTCCGTATGACCAAGTTACAGCCAAAAGAAAAAAAACCCTCTTGTAGGGCATAAAGAGGGTTAAAAAAATTATTTATTTATTTATTTTTTGACAAAAAATTTTATGACGCATTTGTAGATACAACTGTATGTATTTTCGTGCCTCGAAAAGTATGCCAATAAAAAATCATGCCCCAAATGCCCCTATCACCGAAAATAGGCAAATTATATAAAAAATCAACTCTACAGCTCTCAAAGATCACCTGCATGCAAACATGTCACAAAAGGAGAGAAGAAAAAAAGCTATGGAGGCCAGAATTCAGAGTTCCAAAAAAGAGGACTCATATTTATTGTGCAACAAGAATGGAATTCAATAATTATAGTTGTTATGAAAATACAAAGATAAAATCTTTATAAGAGGATACTCGAAACCCTAAAGGTGAAAACCCTAAAGAATTATAAAATTCCTAAGTTTAGCTTAAGCATAGAGTATAATAGACTAATAATTAAATAAATAATTATTAACTAATAAAAGATAACTCTAACAGTTAGCAAAATTGTTTACTCAAATATTAAGGGATAGATCTTTGCAATGGTATTTTTCTTTGCCTCCTTATTCTATTACTTCTTTTCAACAACTGGCTAATGCTTTTATTCAACAATTTCACAATAACATTGGTCATAAAGTTACTTTGACTGATTTAATGCATTGTAAACAAGGTGTTAAAGAAAAAGTGACTGATTTTATTGATAGATATAAGCATTTGTATTCTCATATTTCTTTTCATGTGCCCAATCAAGACATTCAAAAAAAAATCATTGCTAATTTACAAAAAGACATTAGGGATAAACTTCTCTTAACTAAGTTTACTTCATTTCCACAGTTGTGTGTAGTACTTCACAATTATCAATTGATTGTGAGTCAATTGGAACAATCATCTTCTTCCATGGTTCTAAGTGATAAGGGTGATGGTTCTCAACAACCGCTTGTGAAGTTCAAACCAAACAAAGGATTCATCAAATTCAATGACATCAACAACAGTCAACTCGTAGGTGCTACAGGTGTGCCTACTTTGTCTAAATTATTTAAAAGAGAAAAAGAGTTTACTCCTTTAAATGAAACTTTTCATAGCATTATGTCTCAATTAATACAAAACAATGTGTTAAAACTTCTCCAAATCAAACCAATTGATCCATCTAAAATAACTTCCCCTTATTTTGATGCTAAATCTTTTTGTCAATACCATCATCATCCTTATCATGATACTGGAAAAAAAAAAATTCATTGAGAAGTAAGATTCAAGAATTGATTGATAACAATACTATATCTATGGCAAGTGTGAATGATAAAGGAAACAAATCCATAGCTCCTCCCAATCATAACCTTCAAATTTTTACTGATCCTTTATCATCCCATTCCACTACTGTTGACTGAGACTGATCATCTTGCTTTCTCTCCCAATGACATGACCATTGAATCTAATAATATGATAAACCTTGTAGATCAGCAAGTACCTCGTAAGTATTTGTGCATAACACTTGATCCTAGTGAGACCATTAAGGCACCCGATGGCCCATTATACATAAGTGCAAAAATCAAAGGTATACCCACTAGAGGAGTCCTTATTGATCTTGCTTGCATGGTTAATGTGATAACTAAAGAATTTCTTTATAATTTGCAATTGCATCAAGTGATATATGATGATACTAATGTCATAGTTAAATTTTTTGATGGCTTATCTTGTCCTACTATTGGTTTTATAACACTTCCTATCGATGTTAGCACTAAATGCTTAGATGTTCAATTTGCTATCATTCCTACATTTGATCAATTTCGTGTAAAGTTGGGACATCCTTGGTTCTCTTCCATGAAAGAGATCGCTTGTACTATTCACTAATGAATAATGATGAACGGATAATACTCTAACCAGTACTGAGAGGGGGGGGCATGAATCAGTACAGACAAAAACTTGCTTTAATATTTTGACTCTCTGAACACAGATAACCGATTGTCTATACCATTGTACTTAACCATAGCAATATCGGTTCAACAGAAATTCTTCAGACAACTAAACCGGTAAAACAAAAGTACATCAAATAGCATACAACACTTTTCAAATCTAGATAACTATTTCGCTAGTTTGAACATGCATGAGTTGCATTATGTAATATCACAACCATTAGCTCTACATGCATATAAAACTAAACAAAAACTACTCAATCATCACATGAAAAATACACAGCCCATGACACATAGATTTTTCATGTGGAAACCCAAATGGGAAAAACCACGGTGGGGGTGAATACCCACAAGCTTGTTTTTGAACTCTTTTGAAGTCCGCTCTGTTAGGAGCCAAGTTTTCTTAAAGACTTTACAATAAGGTTATGTTAGGAACCAATCCTGTTAGGGATCACTTGGTTAAGAGATGGCTATAAACCTTGTTAAAGGTTGAAATCCTGTTAAAGGTTACCTTGCTAGAGGATTTAAAGAACTCAATGAGCTTGAGTCACCTGGTTAGAGGATTTGCAACAAGCCTGTTAAAGCTACCCGATTAAGGGATTTTCCTTCTGTTGAGATGGTTAGAAGTCAACGGGTAAATCTTCGATCTGATAATAGCACTACTTGCTAAGGCAAATCCTTTTCAGATCCTCTCCTCTGCAATCACACTTTGCAGATTCCATACCCTGATTTGGCAAGTATCTCTACATGCGGACACAAACACAACTTTTGCCAACACAAACAATAACAAACATCATCAACCTTATAGACAACAACAATTAGGTTAGTAGCATAAACCCTAAAACCCTAACCATTTTAGATTTACAATTACAAGCGGTCCAATCCTTTTCGTTAAAATGCTTTGCATAGAATAGAACAATCTGAGAAAGATCTCAAGTCATTCTGCATCGTTCAATCTTCACTGCAACTTGAAAACAATAACCCATCACGCACTTTTCTCATACCTCTAAGAAAAATGTACATTCCTGAGGTAGACATTCAATGCATTCGACCTTCATGCACAAGATCCTCAAAGAAATCCTTCATGTGCACATAGCTGATGTGGCATCCTAATCCTTATCCTTGTTCTTAACTAACTCATCACAAAACATCATTGGTTGCACCGCACAAGACAAACCAGAAACCCTAGTGCTGAACTGAGACTACTAACCGATAGTCAAACTGTGAACCCCAACACCGATTCACTCCATCCTGGTTGACTATAGCCACTTCAGGTCTTCATACTGGTTCATACTAGTTCACCTACTTGTGTACCACATACCTGTTCACTTATTGACATCAATGACAACATACATTGTCACCGCTTCATCATATGCCAACAATCTCCCCCTTTGGCATTGATGGCAATACTCTGTGAATCATTGCTCAGTTAAAAATGTATACATCAATTGACACTATACCTGTGCAACTTAAAGGATCACGATAACTTGGACTGATCAATGTGTATATGCTCAACATATTCTCTCCAAACAAAATATCTTCTCCCCCATACATCATTAGATATCTTCTTTGTAATAACCCACTTAACCGAACAAAATTTGACCACTCTTTTTTTTTTTTTTTTATTCTTAATTTAATCATTTGTGTTTGATTCAATCACATACTATGGTCATCCATCCATTTGGATTAGGAATTCATCCATCTGGGATGAGCATCTAACCATACGGGTTGGGCATCTGTCTATACGGAACAGAAGGTTTCATCTATCCAATACGGGATAGGCATCTACCCAAATGAGGTAGGAATCTATCCAATTGGGATAGGAGGTGCTTTGGACAGAGACTTAGACTCATCGGGACCATCTGGGTCCTGAGTCACTCACTAAGTACTACACTCCTCTAGTGGGAGTGCACTGAGGTCGCCATCCTTAGGAGAAATCAAAATAACATAATGCAAGCTTGAATTCCGCCTCAGAATTTGGCTTAAAGCCTCGGGAAGTCAAGTGAATCCATACAAGATTCCTTCTGAGTATGCATTGAATTACTTTTTATTTTATTACACTTATCTTTTGAATTAGGATTCTCCATGATCCTTCTTCTTACCAAAACCAAGACCCCATCCATGAACGCCTGAGTACTAGGGACAACTCCGTCCCTAGACTACCTACATATCCATTTTGGCATGAGATCAAGGCATAAAGTATGTAGTTCTATTTTCTAATCTATGGTTTGATGTAAACTATTTGGTGGGTACGCAACCCTTTCTAGGGCCAATGTCCTAGATAGTTTCTCTGTGGTTGCTACCCATGGTGGTACCACTTAAACAAAGGCTCAAGATGGCCTATTGTTTGTGGCCTAAAACAACTAGATCCTAATACCTATCATAAGCATCACCTTTGACCCAATTTCCAATCGTCAACAACTCTTCGAGATTAAATCAATTTCATAAAAGTATTTCACTCAATCAACCCTAAAGGGGGTTTACTATGGTTTAACTCAGTGGATGTAAAATCATTTTAGGATTATCTTATTAGATTATTTATCCAAGGGGGATTACTCGCCCCTTGATTTTTAACTTCCAAGTGTCCCTTATTACTCCCTGATGATTTATAGGGACGATGCCACAGATGTCATTGATGCAGCTTTATTAGGCGTTAAGTGCAGTAGTTCAACACGATGGCATTACCCGTAAGTGTGACCCAGAGGCACCATAAATACTGAACGCTGCTAGGTTTTGGTTTTCTGACTTCCTTTATTTAGTTTTCTAACTAAGAAGCTATGAAAAACATCATGCTTGAAACAATTATGAAATGAATGTACATAATTGGACATTGCAAAGTTTAATTAATTGAAATAACTACTTCGATGGCATTCATGTACCACTTGATAGAAATACCATCCTTCTACAACTAAACTATTTAATATTGAAATATAATTGCATGATAATGACAATTATGAACTCACATATTAAAATGTGTAACTTGCATGAAGATGATGAAAATGTAACTCGCTCATCAATAAATGTAATTAATGTATAGGTAATTCGCATGAAGCAAGGATAGTGTAAGTTACATGCAATGTTAAGCAATGTTTTATTTCTACCATGAGAATAATCACTTATAGAGTCACTGGTTCAAAAATAGCAATTAGTTTAGACATTTGATAATTTTTGTTCGATTCGAATCATATTAATATGAATTAATTATTTTTAATGAATCTAATGCTAACTAAGTGACCCAATGAATCTTAAATAGATTCAAAGATTTTAATTATAAAATTTGATATAATTTAATTTACAATTATAAATTTACTAAAGTTAAATTAATTAGAAATTCACTAAAGATAATTGTAAATTTACCTAAGTTTAATTTTATTAAACTAAAATTAAAAAAAAAATTAACAGAATCCAATTGCCAAGAATTTAATGTTATGTAGTGGCTTTTATAGCCAAGTGGGAGTGGGGGCCATGGGTCCCATCACCATTGTAGACCTGCGGGTGCAGGCCCACAGTGATGAGGGGACAGCCATGGTCCCCTCCACTCCCTCTATGGCCACTGTCGTAACAGTGACCACAGGGGTAGTGGAGGGTACCACTCCCCGGTGGTTGTCATAACTTCGCCCCCCCTACATTGGCCCAATAATTTATTCAAAATAAATTTTGAAACCACTTGTCTTATTTTTATGCAAAAATTATTTTTGAAACCACTTTGAAATATCATTCCTTATAAATTTAATAATATATATATTTATGTGTGTGTGTGTGTGTGTGTGTGTGGTTTTTATTCCAGTTCATTTAATAATATAAGAGGGATATCTATATAAAAAAAAATATTATTATAAAAATAAGAATAAGAATTTAATCACAGGAATGAAAGGAAATAGAGAAATTTGTTTCAGCAATAGACAACTAAATTATCATAGAGATAGGTAAATGTTTAAATTTTGATTTCCCAGTGATCATATCCAACAATTTTGCCCTTAAGTTGAGATAAACAAAACTTTCTTTGAGAGATTTTCAGGAAATTAATATTCACAGAGAGAGAGATTTCTGGAATAAATAAATAACAGAACAATAATGAGAAGAATTCATATTTGATAGACTATTTCTCATAGTGAGATTTCTCAATATAAATGATTATATGCATAGAGAAAGAAATTATTTACAGAGATAAAAGAATTTGAATTTTTCAAGAAAAGAAATAGAGATGTTGAAAAGCATGATTTATTTTCTTCCTTTTTTTTTAATTCAAGATCTTCTCTAGATTTCAAAAAAAAAGAGAAAAAGCAGAATCTGATTTCTTTCTTTTAAATAGATTAACAAATAAAAGAGAAATCAACATTTGCATTTTAAAAAGAAAAGAAACTTTTATCAATGCATTTCTTTAATGGAAAAAAATAGATTATCCTTTCTAATTAATCTATCTAATAATTAAGAAATGATTTCCTTCAGAAAGTTATATTCAACTAAAGAATCTAAGAGGAGATATTTCCTTTGAAAATATAAAAATTTATATAAGGAATTAACAAATGCAAAGAGGGAACCTGGAGAAGCCTTTTGATGTTGAATCCTCTCCAAATCTTCAAGCCTAGCATTCCTTGATCCTTCCTTGCAAGCTTGGAAAAATTTCTTCAACCAACCTTAACTATTCTCCAAATGAAAATATGACTACTAAAAACAAACTATTGGAGAAAACTCTCTTCAAAGAATAACCAACTCCCTCTTTTGAAAACTTGCATACAATATATAAGAAAAATCCCTTAATTCCACTATCTAGAGAAATTAATTAATAATGAGATTCTTTTTCCAATATTGGACCCATGCAAAATTGATTAATATCCTAGTGGGGGAGTTATATGCAAGGTATTAAAGAATGAAGATTCCTTTAGAAGCTTCTAATTTCTCCTACAACATGTGCCATAATTGGGAATGGGAAAAAGAATAAATAAATAATGCCTATTTAAATTATATTCTCCAAGTGTGTATGTGGGTCCATTATTTATTCTTTTATAATATTTATTCAACCATTTTCAATAGCTCAACCAAAAAATAATAATAGAAATTGTATCAAATCAAAAGTGATAAAGGAGGGTTGTGACATCCTCCCCCCCTTAATTTGTGCATCATCCTGATGCACTTATTGAGTGTATCCAAAAGAGTCTATAGTTCATGATTAGTTTAAAACAAAAAAGGAAACAACTGTTGCATTTCCCTAGTATCTTCCCACATGGCATTATTTTCATCATACTGATTCCATTGTACTTTGCATTGATCAACCTCTTTGTTGCGCAATTGGCACTGGTGCCTCTCCAAGATTTTGAATGGCTCTATCATTATTCCTCCCATTTCCTGGACCTATAAAGCATCCCAACTCAAAATATGTTTCCCATCAGGTACATACTTTTTAAGAAGAGATACATGGAAGACATCATGGATTCGGCTCACCTGGGGAGGTAAGGCCAACCAGTATGCAACTGGATTAATCCTTTCCAATACCTCAAAAGGCCCAACATAACGAGGTGCAAGCTTAGTCTTTTCTCAAACCTTATGGAACTCTTGTGTGGCCTAACCCTTAGGAAGACTTTCTCTCCCACCTCAAACTCCCTTGGTGTCATGTTCTTGTCTGCATAACTTTTCTACCTATCTGAGGCTTCCTTCAATCTTTGCCTAATTTCCTTAGTTTTCTTTTCCATTTCCTTCAACATATCTGGTCCAACAATTACTCTATCTTCAAGACTATCCCAACTCAAAGGTGTTTGACATGGCCTACCATACAATGCTTTGAAAGGTGCCATTCCCAAAGATGTTTGATATGTATTATTGCAAGCAAACTCTACCAAAGGTAGGAAATCTTCCCATTTCTTTTGTTGGTCCATGCAGTACATGCGAAGTAGGTCTTCCAAAATCTTATTTTTCCTCTTTGTTTGACTGTCGGTTTTAGGATGGTATGCAGTGCTAAAATTTAGTTGAGTTCCTAGAGCTAATTGAAGAGTTGTCCAAAACCTTGAAGTGTATCTAGAATCTCTATCTGATATGATTTTCTCTGGCATTCCATGCAACCTAAATATTTCCTTAACAAAGCACCTTGCCAAGGTAGGTGCATCATCTGTCAAATTCCCTGGTATAAAGTGTGCCACCTTGGTGATGTCACAACCCTCCTTTATCACTTTTGGATTTAAAATACAAACTCTATTATATTTTTGGATAAACTATTTAAATGATTGAATGAATATTATAAAAGGATAAAATAATAAAACACACACACACACACACATGGAAAATTTACATTTTTATTATTTATTTGTTTATTTTTCCACATCCAATTATGGCACATGTTGTAGGAAGAATAAGAATCTTCTAGAGGATTCTCCACCACCTTGCATGTAACTCCTCCCACTAAGTCTAATCAATTTGCATGAAGTCCAAAATTGGGAAATAATCTCTTTTTTTAATTAAATTTTCGGATAGTGGAATGGAGGGAATTCTCTTATAAAATTATATGCAAGTTTCAAAGAAGGGAGTTGGTTATGTTTTGAAGAAAAATTTCCCAAGTTTAGAAGTAGGATTCTCTTTGTTAGTCTCATTTTCATTGCAGGAATTTTTAAGTTGTTGTTGAAGAGTTTCTCTCAAAGTTGCAAGGAAGGATCAAAGATTAGCTAGAGGATTCAACTTCGAGCTTTAGTAAACCAGGTTCTCTCCTTTTATCATATGAGGAATTTGTATTATCCAAATATATAGTTTTTTTTTATTCTTTGGTTGAATATAGTATTCTGAAGAAATCATTTCTTAATTTCTAGATAGGAAGAAAAAAAGAAATCTATTTTTGTTTCTTTAAGAAATGCAGTGATATAGTTTCTTCTCTTTTTTCTTTTTTTTAAATACAAATGCAGATTTCTCTTGCATATCTTATTTAATCTATTTTAAAGGGTAGAAAATCAGATTTTTACTTTTTTGTTTTCTCTTAGATGATATTGAATATAAAAATAAATAAATCTCCCTCTCTGTGAATGAATAAATAAAATTTCTCCGTGAATATTGGATTGAACCTCTATGAATATTAGCTGAATCTCTGTGAATATTAGTTAAATGAGTTGAATAACATTTCTCTATGAATACTAGTTGAATCTCTATGAATATCAGTCGAACAACTATCTCCCTATGAAATCTGAAAATAAATAATCTTCCTATAAATGACTCTCTATCCCCCTCTCTGGACATTGGTTGAGAAATAGAATATAATCCCTCTGTGTAGCTTGTATTTCTTAGTTTAAACACCTACCTACCTCTAGATAATTTGTGCATCACTAGAGTGAAATACTTCTCTGGTTATTTTTATTTCTCTGTTATATTTTGTCCCTGGGAATAATATGATATTCTCTCTTACATTAATATTTTCTTAAGTATACATACATGTTTATATTTTCTCCTTTTATACAATTTATTATTCTAGAATGAACTATAAATATATATATATATATGCATTATGTATTAATAAAATTTTATGCAAAGTGATTAATGTTTATACTGCATGATATAGTACCTATGCGTACCGGCTAGTAGGTAGAGGATGGAGTTAATACTCCGTAGGGAGTGGTACCGTAACAGTACCCCCCCCCCCCCCGCCAACGCAACAGTGACCGCAGGGTAGTGGAGGGGACCCGTGGGTACCCACTCCCATTAACCCCTTTTTTAATACCAATCAAGCATATTCGAAGGGCAATGTGAATTTTTAAAAAAGAAATTCTCTTTTTCATATATGTTTTAAATGTTGGTTTATTTAAATTCCTTTTTTTATATATAAATATAAATTTTAGTTAATAAAATTTTTAAACTTAGGTAAATTTTAGATTTATAACTAGTTTTAACAAATTTATATTAAATGATACTTAGATCCTCTTAAGATCCACTTAACAATCAAATGACTTGAAGCTAAATTCTATGTTTTGATTAATGGTTTTATAAGCGATATTCTTGCATGCATATTACCCTACCTTCACTTCATGCAAATGTCTTACATTGATTTCAATTATTGGTGTTCCCTTCATGCAAATTATATGTTTAATTGTTAGTATGCAAGTTAGTTTAAAGTTTTGAATAATAAATAATTTTAGTTATGGTTTTTATTCCATGTCATTCATCAAGTAGTTATTTCAATTAATTGAGCTTTGCAATGTCTAATATACGCGTTCAATTCATAATTATTTTTCAAGCTTGATATTTATTAAAAGTTAGAAAATTAAATAAAGGAAGTTGGAAAACCAAAACCTAGTAGCATTCGGTATATACAGTGCCTCTGGGTCACGCTTACGGGTAATTTCATTGTGTTGAACTACTACACTTAATGCTAATAAAGCTACATCAACAACGTCTGTGGCATCGTCCCTATAAATTGTCGAGGAGTAATAAGGGACACTTGGAAGTTAAATCCAAGGGGCAGGTAATCCCCCTTGGATTGATAATTTAATAAGATAATTCTAAAATGATCTTTCATTCGTTGAGTTAAACTATAGTAAACCCCTATAGGGATGATGAGTGAAATGCTTTTATAAAACTAATTTAATCTCGAAGAATTATTGCCGATTGGCAATTGGTGAAGGGTGACGCTCATGACAAGAATTAGGATCTAGTTGTTTTAGGCCACAAGCAATAGGCCATCTTGAGCCTTTGCTTAAGCGCTACTATCGTGGGTAGTAACCGTAGAGAAACTATCTGGGATATTGACCCTGGAAAGGGTTGCGTACCCACTAATCAGTTTACATCAAACCATAGAGTAGAAAATAGAACTACATACTTTACGCCTTGATCTCGTGCCAAAGCGGGTATGTAGGTAGTCTTGGGACGGAGTTGTCCCTCGTACTCAGGTGTTCATGGGTGGGGTCTAGGCTTGGTAAAAGAAAGATTGATTATGAATCCTATTTAGAAAAATAAGATAATTAAAATTGGAAAAAGGTAATTCACTGCATACTCGGAAGGAATCCTGTATGGATTCGCTTGACTTCTCGAGGCTTTAAGCCAAATTCTGAGGTGGAATTCAAGCTTGTATTATGTTATTCAATTACTCCTAAGGACGGCGACCTCAGTGCACTTCTATTAGAAGAGTGTAGTAGTTAGCAAGTGGCTTAGGACCCGAATGGTCCCAATGAGTCTAAGTCTCTGGCCAGAGCACCCCCTATCCTAATTGGATAGATGCCTACTCCACATGCGTAGATGCCTATCCCAATTTGGATGGATGCCTACCCCATATGAGTAGATGCCTATCCCATATTGGATAGATGAAATCTTATGTCCCGTATGGACAAGTGCCTAACCCGTATGGTTAGATGCTCATCCCAGATGGATGAATGCCTAATCGAAATGGATGGATGCATAGAGTATGCGATTGAATCAAACACAACTGATTAAATTTAACACAAAAAAAAAGAATGGTCAAATTTTGTTGGGTTAAATATGGTGGGTTATTATAGGTGAGTATCAATTACCACCATTATTATATCATGCCTAGAAGGTGACATGGGCAACCCTTGCACAAAATCCATGCTAATAACTTGCCACTTGTGTTGAGGTACATCATGTAACTGTAGTAATCCAGCTGGATGTCTATGCTCTACCTTTACTCTTTGACGCTCCAAACATTTAGCCACATATTTGACTATGTCATTCTTCCTCCCTTGCCAAAAGTATAGCTTCCTTAGATCTGCATAAAGTTTGTTAACCCCTGGGTGCCCTGAGTAAGGGGCATTATGAGCCTCCGACGAGACTACTTTCCTTAAGTCTCTTGAGTTAGGAACATAGATTCTATTTTTGTATCTGAGCAACCCATCTTCATCTAATGTATACCCTTCAACCTTAGGATCAGTTGGATTGTATTCTAAAGTCAATTTGACTTGCTCATACCATGGGTCATGTCCCTACTCATCCATTACTTGCCTTTTAAAAGAAGTTTTGAATGTTGCTATAGTCATCAAGTGTCTCCTCCTACTTAAAGCATTTTCCACCCTATTTTCCTTCCCCTTAATATATTCAATTTCAAAATCATATTCACTTAGAAACTCTAACCACCTTCTTTGTCTAGCATTTAAGTGGGGTTGGGTGAAGATGTACTTTAGTCCTTGGTTATCTGACTTTAACTCAAAGGGCTTCCCTAGTAAGAAGTGTCTCCATTTCTATAGGGAATGCATAATCGTTGCTAACTCTAAGTCGTGGGGTGCATAATAACTTCATGAGTCTTCATCTTTTTGGATTTGTAAGCTACTACCCCTTCATCTTGGACAAGTACTCCTCCTAAACCTTCGATAGAAACGTTAGTTATGACTGTGAAGTGTCCATTTAGATCTGGTACTTTTAGAATGGGTGTTGAAGTTAGTTTCCCCTTCAAAATTTGAAATGCCTTATCACTTTGCTCTGTCCACACAAACCTTTTACCCTTCCTCTGTAATGAGGTGATGGGGTTTGCTATCTTAGAGAATCCTTCCACAAACCTCCTATAGTACCCTGCTAGCCCTATAAAGCTTCTTGCCTTTGAAACATTTTTAGGGATCAGTCATTCTACTATTGCCTTTATCTTATCTGGATCGACTACTATTCCTTCCTTTGATATTATATGCCCAAGGTAGTGAATCTTTTCCTCGAAGAAGGCACATTTTGATAGTTTCCCATATAACTTATGTTCCCTCAACCTTTGCAAAACAATTTGTAGGTGTACTAAATGTTCCTCCTCATTCCTACAGTAAATCAAGATGTCATCCAGAAATACCAAAACAAATTTGTCTAAGTAGTCATGGAGTACGCTATTCATTAGGTTCATAAATGTCATTGGACATTGGTTACACCAAAAGGTACTACTGTGAATTAATAATGCCCATATCTAGTCCTGAAAGTTATCTTTGGAATGTCCTCCTCTTTAATTCTGAGTTGATGGTATCCTGATCGAAGGTCTATCTTTGAGAAAACTGCTGCTCCTTTCATTTGGTCAAAAAGATCCTCTATTCAAGGTAAGGGATACCTATTCTTTATTGTGACCTTGTTCAACATCCTATAGTGAATTCATAGTCTTAAGGTTCCATCCTTCTTCTTAATGAATAAGACTGGTTCTCCCCATGGTGATACACTTGGCCTTATCAATCCATTAGCTAAGAGTTCCTCTAATTGCATTTTGAGCTCTTGTAATTCAGTTGTGTTCATTCGGTAAGGTTCCCTTGATACTGGTTCAGCTCCCGGTAGTAAGCCGATAGAAAAGTCAAACTTCCTTTTAGGGGGTAAGCTTGGTAATTCATCTAGAAATACATCCTTGAATTTTCTTAAGAAAGGGGTATTTTCAAAGGTTGGAGTATTTTCCTCTTCTCCTTCATCAATTTCGACCACATAGATTAGGCCTCCTCTTCTTCTTTCTTTATTTAATTGCATGGCTGATATGGTTTCTATATTAATGGGGTTAAACTTTCCTTGGATTTTGACCCTTTTCCCCCATCATCCAAACATTCAACAACTTTTTTATAGCAGTCTACATTAGCTTGATGATCTGTTAACCAACTCATTCCAATAATTACATCATATAATCCTATGGGCACCACATAGAGATCTACCCTTGTTTCAAACTTAGGAAATTGTACCCTTGCCCTCTGCAAACACTTAGTTACTTCCCTAGTTGTCTTATCCCCATATTGAACCTTCCATGATGACTCCATTTGATTAACTTTTAATGCATATTTGCTTACTAATTTAGGTGAGATGAAACATTCAGATGACCCAGTGTCAATTAGAATTGAAATTGGTTGTTCAAATAGTGTACCTGTAGTTTCCATGAGAACATTCTGGGATCTTGTTGTTCGGTTCCTAACTACTGCATGGGTCCTTTTTTGGGGCCCTTGTTGTGGTTTATTGGCCCTAATCTGACCTTGCATCCTAGGACATTCTCTATCAAAATGGTTTCCCCCACACATAAAGCATCCACTTGGAGGACCCCTCTTGCCTTGATTCCTAGAAGGATCATTCCTTGTTTCATTGGCCCTGGGTGGATAGGTTATCCTATTCTGCTGGTCATTCTTATTATAGTTCCCTCTATTATTATTCCCCCACACATAAAGAATTATTCCTTTGACTTTTGTTGAAGTTAGTGTTTCCCTTGAATTCCTGCTTCCTTTTAAAAGAGTGGTTCTCGTTATAGTTCTGCCCTGATGTTGTTAGGGTTTGAATCTTCCTCTCTTGCCTTAGGGACTTTTCAAGTACTTCATTCATGTTTTTGGGTCCATGCATGTCAACCTCTACCCCTATGTTGGTATTTAGTCCCAAAATGAACTTTGTCACTTGACCTTCTTCATCTTTCTGGTACATAGGTACATACTTATGCAATTTGGCAAACTTATCCCAATATTGTTGGACTGATAGGGGTCCTTGTCGTAGATTATGGAATTCTATCACCTTCTCATCAAAGAACAATTAAGGGAGCCACCTTTTATGGAAGTGGTGAACAAATTGATCCCATGTGATCGTATCCCTACTATACCCATTTTTCTCCTTGGTGTTGGTCCACCAACTAGTTGCCTCCCCTGTGAGTTGATAGGAACCCCATAAGGCCTTGGTTGTTCACTAAAATCTCTTAGTTCAAAATACTTTTCCATTTCATTTAACTAATTTTCAGCTCCTTCACCAATTTTCCTCCCATCGAACTTAGGGGGAGTGATTTTCTTCAAATCCTTAGAGAGTTCTAATATGTTATTTTCTTTTCTATTGCCTGTCATATTCCCCTTATTGCTACCAGGGTTCCCATTTTTAGTTCCACTTCCATTTTCAATGTCATTCTTCCTTTCCCTAAGGTCCTGCATTGATTTTTCCAAGAAGTTTATTTTATCCCTTTGTTCGGTTAGCAAGTTGATTATAGCCTCAACCCCATCTTCGTTATTCCCTGGGTTATGTTGATCCCCTTCATGGTCTTCCTCATGGTTTTCTTCAAGGTTTTCTTCATGATTTTCCTCATGGTTAGTTTCCCTTTGTCTCCTAGTGGTAGCACGTCTTCCATTTCCCCTTCCTCTTCATCTTCCTCTTCCTCTTCCTCTTCCTATTCCTCTTCCTCTAGCCATTCTAGGGTTTTACCTGAAAATTAAATTATGTAGTTAGTTCTCGATTTAAGATTTTATAATTTAATCTCTACCATTGCAAAAAATTCCCTTAGTTGTTCAAATTGAAGTGAGCACAAGGCCTAGATTTGAACCTTTGCTCTGATAACACATGTAATAACCCACTTTAGTTAACCCAACAAAATTTGACCACTCTTTTTTTTTTTTTTTTTAAATTTTAATTTAATCATTTGTGTTTGATTCAATCGCATACTCTGGGCATCCATCCATTTGGATTAGGCATTCATCCATCTGGGAAGAGCATCTAACCATATGGGTTAGGCATCTGTCTATATGGAATAGAAGGTTTAATCTATCCAATACGGGATAGGCATCTACCCAAACGGGGTAGGCATCTATCCAATTGAGATAGGAGGTGCTCTGGCCAGAAACTTAGACTCATCAGGACCATCCGGGTCCTGAGTCACTCACTAAGTACTACACTCCTCTAATGGGAGTGCACCAAGGTCATCATCCTTAGGAGAAATCAAAATAACATAATGCAAGCTTGAATTATGCCTCAGAATTTGGCTTAAAGCCTCGGGAAGTCAAGCGAATCCATACGGGATTCCTTCCGAGTATGCATTAAATTACTTTTTATTTTATTACACTTATCTTTCGAATTAGGATTCTTCATGATCCTTCTTCTTACCAAAACCTAGACCCCATCCACAAATGCCTGAGTACTAGGGACAACTCCATCCTTCCTACATTCCCATTTTGGTACAGGATCAAGGCGTAAAGTATGTAGTTCTATTTTCTAATCTATGGTTTGTGTAAACTATTTGGTGGGTACGCAACCCTTTCTAGGGTCAATGTCCCAGACAGTTTCTATGCAGTTGCTACCCACGGTGGTAGCAATTAAACAAAGGCTCAAGATGGCCTATTGTTTGTGGCCTAAAAAACTAGATCCTAATACCTATCATAAGCATCACCTTTGACCCAAATGTCAATCGTCAACAACTCTCCGAGATTAAATCAATTTCATAAAAGCATTTCACTCAATCAACCCTAAAGGGGGTTTACTATGGTTTAACTCAATGAATGTAAAATCATTTTAGGATTATCTTATTAGATTATCGATCCAAGGGGGATTACCTGCCCCTTGGTTTTTAACTTCCAAGTGTCCCTTATTACTCCCCAATGATTTATAGGGACGATGCCATAGATGTCATTGATGCAGCTTTATTAGGCGTTAAGTGCAGTAGTTCAACATGATGGCATTACCCATAAGCATGACCCAGAGGCACCGTAAATACCAAACGCTGCTAGGTTTTGGTTTTCTGACTTCTTTTATTTAGTTTTCTAACTAAGAAGCTATGAAAAACATCACGCTTGAAACAATTATGAAATGAATGTACATAATTGGACATTGCAAAGTTTAATTAATTGAAATAACTACTTCGATGGCATTCATGTACCACTTGATAAAAATACCATCCTTCTACAACTAAACTATTTAATATTGAAATATAATTGTGTGATAATGACAATTATGAACTCACATATTAAAACGTGTAACTTGCATGAAGATGATGAAAATGTAACTCGCTCATCAATAAATGCAATTAATGTATAAGTAATTCGCATGAAGCAAGGATAGTGTAAGTTACATGCAAGGTTAAGCAATGTTTTATTTCTACCATGAGAATAATCACTTATAGAGTAACTGGTTCAAAAATAGCAATTAGTTTAGATGTTTGACAATTTTGGTTCGAATCATATTAATATGAATTAATTGTTTTTAATGAATCTAATGTCAACTAAGTGACCCAATGAATCTTAAATAGATTGAAAGATTCTAATTATAAAATTTGATATAAGTTAATTTACAATTATAAATTTACTAAAGTCAAATTAATTATAAATTCACTAAAGATAATTATAAATTTACCTAAGTTCAATTTTATTAAACTAAAATTAAAAAAAATTTAACAAAATCCAATTGCCAAGAATTTAATGTTGTGTAGTGGCTTTTATAGCCAAGTGGGAGTGGGGGCCACGGGTCCCATCACCACTGCGGACTTGCGAGTGCATGCCTGCAGTGATGAGGGGACAGTCATGGTCCCCTCCACTCCCTCTGCAGCCACTATTGTAACAGTGACTGCAGGGGTAGTGGAGGGTACCACTCCCCGGTGGTTGTCATAACTCTGCCCCCCTACGTTGGCCCGATAATTTATTCAAAATAAATTTAAAAACCACTTGTCTTATTTTTATACAAAAATTATTTTCAAAACCACTTTGAAATATCATTTTGTATAAATTTAATTATATATATATATATATATATATATATATATATATATATATATATATATATATATATATATATATATATATATATATATATATATATATATATATATATATATATATATATATATATATATATATATATATCTGTGTGTGTGTGTGTGTGTGGTTTTTATTCTAGTTTATTTAATAATATAAGAGGGATATATATATATATATATATAATATTATTATAAAAATAAGAATAAGAATTTAATCACAGGAATGAAAGGAAATAGAGAAATTTGTTTTAGCAATATAACAAACAACTAAATTATCACAGAGATAGGTAAATGTTTAAATTTTGATTTCACTGTGATCATATCCAACAATTTTGCCCTTAAGTTGAGATTAACAAAACTTTCTTTGAGAGATTTTCAAGAAATTAATATTCACAGAGAGAGAGATTTCTAGAATAAATAAATAATAGAACAATAATGAGAAGAATTCATATTTGATATACTATTTCTCATAGCGAGATTTCTCAATACAAATGATTATATGCATAGAGAAAGAAATTATTTACAGAGATAAAAGAATTTGAGTTTTTCAAGAAAAGAAATAGAGATGTTGAAAAGCATGATTTATTTTCTTCCTTTTTTTTTTTGATTCAAGATCTTCTCTAGATTTCAAAAAAAATAGAAAAAGCAGAATCTGATTTCTTTCTTTTAAAATCAGCATTTGCATTTTAAAAAGAAAAGAAACTTTTATCAATGCATTTCTTTAATGGAAAAAAATAGATTATTCTTTCTAATTAATCTATCTAACAATTAAGAAATGATTTCCTTCAGAAAGTTATATTCAACTAAAGAATCTAAGAGGAGATATTTCCTTTGAAAATATAAAAATTTACATAGGGAATTAACAAATTCAAAGAGGGAACCTGGAGAAGCCTTTTGATGTTGAATCCTCTCCAAATCTTCAAGCCTAGCCTTCCTTGATCCTTCCTTGCAAGCTTGGAAAAATTTCTTCAACCAACCTTAACTATTCTCCAAATGAAAATATGACTACTAAAAACAAACTATTGGAGAAAACTTTCTTCAAAGAATAACCAACTGGGCGTGTGCACAAAGATGGTGGTCAGAAAAGTGGACACCACCCAATAAAAACTTGGAAAAATGGGCAGCATGTACACGGTTTTAAAATTTCAAATTCCCACTTACGCACTTAGGTTTGTTCTTCCCAATCCTAGAAAAGGGAGTGCGTACGTGCTGAGTTTAGGAAACTAAGCGCGTACACGCTACGGCTAGGAAAATTAGTGTGTACACACTAATAATCTTAGTAAAACTGCATACGCGGTGCCTGATAAAAAAAGTTTAAAAAAAAAACTGGGTCCTCATTTACCCGAAAAGCACATTTTTTAGTTTGTTTTTTTTCCCATTTTCTAACCTAAACCGCAAATGGGGTGCTAAATTTGTCCTCCAGGCTATGGATCAAGGTTAGTTTTTGTTTATTTTTCTCTTTCTTTCTAGTTTATGCAATTTGTTTTACATTTTGAATTTAATTTCATTAATTTTGATTAGGTTTTTTCATTTTTGTTTCAAAAACTAGATTCTTCTAATCCAGAACAAGAACAACCAAATGCACCTCCTGAAAACCCACAAGAACAACCAAATGCACCTCCTGAAAACACACAAGAACAACCCCCAATTCCTCCTTTTGACCGCGCAACTAAAACACAGGAAGAATTAATTAATCAGTTAGGGCAAAATACATCCAAACTCAATAGATTGATTGTAAAATTGAAAACTTCTGAGCTTGACCATCATCAATCCCTTGCCACTAGCCTAGAAACATTAGCTAGTGGTGCCTGTTGGCATATGGACACTCCAATGAGACATTGTGTGTGATTGAAGGTTTTGTCATTGATGGCAACCTTGCAATCCTATGGCACCAGCAAGACATTCTATCGGCAAAACATTATTCAAGCAAGATAGTGCACCGGCATCAGCAAAACCACTTTACACCGGCACCGGCACAGAAGAAAAGATGTATACCGGCACAAAGGTCGACAAGATTTTTGATATGTAATATTTTGATTATTATTGCAAGCCGACTTGGCAAATTGTAAAATGACTCTTGTATATAAAAGAGATCATTATAGACATTTGTAGGGATAGGTATCCAAGCATAAAGAAAATTATTAGACAGACCTAATGTGCGAATTATAGGTCAAGGGTATTTGTAAATTATAGAGCAAGAACCGGTACTGAATCTGGCATTGGAGATGCTATTATAAATTAGTACAGATCATTGGATTAGTTTAATCCTTATTGTAAGTCAGTGTGACTTCTCACTGACCAGTGTGCTCTAGGCAATTGGCCTTCCTGCATGTGTAGGCCCCTATTGTAAGTAATATTCTCTTATTGGCTAGTAAGTGAATATTGTGGGTCACAAATCCCACCGAGGTTTTTCCCACACCGGGTTTACTGATCAAACATCTTGTGTTATGGTGTTCTTTTCATGTGGATGTTTTTTATTCTATTTATTACATTAATTCTTGCATACCGGTACACTGTTACTTTATATTCTACATGTTTTATCTTAAGAAAATTTGAATACCGGTCAGATACTGATTCACGCCCCCCTCTCAGTATCTGTGGGAACCCTAACAATTGGTATTAGAGCATGGTCCTCTATTTTTAGTAGCCTAACAGCTTGAGGAAGATCTTGACACCGGTAAAGATGGAAAATCTGATGAAGCAACTTGAAGGAGCTCTTACTGACTATGATGCAGAGAAGTTGAAAAATATCAAATTAGAAGATGATTTAAAAGCAGCTCGGGATATCATTCAGGCACTTCAAGAAAATCTTACTGTTACAAGAAATAAGAGAAGAGAACTTTGTGAAAAATTGCAAAATGAGAATGATGAAAAGGAATCACTAAATGATATGATAAGCAAGTCGAAACAAGAGATCATGACAACAAAAAATGAAATGCAGGATATGACTATGAGATTTTGTAAAGAGATTGAGGACAAAAAGAAGAATGAAGAAGAATTGACCAGAAGACTAAGTGATGTAGCAAATGAGAACACAAGACTTAGCTATGAAAATGACATGTTGAAGACAGATCTGATGCATACTCAGAATGACTCAAATGAACTAATGAGACAAAAAGAAATCTTGGAAAGGGAATTGGAAATTGCAAATCAACACAAAGAAAAATTCAAGAAAAGCTCAGAAGAACTTGGTACCTTATTGAAGAATCAAAAACCCAAAGGTGACACTTCTGGAATTGGATTTGAAGTTGGAGAAAGCTCTGGTACTGCAAATACTCAGGATCACAGCAAACCGATAAGACCTCCTAATACTTATAAATTCAATGGAAAATGCTTTAACTATAATAAATATGGTCATAGGGCAAATGAATGTAGATCTAGGAATTATCAGAATATCAATCCTCCCACTAGTCAATGCTCCAAATGCAACAAAGTTGGTCATAACTCTAAAAACTGCAGAATGAATGTAAGATGTTATGTTTGTGGAAGATTTGGACATTTATCAAATCAATGCAGAACACAAACCGGCATAGGTTATGGGAAAGCTATTCAGAAAAATAATGTAACTTGTTATGCATGTAACAAGATTGGTCATATTGCTAAATTTTGTAGAAGTAAAGGTACAACGGTAGACAACAAAAGTACTAGCTTGAAAGGTAAAGAAAAGGTTGAAGAGGTTAAGCAAGAATTCTCAAAGCAATGGATTAGAAAAGCTGATCTAAATATTGGGAATACTCCTCCACCGGTAGAACCAACAAATGCTCCACTGGTAGGACAATGTGATGCTCCACCGACAGGACAGAGCAGCGCTCCACCGATAGGAAGTTCTTCATCTAATTGAAGAAAATTATCTTGAGGGGTTGGCAATCTAATGACACATGTGCTATTATTCCCTCGGTTAGAGAAAAGAAGTTGAAAATCACTTATTACCAGCAAATAAAGTTAAGTGAATACATTACCGGCATGCAATTAATGTGGTAGGTAGTGAAAAAGACTATAAAATAAGGTTTTGGCTCCATTTCATTTCACCGTGATTTCAAACTTTCAGAGAGCACAAAGATTTCCGAGCTAAGGCATTTCAAGCAAGAAGCAAGTACACTCCAAGCAATCATTCATCCAAGACAGAAAAAGGTATTTTATCATGGCATCCACCTCTGCAATTGAATACATAGCAAACCCTATTGTTGTGGAAGTAATTAAAATACCTAGGCCCGTATTTCAGTTGGTCCCCAAAATAGCAAAGAAAGATGATACCTTAGGTGCATTGTTTCAAATCCCTAAAGGTGTTGTATATGCTAAAGACCCTAGAATGTATATTCACTATAATATTGAAGAGCTAGGAGATGAGAAAATCAAAACCATGTACAAAACCAAGATATGTGATGATACTGGCAATATCAAAGCTGAACACAAAATCATTGAAACCCTAGGATTCACAGAAATCCTTAGTATTCCTGAATTTCCTTAAGGATGTGATTAGGATTGTATTAAGTAGAGTTCATGGAGAATTTTCCTGGTTAGATACAATTCATAAGATCACCAAGCAAGTGGTAAAGGCTGTCACAGGGTTACCGGCCACCAGTAAAAGACCAGATAAAAACAAGAAAGTTTCAAATGATTTAGTCATTGACCTAATAGGTGCAACATCTAATAAAAGATCTTTAAGGGTTAATGATGTAAAGGATACAAATGTGAGATTCATAAGCATGATATTAGGTTACAAAGCCACTCATGCCAATAGACTCAACTCAGTTTCAAGTTTATGCATCAAGAGTGCTTATGACATAATAACCAACAATGCAAAAATTGACATCTATGACTGGCTAAAGGATGAACTGATAGACAACCTTGGAAAGATAAAGAAGGATAAGAAAGGAACCTTCAGATTTGGAAATCTGTTAGTGTGTCTAATGCTTCATATAACAAAACAAGTTCCTGGTATAGGATATAAAGATTTCAGATATGACATACCGGTAGGAAAGCAACTGATAGAACTATTCAATACCATGGGCGAGAATAAGGAAAATGTCATTCAAGACTTTTTCCAAGCACTAAAGACAAAAATAAGAAAAGGACAAGGTTATCACATAAGATTGTAGACAAATACAAAGATGATATATGATTTGTTATCAAAAAGGATGAAATATGGATGGAAGCAGTCATCCCCAGGACAATCTGGGTAACAGAAATGGGCTATGAAACAGATGACCACATAGTTGAAACTTATGCCAAAGCACTTCTGGAAGCCCCCAATGAACCTAAAGAAGAAATATTTGGTAGTGTTGAAACCATAGAAAGCCAAATTCAATCAAAGAAAAGAGTGAAAAAGGTTGAGGCAGTTGTGAGGAAAGGATCCAGACAAGCAAAAGCCATCAAGGAAGATGTATTAAAGAAAACCAGCATAACTAAAGATGAGTTGGCAGCCCCACAACCTGAAGCTCATCTATCACTGGTAGGTACTTCCTCAGAAGGAGATATGCCAGCAACTTTTAAAAGAGTTGTCAGGAAAAGAGACCCCTCACCAGCAACCACTCCTTCACCTAGAAGGACAAGGCAGAAGCAACAAGCTGTGAGATCTCCAGTCAAAAAGGTCACACCTAAAAGGAAGTTGACTCCTAAGAAAAAGAAAAAGGCAAAAACTGATTTGGCACCTCTAGACATTTTGTTAAATGAGATCACAGAGGAAGGAAAACTGAAGAACATAAAGAAAATTTATGACACCCTATCAATTGATGAGAAAGGGCAAGTTGAGGAGAGTGTAATACTACACATGGACATGTTTAAAAAGGTTTTGATGGAAGTCTTAAATGAAATTCTTGATAACTTATACAAAAGACTTGAGGCCAGAAGGCAAGGAGTAATTGAACTGGACAAGAAAATAAAAGTAGAAAAACTACTTGCTATGTATCCGGTAAATTCCCCAAAAGAAATTGATGATCTGATAGCTCAGGCCAACCGGACAATTTTTTCCACTACACACCGGCATATTTCACTGATGGCAAGTAAAGTTATAGAGGTTTCAGAGGAAACATAAGATTGTTGGGACATATTTTTGGTTGAAAAAGAAAAACAAGAAGAATATAGGAATCCCAAGCCTATTAAGGTATATCAGAAGGATAAGGACAAAGGGAAACGGAAAGTTGGTGGACCTCCAAGCATAAAGATTAAAGATAACCTACCTCCACCTATAAATATTGCAATCCCTGAAAACCAACCGGCAACTGAAAGCATGGATGCAGAGGATAGCAAAACAAATCCTTAAGTCCTATTCATTGTAAATGTTGATACCCAAAAGATCAACATAACAGTTGATAAAGACCCAAGTGAAAAAATAGATATGGCCAAAGAGCCTCCGGTAACAGGAAATAGAGAGCAACTGGTAGTAGATACAGGGAAAAAGATGGAATCTGAAGCACAAACAGAGAAACTGACAGAGCTAAAGGCTCCAGAACAGATGCCACTGGTAAGAAATGAAGCAAGAAAACTAGTGCTAAAGGAAATGCAGACACAAACTGACCTGCCAGAGGTCAATACAAGCATGGTCACTTCCACCGGTACTCAATTTGTTGGGTCACCATCAAAGTCAACAAATGTGACTGAGGTATTACTTGAATCCATCAAGAAAATAACTGACTATAGCTCACAAGCTTATAAAGCAATAGATGATTCAATACCAATTTTGAAAACAATAGCTCCTAATTGTAATATAGATAATAAAGATTCTTTAGGAAAATTGGATACACTATGTAAATACATTTATGGAAATATTGAGCAAATAAAGGTAGAATCTGTAAAGGACATTGTAGAAAAGGAGAAACAGAAATTCTTTGAGGAAGAAATTAAGAAATGTAACAGAGATTTTGACACACTTCTACTGGAACTGTGTAGTTTGTTAAAAGAGTACAAAAACCTGTACAAAGACACACACAAAACAAACTTCCTGACTATAGATATAGACAAGAAGATAAGCAAGACACAGGAAGACATAAACAAGCTTGCAGACAATTTTGTCAACTCACTGGATTCATTATCTGTTTTTGAAGATAAGTTAGCAAATTTTGAGGCAGAATTACTTAAACGGGAGAAAGAGAAAGAGACAATAATAAATAAGGCAAAATACTTGAGATCTAAACTAAGTCCAAGATTGGATTATCTAGCATCTCTACAGAAGGAAATCTCAGAGGCATTATCACCGGGAAGTAAAACACTGGCAGAGCAATTGCAGCATCTCACCAGCACTGTGAAGAGAACTGAAACAACAATAAAAGATAGCAAAAAGTTTATGGACAGTATAAACTTAATTTTGGGCGATCTTTTTTAGATAATAACTACCCAACTACAAGGTTAAGGTCATGGACCGGTATATCTACAAACTCTACTAACATCTTGACAACCTTTGTCATTAATGCCAAAGGGGGAGTAGTAGGATGAGAAAATTCAAAACACAAGGATCATATGCTTAGGGGGAGTCCCTCATTTTTTTTGGTAAATTTTTGGTCTACACATTTTTGGACATCTTGGTAAATTTTTGGTCTACACATTTTTGGACATCTTTTTGAAATTTCTCATGAGTGTTGCCATCAATGCCAAAGGGGGAGATTGTTGGCATATGGACACTCCAATGAGACATTGTGTGTGATTGAAGGTTTTGTCATTGATGGAAACCTTGCAATCCTATGGCACCGGCAAGACATTCTACCGGCAAAACATTATTCAAGCAAGACAGTGCACTGGCATCAGCAAAACCACTTTACACCAACACCGGCACTGGCACAGAAGAAAAGATGTATACCGGCACAAAGACTGACAGGATTTTTGATATGTAATTGTAGCGTCCGAAAATTGTGACACTTGCAATTTTGACTGCATTTGGGTCTTCACGATGGCGGCGCAATGTTGAGCCTGAATGGAGACCCCGAAACCTATTTACGACATCAAAAATTGCATATTTCTGCACCTTGGCCTGATCCTTCCTTGCACCTTGTTGTCCCAGGAGGTGGGACCATGGCGCCCAGCACCCTGGTCCCTAGCCCTATTTTGGGCCCGGTCTCTTGTTGGGCATCGGGTCTTTAAGTTTGCAATTCGGAAAATAATGTTCCTATGTCAGCCTAAGGTCAGAAAAATCAGTCTCTCAACCCTAATTGACAAGTATATAAACTACATTTCCTCTCCCAAAAGAAGTAAGAAAACATATGTGTGCAAGAGGCGGAAGCGATATCCAAACATTCAGGCATTCAAACATTCCTTCAAGCAAGTGAGCATTCTAATTCTCCATTCAAGGCTAAGTGTTGCATTCAAGACAAGGATTCAACCATTGAAGAGGAGATCACCTACAACATACAACATACAACATCATTACACTTTCGCATGTAAGAATACAAACATTCTTACAACAAGGTATCAATACTTGATTACATTACAAACACTTACATTTACAGCATTCTCATTTCTTGGTTCATTCCAAAACTGGGGTTTGACCTAAAGGCAAACCCCTAATCCCTAACCCCCCAATTTTCCTCTCTTTTATGTGTGTAGGTTGCAGGTACGCAGCTGTAATTGAAGATCTAGAATCCTTGTGCAGAGACGAACAGATCCCCCTTCATTTCGCAGATTTTTCGAAGGATCGTGTGCACTCCGAGCGCCATCGTCCCATCAACTTTCGCTCAAATTTGCAGGACAACATTGTCTCAACATTTTACTACTAATTTCAGGTCCGTAGCTTCATCTTATGTCCCTATCTCTGTCTATAAGTGAATCTTTCTTACTTTTACATACATTCCTAGTTCGATCTCTCTATCTACATTCTTTACAAAAGAGGGTATCCTTGATGTCTTAACCCTTGAAACTCATTTAGAATCCAGTCTTGCATTGTGTGAGATTGGATCTTGTGGGTTTCAACCCCTCTTTTGATTGTAAAGTCTCTCCTAAGTGAAAACCGTCAACCCTAGTGACCCTCCTTTCTCTCTCCTTGGAGTAGAGTGGGGGGGGAACACCTAGGGTTCGATTTTTCTGCTTTACAGTAATATTTTGATTATTATTGCAAGCTGACTTGGCAAATTGTAAAATGACTCTTGTATATAAAAGATATCATTATAGACATTTGTAGGGATAGGTATGCGAGCATAAAGAAAATTATTAGACAGACCTAATGTGTGAATTATAGGTCAAGGGTATATGTAAAGAAGAGAGCAAGAACTGGTTCTGAATCTAGCATTGGAGATGCTATTATAAAGCAGTATAGATCATTGGATTAGTTTAATCCTTATTGTAAGTCAGTGTGACTTCTCACTGAGTAGTGTGCTCTAGGCCCCTATTGTAAGTAATATTCTCTTATTGGCCAGTAAGTGAATATTGTGGGTCACAAATCCCACCGAGGTTTTTCCCACACCGGGTTTCCTCGTCAAACATCTTTTGTTATGGTGTTCTTTTCATGTGGATGTTTTTTATTCTGTTTATTACATTAATTCTTGCATACCAGTACACTGTTACTTTATGTTCTGCATGTTTTATCTTAAGAAAATTTGAATACTGGTCAGATACTGATTCACCCCCCCCCCCTCTTAGTATCTGTGGGAACCCTAATATTGCCATAGTTGTTTCCATGGAAATTACCAAATGGGGAAGCTTTAGGGATAGGTGTCATCAATTCTATGCCAATGGGCTATCATACGATGGAGTTAAAAATAAAAATATTTCTAAACAACAAATATGTGCCCTTTTTGTTGACCCCAAAACTGGTCAGTCATTACCTCCTAATGCAAAGAGGTTTCCCATACATTGGTGTACCAATGTGCAAATGAATAATCTTTTTGGTAGATGTGGTGGATGGTCTTTGATGATCCACCTTGTAATAATTATGAGGTGCCATTATATTTTTTGAGAAAAATATATTGTGAGTTTGTGCTCAATGTGCGCCCAAATTATTTTGACATGAGAGAGTTTCATGGTAGAGGTGGTCGCTCTACCCAAGATAGACCTGGAGCCCGTAGGTGATTAGCTGTAGAGAGTTGCCGCCCCCTAGCACCCAAACCTAAGGTGCATCAAGCTGTCCCATTAGAGCTGAAAGAGTCGATGGAGCTACAAATGCTTCAAGTAGCCACAACATTGAATGGTGCCATCATACAGCATGGGACATCATTAGCACACCCTATTGTATTGGATGATGAGCCGTTAGAGGGAGACAGAGAGTCCATCGAGCATATGTGTGTCAGTTTCTTGGGGATATGCTCAAGGATAGATGATGCAGTCAGTGCAGATGGATACTCATATCATCTATGCACAATTTGTGGTTGTAGATGTCAGACTCACATGGTTGAGGATGTCATGCTGACAAATGAGTTGATGGACATGGTGTTTGCCCATGAGCCACAGACACGGGTGTGTTGATTTGAATTCATAACATTTTATTTATCAGTCACTTTAATTTTGTAATTACATAAATGAATTTTCATTTATACATCAATTTAAATTGAGACAAATAATATGCATTTTAGGATGCAGCAACGGTATCCCATACACCTCCCCTAGTTACCACAGCTGCAACTTCGACGCTTGAGGTATAAATTTTGTAACATGTTAAAATAGAATAGTACACTTTGAATTCAAAAAAATACAAGATATACTAACTATCTTTAATGCTTGGTCCAATTTCTGGTTTGTAGGTGTTGACAGGTGACGAAATGTCCCAGATTGATGACATCACGCTGTCGGTGATCGATTTTGGCCTACAAGGCTATACGGTATCATATTTTGTACAACTCTTTTTATGTATTGTTTTGATGGAATATGGAAGTCATTTCATTTTAGATTTTTAAAATTATGTTTAATTTATTATATGTATTAATATCTCATGTTAATTTTTTGTTATAGGGGAACCCCCTTCGCATCTAGGGCTCATCCGAAGAAAAAGAATATCTCAAAGACACCAAAACATGTGAAGAAGGTAATTGAACACATTTTTAGTTGTACAATTGTTTGAAAATGTTGAAATCAAGTATTAGTCGGGGTTTGTAGATTGATTAGTGTTTTTTGTCTATTTTACATGTACAGTGGCCATTGAGCTTTGTGGATATGTTGAATGCACCTGATTCACCCGCGAATCAAGAGAGGGTGGAGGTATATATCTCTACTTTATTTTCTTTATTTCATGATTATATGCACACATACATGTGAACTTGTGATATATTATAATCTTATATTTTTTTCATACAAGAAATATCCATACTTATTTTGTCAATGGCGAACCCTCCTCCTTGCACTGGAGAAGCATATCAGGATCCGGTACACTTTTGTTTGATATGTAAAATTAATTGTTTTCAACCTTCAATACTTATCATTATATTAATTGTATTTAATCTTTGTACATTTTTTGTATAGGTAATAGCGACCGTTTCTACATCAATGGTGAGCCATCCTCAATCCATTAGAGAAGCATCTAAGGCACAAGTATGTCATTGTTCTCTATATTATAGCTTTTAAGTGTTTTTGATATATTTATGTTAGTACATTGTATTAATTGTACATTTAATCTACAATAGTCTTGTTTGTGGTATGGCCATAACGTGGATCCATTTAAGTATGTCTTCAAGAAAACTCCTAAGAGTGACAAGGAGAGGAGAGTGAAGACATTAGCTCCTGGATCAGCCGATGAGGTAATCTACATTTCAATTTCAAAGGAATTAAAGTTAAATGCATAGTTATGATGTTAATTGTGAACTATTTTCTACAAAAGAATTCTAACTTGGCTTTTGAATTGTGGTTTTGTAGCCATCTACAGAGCCACGTACTGCGCCGAAGAGGCTTGATTTTGATGATCCACTAGAAGTTTAGGATCATATAGTGTTGTTTTTGGTCATAGAATGACCAATACATGTAGATATATTCTACATTTTTATTGTATATCGATTTGGACATGGCATGTGCCACATTTTTGTAATACTTGTATTGACTTGGTAGACATGCCTTTTTATATATATATAAATATCGATATTCGATCCAATAAATGTGTAATGAGTTCATTATTTTGTATTCATTGTATTTTGTGGTTGTCTTTTTATAAATTTAAATGAATATTTGCATATGTAATCAACAATATGAATATAAACAACAAAAATATATGATATAAAGCATTGCAATCGTGGAATATGATTTGATAAAATTTCTAAAATGTTGAATTAACCCTACAAAACTCCTTGTATTCAGTTCATTATTGTGTATTTTTTGTATTTGGTGGCTGCCCTTTTATAAATTTAAATGAATATTTGCATATGTAATTAACAATATGAATATAAACAACAAAAATAGACAATATGAATTTAAACAACAATGTGTTTTGTGCGAGAGCACCCTCACACTCGCAATGGTCAAATTTTGTTCCTCGTGTGCACAAACCAACATTACGAGCATGTCTTGGTGGGCATGTTTATGCTAGGCATGCCCCTGTCATGCATCCCAAAGCACCAGAACGTCGAGAGTCATACCCTACCGGTGAGATCTCTTAAATGCCCTGAGTCCAAAAAATTGTCAAAATTTGATGGACTATTTCTTCCAATCCACAACACATACGGTTAATCTATTTGATCCCATGGGGTCATGTGAGGGTCCTCTACAATGGCCTATCTCGGTTTTTGACTACTTGGAGCCATTTTCAATTAGTAGCATTTTTTTGCCTACTCAAAAAATCGTCAGTTGTTTGCAAGGAAAAGTTGCAAGATTGGCTAGAATTGATTTTGTTCCTCATGTGCACAAACCGATGTCGCGAGCACATCTGGGTGGGCATTTTTATGCTAGGCATGCCCCTGTCATGCATCCCAAAGCACTAGAACATCGAGAGTCATACCGTACCGGTGAGATCTCTCAAGTGCCTTGAGTCCAAAAAATTGTCAAAATTTGACGAACTGTTTCTTCCAATCCATGACACATAGGGTCAATTTGTTTGATCTCATGGGCTTGCGTGAGGGTCCTCTACAATGGCCTTTCTTATTTTTTGATGACTTGGAGCCATTTTCAATTAGTAGCATTTTTTCGCCTACTCAAAAAACCGTCAATTGCTTGCAAGGAAAAGTTGCAAGATTGGCTAGAATTGATTTTGTTCCTTGTGTGCACAAACCGATGTCATGAGCGCATCTGGATGGGCATGTTTACGCTAGACATGCCCCTTTCATACATCCCAAAGCACTAAAACATCGAGAGTCATACCCTACCGGTGAGATCTCTCAAGTGCCCTGAGTCCAAAAAATTGTCAAAATTTGATGGACTGTTTCTTCCAATCCACGACACATACGGTCGATTTGTTTGATCCCATGGGGTCAAGTGAGGGTCCTCTACAATGGCCTATCTTGTTTTTTGATGACTCGGAGCCATTTTCAATTAGTAGCATTTTTTTGCTTGCTCAAAAAACCGTCAGTTGCTTGCAAGGAAAAGTTGCAAGATTGGCTAGAATTGATTTTGTTCCTCATGTGCACAAACCGACATCGCGAGCACTTCAAGTGGGCATGTTTACACTAGGCATTCCCCTTTTGTGCATCTCAAAGCACCAAAACGTCGAGAGTCATACCCTATCGGTGAGATCTCTCAAGTGCCCTGAGTCCAAAAAATTATCAAAATTTGATGGATTGTTTCTTCCAATCCACGACACATACGGTCGATCTGTTTGATCTTGTGGGGTCTCATGAGGGTCCTCTACAATGGGCTATCTCATTTTTCAATGACTCGGAGCCATTTTCAATTAGTAGCATTTTTTTGCTTGCTCAAAAAACCGTTAGTTGCTTGCAAGGAAAAGTTGCAAGATTGGCTAGAATTGATTTTGTTCCTCGTGTACACAAACTGACTTCGCGAGCACATCTAGGTGGGCATGTTTACACTAGGCATGCCCTTGTCATGCATTCCAAAGCACTAGAACGTCAAGAGTCATACCCTACCGGTGAGATCTCTCAAGTGCCCTGAGTCCAAAAAATTGTCAAAATTTGACGGACTATTTCTTCCAATCCACGACACATACAATCGATCTGTTTGATTTCATGGAGTTGAGTGAGGGTCCTCTACAATGGCCTATCTCAGTTTTCAACGAATCAGATCCATTTTCAATTAGTAGCATTTTTTCGCCTGCTCAAAAAACCGTCAGTTGCTTGCAAGGAAAAGTTGCAAGATTCGCTAGAATTGATTATGTTCCTCGTGTGCACAAACCGACTTCGCGAGTGCATCCAAGTGGGCATGTTTATGATAGGCATGCCCCTATCATGCATCCCAAAGCACCAGAACGTTGAGAGTCATACCCTACCGACGCAATGTAGAAGTTGCTTGACAACTTTTTTGACAATTTTTTTGACAACAATGACAATTTTTGCTCAAATTGTATCTAGTCTCAATCTATCACCCCTATGACCCGATAATGACTCAAATAATTATCCATGATTATACAAGAATCAAGAATGCTCATGTTTGACCAAGGACACACCACATATACTCAAAACATAGTCACAAAACATTGTCACATATTATTCAAAAATTTGCCTCTAAATATGGTCAAATCAGCTCTTGGCTATTTGATTATACAAAAAATTGTCTTACAAATAATCTCATGGGCTTTTATACAAAATTTGGCATTACAATATATGCGATTCAGCTCATCGCCATTTTAATATACAAATCATCTCATGGGCTTTTATACAAAATTTGGCATTACAATATGTGCGATTCAGCTCATCGCCATTTTAATATACAAAATTTGGCATGTACATATGTACAAATTAGCTCATTGCCACTTAAATATACAAAATTATGTCCCTAAACATGTAAAAATCAGCTCATGGGCATTTATATATACAAAAAATGAATATAGAACAATTTGTCGACAATTTATACAAAATTCTCAAAACCATTCTACTCTGAACTGTAGAATCAATCGAGCCTTTAGGATCGGCTCTAACCCGTATTGTGTCAAGTATTGCCTCATGGTCAGATTCATGAACTTTTCATAAAATCTTGTTATGAGGTCTACCACAATACTTCATCAAATTAATATTTGTTGCAACAACAAGGTTAGAGAAATGAAGAATATGTCTGTGTGTTTCAAAGTCCTCGAACAACCAAACATCAGAATTCTTGATAGGGTATCTCCGAAGCCATGTTCTTGTCACGACAACAGACCCTATTGGGTACTCAATACCCTCTCCATCAATGATTGTGGTTGTCAATTTTCTTTTAGGCTCAACACAATGACACAAATAGTAATCTGTTCCTTCTTCATTGTTCTCTTCTGCAACAACTGCATACACATGACATGCATTTTATAAAGTGTTAATTAATACCAAAAATAAAGTATGATGTACAACAAAATGAACCAAAAAGAATACTAGCAAAAAAATTAACTCAAAAAATCACCTAAATCCACTAGGTCGGATACATGGTCAAAATCCAGTGATGTCTCCATCTGGCTCAATTGTAGTGTTTTGGGAATTTGATATGAATCAATGGGAACCAACGGTCTACAAGACCATTTGTCAACCCACTCTTTTGATTCACATTCTTCCCACAAACAATACATGCATGAAGAGAAAAAACATTTATCTCATATAAATTACCAGTGAACTTGAATTTGAACTCATAAATGAGTGCATGTCACTCGATCCTGCAATTGTACAACAATCTAGATAGTTTTCAATGTTAGATTCAGTAATCAACCAAAAATATCTACGCACCAATGATGTACCTGGATTACCTGGACCCATCATAGACTTACACCATCGCACAATTGTTTCTGCATCTACCAACTCAGCACCACCTTCGTACTTCAATTCTTCCCTGGCTAGGGCTCCTTTCACACATGCTCTTGCACCATCATGCTCTCCCTTACCATGTCTAGCCTCAGTGAAATTCCAAAAATGTTGTACACCGCTTGTCACATGCATCTTTGTCAGCCAATAAAACATCCTTGCATTCTTGAATTGTGCAGTACAATTATCTGACCATATTAAGTGTCGATTGTATTGTATGTTCCTTTCCCTTAAACTATCATAGAAAACTTTAAAGAATCCTTGTACAAACTCTAATGAATGAGTATGATCATCACTTATGTAGAAGTGATACTCTCTTACAACATTTCTATCCTCCTCTGTGCTATCATCTGCATGCATGAATGCTATGTGTACAAAAATAGAAACTTGTGTAGAGTGATAATACATGGATTGCACTTCATTTTGAGGTTGTAGTGTATGATTATCAGTGAAATCAACAATAGAGACAATGGTGCCAAGAGGAAATGTGTCCTTACATAACTTGAATTTCTCATCTAACCATCGAGCTCTATGTGTATGCATTATGTACTCATAAACTAGTTTCTCTTGAAACATTTTCATAAATTGAGCTACACATATATCATTTTTCACTAGCTCACATCTCTTCAAATATTTTCCATCTTTAACTCCATATGTGACTGTCTTGTATTTTCCAAAAGAAACTAGTTTCGTACCAATTTCATGTGTGCTCTCCAAATGTATGCATCTTGGTAAACGTTGCAAACCACCACATATAGCACAAGAACCTTCCAAACAAGGCATCTTATAATAAATGCAACCATCATGTCTATTACATAACACACTTGAAATAAATTCTCTTGCCGACTTAGGAGGTGCTTGTATATTACATTCCTGCAAAACATCGTTAGTGTGCAAAGTGGAACAAATATGATGAAAAATATCATAATGCATGGAAAATTCAATACGCATCCTACAACAACACATGGTGCGTACATGATTAATCTTAATATAAAAAGGTTTTACCATTTCAAAAAATCTTTGAGAAATTTTTATTTGAGGAAACTTTTGAAGGAATCTTTCATAAAATTTAGTTTGAGTCATATCCAAATAGTGTTTCGCATGTGGCTCATGATTTTTAGACCCAATTCGCCTTCTAACAACATCTCTTTAGTTGGGTGATACTCTTGTGTTGTCATGCCAAAAAATTTCAATTAATGTTTTTAGTGCATCTACAACAACCTTGTCTTTGCGTGGTAGTCTACCCGAGAATTCCCAAAGAGAATTATTGTTAGGTTCCTCTATTTGTTCTCACCTCTTTAATGCTTTACTTAATGTTGTTATAATAATGTTCAATGACTTACTTGTTTTACTTATCAAATGATCTTTTTTTATTTTCTTGCTCATTATGGTTGATGTAATGACACGTTGAGTAGCATTAGAATCTTTACTACGTGATTTTGAACAAATAGATTGATATGCATCAAATAGATTTCTGACAATAGTTCTTTCACTATTACTTTCAGATGATCTTAGGCCTAGAATTTTCATTGTCTCTCTAAAATTCAAATTTTTAATCATTTGAACAATTAATTGACATCTTGCAGTTTGATTTAAGTTTTTAAAATAGATTTGTCATATTCTTTTAACCATTCTAATACAAGTTCATTCATTCATTTTATTGGGCATTGACTTCAATATATTCTCATCATTGTCAATTAGATACTTTGGTTTCCTACGAATGATTCTAGGAGGTGTTAACATCGGTGCATTATGTACATTCAATCCATCAAGTAGAGAAGGTGTAATATGTTCATCATTTAATTGATTATTCAATGCGGTATCTTCTTCAATTGCATTAGGTTCAAATGGTAAATTATCAAATGTTTCTTCTTCAATTGCATTAGGTTCAAACGGTAAATTATCAAATGTTTCTTCTTCAATTGCTTTAGGTGCATTATATTCATTTGGTAAATCAAATTGAGATGTTGAGGTTGACATACCTTCTTCTCCCATTGTTCTTATGTCACGCAATTTCTTCGTACGCTACCTTTGTCTTCCCTTTTGAGCC